>NC_083453.1:1812500-3012500 GCF_020745735.1 Hemiscyllium ocellatum
AAAAATAGAAAAACATGAAAGGGTTGACATTACAATAAGGTAGGAAATTTTAAATAGCTATTACAGTGTAGCAGCTCAGCACAGGGCCTCCGCACATGGTCTGACCACCTGCACCAGACCCCAGGCCAACAGCTGTCACCACTCTGCTTCAACCTTCAATTGTTGCAAAAAGACTGGCAAGTCTGAGTGCTCTTCCACATGGTGACAGATGAGCCACTGAAACCAGAGATTTGAGTTGGTCCAGTTTTGATCACAAGTATGGAAGTAGTCTTGAAATCTATTGCAAATCTGGATAGTCCACTGGTGTCATTACCGAAAGACTATGTTGAAGACGTTTTCAAAGATATTTGACAGGGATTAATTGGTGTAGGTTTGATAAATATGGAAGACCGTTCAGGCCTTCTCACATTGGATAAAGACTACAACAACTTTGGCAAATTCTTGAATTGAATCCTTGGTATGGAGGTACACCAACAGAATGCTCTCTTCCAGTATTTTTCCGACAATTTAAATACTCTCATTCAGAATGCAAAGAAGAATGGAAGATATGATCTGGCAATTTTGAATCTGGGTTCCGGGAACGAAAGAGTGGAGAAACGAGAAGCAAAGAAATTCTGAACTCCGGGGTATTCTGTATCAGGAGATGTTGAAATTTATGCTGGAAATGTCGAAAGAGGCATGTTCTGGGAAGAAGCTACAAAGACTTGGGCAGAGCAAACTGGAACAGTTGATGGCTGCCATTTGTCAGTGCAGATAAGGAATAAGACAGCAATTCCGGTTCATGAAGTTGACAGCAAGAAGAGACTGTTCATGATGTACAGACCAAGCAACTCAAATTAGAGACTTACATTAAACTCAAAAAGAAATATAAAAAGGTAACATCTGCAGAAGCAGAATCACATTGGGTGGAACAGTACAAGTCATCTACAGAAACTTGTGCTCATGCATATTGATGTGGAAACTGCAAAAAAGTAAGCCTTCGAATGGTTTGTGAAGTCGCGCTGAGCTGCTGCACTGACCATGTCCTCTGTGGGTGACCAATCAGGTGGATGAGGGTAAAGTGGTGAATGGGATGTGTATGGAGCTCAGTAAGAGGTTTGATAACGTTCCCCACAGTAGGCTATTGCACAAAATACAGAAACGATGGATTGAGGGTGATTTAGTGGTTTGGATCAGACATTGGCTCGCTGAAAGAAGGCAGGTTGATGGGAAATATTAATCCTGGAGTACAGTTACTCGTCATGTACCACAAGGATCTGTTTTGGGTCCACTGCTGTTTGTCATTTTTATAAATGATCTGGATGAGAGCATGGATGGATGGGTTAGTAAATTTACGCATGACACTGAAGTCAGTGGAATTGTGGATAGTGCAAAAGGTTGTTGTAGGTTCCAGAGGGACATAGATAAGCTGCAGAGCTGGGCTGAGAGGTGGCAAATGGAGTTTAATGTGGAAAAATGTGAGGTGATTCACTTTGGAAGGAGCAACATGAATAAAGAGTACTGGGCTAATGGTAAGATTCTTGGCAGTGTAGATGAGCAGAGAGATCTCGGTGTCCATGTGCATAGATCCCTGAAAGTTGCCACCCAGATTGATCGGGTTGTTAAGAAGGCATATGGTGTGTGAGCTTTTATTGGTAGAGGGATTGAGTTTTGGAGCCATGAGGTCATGCTGCAGCTGTACAAAACTCTGGTGAGACCGCACTTGGAGTATTGTGTACAGTTCTGGTCACTGCATTATAGGAAGGATGTGGAAGCATTGGAAAGGCTTCGAAGGAGATTAACTGGAATGTTGCCTGGCATGGAGGGAAGGTCTTGATTAGATTACTTACAGTGTGGAAACAGGCCCTTTAGCCCAAGTCCACACCGACCCTCTGAAGAGCAACCCACCCAGACCCATTCCCCTACATTTACCCCTTCACCTAACACTATGGGCAATTTAGCATGGCCAATTCACCTAATCTGCACATCTTTGGACTGTGGGAGGAAACTGGAGCACCCGGAGGAAACCCACGCAGACATTGGGAGAACGTGCAAACTCCACACATACAGTTGCCTGAGGTGGGAATTGAACCCGGGTCTCTGGCGCTGTGAGGCAGCAGTGCTAACCACTGTGCCAAAAAAGGTGAGGGACTTGAGGCTGTTTTTGTCCGAGAGAAGAAGGTTGAGAGCTGACTTAATAGAGACATATAAGATAATCAGAGGGTTAGATAGGGTGGATAGGGAGAGCCTTTTTCCTCGGATGGTGATGGCTAGCATGAGGGGGCATAGCTTTAAATGGAGGGGTGATAGATATAGGACAGTTGTCAGAGGTAGATTCTTTGCTCAGTAGTAGTAGTGGAATGCACTACCTGCAACAGTAGTAGACTCACCAACATTACGGGCATTTAAATGGTCACTGGATAGACATATGGATGAGAATGGAATAGTGTAGGTTAGATGGGCTTCAGATTGGTTCCACAGGTCGGTGTGACATTGAGGGCCGAAGGGTCTGTACTGCGCTGGAATGTTCTATGTTCTATTTCCCAAGTTCTAACCCCCTTTCTGCTTCAGACCGGCACTCAGCTGCTCCAAGGTAACTGGCTGGATTAACAAAGAACATTTACAGCCCAAGAACAGGCCCTTCGATCCTCCAAGCCTGAGCCGATCCAAATCTACTCTCTAAACCTATCGCCTAATTCCTAATCATTTGTATCCTTCTGCTCCTCGCCTACTTGCATCACTACCACCCTGTTGCCTCTACATCTTTCCATAATCTGTTGACCTATTTATTCTTCTACCTCATGCTCACTGTTGGGAGGTCTGTAATACAGCCCCAACAATGTAACTACACCCTTCTTATTTCTCAGCTCCACCCATAATGCTTCACTACCCAAGCCATCCATAGTGTCCTCCTTTAGCACAGCCGTGATATCATCCCTGACCAGCAATACAACTCCACCTCCCCCCCCCCCTTTTACTTCCCTTCCTGTCCTGTGTGAAGCATCTACATCCTGGAACATTCAGTTGCCAATCATGCCCTTCCTTCAACCCAGTCTCTCTGATTTGTGAGGGATTGCCTCCCTCGTGCTGGTCTTCGTCCGTCACTTGCTGCCTGCATGATACTCCGGGGCTGCTTCGCCATGTGCTGCTGCTCAGCTGCCTTTATTATATGATGTGGTGTTCCTATTTTACTAATGCATTGTGTCCCCTCCCCTTGCTGAACTTCTTTAAACTCCTCCCAACACCTGTAGCAAACCCTCCCACAAGTATCCCATCTGAAGAACTCCCACCTTCCCCAGAAATGGTATCAGTGATCCAGGAATATAAAGCCCTCCCACATTAGCTCTTGACCCAGGCATTCATCTGCTGTATTCTCCTGTTTCTGTACTCACTAACCCATGGCACTGGGAGTAATCCAGAGATTATAACCTTTCAGTACCAAATTTTAGTCTGCTGCCCAGTTCCCTGAATTCTTGACCTCATCCCTCATTCTACCTATATCATTGATACCAACATGTACCATGATGTCGTCATCTTCAGCCTGCCCTGCAGCTATTCAGTGACATCCCTGGCCCTTGCACCCTGAGGCAATACACCATCCTGGAGTCCAGTCTGTGGCTGCTGAAATGCTTGACTGTTCTCCGAACTCAGGAATCCCCTATCACGATCACTCCAGCTTTCTTCTCCTTCCCCTCCTGTACAGTAAGGTCACTTGTGGTGTCAGTAGCTGTCTGCACTCACTTGAGGAACTAGCGCTCTCATCAGCTTCTGGAAAGGAAAAGACATTTGAGAGTGGGACCCCAGGGGTCTCCTGCTATACCTGCCTGTTTCTCTTTGACTGCCTGGTGGTCACCCATTCCCTTCTTTCTTCCAGTCCCTTGAGCTGCAATGTGACCACCTCTCTTCACAGAGGTACCTGGGACTTCAATGTTGTGGCCATTTCGGAGACATGGATAGAGCAGGGACAGGAATGGTTGTTGCAGATTCTGGGATTAAGATGTTTCAGTAAGAACAGAGAACAAAGAGGGGAAAGTGTGGTATTGTTAGTCAAGAACAGTATTACGGTCGGAGAAAAGATGTTTGAGGACTCGTCTACTGATGTAGTATGGGCTGAGGTCAGAAACAGGAAAGGAGAGGTCACCCTGTTGGGAGTTTTCTTTCGGCTTCCGATCGGAGCATAGAACATAGAAAAAAATACAGCGCAGTACAGGCCATTTGGCCCTCGATGTTGCGCCGATCCAAGCCCACCTAACCTACACTAGCCCACTATCCTCCATATACCTATCCAATGCCCGTTTAAATGCCCATAAAGAGGGAGAGTCCACCACTGTTACTGGCAGGGCATTCCATGAACTCACGACTCGCTGAGTAAAGAATCTATCCCTAACATCTGTCCTATATCTACCACCCCTTAATTTAAAGCTATGCCCCCTCGTTATAGCTGACTCCGTACGTGGAAAAAGGTTCTCATGGTCAACCCTATCTAAACCCCTAATCATCTTGTACACCTCTATCAAGTCACCCCTAAACCTTCTTTTCTCCAATGAAAACAGCCCCAAGTGCCTCAGCCTTTCCTCATACGATCTTCCTACCATACCAGGCAACATCCTGGTAAACCTCCTCTGCACCCGTTCCAGTGCCTCTACATCCTTCCTATAGTATGGCGACCAAAACTGCACAATACTCCAGATGCGGCTGCACCATAGTCTTATACAACTGCAACATGACCTCAGGACTCCGGAACTCAATTCCTCTACCAATAAAAGCCAGTACGCCATATGCCTTCTTCACAGCACTATTTACCTGGGTGGCAACTTTCAGAGATCTGTGTACATAGACACCAAGATCCCTCTGCTCATCCACACTACCAAGTATCCAACCATTAGCCCAGTACTCCATCTTCTTGTTACTCTTACCAAAGTGAATCACTTCACACTTAGCCACATTGAACTCCATTTGCCATCTTTCTGCCCAGCTCTGCAGCTTATCTATATCCCGCTGTAACCTGCCACATCCTTCCTCACTGTCAACACCTCCACCGACTTTCGTATCATCCACAAACTTGCTCACCCAACCTTCTAGCCCCTCCTCCAGGTCATTTATAAAAATGACAAACAGCAATGGTCCCAAAACAGATCCTTGCGGAACACCGCTGTTAACTGCACTCCGAGATGAACCTTTACCATCAACTACTACCCTCTGTCTCCTTCCAGCCAGCCAATTCCTAATCCAAACCTCCAACTCACCCTCAATGCCATATCTCCGTATTTTTTGCAGTAGCCTGCCATGGGGAACCTTATCAAACGCCTTACTAAAATCCATATACACCACATCTACTGCTTTACCCTCGTCCACCTCCTTAGTCACCTTCTCAAAGAATTCAATAAGGTTTGTGAGGCACGACCGTCCCTTCACAAAAGAATAGATCCAGAGATAGAAAGGATAGCAAACGTGATTCTCGATAGGAGTGAGAGAGACATGGTAGTTGTTATGGGGTGCTTTAACTTACCAAATATTGACTGGAAATACTATAGTTTGAGTAATTTAGATGGGTCAGGTTTTGTCCAGTGTGTGCAGGAGGGTTTCCTGACACAGTATGTAGACAGGCCAACAAGGGGTGAGGCCACATTGGATTTGGTACTGGGTAATGAACAAGGCCAGGTGTTAGATTTGGAGGTAGGTGAGCACTTTGGTGACGCTGACCACAATTTGGTTATGTTTACGTGAGTGATGGAAATGTA
Source organism: Hemiscyllium ocellatum (assembly GCF_020745735.1). Taxonomy (NCBI): domain Eukaryota; kingdom Metazoa; phylum Chordata; class Chondrichthyes; order Orectolobiformes; family Hemiscylliidae; genus Hemiscyllium; species Hemiscyllium ocellatum. Next base: position 1,818,221 of record NC_083453.1, read on the forward strand.
TGTACCGTATGTACCGCTGGGCAAGAGTTATCACTGGGGGAAAGGCAATTATGATGCGATTAGGCAAGATTTAAGATGCAAAGGATGGGGACGGAAACTGCAGGGGATGGGCACAATTGAAATGTGGAGCTTATTCAAGGACCAGCTACTGCGTGTCCTTGATAAGTATGTACCTGTCAGGCAGGGAGGGACTGGTCGAGTGAGGGAACCATGGTTTACCAAAGGCGTTGAGTCTCTTGTCAAGAGGAAGAAGGCGGCTTATGTTAGGATGAGATGTGAAGGCTCAGTTTGGGCGCTTGAGAGTTACAGGTTAGCCAGGAAGGACTGAAAGAGAGCTAAGAAGAGCTGGGAGGGGATGTGAGAAGTCATTGGCAGACAGGATTAAAGAAAACCCTAAAGCTTTCTACAGGTATATCAGGAATAAAAGAATGACTAGAGTAAGATTAGGGCCAATCAAGGACAGTAGTGGGAAGTTGTGCGTGGAATCCGAGGAGATAGGAGAAGTGCTAAATAAATATTTTTCATTAGTATACACACTGGAAAAGGACAATCTTGTCAAGAACAATACTGAGATACAGGCTACTTGACGAGACGGGATTGAGTTTCACAGGCAGAGGTGTTAGCAATTCTGGAAAGTGTGAAAATAGATAAGTCTCTGGGCCAAATGGGATTTATCCTGGGAGTCTCTGGGAAGCCAGGGAGGAGATTGCAGAGCCTTTGGTTTTGATCTTTATGTCGTCATTGTCTGCAGGAACAGTGCCAGAAGACTGGAGGATAGCAAATATTGTGTCCTTGTTCAAGAAGGGGAGAAGAGACAATCCTGGTAATTATAGACCAGTGAGTCTTACTTCAGTTATGGGTGAAGTGTTGGTAAAGGTTACAAGAGAGAGGGTTTATAAATCATCTAAAAAGAAATAAGTTGATTAGGGATAGTCGACACGGTTTTGCGAAGGGTAAGTCTTGCCTCACAAAGGTAAACACAATGACTGCAGATGCTGGAAACCAGATTCTGGATCAGTGGTGCTGGAAGAACACAGCAGTTCAGGCAGCATCCAAGGAGCAGCGAAATCGACGTTTCAGGCAAAAGCCTTCATCAGGAATAATCCGATGAAGGGCTTTTGCCCGAAACGTCGATTTTATTGCTCCTCGGATGCTGCCTGAACTGCTGTGCTCTTCCATGCCTCACAAACCTTATTGAGTTCTTTGAGAAGGTATGAGGTTAAAGCAGTTGATGTGGTGTATATGGATTTCAGTAAGGCATTTGATAATGTTTTTGTACAAAATAAGGAGGCATGGGATTGAGGGTGATTTAGTGGTTTGGATCAGAAATTGGTTAGCTGAAAGAAGGGTGGTGGTTGATGGGAAATGTTGATCCTGGAGTTCAGTTACTCGTGGTGTACTGCAAGGGTCGGTGTTGGGTCCACTGCTGTTTGTGGGTTAGTAAATTTGTGGATGACACTGAGCTTGGTGGAGTTGTGGATAGTCCCAAAGGATGTTGCATGTTACAGAGGAACATAGTTAAACTGCAGAGCTGGGCTGAGAAGTGGCAGATGGAATTTAATTTAGATAAATATGAGGTGTTGCATTTTGGGAAAGCAAATCTTAGTAGGACTTATACATTTAATGGTAAGGTCCTGGGGAGTGTTGCAGAATAAAGAGACCTTGGAGTGCAGGTTCATAGCTCCTTGAAAGTGGAGTCACAGGCAGATAGGATAGTGAAGGAGGTGTTTGGTATGCTTGCCTTTATTAGTAGAGTACTGAGTACAGGAGTTGGGAGGTCATGTTGCAGCTGTACAAGACATTGGTTAGGCCACTGTTGGAATATTGTGTGCAATTCTGGTCTCCTTCCTATCGGAAAGATGTTGGGAAACCTGAAAGGGTTCAGAAGAGATTTACAAGGATGTTGCCAGGGTTGGAGGCTTTGAGCTATAGGGAGAGGTTGAACAGGCTGGGGCTGTTTTCCGTGGATTGTGGGAGGCTGAGGGGTGACCTTACAGAGTTTATAAAATCACAAGGGCCATGGATAAGATAAATAGACAAAATTTCTTCTCTGGGCTGGGGGAGTCTAGAACTAGAGGGCATGGGTTTGTGGTGAGAGAGCAAGGATATAAAACAGACCTGAGGGGCATCTTCTTCACACAGAGGGTGGTACGTGTATGGAATGAGCTGCCAGAGGAAAGTGTGGAGGCTGGTACAATTGCAACATTTAAAAGGAATCTGGATGGGTATATGAATAGGAAGGGTTTGGAGGGATATGGGCCGGATGCTGGCAGGTGGGACTAGATTGGGTTGGGATATCTGGTCGGCATGGACGGGTTGGACTGAAGGGTCAGTTTCCATGCTGTACATCTCTGACTAAGTGAGAGATAATTCACTTTGGAAGAGCAGTGGGGATAAAGAGTACTGGGCTAATGGTAAGATTCTTGGCAGTGTAAATGAGCAGAGAGAACCCGGTGTCCATGTGCATAGAGCCCTGAAAGTTGCCACCCAGGTTGATAGGGTTGTTAAGAAGGCATACAGTGTGTTAGCTTTTATTGGTAGAGCGATTGAGTTTTGAAGCCACAAGGTTATGCTGCAGCTGTACAAAACTCTGGTGCAGCCGCATTTGGAATATTGTATACAGTTCTGGTCACCGCATTATAAGAAGGATATGGAAGCGTTGGAAAGGGTTCAGAGGAGATTTACTCAGATGTTGCCTGGTATGGAGGGAAGGTCTTATGAGGAAAGGCTGAGCGACTTGAGGTTGGTTTCATTAGAGGGAAGGTTGAGAGGTGACCTAATTGAAACATCTAAGATAATCAGAGGCTAAGATAGTGTAGACAGTGAGAGTCTTTTTCCTCTGATGGTGATGGCTAGCATGAGGGGACATAGCTTTAAATTGAGGGTTTATAGATATGGGATAGATGTCAGAGGTAGGTTCTTTACTCAGAGTAGTAGTGGAACTCCCTGCCAGCAGCAGTAGTAGACTCGCCAACATTAAGGGCATTAAAATGGTCATTGGATAAACATATGGATGAAAATGGAATAGTGTAGGATAGATTAGTTTCACAGTTTGGTGCAACATTGAGGGCTTGTACTGCGCTGTAATCTTCTATGTAACTTTCAGTCTTGTGGATGTGCCACAGTGTCTCCAGTCACTGCTCAAACTCCGAAACACAGAGCTTTTGTGTACTTTTGAACTGGAGCCCGGCGCTCTCTGGGGAGAAAGAGAATTTGGAAATCAAATATGTTTTGAGAAAGGTATTCATGTGTCATATCACTGACAGTTAGCTTGCACTGATGAAGCAACTGTGGGCCCCATTTAACAGGATCTGGGCAACAGTCTCAAACTGATGTTCACAAATTGAGAGACACATTTCCCAGTAAGAGTACCAGTTGTCAAAGTGTTGAGACTTGAATTGAGAATGCTCATTTCTTTTGCTGCTCTGTTTACACTGCACAGCATCTCTCCCTCTGCAATGCAAATTTTCATTTGAAAATCTCTTTCAGGTATTTTTTACTCGAAATGGAAAGATCATTGGCAGGAAAGAAGCCCCAGTGCCATCTGGAGGATTCTACCCCACCATTGGAATGCTTAGCAATGGGGAGAAGGTTAAAGTTGACCTGCATCCTTTAAGCGGCTGAACTTGCAGTCTGCTTCTTCCTGAACACAGCATGTTCTTCTTCCTCCTGACATCTGCTGGCTGTGATGGAGCCTGTAACTGCACAGAATGCGTGCAGAATTGACCATTATATTTGGCCATTTTCTGTAACTCTGCAATTCCATTGCTGTATTTAACAAATGATTACATAGGACATGTCTATTTTGATTGCGTTTGTTCATTATCTGTTAAATCCTGCTTTGAAACACTAAAAAAACCATGAATACTTTCAAATCTTTTGATGTTACTGTAGGCCAATATTAAGTGATTACCTCAATTCCCCGCCCTTGGCATTTGGTAAGAACACTCCCTGATGCTGCTCTCTGCATGTACATCCAGAGCTGTTAAAATATCAATAGCAGACAGCAAATTAGAAGCTGATCAGAATTAGTTTGATCCTTGTCTGCTGTCTGCAAGCTGCTTTTGAAAGAATATTCTTGAGGAATCTGCTCCTGTCTGTTAGTACAGCCCTTAAGTGTTCTATAATCCGCAGAGTGTACAAATGAGCAAAGTCTTTTTCTGGGATCCCAGCATTATCAGAGAGTATGCAGATATGAGCTGTCATCTCCTCTCACTAATTTCTGTATAGAGTGCCTTACCCACACTACTGACGGGGCTGCTCTTCTGACCCTGTTATTACCATCGATGTGGCAGTAATTACCAGCTCACAGTAAGGTGAGTGATCCCGGTGGGAAATATCCCATGAATACGTTCCCTTTTAGATTGATCTGTCTGTTGCAAATGAGCATTCCTGTTCCTTCCTTCAATTCCATTGCCATCAGCAGTCAATCTGCATTCTGGAAAAGCCCATTTGCCAGTAGTATGCTGTTCCCCAGCTTATGGCCCTTGTTCTTGCTGCAGCGCATCTCCACTGCACTGGGTAAGATGGCAAGCCTCAGTCAGGGCACTTAAGTCCACAGCCTGTGGATATAGCTACTGTGCATTGTACATTAAAAACACTGGGGGGGGGGGGGGGGGGCGGGGGTCTTCTGTTCGCTGAAGAAGGATTGGGGAAGTATGGTATGATACAATCCTGAAAATAACTCAACTCCATGTTGTTGGGGTGTCATTCAATAACAGAAGAAAGACATTGAACGATGCCAGCAATTGGAGAAATGTTGGTTCTCCAAACTTTGCTGAGTTCAGATGCTTTTCATGTGTGCAAAATGTTCTCTTCTCACCCCTTACTTTTCATGCTGTACTCAGCCCCTGTATACAGAATTTTATAAAATAATTCCACTCAGCTCATTTGCATCTTCCCCATCTCAAATTAACTTTTTGAAAGTTTGAAATCTGCAAGTTTTGCTTCAGTTTGAAATGTTGCAATGTGCTGGGTACAATGTGTTGGCAAAGTTTGTCCAGCCTTTTTTCCACTTTGCCCATGCCACAGTTCCTGTTGTTGTGTGCTCAATTTGCCCCGTTTCCTAAGGCCTTTGGCCCTTTTGGCTTTGGCAAGTTTTCCTTGGAAGCTCACATCAAGAATAAGCGAGAACAGTTTTCTTTCTTAATCTGTGGAACTGTAATTCCCATGAATAAGGTTTTCAAGTTTGAGAATGAAAGATTTTGAAAGAGTGGGACATTTCAGGTCGGAACATGTGTGGTATTTAAGTGCCTTTCAGGTCTCTTCCAGACTTTGTTTGCATTGCATCACATACAATGAAACTTGGGATAAAGTGCGGTAGTGTTCTGCATCTGAACCACATGAAAAACAGGTAAATGCTGAATGGTGAGATGTGGAGTTCTTTTGAATTCTGAGGAAGAGCTATCTTAATTCAGGAGATAGGCTCTCCCTCTTTTCCACTCCAACTCAGACTTCCAAAATGACCTCAATAATCAGAACTGTACATGGATAAAACAGCACATGCCATAAGTAACATACCTTGTATCCTACAGAGACAAATGAGTTAGAGGAAATGCTGCAGGTATCAGGGATGCCATGCAAATGTTTAAAACCCAGATGCTCGCCTTTAAGTTTGACATTGTGAAGTGAAGCGAGCACTGCTAAAGGGCTCATGGTCCAACTCCTGTGTCCTTTTTGTTCTATTGCCCAGATTTCATTTCTTTGATCTGGTATTCTCTGCAGTTTCCCACTCTTCCTCCTGCTTGGTTGAGGTCAATGGTAACTTTGTCCAGTTATGGACCAATATCCAGCAGTAACACGCTTTACGTTTTGTAAATGGATTTGGTGTTTGCCTCTCCCTCCCAGCCCGTAAACAGATGTTTATCTTGTCTGAGTTGGAGCTGGATTTGATGATCCACATCACAATAGACACATGAAGAGGGAGGTGTTAGTCAGCCATCTGCTTTACCTGCTGTATTCCCAAGCATTGCACTGAGGGAAAAGGAAAGCATTTCATTTTATGTACTATCAATGTTCGAGTGATTTCTGTAACATTTTGTGTTAAACTAAGGTGTCCTGAAAGGGGCGAAACCAGAGTTCAAAGTTATATAAAACAAAAGGTCCCATTTCTCCCCACCTGACCTTTGATATAATTTGAGTGATTGTAAATTGTAAATTGCTTATGGATTGTGGATATTTTTGAGAAATGGCCTTTGGCATGTGGCAGTCTCCTACCAATTATTTTGTACCAATCTCGACCTTGTGCACTATATATCAAAACTATGTACATAATTCAGATGTTTATATGGCTTAATTAAAATAGATATTTCCCTAATAGTGTGTTCATTTGTCCCCCAATTGCTTGGGATTCTTATTATTGGCTGTGCTATATTTTATGATAAGGATCCAAGGCCTTTGGACTCTGAGAGTTTGGCTTAGCTGGCCATGGGTGCAGATCTCATTCTGAACAATTGCACATGCAATCCAGGCCAACATGCCCCTGAGGAAGCGCTTCCCTGTCAGAGATGCTGACTTTCAAGTCAGATGTTAAGCCAAGGTCCCCTCTGTCTCTCTGGTGGATGTTAAAAATCCCCATGATCATTTTCAGAGGATTTATCTCCAGTATTCCTCACCACACATCACAAACCATGGTCACATTGCTGTGCATAGACTGGCTACTGAATATTACACATGACAACAGTGAGTGCACCTCAAAATACACTTCATTTGCCACTGTAACAGCTCTCACACTTAGGATTGCGAAGAGATTCATGCTTTTTGGGTGAATACTCAGCCTATGTATCTTTATTGTTAGGTAAGTCTATACGGCTCAGTTTGAAAGCTTATTCATGAAGCAAAAATACTTTGCAAATCAACATAACATAATCTATTCACAAAAATGAATTGTTCAGAAAACACCCTGAATTTTCAGAATATTCAGGAGCAGCACCTGACGGCATTCAATGTTTTCTCTTTCCAAGGGCACGTTTCATCCTTTAAAGAGTTTTAGCTAATTTTGGAGAGAGCTTGTACCAGAATGAAAAATGGGCGAGGAGAAATAAGGGGCAGATAGGTGTGGGAGAGAAAAGCAGTGCTAACGAAACGGAGTTCAGAAGTAGGAGGCAAGTGGGAAACAGTCCAGATGGGTTTGGAGTGCACGTGAGTGAATGCAAACCTTGTTGCAAAAGAGGAAGGATTTAGAACTTACTATTCTAGGAAAGATTGAAGACCAAAAGAAATAGAACATAGAACGGTACAGCGCAGTACAGGCCCTTCAGCCCTCGATGTTGCGCCAACCTGTGAAATTAATCTGATTCCCATCTAACCTACACCATTCCATTATTATCCATAGGTATGTCCAATGCTCATTTAAATGCTCTTAATGTCGACAGGTTGCAGGTTCCACGCCCCCTACTACTTTCTGAGTAAAGAAACTACCCCTGATATCTGTCCTAAATCTACGTCCCCTCATGTTAGCCTTCACCATCCGAGGAAAAAGGTTCTCATTGTTCACCCTATCTAACCCTCGATTACATCTCAATTAAGTCACCTCTCAATGGAAACAGCCTCAGTTCTCTCGGCCTTTCCTCATAAGACCTTCCTTCCATACCAGGCAACATTCTAGTAAATCTCCTCTGAATCCTTTCCAAAGCTTCTTATAATGTGGTGACCAGAACTCTACACAACACTTCAGCTAGGGCCTTACCAGCTGAAGCATGACTTGTGGCTATGAAACTCGATCTCTCTACCAATAAGCGCCAACAAACCATCTGCCTCCTTAACAACCTTCTTAACAGAGGCAGAAATTGACCAATCAGCCTATTGCGTCTACTCTGCAATTCCATGAAATCATGGATCATCTAATAATCCTCAAACTCCACTTTTCCTTATTCTTATTCCCATAACCCTTAATCCCCTAGCTGATAAAAATCTGTCTATCACAGAATATACACAATTACCAGCCTCAACAGCCCCCGGCAGTGAAGAATTCCACAGATTCACCGCCTACAAAGAGAAGAAATTCCTCATCATCATCTTTGCCTGAAGTGTGAGACATCAGTCCTGCCCCTCACCCCCACCATGTCTGAGATTATGCCTTCTAAATAGCCTTCTACCACCACCCTCTGTCTCCTATCATCAAACTAATTTTGTGTCCAATTGGCTAGCTCCCCCGGATCTCTCATGTTCTAGGTGAAAGTGAGGACTGCAAATTTTGGAGATTAGAATCGAAAGTGTGGTGCTGGAAAAGCACAGCAGGTCAGGCAGTATCCGAGGAGCAAGTGAGTCAACATATCAGGCAAAAGCCCTTCATCAAAACTGAGGCTGTGAGCCAATGGGGTAGAGAGATAAATGGGAGGGGTGTTGGGGGTGAGAGGGGAGGGAAGGTAGCTAATGGTGTGATAGGTAGATGGGGGTGGGGGTAATAGTGATAAGTCAGAGGGGAGGGTGGAGCGGGTAGGTGAGAAGGAAGGTGGACAGGCAGGACAGGTCATGAGGGCAGTGCCAAGTTGGAACTGCGGTGAGGTGGGGGAGGGGAAATGAGGAAACTGCAATCTACATTGAGATGTTCATCTTCCACCACAGGACCTTCCAACCCCATGGCATCAATTTGAATGTCACCAGTTTCCACAGTTCCCCTGCCCCCCCCCCCACAGCCCAGTTCCAATCTTGCAACTCAGCACCACCCTCATGACCTGTCCTACCTTTCCATCTTCATTCTCGCCTATCCACTCCACCCTCCTCTCTGACCTATCACTATTACCCTCTTCTCCATCCACCTATTGCACTCTCAGCTACCTCCCCCCCCTCCCCCCCAGCCTCACCCCCCTCCCATTTATCTCACCACCCCCTTGGCTCCCAGCCTCATTTCTGATGCCCGAAATGCTCGGCTTTTGCCTGAAACGTCGATTGTTGCCTGACCTGTGCTTTTCCAGCACCACACTCTTGACTCCCATGTGATCTAACCTTCCTAACCAGTCTACCATGCAGGACCTTGTCAATGGCCTTGCTGAAGCCCATATAAATAATGTCTACCATTCTGCGTTCATCTATCTTTTTGCTAACTTCTTCAAAAAAAAAGCTCAATCACATTTGCAAGACATGATTTCCCATGCACAAAGCCATGCTGCCTATCTCTAATCAGTCCCTGGCTTTCCAAATGCATGTAGACCCTATCTCTCAGAATCCCCTCCAACGACTTAACCACTACTGATGTCAGACTCACTGCTCTGTGGATCCCTGGCTTTTCATTGCAGTCTTTCTTAAACAATGGCACCACACGAGCCAACCGCCAGTCTTCTGGCACCTCACCCACAACTGTCAATGATACCAATATCTCTGCAAGGGGCTCCACTAATTCTCTAATATTTCTCTATTAATTTGCTTCAATTCCACTCTCTCACTAAACCCTGTGTTCCTTATTATTTCTGATGTTATTCGTGTTCCTCTTTTGTGAAGACAGAAGTGAAGTATGAATTAGTTTGTCAGCCATTTTTGTGTCCCCCATTATAAATTCCCTGTTTATGATTGTAGGAGACCTTCATTAGTTTCCACCAATCTTTTTACATACCTTTGGAAACTTAAACAGTCTGTTCTTCAGTTCCCCACAAGCTTACTCTTATACTCTATTTTCCCATTCTTAACTATTCTCAATCCTCAGGTCTACTTTTTGCCACGCCCATTTTTATGCCTTTGTTTTGCATCAAATACTATCTCTAACTTCCCTCCTAGGCCAAAACCCGTCCCCCCCTCCCCACTGTTCTCTTTGTACTCTTGCACCAGACTGGAATAAACCATTTTTGCAGTTCACTCATTTGCTCCTCCAATATTCCAGGAAGCATCCCATCAGGTCCATGGGACTTATCGATCTTTCCCCCCTTTAGTTGCCCGAGCAGTTTTCCTCTCGTGGTAGTTATTGTATTTACTTCTTCTCTTCCTTTTCCCTATGATTATTTATTAAGTTTGGAATACTGTTTGTGTCTTCTACTGTGACAACTGATGCAAAGTGTGCCTCCTCTTCCTTTTTATAGATTAAAAAAAAAGTCTTTTGATGTCTGTCTTGATGTTACTTCTAAGTTTACTCTCAGTTTATTTTCTCCCTTTTTTTGGCCATCTTTTGTCAGTTTTTTTATAATTTTCCCAATTCTCTGGCTTATCATTAATCTTTACCAAATTGTGTGTTGTTCTTTCCATTTGATACTATCCTTAACCACATTTGCTGTATTACCTTCCGAGAATCCTCCTTCATCATTGAGATATGTTCTTTGCTGTGTGCATGAATTATTTTCTTAAATATTTGCCATTGTTCCTCAACCAAAGGGAAATAGAATACCCCTGGCTTTAGGTATTGGTCGCTAACTACATCATCCATCTCCAGAGTTTGAATAGTTAATGCACAGCGAGCAAACCGTCATCCAGAACCTCAACCTGAGTTACAAATCTTCTCAAAACTCATTCAATATTTGGTCAGAATGATGGAACAATAACAAACAGCATTATGCTGCAGTTAATTAAGTCGTGGGAAGGAGTTAGAAGAGCAAATTTGGAGATAAAGTATTAAAAGATGCTAGATCTACAGAGCAGTGCTAATAGAGGACTTCCATTATCTTGTGAGCCTCTTAAATAGTAACTGTGTAAAGGGTACAGATGGAGAGTAATTTCTGAAATACGTCCATGAGGCACTTCTTACTCTGTGTTTCTCGCCCAATGAGGAAGGATGTACTGCTGGATCTGGGAAAGAAGTGGAGTATGTTTCAGTGTTGAGGGAACCGTGATCACAATATCATTTGGAATAGTTGCAACAAAGAACAAGGACAAGTCAAGCAAAAACTTCTTCACTGAAGACTGAAATTTGATGAGTTGAAAAGGGATCTGGGCCAGGTGGAATGGAATCAAGATCTGGTCAGTAAACTTGTAATTAAACAAGAGGAAACCTTCCAAGAGGAGACCGTTCAAGTGCAGACACATTCCATGAGCAAGAAAGGAAGAGTATCCAAAACTAAATTCCCTGTGTGGATAAAATTTGAGAGGTTAAATAAGATGGAGAAAGCAAGCTGATGGCAATTGTAGGGTTTATAATAAGTACAAACCAAGCTCATTATAAAAAAACAGTTGAGATTCTAAAAAGAGACAAAGAAAAACTGAGAATTGGTGACTAACAGAAAAGGAACTCAAAACTCTTTTTAAATAACTTAAATTCACATAGCACCTTCGTGTAATGAAGCATGCAAGGTGCATGACAAAACAAAGCCACATAGCGATATTAGAACACGAAACCAAAGGAAACATTAATCAAATAGGCAGGCTTTAAAAGAGGAGAGCAAGGAAGAGGTATAGAAAAGGCATTTCAAAGGTTAGGGCCTTGCATCTGATGGCACAGGCAGCAACAGTGGACTTCACCAGTTTCCTCATTTCCCCTCCCCCCACCTTACCCCAGTTCCAATCTCTCAGCTCAGCACCGCCCTCATGGCCTGTCCCTTCCCATCTATCTGCTCCACCCTCCCTTCTGACCTATCGCCTTCATCCCCAAACCCATCCACCTATTGTACTCTTTGCTACCTTCTCCCTGGCCCCACCCTCCTCCCATTTATATCTCCACCCTGGAGGCTCCCTGCCTTCAGTCCTGATTTTGCCCGAAGCGTTGATTTTCCTGCTTGTCGGATGCTGCCTGACATGCTGTGCTTTTCCAGCACCACTCTAATCTAAATGCTGAAATGATTAACACTGGGGACACTCAAGAAGCCAGAATTAGAGGAGTACAGATACTTCCTGATTTGTTGGGCTCGAAGAGATGTATAGAGATAGAGGAGATACTAAGGAGGGATTCGAAAATGATGATGAGAATTTTAAAATCAATGTATTAGTTGACTAGGTGTCAGTGCAGGTCAGCAAGGTCAGGGATGACAGGGAATTGGACTTGTGATACATTCCGATATGAGTTTTGAGTGACCTCATGTTTATGGAGGGGGGGTTGAATGTGTGATACCAGTCAGGAGTGCTTTGGAATAGGCAAGCCTGGAGAATGACAAAGATGTGAGGGTTTCAGGAGCAGATGAACTGAAACGGATGAAGTCAGATAATGTGACAGAAGTCAATAGCAGGTTTACAGATAATGTGCTTATAAACTCAGATGCGCATTTTGGGACACACAACTATTAAACAAATAAACAAAACAAGTGATGGGGTGTTAATGGATTACATGCCTGTGCCAATGGTGTATTATCTTTATGATGTCCTTATAATTGAACTATTCTTCCTTGAAGCATTTCCCTGTCTAATTAATGTGCAGTAACAGCAAAGCTGGAAAATTCAAATTATTTTTCTTCAGCCCTTCCATCTCATTGACTTCAGGCCAATCCACGTGCAACAACCTGCTCTGAAAACTCTGTTCACACTTTTACAGCAGTGACAACTTGAATGACAGCCAACTGGCCACCTTACAACGTTCTGTGTCAAGCAATATTCCAAATCAAAGAACCCATCACACTCTTTCAAACAAAGTCCTTCACACCATCTACAAATGTGATTGGTTAGTTTTGAATAATTTCAGGATCTGGCCACATCTCCAAACTCCTGCTCTTCCTTGAGCCACGCCCCATTTGTTTACCTGAAAGCCTCTGGTATTTGAAGGATATTGTTTACAGCCAAACAAGGGCAAAAATAACCTTTGTTCATCGTCAGTTACAGAGGCCATAAACATAAAAGGATGCTGAAAGATGTAGTGATTGTGATGAGCTGAAAATGTGTTGCTGGTCAGGTCAGGCAGCATCCAAGGAGCTGAAGAGTCGACGTTTCGGGCATGAGCCCTTCTTCAGCCCTTCCTCATTCCTGAAGAAGGCATCATTCCTGAAACGTCGGTTCTCCTGTTCCTTGGAGGCTGCCTGACCTGCTGCGCTTTTCCAGCAACACATTTTCAGCTCTGATCTCCAGCATCTGCAGACCTCACTTTCTCTGAGGTGATTGTGATGAGGTCAACCAGATAGACCTCATAGAATATGAGCTTCCTGCCTGGGGCTGTTCATCTGGTTCACTCAGGGAGTCCTGGCTGACAGGACTGATTAGGGATCGTCAACATGGCTTTGTGCATGGGAAATCGTGTCTCTCTAACTTGACTGCGTTTTTTTCCCCAAGGGAGGGGAGTCCAAAGCTATGGAATAGTGCATGTGTGGAATGAGCTGCCAGAGGAAGTGGGGGAGGCTGGTACAATTACAACATTTAAAAGACATCTGGATGGGTATATGAATAGGAAGGGTTTCGAGGGATATGGGCCAAGTGCTGACAAATGGGACTAGATTTATTTCGGATATCTGGTCGGCATGGATGGGCTGGACTGAAGGGTCTGTTTCTGTGCTGTACAGAACTATGACTTTTTAACTTTATGTCTGACCTCTATCTACATTGCAGAGACTGAGTGCCAACTCTCAGATACCTCCTTCTCCCTTCCCCTGGACCATCATCCCGTGATGGAACATCAGACCATTGGATCAACGCCAGTCACTAACTTCATTTCATCTAGCGATGTGCCCCCTGAATGCCTCCAAGCTGATCGTCCCCCAATGCCACACAACTCGCTTCCACTTCCTTCCCAAAATCCACAAACAGGACTGCCCGGCACACCTATTGTTTCAACCTGTTCCCGCCCCACAGAAATGATCTCTTCCTATCTTGGCTCAGTCTTTTCTCCCTAGTCCAGTCCCTGTCCCTGACCCATGATTCCTTGAATGTTTGATGTCACTTTTGGAATTTCCAATTTGCAGGCTCCAACCGCCTCCCCTTTGCCATGGATATGCAATCCCTTTGCACATCCATCCCCCACCAGGATGGTCCCAGGGCTCTCTGCTTCCTCCTGGAACAAAGGCCTGAACTGTGCCCACCCAGCACCACCCTTTTCCACTTGGCCGAGCTCATCTTCACCCTCAACAACTTCCCTTTTCACTCCTCTCATTTTCTTCAGGTCGGGGTGGGGGGGAACGTTGTGCCCTGGGTATGGACATGGGCCCTGGGTATGCCTGTCTCATCATGAAATATGTGGAACATTCCTTGTTCCAGTCCTATTCTGGCCCCCACCCACAACTCTTTCTCGGATATATTGATGATATCATTGGTGCTGCCTCCCTCTCTCGTCGAGAATTGGAATGATTTACTGATTTTGTTTCCAATTTCCACCCTGCCCTCACTTTCACCTAGTTTATCCTCTCCTCCAGCCTTCCCTTCTTCGACATCTGTTTCCATTTCTGGGGATAGACTGGCCACCAATATCGACATTTCGGGCAAAAGCCCTTCATTAGGATTCCTGATGGAGGGCTTTTGCCTGAAATGTCGATTTTCCTGCTCCTCCGATGCTGCCTGGCCTGCTGCACTTTTCCAGCACCACACTGATCTAAATTCGTGTTTCCAGCATCTGCAGTCCTCACTTTAGCCTGGCCACCAATATCCACAATAAACCCATCGACTCCCACAGCTCCCTGGACTCTACATTCGCTCACTCTGTTTCCTGGAAAGACTTCATTCCATCCTCTCAGTTCCTCCAGCTCCATCGTATATGTTCCAACAAGGCCAACTTTGATAAGGGAGCCTCCGAAATGCCCACCTTCTTCCTCAGCCAAAGATTCCTCAGCACCGTTGTTGAGCAGGTCCAACCCATCTCCCCTACTTCCACCCTCTTCCCTCCCACAACAGCATTAGGGATCCCTTGGCCTTACCTTCCGTCCCACCAGCATCCACATCCAGAAGATCATCAGCCGCCATTTTCACCACCTCCAATGAGATGCCACTACCAGATACATACTTTCTTCTCTCCTCCACCTACCTCAGGGACCGTTCCCTCTGGGACACCCTGGTACACTCTTCCTTCACTCCCAACACCCCCCACTGCACCTTCCCCTGCAACCATCAAAGGTGTGACATCTATCCATTTGCCTCTTTCCTCTTCAGTTTCCAAGGGCCCAAACAGCCCTTCCAGGTGAAGCAGAGCTTTACCTGCACTTCTCACAATCCCGTCTACTGCAACTGCTGCTCCTCTACACTGGGGAAACAAAGTGTCGGCTGGGTGACTGCTTCACAGAACACCCACGTTCTGTCCACAAAAAAGACTTCCAATTGCCTTCCACTTTAACACAACATCTGACCAACATCTCTGTCTCAGGCAGGCTGCAGTGCTCCAGTGAGCTGGAAGAACATTTCCTAGCTACCGTCAGGTCTGTGGAAGGGTCACTCGCCCTGAAAAGATCACTCTGATTTCTCTCCCCAGATGCTGCCAAACCTGCTGAGCTTTTTCAGCACTTTCTATTTGTGTCTCTGATTGCTGGAGAAAGATTGGATGAAATTGAAGAGGTTTTACATCCAAGTGAATTGTTAACTGGCCTGAATGGGAGGTATCAGAGATTACTGGGTAACTAAGTATGGAAGTGGCAGAGGATTTGAACAATCTTTCAATATCTTGGGTATACCAGCGAATTCAACAATTATAATGTTACAGCCCTGTTTCTTTTTAGAAAAAGGAGACGGTTAAACCTCGCAATTGCAGACCAGGCAACATTGCTGGTGGGGAAAACGTTCAAGGCAATCACCTGAGGCAAAGTGATTTGGCATTTGGAAAAGTGCAGCGTAATTCAGTATGAATTTGTTCGGCCATTGAGTTATTAAATGAAATAGCAAACAGGGTTAACGAGGCTAATGCAGTTGCTGCTGTGTTTATGGATGTTTTAAAGATACTTGATTAAGCTTCACACACACTTGTTCTCAAATTTAAACTTGTGGGATTATGGGGGTCATTTTGACATGTATAGAAATGCGGTTATGACCAAGAAGCAGGGAGGAGTGGTAACCAGCTGTTCTTCAGACTGGAAGGGTGTGTACTCTGGTGTTCCCAGTATTGGTGTTGAGACCACTGCTGTTTTAGAGATATACCCCCTCAGGTTTTCCAATCAGGATTGGAACCCCAATTTCCAATTCTGATTGTACGCAAAAAAAGTACTTTCAGAGACGATCAACATAACCCCATAACAAATAGGTACAGGAGTAGGCCATGTAGCCCCAGCCTACCCCACCTTTCTACAAGAACATGGCTGATCTGCCCAGACTTCAACTCTTCTTTTGTAGAAGAAAAGAAGATTGTTCAAAAATCTATCAACCACCTCTTTCTATACTTTCAATGATCTCGTCTCCGCATGTCTCTGGGGTAGAAAAGTCTAGACATTCACTAGACTCTGAGAGAAGAAATTTCCTTCACAGCTCGGTGACAGACTAAGGGGACACTTTTTTAAAACTATACCCCCTAGTTCAACATTTCCCTGCTATTGGAAACATTTTTTCAACATCTACCCTGTCAACCCCCCCTCAGAAACTTACATGTTACAACAGTCTTGCAATAATGTTAGAAGAATCTTGCATTCTTCTAAGCTCTAATGAATAATGGCCTAACCTGCTTTGCTGTTTTTAATAAGTCAACCCCTTGGTCCCAGAGATCAGTGGAGTGAATCACTTTTGAACAGCCATCAATGCCAGAACATATTTTCTTTAATGTTCACAGTAATCCAGGTGTTGGCCTCACCAAACAGCCTCTACAATCATAACAGGTCTTCTGTTTTTAAACTCCAGTACCCTGGAAATAAAAACCAAAATTCCATTTGCCTTTTTAGTTACTGCGCCTGATAATTTTTTGTGTTTCACACACAAGAATACTCAGCCCCCTCTGTGCTGCACATCTTTGGAATCTCTATCTGTTTCAATAATAGTCTGTCTTTTCATTCGTCCTACTAAAGTGCATGAGCTAATACACTCCAGCTGCCACTTGTTTTTCCACTCACTCAACATATGTATCTATATCATATATATATCATATATATATAAAACAGATTGCTTAGGTCCTCACCACAACATGCCCTGTCACCTATTTCTGTATCACCAGTAAATTTGGAAACATTACTCTCTGCCCCCTCCTCCAAGTCATTAACAGAGAGAGTAAATTATCTATAATTACATAAACAGGATAGGTTTGGAGGGATATGGGTCAGGAGCAGGCAGGTGGGACTAAGTTAGTTTGACATTATGGTCAGCATGGACTGGTTGGACCGAAGGGTCTGTTTCCATGCTGTATGAATGATCCTTGTTATAATTCACTAGTTACAGCTTTCCAGAAAAGATCCATTAATCCCAACTCAGTCTTCTGTTTGTTCACAAATCCTTAATGCATGCTAATATAGTGCCCTCCAATACCTTGCAATCCTATCTTGTGCAATATGTGATATCTTATCAAATGCCTTCTGAAAAACCATTTACTGGTTCCCCTATCTCAAGCCTGCTCATTGATTCTTCAAAAGAACAAAACCAATTTGTCGAACATGATTTCCTTTTCACAAAACCATGTTAACTTTGTTTGATTACATTAAGCTTTTCGAAATTTCCTCCTTTTTTCCCTTAATAATATACTCCAGCATTTCCCAACACCAGAGGTTAGGTTAGCTCGTCTATAGTTGTCCACTTTCAGTCTTTGAACAGGGGCAGTTTTCCAATCTGCTTGAATCCTCCTAGGATCCCACTGAGGCCTGGAATATTTTGATCAACGCTTCACTAACTCTGCAGCCCCTTCCTTTAAAATCCTTGGATATGGGTCATTAGGTCCTGGCAACTTGTCCACGTTTCGTTACATGAGTTAATTACTTTGTCCTTTGTGACAGAGACTGTTTCCTCCCATTAGCTCCTTGCTTCTCTGATACATTGGGATGTTTATAGTGTCCATGAAGACTCATGTAAAACATTGGTTTCAATTTCAAGGTTTCAGCCTTGGGCCATTGTCTGTGTGGAGTTGACACATTCTCCCCATGTCTGCATGGGATTCCTTCGGGTGCTCCGGTTTCCTCCTACACCTCAAGGGTGCAGGTTAGGGTGGATTGTCCATGCTAAATTGTCCCATAGTGCCCAGGGATGTGGAGGTGAGGGTGGATTGGCCATGCTAAATTGTCCCATAGTGTCCAGGGATGTGCAGGTTAGGGTGGATTGGCCATGCTAAATTGTCCCATTGTGTCCAGGGATGTGGAGGTGAGGGTGGATTGGCCATGCTAAATTGTCCCATAGTGTCCAGGGATGTGCAGGTTAGGGTGGATTGGCCATGCTAAATTGTCCCATAGTGCCCAGGGATGTGCAGGTTAGGGTGGATTGGCCGTGCTAAATTGTCCCATAGTGTCCAGGGATGTGCAGGTTAGAGTGGATTAGCCATGCTAAATTGTCCCATAGTGCCCAGGGATGTGGAGGTGAGGGTGGATTGGCCATGCTAAATTGTCCCATAGTGTCCAGGGATGTGCAGGTTAGGGTGGATTGGCCATGCTAAATTGTCCCATTGTGTCCAGGGATGTGCAGGTTAGAGTGGATTAGCCATGCTAAATTGTCCCATAGTGCCCAGGGATGTGGAGGTGAGGGTGGATTGGCCATGCTAAATTGTCCCATAGTGTCCAGGGATGTGCAGGTTAGGGTGGATTGGCCATGCTAAATTGTCCCATAGTGCCCAGGAATGTGCAGGTTAGGGTGGATTGGCCATACTAAATTGTCCCATAGTGCCCAGGGATGTGCAGGTTAGGATGAATTGGCCGTGCTAAATTGTCCCATAGCGCCCAGGGACGTGCAGGTGAGGTGGGTTAGCCATGCTAAATTGTCCCATAGTGCCCAGGGATGTGCAGGTTAGGGTGGATTGGCCATGCTAAATTGTCCCATAGTGCCCAGGGATGTGCAGGTTAGGATGGATTGGCCATGCTAAATTGTCCCATAGTGCCCAGGGATGTGCAGGTTAGGGTGGATTGGCCATGCTAAATTGTCCCATAGTGCCCAGGGATGTGCAGGTTAGGATGGATTGGCCATGCTAAATTGTCCCATAGTGCCCAGGGATGTGCAGGTTAGGGTGGATTGGCCATGCTAAATTGTCCCATAGTGCCCAGGGATGTGCAGGTTAGGATGGATTGGCCGTGCTAAATTGTCCCATAGCGCCCAGGGATGTGCAGGTTAGGATGGATTGGCCGTGCTAAATTGTCCCATAGCGCCCAGGGACGTGCAGGTGAGGTGGGTTAGCCATGAGAAATATTGAGGTGCAGGGATAAAGTGGGAGGGTGGGACTGTGTGGGATGCTCTTTGGAGAGTCAATGCCAACGCCACAGGCCTCTGCTGCCCTGTGGTGATTCTCTGATTATCTGTTTCCCTGTCCCTCATTATTGATTCTCCAGCCACATCCTCCAAGGGTCCTACACTCATACTTAGCTTTCTCTTTCTCAAAAAGCTCTTGCTTTTTGTTTTTATATTTCTGGTTATTTATTTTCATAATAAATGTTCTTCCATTTTACTCGCTTTTTATTTATTTATCTGTTGCTGGGTTCTGAAAACAACCCCAATCCTCTGGCCGACCACGCGTATTCACTGCGTTGCACCCTTTAATCTTTGACAGGATACGTTCCTTGATCACCTTCGTTCACCACAGGTTCCTTCCTTCTTGTTGAGTCATTCTTTTTAATCAGGATAAATTTTGGCTGAGTCTTATAAAATATTGAAAGATCTGCTTGAACACTCCCTGAGAAATTCCTGCCCAGGAAGCTTTTCTCCTGAAGCAGAGTAAATCGGTCCGAGGAATCCTGAAAAAGTAAGGAGTGGAGAGGATGAGCATATGGATGAGTGCTCATGGTAGGTCCGGGAAGACGGTGCCCAGTCTGGTGGGTGTTGGCGGGTGTTGGGGGGGTAGTGAGAGGGCAGGGTGAGCCAGGGGCTCAGTTTAACAGTCACTTGAGAGTTCAAGCAGGTTTTTAATCCTCTCACTTTTCCTGGGTAACTAATAGGTGAGCTGGAACCCAGTGAATATCCAACTCGAACACCTGCCAGTTGCTCAATGGAAGGTCACCTTTGTGGACAATTCCAGCGCAGTCAGCTGCGTCAACAATTCCACATGGTCCCTCCGCACGACTCAATGCCAATGTCACAACACCCGGGCCATTGGCACTCCTGGACCAAAAATGACTCCGACTTGATAAACTGTCCAAGTTGACAGATGACACAAAACTCAGAGATGTATTAAACAACGAGGAGGACAGGAACAGGCTTCAGGAGAAGAGGCAGAGAGGGAGACATTCTGGTGAGAGAATTCGAGGCACTCAAAAACGAAAGAAGAATGTAGCTCCTTTTCCAACCTCTCCATGGGACATGGTACAGAGCAGCGCCATCTTTGCCCCAAGATGGAGGCTGGGGATTGAGCCTCTCATTTCGTTTTGTCCCCATTGGACCCAGAACTGTTGCCTTTCTTGCTGGCTGTCCTTCAAAATTAATTGTGAGAAATCATTGGGCTCTTTGGCCTTGGTATGCTACACAGCAGAGTTTTCCCAATGCCTTTGCACAGAGTTCCCAGCAGAAGTGCATAGATAGCACATGGTGCTGAACCCCGACTGATTTTCAGGTCTCTCTTGAACTCACCAAACCTGAGCTGAAAGCAGCTCATGGAGGACAGATGGAACTATTGCCCTTCCTGCTCTGCGTGGCTCCCTGTCTCTTTGGTGATTCACTGAGGCCAGAGCTATCACAATTCCAACCAGCAATATTCCATGGTTTATTTTAACCTCTTGCAGATTCACAAACAGACCAACATTAAGCTGAAAGATTCGGAAATGGTTAACAGGTAAGCATTCACATGTGAAGATTCCAGAATGCTGGGGATCACATAACGTGTGATTAATATTGTCAGCACAAAGTCCGAATCAGAAACTGGGAAGCAGAGACTGAATAATACTTATCACTCGGTTCCCCTATTTACAGAGTCGAGAGTGATGCTGGAAAAGCACAGCCGGTCAGGCTGTATCCGAGGAGCAGGAGAATCGATGTTTCGGGCATAAGCCTTTTATCAGGAAAGAGGGACTGGCCCAAGGAAGGATCCTTGTAGAGGGAGGCACCGCCCTCCTGACCTATCCATCACCTTTCCCATCTATCTGCTTCACCCTCCTCTCCGATCTATCACCTTCTCCCCCACCTTCATCTCCCTATCGCATTCCCAGCTGCCTTCGCCCCAGCCCCAACCCCCTACCATTTATCTCTCAACCTCCTTGGGCCACCCCCTTATTCCTGATGAAAGGTTTATGCTCCAACTGTCAATTCTGCTGCTCCTTGGCTGCTGCCTGACCTCTGCGCTCCAGCACCACGCACTCGACCCCGATCGCCAGCATCTGCAATGCTCCCATTCTCCCGTGTTTACAGACCCAGACTTCACATTGTCTGATTTCTAGCCCCTGAAAGCTGGGGGGGAGAAAAATCTCTGGACTATAAATGAAGGATTTTCCAAGGTGGAGACATAAGCAAGCCGTTCATGTCTGACTGAACTTCCCAGACTTTGAATTCATTCGGGGATGACTGGCTGGATCAGCATTTATTGCTCATCTCTCCTTGCCCTTGAGAAGGTGGTGGTGAACTGCTCTTGGTCCATGTGCTGTAGGTAAACCCACAATGCCATAAGGGAGGAAATGCCAGGATTTTGACCCAGTGACACTGAAGGAACTGTAACATACCTCCCGGTTATGATGGTGAGTGGAACTCGCAGGTGCTGGTGTTTCCTAGTCTTTGTCCTTCCAGTTGGGAGGTGCTGTCTACAGCGATTGTGAAAAGGCCCACCAGGTGGATCTCATAGAATATAAGTTGCCCAATTGGGGCTGTTAACCGTGGCCCAATCAGGGAGCCCTGGCAGACAGTTATAAACAGGAGTCTCACCGCTGTCAGGTGGTAGTGTAGGGGGGGAAAAATAAAAATAAACAGGAGTGTCAGAGGTTGTGTTCACTCTGAGAGCTGGCTCTCATGCACGTGTACCATGCACGTGTAAATAAAGTGATGCTGATGGGTTCCAGGCATCTGTGGAGTTATTTCACTGTCTAAAGATCCTTGGCAAGTTATTGTTGAGTTATGTATATAATTCAACAGAGGTCATTCTCTGAGAGAACTGGCAGAAAACATCAGGTATAGTATTCCTGCCTCAGTAGAAGGCAATGAGCAGAAACCTCTAGATTCTCAAAGGTGGAGAGAGGCCTGAGTAAGGCCTCAATTCAGTTGGTACTAGCCAGCTGGCCCACGAATTTCTGGGAGTCATGCATTAAATGATGTCTTATGGTTTACTAGAGACTACTAAATGGAAATGATTCACAGCAAGATGTTAGCTCATATTTTTTTAACCAAAGAACACTGATTGTAGCTCTAAAGTGCATTATGAAGCATGTTGAGATTTCCTGAAACTATGCAAGGGTCAACTGAAATGCATTATCCTGAAATGCATAAACTGGCTCTAGTACTAAATTTATAGAAAGACAGGAAATCATAGAATCCCTACAATGTGGA
Source organism: Hemiscyllium ocellatum (assembly GCF_020745735.1). Classification (NCBI taxonomy): domain Eukaryota; kingdom Metazoa; phylum Chordata; class Chondrichthyes; order Orectolobiformes; family Hemiscylliidae; genus Hemiscyllium; species Hemiscyllium ocellatum. The sequence continues at coordinate 1,840,541 of NC_083453.1, forward strand.
AGCATTGAATCCACCCTGACCCTGTGAAGAGCATCCCAACCAGATCCACGCTCCTCCCCAACACCCCACCCTGCATTCCCCATGTCTAATCTACTTCGCCCGTACATCCCTGAAAACTACGGGGCAATTTAGTATGGCCAATCCACCTAACCTGTGGGAGGAAACCAGACCATCCAGAGGGAACCTAAGCAGGCACGGGTAGAACATGCAAACTCCACACAGACAGTTGATTAGATTAGATTACTTACAGTGTGGAAACAGGCCCTTCGGCCCAACAAGTCCACACCGACCCGCCGAAGCGCAACCCACTCATACCCCTACGCTTACCCCTTTACCTAACACTATGGGCAATTTGGAATAGCCAATTCACCTGGCCCGCACATCTTTGGACTGTGGGAGGAAACCGGAGCACCCGGAGGAAACCCACGCAGACACGGGGAGAATGTGCAAACTCCACACAGTCAGTCGCCTGAGTCGGGAATTGAACCCGGGTCTCCAGAGCTGTGAGGCAGCAGTGCTAACCACTGTGCCACCGTGCCGCCCCAAAACTGATTTTGCCACAAGTTCACCAAGGTGTCATTGTGTGTCCAGCAGTGCCTCATGCTGTGTTAAAGGCAGTGTCAAAATACCTCTCTAGCTTCTGAATTTTCAGAACAGTAATTCCAATCTTCAGGCCTTTCTTCCTGGACTATTTTTCATGCCTGGCTTTTTGAACAGTTCAGAAAATCTCCCAAGTAGCATAATGAGTGAGTCACTGGGTTACAGAAACATCAACATATACATCAATTTGATACATAACAAGAATTAAAGCTCCAACAATTCCTTGTAATTAGACCACCAAAAGATTCCAAAGCCATAAGGTCATGCTGTATAAAAAGGAAAGCCATTTCTCTCTCTCTACTGCGAAGATATTGAAGAAAGCCTGAAAGATCTGGTGGTGGTCTTCATTTTCCTTCACGGGTGGAGACCTGGCACTTTCACTGCAGCAGCCTCAGGGCAGCTTTTGCTGTTGAGGTGGTTGCTATTCGAGGGCTGTGTGAGCAAATATCTTGCAATCTCTGTCACGGACGTAGCATTGGAGTGTGAGATATCTGTGCTTGTTAATTGGTGGCTGCATTGGACCTTGTACTGTGACCACTGCCTTTTAAACGCACTTTGCACCTAAAGGAAAAAGGCCCTGTTAGTCCAAACAGATCTCAGTGACCAGAATGTCAACAAGCTCCCACTATTTGTGAGAGCAATATTGAGCAATTACCTCTCATTGTTCTTGCCTCACATGGGAACACTGCACTTTAGGCAGGAAGGAGGGAATCTGTACTGCATTGCCCAGTTTTTTTTCAAGACCTCTCGGGACTGGAATTTCCTCAGAGGACTGCTCCATGTCAGCATGTACAATGATGGACACAACCAGCACCCAGAGTTTCCTCTCTCTACCCCAGCAGAGAAGGCTGGTGACCAGTCCCCTCTGCATGACTGGAAACTGGGCTGGGGAGGTGGGGCATCCACTGACCATCCAAGTCTCACCTTCAGGCAAATGTGAGCAGCAATGTCAATCTTACAGAGTCGCAGCATGGAGGGGAGGATTCACCAAAGCTATGATTGCCTTTTATAGAGAATATGGCGATTGTTGGACTCTTGACAGCTTTGAAACATCAGCCTTTGAGGTTCTTCCAGCTGCAACATGGAGAGAAGATTCAGCAGATTGCTGACTGGGACCTCTGATGGGAGGCTGGAGTTTGGCAGAGCGAGAGGTGCTCACCTCAAGATTCTGAAGGGGCTTTTTGGGGCAGATACTGAGAAGTGATGTCCCCTGGTTTGGGGAACCTGGAACATGGAAAAGGGATTGATCATTTCAGACTGAGATGTGGAGAAATGTCTTCACTCATAGAGGGTTGTGAATCTTTGGGCTTCTCTGCCCCAGAAGATGTGGATGCTCAATTATTGAATCGATTGAAGGCTGGCACAGACAGATGTGTGGGCTCATGGAATCGACAGAGAGAGGGTGGGAAAGTGGAGATCAGCCATGATCATATTGTCCAGCAGGGATGTGCCAAGTCCTCTGTTCCTCCTATTTCTGATAGTTTGTAACAACTACTACAGTTGAATCAGCTAAAGCTTTCTTGAAGGTAGAGGCCCTGCCCAAGCCCTGTAACAGCCCTGTAGTCCCAGGGCCGAAAACAAAGGAAGGCGTGAGCGAGTACATCAGATGTTGGAGATGAGAGTCTAGATTAGAGTGGTGCTTGAAAAGCACAGCAGGTCAGGAAGCATCCGAGGAGCAGGAAAATCGATGTTTCGGGCAAAAGTAATTTCCTGATGAAGGGTGTTTTGCCCGAAGCATCGATTTTCTGGCTTCTCAGATGCTGCCTGACCTGCTGTGTTTTTCCAGCACCACTCGAATTAAAACAAAGCTAGTTCATCCCAAGGTTATGATTCCTGAGCAACGGGCTCTTGCAGTCAGTGTGTCCAGTGTTGCATACAGCAGATTGGGAAGTTAGTGAGCAATCCCCAATCATTTATAATTCATAGACTCAAGTTCCCACGGACATCCTGGTCCCCAAAAAGTAGACATGGTGGTATCGTGGCCTAGAGGGCCAGGCTAATGCCCTGGGGACATGGGTTCGTGGCATCTGGAATTTAAATTCGTTGACTAAATTGACATATAAAGTTGGCCTCACCATCATCAATTGCCGTAAAAACTCATCTTGTGCACAAATGTCCTTTAGGGAAGGAAATTTGCTGTCCTTATCTGGCCTGGCCTACACGTGACTCCAATATGTTCAATTCTTAACTGTCTTCTGAAATGGCCAAGCAAGCCCCTCAGTTCAAAGGCAACAAATGCCGGCCTTCCCCACAATGTCAGCATCCCACGAAAGAATAAATTAAAACCATCCCAGACAAGCAATCTTGGCAGCAGGAACATTGTCCTAGGAACAGGAATTTGACTTGAATGGGCATTGTGCTGAGTCACTCACACTGAATCTTGGAGGTCAAACTCACCTCGCCATTATAAAAGCAGAATATCGTTGTCACCGGTATCGCCTGTGAAAGAAAGCAGATTTATTTGTCACTTCGCTGCATTGGGGAGTTCCCTATCCAGTCACGCCCGGTCATTCTCCCAGCTCTGGGAGATCAAGTCTGTCAGGTATTTCAGTTCAGAAGCAGCTAACCCTCTGCAATTTGGAATGGGTTGGACTGTTCAAATGTGAAGAATCAGTTGTGCGTGAATTAGTCACACTGGAACGGGAACGATTTGGAGATGTTGATGTTGGACTGGGGTGTACAAAGTTAAAAAGTCAAAAGCTAGTGTGCTTCCAATTAAACCTGTTGGACTATAACCTGGTGTTGTGTGATTTTTAACTTGGAACAGGAACAGACTTCTCAAGTAGGTTACAATGTGGTTTAGGGGATCTTTTGGAAAATGGGAGTCAGTAAATCATTGATATGGCAAATTGACCTTGGAACATGCTGATATTTGCGTGATCCATTGCCTGGCTCTCTCTCCTTGCGGATTAGTTCCCCACCCACAAGCTGGTAACATCAGACAGTGACCAATTGGAGTTCTGCATGTGAGGAATTCCCAGGAATAACCTGGATCCTATCTCGCGAATGGGGAAACATCGATGGAAGGATGGTTGTTTGGGAGTGTGGCTCTACTGTGCCATCATGATTTAGTGTTACCAATATACAGGTTTGCAGTACAAAACAGATCATGGCCTATAGACTAGAGACAAACAGAGCTGAGATATCACCAGAACATCTGCTGGACAGAACCAGATTGAGAGGCAGATTACAGTTGTTTTTAAAGCTCAGAATCTGTGGTATGGTATCCCTACTTAGGCTCCAAAATTAAATTCAAGGATGCCAACTGTTTTATCTGAGTTGCAATGTTATACAAAATCAAACCACATCTTTTTCCAGAGTGTTGCCCTCATGAGACACCCTTCAGCATCTCAGCTAAGTGACAGCAGGAGTCACTGCACAGTGGTCAGGGGCAGCACCCCGATAGCAAATCTAAGCCTGTTTCAGCTGAGAGCAGCTCACTCCCTGAACAGGGCCTGGGATCTTCCTCTGTCCCCTCTGTGCGGGGTAGCTGGTGATACTTTGCCCGATACATGCCCCAGCTGTATGCCCATTGCTCATGATTCAGGTGGTTTGTGAGCAGCACAAAGCTAGGGTTTGGATTGGTTTAATGGCAGGCAGCATGCCAATAGGGCTCAGCCCTCACCCGAACAGGAAGCTGGGCATTGGTTCTGGTCTGGTTGTCCACCAGAATCCATGAGGATACTTTACCTGATAATGTAGACAGATGTGCATCACATGTTCATAAATCTCTCCAGTAATGTGCCCCTTGGGCTTTGCTGGAACCAGCACATACTGAATGCCAAGCAATGGCACCAGAATCAATGTGGCTCGTACCACCTTCATGTAGGCTTTCGACTGCGCCTGGTGGGTGACCCTCAGCTTTGTGATAAGGACTCGAACAATGTTGAGTAGGAAAAACAGGTTGACCTGGGAGACAGGGCAAACAGAGAGTTATGAGAGATAAACGATGGCACCCAAATCAATCAATCCTCAGTCCAGCCCTCAGTGGGTCACAGACACAGGGCTGCTTGGGCTTTCACCTGAAACGCTGACTCTCCTGCTCCTCAGATGCTGCCTGACCTGCTGTGCTTTGCCAGTGCCACCCTCTGGAGTTCACAGTCACAGCTCAGTCCGGCCCTCCCAAGCACTCACATGCATGGGACGATTTCACAGGGACCAACTGGAACTTTACTGAGGGTAAATCAGCACTGATTGACAATCTGACCGCGAAACGATACTGGCTCCTAGGAGTGGGGACCCTGACAGGTCCCCATTCCAAGGACACTGACGCCAGTGGAGCCATCATGAGCCCGGAGCCCTGGGAGAACTTGGAAATTCCTGATGGCTGTAGTGTGGTGAGCTGAGCATGTGTACTCTCGGCTCATACAATCATTCAGTACAGAAGAAGTCTGTACTGCCAAAACTACATACTACCTACACTGGTTCCATAGCCTTGAATGTTATGACATTTCAAGTGCTCATCCAAGATGAGGAGGCTTCTCACCTCAACTACCCTCCCAGGCAGTGCATTCCAGTCCCCCCCCCCCCCACCCTCAGGGAAAAAACATTTCGTTAAATCCCGTCTGCAACTCCTGCCTTCCACTTTAAAATTATGCCCCTTGTTATCGACCCTTCGACTAAGGGGCATAGCTGCTTTCTATTCACCCTGTCCATGTCCCTCATAACCTTATACACCTCTATCAGGACCCCCCTTAACTTTCACTGCTCCATGGAAAATAACCGGAGCCTATCCAGCCTCTCTCAGATGCAATGCTCCATCCTTGCTGTGTCCTTCCAGCCTCCAGCTTGTCCATCTCGGAATCCAACATCTCTAGTTTTTTTTTGTCTCTCTCGTCTCCCACAGCAGCTTGGGATACAACCCATCAAAACCTCCAATACCTCCTTGCTTCATATATCAATCTGCTCAAGAACCTCACAGTCCATGGTTTGAATTCATCTCTCCTCAAGTGAAGTCAGATGTCAAGCACTTGTTTAACACTCTCCCAGTGTCCTCTGGCTTCACACACAGATTGTTGCTTTGTTCCCTCCTTTTTCTGTGGTTATTCTCTTCCCCTAGATATACTCGTGCAGATTTTCCTAAATCTTGCCCTCATCTTAAATTGGTTCATGCTGAGTTTAAAAAAATGGAATAAGGTACATACCAATAAGGCCGTACATATTGGGCCATGAATAATGTAGAGGAGATGTGTGCCTGAACTGATCCAGCAACTAGAGAAAACAGAGGAGCAGATTCAGTTGCTGAAATGAACCCAATCAATTCCCAACATTTTGTTGAAACATCCATGCAGGGCTGTTGCATTATTGAACTGACCCCAGGAAACATCACCCTCTACCTTGTAGAAACTCTTGTCCCCAGTTTACTTGCTGAGATGTGATTGGTTTCACACTGGATTGTGTCCCTGTCTCTGAGCTAGAGCTAAAAAATGAGGTCTGCAGATGCTGGAGATCACAGCTGAAAATGTGTTGCTGGTTAAAGCACAGCAGGTTAGGCAGCATCCAAGGAACAGGAAATTCGACGTTTCAGGCTCATTCCTGATGAAGGGCTTGTGCCCGAAACGTCGAATTTCCTATTCCTTGGATGCTGCCTAACCTGCTGTGCTTTAACCAGCAACACATTTTCAGCTCTGAGCTAGAGCTCCCCAATTACCCTGGAGAAAGTGGCTGTGAACTGCTTTGTTGAACTGTTGCAGTCCACGCTTGAGCATTCATTCATGTTGGTGTCAAAATAGCACACAGATTGTGTTAACCATCACGCAGTGAACCGCTTCTGAAGAAATCATGCTGGCTTCAAAACACTAACTCTGTCTCCTTCTCCACAGACGCTGCCAGACCTGCTGAGTTTGTCCAGCAAATTCTGTGTTTGTTTTGCAGCATCTCCAGTATTTTGTTTTGACCAAATTAGGGAGCTTACTTTATCAAGAGCAGAGATGGGAGTGACTGCCCGCAGCATGGTTTTCTGTGTCCCCAGCCTGACCTCTCACCATGGAAAAGCTGGAAGCTCAAAGTGAGTGAGACAAACGCCCAGTACTTGATACTAAAGGGGGAGTTGGGAAATGATGGGGAATGGCAATGTTACTGGATGTGTAAATCAGAGATCCTGGGGAAATGGGTTCAAATCCCACCACAGCACCTGATGGAAATTAAATTCAATTAATAAACCATCATGATTTTTCTTTTTAAAAACCTTCTGGTTCCCTAATGCGCTGCTGTCCTTCCCTGATCTCGACTTGAAATAACTCCCAACCCACTGCAATGGAATCGGCTCTTATCGACCATCTGAAATGGCTGAAAGGAGAGGCAACAATCTCCTCTTCCAAAGAGGTGGTCGCCATTTTTTAGATCTCCAAATCCCATTTGGCCATGAAGAGATCCTTGGGCTTAGGACTGGTCTATCCATTGGGATTGCTGGAATTATAAGGGAAAGGGAGGGATCATTCCCAACAGAGTTGGGAAATGGATTGAAATGGGAGTGTTGGAAAACCTGGGCGATGGATAACAGGGCAGCCAATGGAGGGGCCTACTCCAGCCATTCTCCTAGTTCAGGCAGGCAGACACCAGAATGATTGAACTGACCCCTGATCCTGGCTCAGCAATGGAAGCTAGTTGGGAGGAGAGACCCCAAGCTCACCGCCAAAGAGTTGTGACCAATTGAGTCAAATGCTGTTCTACATCCCCCACAGCTCCATTTTACATTCTTAAAGATACAGGCCCAGAGCTCCCTTCATTTTGTGGTTCCCTTCTCATCTTGTGAGCAGCACAGTGGCACAGTGGTTAGCACTGCTGCCTCACAGCGCGAGAGACCTGGATTCAATTCCCGCCTCAGGCAACTATCTGTGTGGAGTTTGTGCGTTCTCCCCGTGTCTGTGTGGGTTTCCTCCCACAGTCCAAAAATGTGCAGGTTAGGTGTGGGGGAATGGGTCTGGGTGGGTTGCTCTTTGGAGGGTCGGTGTGGACTTGTTGGGCCGAAGAGCCTGTTTCCGTACTGTCAGTAACCTAATCTAACCTCATCAACCTGCTCTCAGTGAATTCCCACGTTTCTGTCCAGTTTACTTCTTTCCCCCAACCCAATGGTTCACTGCTCTGCCCACCCATTTTGGTGGTGGTAACGGAGGGGAGACGGGAGTGGGGCTCGTGATTCGATTTTAACTGGTGTTTTATGGAATTATCTGACATATTGGATTCTCCTTGGCCTGTGCTGCCTCACAGTAACAAAGCCTCGCTCCTATGCAGAGCCCAAGGCAAGCAGGTGGAAATGTTCTTACTTGTCGTTGAAATATTTGCTTCTGGCAGCTGCGTGTATAATGGCTGGAATCAGTGGGAACCCTGAAAGGAAAACAGAGATACAGCATCAATCCCCTCATCAGAGGTTCAGCAAGGATCACATGGCATAATATTCCTCTGTCTATGTGAAGGACCTGGGCAGTGCTGAACTTCCAGGTGTGATCAGGAGATTACTGGAAAGGGCACGAATGGACAGGAGCTATAAGGTGTGAAGAGATACAACAACTGACTTCCAGCTTCGCTTGGCAGCCAGGGGAAAGGCTCAGGAGGAAGTTCCTCTTTGTCACCAGCTGCTGCCAGGGAGGGTGGAAGTGTCAGACAAAATGAGCAGCAGGAGTAGGATGGAGATCATGAATATTGTCCACAGCGACAGATCAAGGATGGCTCTTGGCAGCCACGTTTCACAGTGGGACCCTTCCCGCATTGTGTACGTCAGCCTTCCTCCCCTCCCCTACACCACGTTCACCAGCCCCAATCAAATCAGTCCAGTTTTACCGAATTCCCACTTTCTCCATCATCTACTGCCAGAAGTCTCACTCCTCCATTCCTCCTATCAGACCTCATTCATGCCCCCTCACCCTCCCTCCATATCCTGAGATGGCAGTACATCCCAATTTGTCACGGGCATGCCACTCCCATTCTGAGGAAGGGTCACTGGACCGGGAACGTTAACCCTGCTTTGCCTTCACAGGTGCTGCCCAATCTGCGGAGCTTTTCCAGCTACTTTCTGCTTTTGTTCCACTCCCACACCGTGTGCCTCTACTACCCCCATCTCGTTCTTTCCCCCGTATCTGCACCACCCCCAGGCTGTTGTCCCTTGTGAGAGGCTGGAGGGCTGAGTGTGCATGAGAGAGTACAGCCCACAGGAGGGCTGCAGGGACTGAATCACATTTCTCCAGTACAGGAAGAAGACCTGAACGCCAGTAAACCCTCAGGTCCTACCGATGGGGAGACTATAATCTTTCAGGCATTTGGCTCAAGTGTCAGAACATCACAACTCTGCTCACATCTTGCTTGCACATTATCGACATCTCAAAAGGCCCATTGCCAACTATTGCCTTCTCCTTTGCTCTTACAAGGTCACGACCCAGGAGAGGACAAAGCCTCCTCAGGAGCCTGGATACATCCATCACAAGACCCAGTGTTGTAGGCCACAGGGCAGATGCCAGCCCGCTTGGGTTGACCCTCTTCACTCGGGAGATGGGAATGCAGTTGGCAGTTCTCCCAGTGAGTGGCATGAAAGGGATGAGAAGAGTGCCAGGGGCAGCTGCTGCGATGGGAGCTACACGGTGCTGATCAGGGCAGACTCACTGGGGCCAACCAGGAAAAGTTTGGGAGAGTGGCAGCAGCTGGGCTCTCCATCTACAAGGGAAAGAGAGGACGAGGATTTCAACTCAAAGGCCTGATGGTAGTCATGGTAACCTCAGCCACAAAGGTTCGCACCATAGAGTTGCACAGCACAGAAACTGAACCTTTGGCCCAACCCGTCCAAGACGACCAGATATCCTAAATTAATCTAGTGTTATGAAGGTGTGGATGGACTGTATCTTTAAGAGAGTTCAAAGCTAGCAAGACAGCACTAAGTATTCTGAAAAATAGATACAATGTAACATGTGCTGCAGCTACCAAACTCCAATCCGGTTTGAATTGAATATATTGACAACCTTAAAAGCCAATGACACAATCCAATGCTTTGGGGCATAAGACTGGGGAAAATCGAACAGTTGGGGGGAGAACTGCCAAGATACCAGAATGTAAAGACTGTCTGAAAAATAGCTCTCTTAAAGGCAACTTTTTCACACAGAAGTGCTTCATGTATGGAATGAACTACCAGAAGAAGTGGTGGAGGCTGACACGTTTACAACATTTAAAAAGCATTGGTACATGAATAGAGTCAAGCATCATGAAGCCATCTCCTGTCTTCCGCACTACCACAGACCCACACAAGTTGTTTACTCACGTGGTCCTCTGTAGATGGCTCAATACCTCTGCCTTACAATCTCCCTTCAAAATAAAGCAGGATAAAATAACCTCTTGAAAGCCATAGCATCATCACAGCAGCTCCAGCATGCAACTGATGCATTTAGGTATCTGCTGTGACAGTATCTCTTACATGAAGTGCTGCAAAATCTGGCTATATTTTTGGGTCCCATCATTTTTACACTCTTGTCTACCTGAAGGCAGACAGGACCTGCCTATTGCCTTTATCCTGCACCTCAAAGATATTGAAGCAGTCCATGTCTGCACCCAGCAAGCCTTGAACAACATCCAGGCTTGTGCTGGCACATGGCGAGGAGCATTCAGAATTGCAAAGTTGTTATGGTGCAGAGGAGGCCATTCCCGCCCATCCTGTCTGCACTGGCTCCCGGAATGAGTCACTTAGTTCCATTTTCCCTCCTTCTTCCTGTACGTCTGCACATTGTTCCTTAACAGATAACAGTCTAACTCCCTTCTGAATGTCTGAATGAAACCTGCCCCAGCCACACTCCCAGACAGTGCATTCCAAATGTGAAGCACTTCTCTCCTTTTGCTTCTTTTACTAATTACTAAATCTGTGCTCTCTGGTTCTCAATCCTTTCATTAATAGGACCCATTTACTCTGCCCAAATTCTTCGTGATTTTGACATCCTTTCAAACCAATTAATATATTTCAACCTTCTCTTCTCCAGGGAATGCAGTCTCAACTTCTTCAATCAACCCATAACTGAGGCTCCTTGGGGCCATTTACCTGAGACTTCTCTGTACCTTGCTTCATGCTTTCAAGTTCCTCTGGAAGTGTGGCTGCCCCATAGAATTGGACACAATACTCCAGCTGAGGTCTTATGCAGGTTCAGCATAACCTCCCTGCTATTCTGTAGTCATAGAATCATACAGATGGACAACATGGAAACCAACCATTTGGTTCAACCTGTCCATGCTGACCAGATATCCTAACCCCATCTAGTCCCATTTGCCAGCACCTGGCCCATATCTCTCTAAACCCTTCCTATTCATATACCCATCCAGATGCCTTTTAAATGCTGTAATTGTACCATCCTCCACCACTTCCTCTGGCAGCTTATTCCATACACATACCATCCTCTGTGTGAAAAAGTTGCCCCTTAGGTCTCTTTTATATCTTTTCCCCCTCACCACAAACCTATGCCCCTCTAGTTCTGGACTCCCCAACTCCAGGGAAAAGACCTTGTCAATTTAACCTATCCACGCCCCTCATGATTTTATAAACCTCTATAAGGTCACCCCTCAGCCTCCGACGCTCCAGGGAAAACAGCCCCAGCCTGTTCAGCGTCTCCCTATTACCAGGGTAATAGCCTTGTAAATCTTTTCTGAATCCTTTCAAGTTAGCAAGGTTAGATCTCATGGAATATAGGAAGAACTAGCCATTTGGATACAGAACTGGCTCAAAGGTAGAAGACAGAGGGTGGTGGGGGAGGGTTGTTTTTCAGACTGGACGCCTGTGACCAGTGGAGTGCCACAAGGATCGGTGCTGGGCCCTCTACTTTTTGTCATTTACATAAATGATTTGGATGCGAGCGTAAGAGGTACTGTTAGTAAGTTTGCAGATGACACCAAAATTGGAGGTGTAGTGGACAGCGAAGAGAATTACAACAGGATCTGGACCAGATGGGCCAATGGGCTGAGAAGTAGCAGATGGAGTTTAATTCAGATAAATGCGAGGTGCTGCATTTTGGGAAAGCAAATCTTAGCAGGACTTATACACTTAATGGTAAGGTCCTAGGGAGTGTTGCTGAACAAAGAGACCTTGGAGTGCAGGTTCATAGCTCCTTGAAAGTGGAGTCGCAGGTAGATAGGATAGTGAAGAAGGTGTTTGGTATGCTTTCCTTTATTGGTCAGAGTATTGAGTACAGGAGTTGGGAAGTCATGTTGTGGCTGTACAGGACATTGGTTGGAATATTGCGTGCATTTTTGGTCTCCTTCCTATCGGAAAGATGTTGTGAAACTTGAAAGGGTTCAGAAAAGATTTATAAGGATGTTACCAGGGCTGGAGGAGCTGAGCTACAGGGAGAGACTGAACAGGCTGGGGCTGTTTTCCCTGGAGCGTCGGAGGCTGAGGGGTGACCTTATAGAGGTTTACAAAATTATGAGGGGCATGGATAGGATAAATAGACAAAGTCTTTTCCCTGGGGTCAGGGAGTCCAGAACTAGAGGGCATAGGTTTAGGGAGAGAGGGTAACGATAAAAAGAGACCTAAGGGGCAGCTTTTTCACACAGAGGGTGGTATGTGTATGGAATGAGCTGCCAGAGGATGTGGTGGAGGCTGGTACAATTGCAACATTTAAGAGGCATTTGGATGGGTATATGAAGAGGAAGGGTTTGGAGGGATATGGGCCGGGTGCTGGCAGGTGGGACTAGATTGGGTTGGGATATCTGGTTAGCATGGACAGGTTGAACTGAAGGGTCTGTTTCCATGCTGTACATCTCTATGATTCTATGACTCTAATATCCTTCCAATAGGAAGGGGACCAGAATTGCACACAATACTCCAACAGTAGCCTAACCAATGTCCTGTACAGCCGCAACATGACCTCCCAACTCCTGTACTCAATACTCTGACCAATAAAGGAAAGCATACCAAACACCACCTTCACTATCCTATCTACCTGCGCCTCCACTTTCAAGGAGCTATGAACCTGCACTCCAAGGTCTCTTTGTTCAGCAACACTCCCCAGTACCTTACCATTAAGTATATAAGTCCTGCTAAGATTTGCTTTCCCAAAATGCTACATCTCACATTTATCTAAATTAAACTCCATCTGTTACTCCTCAGCCCATTGGCCCATCTGGTCCAGATCCTGTTGTAATCTGAGGTAACCTTCTTCGCTGTCCACTACATCTCCAACCTTGGTGTCATCTGCAAAGTTACTATACCTGTACTTCTGATGTTCTTTTAAAACCGTGTTGAAAAACATATTTATTCATTCATGAGCCCATAAGACATAAGAGCAGAAGGAGGCCATTCAGCTCATTGAGTCCACTGAGACAATGGATGATCTGATCATCCTCAACTCCACTTTCCTGCCTCGCTCGATTCCCTGACTGGTTAAATATCTCAGCCTTGAATATACTCACTGACCCAGCCTCGACAGCCCTCTGTGGGAAAGAATTCCACAGATTCACTCCCCTCAAAGGGAAGGAATTCTACCTCATCCCTGTTTTCAATGAGCAACCCCCTTATTCTGAGATAATACCGTCTGGTCCGAGAGTTTTTCTTCCAGGGGAAACACCTCTCCACCTCTCACCTGACAAGTCCTCTCAGAACCTTGCATGTTTCAATAAAGTCGCTGAAATAACTCCAAGGAGGCCGTGGTATCTCGTCACCAAGTCACCCTTTCGTTCCATGTGGAGAGCCCTTGACACGGATCCAGCTCCCTCACAGCCAGCTCTCAGCGTGAACAGAACCGCTGACCCTCCTGGATCTTTCTTTTCTTTCTTTTTAACAAGAGCGTAAATCTTTCTTCAATTTCCACCACCAGGAAGAAAGGAAACACCCGAGTGGCCTGTGACAAGCAGTGCCCTTCTCAAAGGGCAATGCTGTGTGATCAAACAGTGAAGGGGAGGGCAGGGATTAAATTAAAATAGAGTTGGAGGGGGAAATAATACACTCCACTCCCTGCGGGGCCCACCTCTCCCTGAAAATCTGGAGGGTATTGGTGGAGACCGCGTGGTCCTTCTCCAAGGACACCCAGGCCCTAACGTAACCGCAGAAGAGGGGCAGGCAGTCAGCCTTAACAACCCCCTCCACGGTCCACTGCCTGGACCTGTTTATGGCCAGTTTGGCCAGGCCCAGGAGCAGATCCACGGAGAGGTCTTCAGACCTGCCCTCCCTCTCTCTGCACCACGTGTCTAAAGATCAGGAGCGTGGGACTGAAGTGTAACCAAAAACAGAGAAGAAGGTTTTTAAGGAAATCAAAAAGGGAGTGCAAACGCCCACACCCAATATACACATGGTCCACGGACTCCACAACATCAAGCAGTTGGGCTGGGTGTCCGTGAACCACCACAATCTGTGGTTGCAGGGGACTGCTGCATGCAGCACCCTCCACCCCAGATCCCCGAGAGAAAGGGGGAGGACTCCCACATAGAGAGCCCTCCACTGGGGATGCCCACCGCCCGGTGGGACACTCTCGCTTCTATCTGTCAGCCAGGGCTCTCTGAGTGGATAAGATTAACAGCCCCAATCAGGGAACTTGAATCGGAGGCAGTCCAGAGAAGTTCACTAGACCAGGTATGGAGGGTCTACCTTGGAGAGGTTGAGTAGATTAGGCCTTGACTTGTTAGAATATTGAAGAATTAGAGGAAACTGTAGTGATTCTAACAGAGGTAAGGCGAGAGTAACTGCTCTCGATGTCAAGCCACGTTTGACTGAATGCATCATGAAGAAGGTAAAACCAAGGACTGCAGATGCTGGAAACCAGATTCGGGATTAGAGTGGAGCTGGAAAAGCACAGCAGGTCCGGCAGCATCCGAGGAGCAGGAAAAGCGACGTTTTGGGCAAAAGCCCTTCATCAGGAATACCATGTATCATAAAGAAGCCATCGATAAACCAGAGTCAATGGGAATCCAGGGAAACTGGACTCCATTGGTTGGAGTCATACCTGGCACACAGGAAGATGGTTGCGGTTGTTGGAGAACCACCTTCAGCCGCTTCATGGGAACACCTCCACCTGCAAGTTCCCCTCCAAGCCACTCACCATCCTGACAATGTCACCATTCCTTTAGCGTTGCGGGGTCCAACCCCCTGGAAGTCCCCCTCTAAAAGCACTGAGGGTGCAGCAACATTGCAAAGATTTCAGGGCTATCCACTGCCAGCTCCACAGCAACGATGCGTGGGCAAGAAATGGTGGCCCTGGCAGCAGTGCCCACATCCTATGAATGAGCACCTGATTTTTCCTAAAGGCTGGATCTGCTGCCAGACGGTTCCGCAGCCTGAACATAGTGCTCACCATTTCACCTCACTCAGCTCAAACCAGCAGCACAAGTTGTCTTTTGACAGAGTTGTTTACACCTTCTCGATGATCCAAACAGCTTCACGGACAATGAAATGCTTTTGAAGCGCAGGCATTATTGCAGCCACATTGTGCACAGCATGCTCCCACAACCAGCAGTGAGATCAGTTCTCATACAATGTGATTTTTCTGACATTGGTTAAAAGATAAATATTGGCCGGGACACCAAGGGTGGCTTGTGTCCTCTTCTTCAAATCTGGGCCATGGAATTTTAAGGATCAAGCAAGCCTCACTTTAATATCTCAAATGAAAGACAGCACTCTGGAATACTGAATGGTCTGGACAGAGTGGGTGTTGGAAAGCTGTTCCCATTGGTAGGAGAAACTAGGACTCAAGGGCACAGCCTTAGAGTAAAGGGGAGACATTTTAGAACAGAGTTAAGGTGAAACCTCTTCAGCGAGAGAGTGGGGAATCTCTGGAATTCACTGCCACAGAAGGCTGTGGAGGCCAGGCCAGTGAGAATATTTGAGACGCACATCGATAGGTTCTTGATTGTCAAGGAAATTAAGGGTTTAGATTCAATTCGATTCCCGACAGTGTGGAAATAGGCCATTTGGCGCAACAAGTCCACACCGACCCTCTGAAGAACAACCCACCCAGACCCATTCCATTACCCTATATTTACCCCTGATTAATGCACCTAACACTACGGGCAATTTAGCATGGCCAATGACCTGACCTGCACATCTTTGGATTGTGGGAGGAAACTGGAGCACCCGGAGGAATCCCACGCAGACACGGGGAGAATGCGCAAACTCCACATAGACAGTCGCCCGAGGTAGGAATTGAATCAGAGTCCCAGGCGCTGTGAGGCAGCTGTGCTAACCACTGAGTCACCGTGCTGTCCGGTTATGGGGAGAAAGTGGGAGAATAAGGTTGAGAAACTTATCAGCCATGATTGAATGGTGGGGCAGACCCGATGGGCTGAATGGCCTAATTTCTGCTCCTACGTCTTATGGTCTTATACCTCTGATGGTCAAACACTTCCTCAGTGCTGCACTGGATTCTCATGTTCAAACCCCGGGAGTAGGAATTGAATCCAGTATCTCCTGACACAGAACTAGGAGTGCAACCAACTCAGTTCCAGCCACCACTTCAATGCCAGAAGGGAATAGGAGGGTGCATGGCTGTTACAAGATCTGATCCTTGATTCTTAATGCGCAGATCACGTCTCCAATCCAAGCAAAAGGATGTGGGCTATTGACTGTTTGAGTGGTATTCCTGACAGTACCTACCCCATCCAAGTATGTAGTACCAGAATAACTGCTGCTGCTCCACAAACACAGCCACGATGATGAGAGTGTGCAGGTAGATTCCCTCACAAAGCATCCAGAAGTAAGTGCAGCTTGTCAGGTACAAATGAATGAAGTTTAACACCTTACAGTCAACCTGCAGACAGAACACACACCGACACATCAGAGGCATCTGGTTCGAAACAAAACACTGCGCACTGGCAAACAGGGAGTGCTGTGACCACAGTGGGGCTCTCCAACATCACAATCCACAACAAGTGTAGAGAGGGCAAACGCACATCCCCCATTCCTTCCCAAACTCCCACAGAATTCACATTCTCACCCAGAGTGTAAACAAATGCTCCACAGACATCATGCAGCTGGACTATGTGTCAGTCTCAGTTTGAAAGGTTTACACTGCACTGTCTGGCAGACAACGGTTTTATTGTTTCACATAGATATAAGGTACTGGCAACCCTATGTTATCCCTGTCCTGGGAGTGTTTGATGGGGACAGTGTAGTGGGAACTTTACTCTGTATCTAACCCCATGCTGTCCCTGTCCTGGGAGTGTTTGATGGGGACAGTGTAGAGAGACCTTTACTCTGTGTCTAACCCCATACTATCCCTGTCCTGGGAGTGTTTGATGGGGGGACAATGTAGAGGGAGCTTCATTCTATATCTATCCCCATGCTGTCAGTGTCCTGGGATGGTGCGAGACAGTGTAGAGAGAGCTTTACTCTGTATCTAATTCTGTGCTGTCCCTGTCTTGGGATTGTTTGATGTGTGATAGTGTAGAGGGAGCTTAATTCTATATCTAACCTCATGCTGTCCCTGACCTGGGAGTGTTTGATGGGGGTGTCAGTGTAGAGGGAGCTTTACTTTCTGTTGAAACAAGTAGAGGTCGCTCGAATTTCCAATGAAAACAATAACAGGAGCTTTATTTAC
Source organism: Hemiscyllium ocellatum (assembly GCF_020745735.1). Taxonomy (NCBI): domain Eukaryota; kingdom Metazoa; phylum Chordata; class Chondrichthyes; order Orectolobiformes; family Hemiscylliidae; genus Hemiscyllium; species Hemiscyllium ocellatum. The sequence continues at coordinate 1,857,631 of NC_083453.1, forward strand.
AATTTAAAAGAGTCAGAAAAGCTTTACTCTATGTCTGGCCCTATATTGTTGCTGTCCTGGGAGCATGTGACCAGATAGTGTTGAGAGAGCTTTACTTTCAGTTCAAAATTGGCGAGGGAGAATTACAATGCTATTAGGCAGGAACTGGGGCACCTGAACTGGGAACCGATGGCCTCAGGGAGATGCACAACAGAAATGTGGAGCTTGTTTTGGGAGCACTTGCTGATAGTGCTGGACAGGTTTGTCCCACAGAGACAAGGAAGAGATGGTAGGGTGAAGGAACCTTGGAAGACAAGGGATGTGGAACATCTAGTCAAGAGGAAGAAGGGAGTTTACTTAAGGTTGAGGAAGCAAGGATCAGACAGGGCTCTCGAGGGTTACAAGGTAGCCAAGAAGGAACTGAATAATTGACTTAGGAAAGTTGGAAGGGAGCATGAAAAAGCCTTGATGGGTTGGATTAGGGAAAACCTCAAGGTGTTCTATACCTATGTGAGGAACAAGACGATGGCCACAGTGAGGGTTGAGCCAATCAGGGATCGTGGAGGGAACTTGTGCCTGGGGTTGGAGGAGGTAGGAGAGGTCCTTAATGAATACACTGTTTCAGTGTTCACTAGTGAGACAGACCTTGTCGTTTGCGAGGACACCGTGAAACAGGCTGATGTGTTCAAACAGGTTAATGCTAAGAAAGAGGATGTGCTGGAAATTTTGAAAAACTAAAGGATAGATAAATCCCCTGGGCCAGATGGGATACACCCAAGGTTACTACAGGAAATGAGGGAAGAGATCGCTGCACCTTTGCATCCTCACTGCCCACTGGAGTAATACCAGATGATTGGAGGGTGGCAAATGGTATTCCTTTTTTCAAGAAAGGGAATAGGGATAATCCTAGGAATTATTGACCAGTCAGCCTCATATCAGTGGTGTTGGAGAGGATTCTGAGGGATAGGATTTATGATTATTTGGAAAAGCACAGCTTGATTAGTGATAGCATGGCTTTGTGAGGCATGACCGTCCCCTCACAAAGCCTTATTGAATTCTTTGAGGATGTGACAAAACACATTGATGAAGGTAGAGCAGTGGATGTGGTGTATGTGGAGTTTAGCAAGGTGTTTGATAAGGCTCCCCATCGTCGGCTCATTCAGAAAGTAAGGAGGTATGGGATACAGGGACATCTGGCCGTCTGGATACAGAATTGGCTGGCCCATAGAAGACAGAGGGTGGTGGGAGATGGAAAGTATTCAGCCTGGAGTTCGGTGACCAATGGTGTTCCGCAGGGATCTGTTCCGGGACCTCTGCTCTTTGTGATTTTTATAAATGACTTGGATGAGGAAGTGGAAGGGTGCGTTTGTAAGTTTGCTGATGACACAAAGGTTGGTGTAGTGGTGGATAGTCTGGAGGGCTGTTGTAGGTTTGACATTGACAGGATGCAGAGCCGGGCTGAGAAGTGGCAGATGGAGTTCAACCTGGAAAAGTGTGAGGTGATTCATTTTGGAAGGTTGAATTTGAATGCAGATTACAGGGTTAAAGGCAGGATTCTTGGTAGTGTGGAGGAAGAGAGGGATCTTAGGATCCATGTCCATAGATCCCTCAAAGTTGCCACCCAGGTTGATAGGGTTGTTAAGAAAGTGTATGGTGTGTTAGCTTTCATTAGCAGGGAGATTGAATGAAAGAACCGCGAGGTTATGCTGCAAGGCTATGGAGTCCTGGTTAGACCTCACTTGGAATATTGTGTTCAGTTCTGGTCACCTCATTATGGGAAGGATGTGGAAGCTTTAGAGAGGGTGCAGAGGAGATTTACCAGGATGCTGCCTGGACGGGAGGGCAGGTCTTATGAGAGAGCTAGGGCTTTTCTCATTGGAGTGAAGAAGGGTGAGAGGTGACTTGAGAGAGTTGAATAAGATGCTGAGAGGCATAGATAGTGGATAGCCAAAGACTTTTTCCCAGGGTGGAAATTGCTATCATGAGAGGGCATAAGTTTAAGGTAATCGGAGGCAGGTTTAGGGGAGACGTCAGAGGCAGGTTCTTTCTGCAGAGAGTGGTGGGTGTGTGCAATGCAATGCCAGCGGTGGTAGTAGGGTCAGAGACATTAGGGACATTTAAGCGACTCTTGGATAGACACATGGATGATAGTACAATGAAGGATATGTAGGTTAGTTTGATCTTAGAGTAGGATAAAAGGTCGGCACAACACTGAGGGCCAAAGGGCCTGGACTGTGCTCGAAAAGAGTAGAGAGAGCTTTAATTTCTGCTGAAAACAGTACAGGGTTCTTTACTCAGAACCTACAGTTATTACAGAGGAACTTGGTGAAATAACTAGAACTAGAGAGAAGGTGTTCAGTAAGCTGATGGGATTAAAGGCAGGGAAATTCCCTGGGGCCTGAGGGCCTGCACCCAAGGATATTAAAGGCAGTGGGAGCCAAGATAGTTGATGTATTCGTTATGTTATTCCAAAATCCCCCTGGATTCTGGAAAGGTACCAGTGGATTGGAAAGATGCGAAATCAAAAAAGGAGAAAGACAAAGTGGGAAACGATAGACCAGTTAATTTGATCTCTGTCACGGGGAGGTTGCTGCAGTCAGTCAGAAAGGAGCCAATAATAACATTTGGAAAAACAAAGCTCAATTCACCAATGTCAGCAAGTCATGCTTGACAAACTTGCTGGAGTTCTTTGAAAATGTAACCAGCAAGGTGGGTCATCGGCACCCGGTGCATATGGCATATCTGGACTTGCAGAAGGTATTTGACAAGGCGCTGCATTAAGACTGACCCAGAAGGTTCGATCTCAGAGGGGTGAATATTAGCTTGGATAGACAGTGTAGATTAGATTAGATTCCCTACAGTGTGGAAACAGGCCCTTCGGCCCAACAAGTCCCCACCAGCCCACCAAAGAGTAGCCCACCCAGACCCAACTCTGTCTAACTAAAGCACCTAACAATGGGCAATTAAGCATGGCCTGCACATCTTTGGACTGTGGGAGGAAACCAGAGCACCCAGAGGAAACCCACGCAGACACGGGGAGAATGTGCAAACTTCACACAGACAGTCACCCAAGGCTGGAATTGAACTTGGGTCCCTGGTGCTGTGAGGCAGCAGTGCTAACCACTGAGCCACCATGCAGCAAGGTTTACTCTGTGTCTAACCTAGAGCTGTATCTGTCCTGGGAGTGCTTGATGGGGACCGTAAACAGGGAGCTTTACTCTGTATCTAACCCCATGCTGTATCTGTCCTGGGAGTGCTTGATGGGGACCGTAAACAGGGAGCTTTACTCTGTATCTAACCCCATGCTGTATCTGTCCTGGGAGTGCTTGATGGGGACCGTAAACAGGGAGCTTTACTCTGTATCTAACCCCATGCTGTATCTGTCCTGGGAGTGCTTGATGGGGACCGTAAACAGGGAGCTTTACTCTGTATCTAACCCCATGCTGTATCTGTCCTGGGAGTGCTTGATGGGGACCGTAAACAGGGAGCTTTACTCTGTATCTAACCCCATGCTGTATCTGTCCTGGGAGTGTTTGATGGGGGACAGTGTAGAGGGAGCTCTACTCTGTATCTAACCCCATGCTGTATCTGTCCTGGGAGTGATTGATGGGGACATTATTGAGGAATGTTTATGTTCTATTTAAAATAGTAGAGGGAGCTTCACTTTGTATCTAACCCACAATCAAAAGATGTGCAGGTTAGGTGAATTGGTTATGCTAAATTGCCCATAGTGTTCAGGGATGTGTAGGTTAGGGGTAAATGTTGAGTAATGCTGGAATAGGTTTGGTTGGGATACTCTTCAGAGGGTTGGTGTAGACTTGTAAGGCCAAAGGGCCTGTTTCCATGCTGTAGGGATTCTATAGATACATGATGAGATCTCTGCGATCATGCACAGTCCTGAATGTTGTCACCCAGGTTGGTAGGGTTGTTAAGAAGGCATATGGTGTGTGAGCTTTTATTGGTAGAGGGATTAAGTTTCGGAGCCACGAGGTCATGCTGCAGCTGTACAAAACTCTGGTGTGGCCGCATTTGGAGTACTGCGTACAGTTCTGGTCACATTAGAGGGAGGATGTGGAAGCATTGGAAAAGGTTCAGAGGAGATTTACGAGGATGTTGCCTGGTCTGGAGGGAAGGTCTTATGAAGAAAGGCAGTTGGTCTTATGAGGGAATTAAGGCGGTTTTCAGGAGAGAGAAGGTTGAGAGGTGACTTATCTGAGATGGATAAGATAATCAGAGGATTCAAGAGGGTGGTGAGTGAGAGCCTTTTTCCTCAGATGATGATGGCTAGCATGAGGTGACATAGCTTTATCGTGAGGGGTGATAGATATAGGATAGATGTCAGAGGCAGTTTCTATACTCAGAGAGTAGTAAGGGTATGGAATGCCCTGCCTGCAACAGTAGTAGACTCGCCAACTTTAAGGACACTTAAATGGTCATTGGATAGACATAAGGGTGAAAATGGAATAGTGTAGGATAGATAGAGTTCAGATTGGTTCCACAGATCAGCACAAGATCCAGAGAGCCTATGTTCTACTTTCTGTGTTCTACTTTCTATGTTATCTTCTATGTTATCTCCTAGCTTTCTATTTGTCTGGGGAGATGATAAGTGGTGTTGAATCTCCTGGTATTTTATGTAGTAGCTTAATCTTTTACTCATGAATTGTAGGCCATTGGCACTCATAAGGCCAAAAAAAAGGAAGAACTGCAGGGGTTGGAAATCAACAGAAATTGCTGGAAAAACTCAGCAGATCTGGCAACATCCGTGGAAAGAAAGCAGAGTTAACGTTCTGAAGAAGGGTCCCTGAACCTGAAATGCGAACTCTACTTTCTCTTCACAGATGCTGCCAGGCCTGCTGAGTTTCTCCAGCGATCTTTTAGTTACTCATCGCAATGTCCGGAATGCTAAGCTGACTGTCTCAGTGGCAGTTATTGAGATCGGCAGGTCCCAGTCACAGGTCCAGTTGATGGTGACAAGTTAGTCAGTTCTTGCAAGGTCTACTCCAATTTTCATTCATGTTCTGTCTGGGATGTCATGTGTCAAAAGCTGAGAACTGGGACCATTAGTATCTGATATTGGGCTGTTTATGGTAGCATCTCCCACTTTCACATGCTCCTGAATCTTACTGCCCATATACAGACAGATGTGTCCATGATATTTTGAGGCCATTCTTTCATCACTACTGTGGAGAGAAACTAGACTTAACATTTCGGTTCCAGTGACCCTTCTTCAGAACTGGCTATAGCTAGGAAAAGGTCAGTAAATATCCTGCCCTTGGGTTCGGGGTGAGGCGAGGAAAGGTGGAGTATGATCCCAGCGAGAGGGAACAATAGTTGGGCACACAATGGAATGGGTAAACGTCAGTTTGGGGGACACAAAAGCTGAGAACTGGGACCATTAATATCTGATAATGGGCATCTCCCACTTTGTCAGGATCCAGGTAAGTCCTTTCACTGTCAATGAGGTCAATGGGATATGACCTCAGGCATCCTCAATTGGATCTTCCTCTTGCAACAAAGAAGGATGACTGCTTCTTCTCCACAGATGTGACTAGGGCTGTTCAGATTTTCCAGCAATTTCCGTTTTCGTTTCTGATTTCCAGCATCTGGGGTTCTTTGGCTTTTTTTTAACAGCTTTTTCTCGTTCAGCTTCAGGTTCATTTAACCTCCTCTCTCGTGCAGTCACATGAGTTCCTGATCGTGGTCTGTGACTGCCTCTTCGACTGGGTTTCAACATAGCGGAAGATCATTCCTGACAGCTTCCATGCCAGAAATCTCACTACCTCCTGCAATCTGCATTGATAATCTTCTGGAACAAGGGAAATTCCAAGCAGCAGGCACAACCATCCATAATGCAGTTTGAAAACTGGTTCCACCCAGCTGCACTAGTCAGTAACAACCCTTCACATTGACAGCAGGAAAGGCCTTTCCCTGGACAACTGCGAGCAACCTTTCTTCAATAATCACAATCTCACGACGTAAGTGAGATCTCTTCAAAGCTTTCGGATCAATGCATAGTCTGAGTTTTCCACCGCTACCTTGCTGTTTACTCAGTCTGGGGGAGATGTCACTTTCTGGATTCTTTTCCAGTTCTTCGATCTTGTCTTTCAGAGTAGACTTAATGGCGGCGGAACTCTCCTCACCAGATGCTAAGTGGGCCTCACTTTCATGACTATTTCATGATGATATCCAGCAGGAGGACATCCAATATCTGTAAAAATATCTTTGTAATTGTCCGAGATTTGTTCAGCAAAACACTGCAAATCTCTTCTGGCATGTGTAGGGTTACCATGAACCAGTGAATTGTTTCAGGTGAAATGGGTAGACTTTACTTAATGTCTACTCTCTCGGAGGCCAGTTCTTCAATCTTCCCATTGTACTGGGCTCCCAGCTTGACTTGGCCTCTGATGATGACAACCATATTCCATCGCCCAGACTGAACCTTAACTTTTAGGGTTTCACTTTTGTGACACTAACTTGAGCCACTTCACACAGGCCGGCAAAACTCACAGTGTTGTACAAAGCACCAGTGTCTCTCAACACTTCACCTTGATGCAGTCTTTCTGCAGTCATCATCCGAACAGACACGAAACATTTATCACCTTCCGAGCCGATAATGCCAATCTGTTGTATGAACTCTCGGGATTCATTATTCCCACTGACTGTCACCCCTCCAGCAGCCACAATTATACACTTGGCTCTGCCCTTTTCTAGCCAAATACTCGGATTTGGATTCATCAATTGAGTAATTAAGCTTCTTGGAGCTCGAGCACTGCTTTCTCCGTGCTGTGAATGCGTTTCGGCTGTGCGATACTCGCTGTGATGTCTGCATCCTCTCCTCGGGCCTTGATCTTTCGACTGGCTCCTTTGCAGATTTTTTTTTCCTTTTCCCAATCTGCACTTTTTGTTCCTCCTGGAATGTCTCTTAGCATAATGTAAAACCTTGTCTAGTCTCCTGATATGTTCTAGTTGATGATTGACAACCTCAGAGCTTCAGCATGCACTGAAGTCTTTCTTGAAAGTAGGTATCTCCTCTCTGGGCAGATGTGCCCTCACAATGGGATCTCTTATCCCACAGGCAATTCTTTTCTTGAAGAAATCATCTTCCAGTTGCTCAAACACACTTAGCTAGATGTATCCGTGAACCACATACTGATGAATAGTTTCCCTTGCCCCTTCATATTAACTATAAACTGTTCATATTCAGCTTTAATAAGGGATTCAAAGTATGCAGTGAAAGCCTGAAAAATGTCAGCTCCTCAGAGAAGTCTAAGTTGCAATACAACTTGTCGCTCTTTATTCACCAGCATTGAAAGCAAAGTTGAAAGTCTTCTGACTTCAGTTTTTAAATATTCATTATGCTGTTATTTCACAGTTTTGCCATTGAGAAAGGAAAATAAAATTCAATTCTCTTTCATATCTCCTTTCATTATCAAAGCAACAGGGAGTGGAACATTCATAGCCATTTGGACCCTCCTAGTTACAGGCTTTTTAACTTTCTCATTCCCATCTTTTTCACAGTTACAGCTTACAGCTCTGAAAATCCGTGCATTTACAGCTGCATCACCCTGGCATCATGTTATGAGTGTCTAATGCCTGTTACCAACTGCACACAAAGGTACTCACAGCAGAAGTAGTGGTCACATAACTATGGTGAGCTAGCAAACCCCCCAAGTACAATTGGCAGTGCCCAGAGGGCAGTGGAGGCCCAGTCTCTGGATTCATTTAAGAAAGAGTTGGATAGAGCTCTCAAAGATAGTGGAATCAAGGATTATGGAGATAAGGCAGGAACAGGATACTGATTAAGGATGATCAGCCATGATCATATTGAATGGTGGTGCAGGCTCGAAGGGCTGAATGGCCTACTCCTGCACCTATTGTCTATTGTCTATTGTCTAATTGCATTTCTCCAAACAGCGCGCTAACAGATGAGTGGCCTGGACACAGTTTCAGGGCGAATTGATTTTGCACATGATTGATTGCGATACAGTGTATAGCTAACAGTTAGCATTTAACCATTCTGAGCAGGCATAATGATGACGTTGCCAATGTATTTTAGCGCAGGTCTTCAGCGCAAGTTTGGGCATTTACAAAAGAGCAAGTGTTTGACTCCGACTTGGCAAAGGCCATGGTAGTTCAGGTTGTGCCTGGTGCTCAGACAGCTTGCCTTCTTGCTCTGTATGATGCTCAGCTCTTGCCCTTTGTTTAGGTAAAGATGCCGAGAAGGAAACCGTGAGGTGCAGCATCGAGAGACTGTGCTTGCAGCTCTCAGTGTAACAATGATGTTTCTTTTAACGCGGCTCAGACTTACAGGGTTCCTCGATATCAAATCCTGGTTATTGGCTACAACCTGCAGCCAAATGATGCTGACGATGGAGTTGAGGATGTATGATACGAAGAGGTTTTTGTGCAGTGAGATCCGCTGGCAGCTGAGACTCCTGCAGGACAAAGCAAGATTGTCTTTCAGAGTTAGGATGAGATTGAGCTTCCTGCCTGACCCCACTGGAAGAGCACTGCCTCACCAACCATGGGCCTCGAGTTGCAGACTGAGGGCCATCCATGCGGACATGCTGAGGTAGGCTGAGATGCCCCATACAGTCCAATAGTCAATCTACATCTGGGCAGTACTGATCTCTGCACTGATCAGCTTGAGTCAGGATTTGCATGTTTATGGGTTCAATGGCAAGTGGGTAGGTGGGGGCAGGAGCAGCCTCGCCCTTTTGTTCTGCATCATGAGAGATTGAAGTTCCCATTCTGTCTACTCCCTGGGATCTTGCTGACAGTCCAAAGCTCCCGAAATTGGAAAGCTGATCAAGGGGAGGGAATGATTTCTAGGGCAGGGTGCCATTGACACACCTGGATCATCTCAATTACGGCTCACAGATCAATTCTGGACTTGGCTTGGGCCTCCCAGTCACGTTCTGTACAGATCACAGACCACACGAAACGCCAGTGACTTCACTGGTCAATATGGTTTCGTGAGCATTTAGTTGGAACTCCCTCCCGAATGGGGAGACTGCCTACACCAAATGGCTTCTAGTGGATCAGGAAGACAGCTCATGAACACCTTCTCAAATCCAGACCCACAACAATGTGATAGACTCTCAATTGCCCTCTGAAATGGCCTAGCAGGCCATTCAAGTTGTATCAATTGCTACAGTCTCAAAGAAATAAAACCAGATGGATCACTGAGCAGACACCTTGGAATCAGAAAAGACAACGGCAGAAACAGCTCTGTGAGCCCTGCAAGGCTCTCCTCACTAACACCTGGGGGCTAATGCCAGAATTGGGGGAGCTGTCTCACAGACTAATCAAGGAACAGCCTGACATAGTCATCCTCACGGAATCATACCTTCCAGACAAGGTCCCAGACACCACCATCCACCACCACCATCCCTGGATACATCCTGTCCCACCGGCAGGACAGACCCAGCTGAGATGGGGGGGCGCAGTGGGATACAGTCGGGAGGGAATTGCTCTGGCAGTCCTCAACATTGACTCTGGGCCCCATGGAGTCTCATGGCTTCAGGTTAAACCTGGGCAAGGAACCCTCCTGCTGATTCCCACGTACCATCCTCCCTCGGCTGATGAATCAGTACTCCTCCACATGGAACAACACTTAGAGGAAGCACTGAGGGTGGCAAGGTCACAGAGTGTACCCTGGGTGGGGGATCTCAATGTCCACCACCAAGAGGGGCTCAGCAGCAGCAGTGTTACTGACCGAGCTGGTCAGGTCCTAAAGGACATAGCTGCTACCCTGGGTCTGCGGCAGGTGGTGGGGGAACCAACAAGAGGGAAAAACATCCTCAACCTCATCCTTACCAATCTGCCAGCTGCAGATGTATCTGTCCATGACAGTATCGGTAAGACTGACCACCTCACAAACAGTCATAGAGTCATAGAGATGTACAGCATGGAAACAGACCCTTTGGTCCAACTCGTCCATGTCGACCAGTTATCCCGACCCAATCTAGTCCCACCTGCCAGCACCCGGCCCATATCCCTCCGAACCCTTCCTATTCATATACCCATCCAAATGCCTCTTAAATGTTGCAATTTTACCAGCCTCCACCACATCCTCTGGCAGCTCATTCCATACACGTACCACCCTCTGCATGAAAACGTTGCCCCTTAGGTCTCTTTTATGTCTTTCCCCTCTCTCCCTAAACCTATGCCCTCTAGTTCTGGACTCCCTGACCCCAGGGAAAAGACTTTGTCTATTTACCCTATCCATGCCCCTCATAATTTTGTAAACCTCTATAAGGTCACCTCAGCCTCTGACTCTCCAGGGAAAACAGCCCCAGTCTGTTCAGCCTCTCCCTGTAGCTCAGATCCTCCAACCCTGGCAACATCCTTGTAAATCTTTTCTGAACCCTTTTCAAGTTTCACAACATCTTTCCAATAGGAAGGAGACCAGAATTGCACGCAATATTCCAACAGTGGCCTAACCAATGTCCTGTATAGCAGCAACATGACCTCCCAACTCCTATACTCAATACTCTGACCAATAAAGGAAAGCATACCAAACGCCTTCTTCACTATCCTATCTACCTGCGACTCCACTTTCAAGGAGCTATGAACCTGCACTCCAAAGTCTCTTTGTTCAGCAACACACCCGAGGACCTTACCATTAAGTGTATAAGTCCTGCTAAGATTTGCTTTCCCAAAATGCAACACTTCGCATTTATCTGAATTAAACTCCATCTGCCACTTCTCAGCCCATTGGCCCATCTGGTCCAGATCCTGTTGTAATTCGCTTCGCTGCCCACTACACCTCCACTTTTGGTGTCATCTGCAAACTTACTAACTGTACCTCTTACGCTCGCATCCAAATAATTTATGTAAATGACAAAAAGTAGAGGGCCCAGCACCGATCCTTGTGGCACTCCAATGGTCACAGGCGTCCAGTCTGAAAAACAACCCTCCACCACCACCCTCTGTCTTCTACCTTTGAGCCAGTTCTGTATCCAAATGGCTAGTTCTCCCTGTATTCCATGAGATCTAACCTTGCTAATCAGTCTCCCATGGGGAACCTTGTCGAACACCTTACTGAAGTCCATATTGATCACATCTACTGCTCTGTCCTCGTCAATATTCTTTGCTACTTCTTCAAAAACCTCAATCAAGTTTGTGAGACATGATTCCCCACGCACAAAGCCATGTTGACTATCCCTAATCAGTCCTTGCCTTTCCAAATACACGTACATCCTGTCCCTCAGAATTCCCTCCAACAACTTGCCCACTACCGATGTCAGGCTCACCGGTCTATAGCTCCTTGGTTTGTCTTTACCGCCCTTCTTAAAAGTGGCACCACGTTTGCCAACCTCCAGTCTTCCGGCACCTCACCTGTGACTATCGATGATATAAATATCCCAGCAAAAGGCCCAGCAATCACTTCTCTAGCTTCCCACAGAGTTCTCGGGTACACCTCATCAGGTCCTGGGGATTTATCCACCTTTAACCATTTCAAGACATCCAGCACTTCCTCCTCTGTAATCTGGACATTTTGCAAGATGTCGCCATCTATTTCCCTACAGTCTATATCTTCCATATCCTTTTCCACAGTAAATACTGATGCAAAATATTCATTTAGTATCTCCCCCATTTTCTGTGGTTACACACAAAGGCCGCCTTGCTGATCTTTGAGGGGCCCTATTCTCTCCCTAGTTACCCTTTTGTTCTTAATATATTTGTAAAAACCCTTTGGATTCTCCTTAATTCTATTTGCCAAAGCTATCTCATGTCCCCGTTTTGCCCTCCTGATTTCCCTCTTAAGTATACTCCTACTTTCTTTATACTCTTCTAAGGATTCACTCGATCTATCCTGTCTATACCTGACATATGCTTCCTTCTTTTTCTTAACCAAGCCCTCAATTTCTTTAGTCATCCAGCATTCCCTATACCTACCAGCCTTCCCTTTCACCCTGACAGGAATATACTTTCACTGGATTCTTGTTATCTCATTTCTGAAGGCTTCCCATGTTCCAGCTGTCCCTTTACCTGCGAACATCTGCCTCCAATCAGCTTTCAAAAGTTCTTGCCTAACACCGTCAAAATTGGCCTTTCTCCAATTTAGAACTTCAACTTTTAGAGCTGGTCTATCCTTTTCCATCACTATTTTAAAACAAATAGAATTATGGTTGCTGGCCCCAAAGTGCTCCCCCACTGATACCTCAGTCACCTGCCCTGCCTTCCTTTTGGAGACAAAGTCCCACCTTCACATTGAGAATACCCTCCATCGTGTTGTGTGGCACTATCACTGTGCTCAATGGGACAGATTTTGATCAGATCCAGCAACTCAGGACTGGGCATCCATGAGGCGCTGTGGGCCATCAGCAGCAGCTGAACTGTACTCCAGCCCAATCTGTAACCTCATGGCCCGGCATATCCCCCACTCAACCATTACCATCAAGCCAGGGGATCAACCCTGGTTCAATGGAGAGTGCAGGAGGGCAAGGCAGGAGCAGCACCAGGTATAGATTAGAGTGGTGCTGGAAAAGCACAGCCGGTCAGGCAGCATCCGAGGAGCAGGAAAATCAACGTTTCAGGCAAAAGCCCTTCAGCAGGACTGAAGGCAGGGAGCCTCCAGTGTGGAGAGAGGTGAAGCCACCAAACAGGATTACTTACATGCCAAACAGCAGAAGCAGCAAGTGATAGACAGAGCTAAGCGATCCCACAATCACTGGATCAGATCTAAGCTCTGCAGTGCTGCCACATCCAGTGGTGAATGGTGGTGGGGGATTAAACAACTCACTGGAGGAGGAGCCCCCACAAATCTCCCCATCCTCGATGATGGAGGAGCCCAGCACATCAGGGCAAAAGGTCAGGCTGAAGCTTTCACAGCAATCTTCAGCCAGAAGTGCTGAGTGGATGATCCATCTCGGCCTCCTCCAGTGATCCCCAGCATCATAGATCCCAATCCTCAGCCAATCCGATTCACTCCATGTGATATCAGCAACGGTTGGAGACACTGGATACTGCAAAGGCTATGGGCCCTGACAACACTCCCCACTTGCCCCTGGATGGGGGCAGCCCCAACAACACTCAAGAAGCTTGATGCCATCCAGGACAAAGCAGCCGCTTGATTTGCCCCACATCCACAAACATCCACCGACGCACAGTAACAGCAGTGTGTACCATCCCCTCCCTCCCCCCCACCGACGCTCAGTAACAGCAGTGTATACTACCCCCTCCCTCCCCCCCCCCCCCCCCCCCCCGATGCTCAGTAACAGCAGTGTGTACCATCTACAAGATGTACTGCAGAAACTCACCAAAGATCCTCAGACAGCACCTTCCAAACCCACCACCACTTCCATCGAGAAGGACAAGGGCAGCAGGTACATGGGAACACCGCCCACTGCAATTCCCCCTCCAAGCCCCTCATCATCCTGACTTGGAAATATATCCCTGTTCCTTCAGTGTCACTGGGTCAAAATCCTGGAATTCCCTCCCTCAGGGCATTGTGGGTCAACTCACAGCACATGGACTGCAGCGGTTCAAGATGGCAGCTCACCCCCACCTTCTCAAGGAGGCAATTAGGGACGGGGCAATAAATACTGGGCCCAACCTGCGACACCCACATCCAATCAATGACAAGCAATCTTTTGTGTCAAGGAAAATTATGGGAAATACAAATAAACTTCATCACACATGGTTAGAATGTGGGATTCTCTGCCAAAACCCATCGTTGTAGTGTATTTCATTCATGCTATCAAAAGAAACTGGAGAGATTTACTGGAAGGAGGAGTAGAAAAGAATTTGGGGAGTGACTGGGGAGGGTGGGATTAGACTGGTTGGGATATTAAAGGCTGAGGGAAATGAGGGGAAAGTGGAGGAATTTGTCTGGGTAAGATATTAAATGGTGTGGATAAATAGTGGAAGAGTGTGATTCACCTGTGTGGGATACTAAAGGCTGTCCGGAGTGAAAATGAGACTGGGATCATGCATTTTGGGACACAAAAGGGAATGTGGAGGGCATTGAGAGCAAAATTAGATTGGGTAGCATATTAAAGAGTATGAGGAGAGAGGGGGAGAGTGGAATTAGACTGGGTGGGATATTACAAGGTGTGGTGGTGATAGGAAATTTTAATTTTCCAAACATTGACTGGGATTCAGTTTGTGTTAGAGGATTGGACAGAGCAGAATTTGTAAGGAGTATCCAGGAGGGTTTTCGAGAGCAGTATGTGAGCAGTCCAACTCGGGAAGGGTTGGACCTGGGCCTGGTGTTGGGGAATGAGCCCAGCCAGTTGGTTGAAGTTTCAGTGGGGGATTACTTTGGGAATAGTGATCACAATTAGGTTTTAGAACATACATGGACAAAGACAAAAGTGGTCCTAAAGGAAGAATGCTAAATTGGGGGATGGCCAATTATAACAAAATTCAGCAGGAGCTGGGAAATGTGGATTGGGAGCAGCTGTTTGAAGGGAAATCCAGATTTGTTATGTGGGAGGTTTTTAAAGCGAGGTTGATTAGAATGCAGGGCAGACATGTCCCTGTGAAAATGAGGGATGGAAATGGCAGGATTACGAAACTATGGATGTCAGGTGAAATTGTGAGCCTAGCTAAGAGGAAAAAGGATGCGTACATATAGTGTAAGCGATTGAAGTCAGACAAAGCTTCGAAAGAATATCAGGAATGCAGGACCAATCTGAAACGAGGAATTAAGAGGGTCATGAGATATCCTTAGCGAGCAGGGTTAAGGAAAACCCCAAAGCCTCTTATTTGTATATAAGGAGCAAGAGGGCAACTAGGGATGGCCCACTCAAGGACAAAGGGGGAAGATATGTGTGGAGTCAGAGAAAATGGATGAGATTCTTAATGAATACTTTGCATCGGTTTAAGAGGGGTAGCAGGAATAATCCAGGTAATTACAGAGTGGTGAGCCTGACGTCAGTGATAGGGAAGCTACTGGAGAAGATACTAAGGGATAGGATATGTACCCATTTGGAAGTAAATGGGCTTATCATTGATAGGCAACAAGATTTTGTGCAGGCAAGGTCAGGTCTTAGAAAGCTAATAGAATTCTTTGAGGAAGTAGCAAAGCTGATTGATGAGGGAAAGGCTGTAGATGTCATATACATGGACTTCAGTAAGACGTTTGATAATGTTCCCCATGGTAGACTGATGAAGAAGGTGAAGTTGTATGTGGCTGGATGGATTGAGAACTGGTTGGGCAATAGGCGACAGACAGTGGTAATGGAAAGGAGCTTCTCAAAACGGAGACCTGTGAGCAGTGGTGTCCCACAGGGGTCCGTGCTGGGACCACTGTTGCTTGTGGTATACAGATATAATTTGGAGGAAGGTGTAGGTTGTCATATTAACAAGTTTGCAGATGACACTAAGTTTGGTGGAGTAACAGATAGTGAAGGGGACTGTCAGGGAATACAGCAGAATACAGATAGATTGGAGAGTTGGGGAGAGAAACGGCAGATGGTATTCAATCCGGGCAAATGCGAGGAAATGCATTTTGGACGATCCAATTCCAGAGCGAACTAGACTGTAAGTGGAAACGTCATGAGGAAAATTGATGGACAGAGAGATCTGGGTGTTCAGGTCCACTGTACCCTGAACGTGGCAACGCAGGTCAGTAGAGTCATCAAGAAGGCATGCTTTCCTTCATCGGACGGGGTATTGAGTACAAGAGTTGGCAGGTCATGTTACAGTTGTATAAGACTTTGGTTTGGCCATGTTTGGAATACTGCGTACAGTTCTGCTTGCCACATTACCAAATGGATGTGGATGGTTCGGAGACGGTGCAGGGAAGTTCACCAGGATGAAGAGAAGTTGAGTAGATTAGGATTATTTTCATTAGGAAGAAGGAAGTTGAGGGGGGATCTGATTGAGGTCTACAAAATCATGAAGGGTATAGACAGAGAGGAGAGCAAAAAGCTTTTTTTCCTAGGGTGGGGAACTCAATTACTAGGGGTCATGAGTTCAAAGTAGAGGGGAAAGGTTTAAGGGAGGTATGTGTGGAAAGTTCTTTATGCAGAGGGTGGTGGGTGCCTGGAACGTGTTGCCAGTGGAGGTGGTAGAGGTGGGCACAATAGTGTCATTTAAGATGTACCTAGACAGATACATGAATGGGCAGGGAGCAGAGGGATACAGATCCTTAGAAACCAGGCAACAGGTTTAGATAGAGGATCTGGATCGGCGCAGGCTTGGAGGGCCGAAGGGCCTGTTCCTGTGCCGGAATGTTCTTTGTTCTTTGGGTTTTTTGTGCGTGAGGGAGTGAGGAGGAGAGTGTGGGATAAATGGCCTGGCCACCTTATTTAAAGTAATATCACAACAAACATGATATGCGATGACACGGCCTTGCCCAGTCAGTGTGACTGACTCAGTATTTCCAGGAGAAAACTTGTCAAATTGTAAACTTACTTGAAGTAGCAGAAGATAGACAAGGCAAGGAGTAAGCAGATGATAGAAATCACATGACCTGTAATAGCCGAATAGTAGAGATTCCATACTGTCTGCAAATATAGAAAGACAAAAGTTAGAAAGAACAATTTGCATTCCTGTATAGAAGATCAACAAAAGCACATCCCACTAAACATCACAGTCCCCTGTTGTTTAATGTTAAACACATCAGTCAGGAATGTTCACTCCTCTGCCCCAGACGAGATGGTGAACACATGATTCCGCCACATCGTTATGGTGCCATCCAGAACCAAGTTAACATGTGACAGCCTTGGACTGTCTCGTTTACAAGCAACCTCCCAACACAAACATCAAAGCAACACCCAGTCAACAGAAACCCATTGACTTGCTGTGCTCTGGTGAACAGAATGGATGATGGTCTCCAGTAGCTCACTTCAAGCCCTTCCAGTCCTGGCAATGTTTGAGGGGGTCAGTGTAGAGGAAGCTTTACTCTGTATCTAACCCCGTGCTGTCCCTGTCCTGGGAGTGTTTGATGGGGGACAGTGTAGAGGGATCTTTACTCTGTATCTAACACTGTGCTGTCTCTGTCCTGGGAGCTTTACTCTGTATCTAACCCCATGCTGTCCCTATCCTGGGAGTCAGAGAGTTATAGAGATCTACAGTAGAGCGAAAGGCCCTTTGGCCCATTGCATCAATTCCAGTCAAAAACAGCCACCTAACTATTCCAATCCAATGCTCCAGCACTTGGCCTTGTATGCCTTGGCATCACAAGTACACATCTAAATACTTCTTGAATGATTTAAGGGTTTTTACCAGTATATCAGCAATAGACTTCAGATTCCCACCACTCTCTGAAAAACCTTTTCCTCACATCTCCTCCTGTCCCTTACCTTAAAGCTACACCCATGGTCATTCATCCTCCATCAAGGGGACAGTTTCTTCCTGTCCACCCTATCTATGCCCCTCAAATATACCACATCTCAATCATGTTCCCTCTCAATCTCCGCTGCTCTAATGATTAAGACATCAGTCTGTCCAAATTCTCTTCAAAACTGAAGCCCATAGTAGATGCAACATTTGGAACACAGAACATTACAGAGCGGGCAGCACAGTACAGGCTCCTTGGCCCTCGATGCTGTGCCAACCTGTGGAACCAATCAGAAGCCCATCCTTCCTGCACGATTCCATTATCATCCAGATCCCATCCAATGACCATTAAAATGCCCTTAAAGTTGGTGAGTCTACTACTGTTGCAGGCATCTGATTCCTGATGAAGGGCTTTAGCCCGAAACGTCGAATTTCCTGTTCCTTGGATGCTGCCTGACCTGCTGCGCTTTAACCAGCAACACATTTTCAGTGCATTCCACGCCCCTACTACTCTCTCAGTAAAGAAACTACCTCTGATATCTGCCCCATATCTATCACCCCTCAATTTAAAGCTATGTCCCCACATGTTAGTCATCACCATCCGCTCTCACTGTCCACCCTATCTCACCCTCTGATTATCTTATATGTCTCAATTCAGTCATCTCTCAACCTCCTTCTCTCGAACGAGAACAGCCTCAAGTCCCTCAGCCTTTCCTCATGAGACATTCCTTCCATACCAGGCAACATCCCAGTAAATCTCCTCTGAACCCTTTCCAAAGCTTCCATATCCTTCCTATAATGCAGTGACCAGAACTGGATGCAATACTCCAAGTGCGGCCGCACCAGAGTTTTGTACAGCTGCAGCATGACCTCATGGCTCCAAAACTTAATTCCTCTACCAATAAAAGCTAGCACACCATATGCCTTCTTAACAACCCCAGCAACCTGGGTGGCAACTTTCAGGGATCTATGCACATGGACACCGAGATCTCTCTGTTCTTCTACATGACTAAGACTCTTACCATTAGCCCAGTACTCTGCACTCCTGTTGCTCCTTCCAAAGTGAATGACCTTGACTTTTCTGCATTAATCTCCATTTGCTACCTCTCAGCCCAGCTCTGCAGCTTATCTATGTTCATCTGTAAAATACAACATCCTTCAACATTATCCACAACTTCACCGACCTTAGTCTCGTCTGCAAATTTACTAACCCATCCTTCTACGTCCTCATCCAGGTCATTTATAAAAATGACAAACAGCAGTGGACCCAAAACAGATCCTTGCGGTACACCACTGGTAACTATACTCCAGGATGAACATTTCCCATCAACCACCAGCCTCTGTATTCTTTCAGCAAGCCAATTTCTGATCCAAACCACTAAATCCCCCTCAATCCCAGGCCTCCTTATTATGTACAATAGCCTACTGTGGTGAACCTTGTCAAACGCCTTACTGAAATCCATATACACCACATCAACTGTTTTTCCCTCATCCACCTATTCAGTCACCATCTCAAAGAACTCAATAAACTTTGTGAGGCACGACCTACCCTTCATAAAACCATGTTGATATCCCTCATCAACTTATTCCCTTCTAGATGATTATAAACCCTATCGCTTATAATTTAAAAGACATTTGGATATGTCCATGATTAGGAAGGGTTTAGAGGGAAATGAGCCAAATGCAGGCAAATGGGACTAGTTTACTTTGGGAGGCCAGTCAGCATGGATGAGTTGGATAAAGGGGCTGTTTCTGTGCTTTATGACTCCAAGGCTCTGCGATTCCAGACCACGCAATATCCTGGTAAAACCTCTTTGCCTCCTCTCCAGCGCTATCACATCCCTCTTATAATGTGGTTTCCAGAATTGCACACAATACTCTAGCTATCGCCTAACATTTTATGCAGTTTCAGCATCATCTCCCTGCTCTTAAGCTCCAAGGCAAGTATACAATGTATCTTCTCAACCACTTTAAGCGGAGGTCATGTCTGATTAACATGTTTGAATTTTTTGAAGGGGTGGATAGATAATGCATTTGACATAGCCTACATGTCCTTCAACAAGGCTTTCGATAAGGTTCTGCATAGGAGACAGATTGAAAAGGTAAGAGCCAATAGGATCCAAGGAAATTTGTCAAATTGGATCCACATTCGACTGAGTGGCTGAAAGATGGTTGAGACGTGTTTTTGTGCCTGGGCGTTTGTGTTCAGTAGGGTCCCACTGTGTTCAGGCCCTTACTGTTTCTGCATTATGTAAGACTTGAATGTCGGAAGGTTGTTAAGTAAACTTGCGGACAATACAAATATTTGTGGGGTGCTCAATAGTGAGGAGGATACCCTGAAATTACAGGAGGATATGGATGGGCTGGTCAGAATGACTGATCGGTCACAAGTGGAATTCAATCTAGATAAACATGAGGTGATGCACCTGGGCAAGTCAAACAAGGTAAGGGAATACCTGGTGAAAGGTAAGACCCTGGGAAACACGGAGGATCAGAGGGACCTTGGTGCACAAAGACCAAAGACAATTCCAACACAGGAATCCAAGCCTGCGCTGATCCAGATCCTCTATCTAAAACTGTCTCCCATCTAAGTACATTTCCAAGTATCTCTATCCCTCCACTCCCTGCCCATTCATGTACCTGTCCAGATACATCTTAAATGGCGCTATCGTGCCCGCCGTTACCATTGCTGCTGACAACGTGTTCCAGGCTCTGCGTATTGAACGTTTCATGTATATCTCTCTTACCCCTCTCACCTTGAACTCATGACCCCTAGTAATTGAATCCCCCAGTCTGGGAAAAAGCTTCTTGCTATCCACCCTGTCCATACCTCTTGTGATTTTGTAGATTTTAATTAGGTTCCCCCCCCCTCCCCCCACCTCAAGCTTTGTCTTTCTAATGAAAATAATCCTAATCTACTCAATCTCTCTTCATAGCCAGCACCCTCCATACCAGGCAACACCTGAGTGAGCCCCCTCTGCACCCTCATCCACATCCCTTTGGTAATGTAGCAACCAGAACTGTACGCAGTATTCCAAATGCGTCTTATACAACTCTAACATGACCTGCCAATTTTTGTACTCAATACCCCGTCCAATGAAGGAAAACATGCTGTATGCCTTCTTGATCACTCGATTGACCTGCATTGCCACCTTCAGGGAACAATGGACCTGAACACCCAGATCTCTCTATGTACATCAATATTTCCCTGGACTTTGCCATTTACTGTAGAGTTCACTCTTGAATTGAATCTTCCAAAACGCATCACCTCATATTTGCCCAGATTGAACTCCATCTGCCATTTCTATGCCCAACTCTCCAATCTATCTATATTCTACTGCACTCTCTGACAGTCCCCTTCACTATCTGCTACTCCACTAATCTTGGTGTCATCTGCAAACTTGCTAATCACACCACCTATACCTTCCTCTAGATCATTTATGTATATCACATACAACAGTGATCCTAGCACAGGTCTCTGTGGAACATCACTGGTCACAGTTCTCCATTTTGAGAAACTTCCTTCCACTACAACTCTGTCTCCCGATGCCCAGCCAGTGCTCTGTGCATCTAGCCAGTACTCCCTGGACCCCATTACATTCTCCATGAGCCAATCATGAGGAACCTTATCAAACGCCTTACTGAAGTCCATATCTCTAACATCTACATCCCTTCCCTCATCAATCAACTTTAACATCTCTTCAAAGAATTCTATTAAGTTTGTAAGACATGACCTTCCCTGCACAAAACCATGCTGCCTATTACTGATAAGCCCTTTTTTAGAAAAATTAGAATCCCTACAGTGTGGAAACAGGCCCTTTGGCCCAATATGACCACACCGACCCTCTGCAGTGTAACCCACCCAGACCCATTCCTCTACCCTACATTTACCCCTGACTAATGCCCCTAAACACTGTGGGCAATTTAACCTGGATTATCCCTGCTACCCTTCTTACACAAGGGGACAACATCACCAATTCTCCAGTCCTCCGGGACTTCACCCGCGTTCAAGGATGCTGCAAAGATATCTGTGAAGGCCCCAACCATCTTATCTCGCTTCCCTCAGTAACCTGGGATAGATCCCATCTGGACCTGGGAACTTGTACATCTTACTGCCTTTTAGAATAACCAATTCTTCCTCCCTCCCTATGCCGACTTGACCGAGAGTAATCAAACATCGATCCCTAACCTCTACATCCACCATGTCCCTCTCCTCGGTGAATACTGATGCAAAGTACACATCCAGAATCTCACCATTTTCTCTGACTCCATGCGTAACTTTCCTCCTTTGTCTTTGAGTGGGCCAACACTTTCTCTAGTTACCCTCTTGCTCCTTCTATACAAATAAAAGGCATGTCGGAAAGTTATTAGAAACATCTCTAAGGGACAGAATGAACCTGCATTTAGAGTCACAGAGTGATGGAGATGTACAACACACAGAAACAGACAGACCCGTCAGTCTAACTCGTCCATGCTGACCAGTATCCTAACCTAATCTAGTCCCACTTGTCAGGGGCCCATATCCATCTAAACCCTTCCTGGAGAGATTTGATAGATTAGATTCCCCACAGTGTGAAAACAGGCCCTTCGGCCCAACAAGTCCACACCGAACCTCCGAAGAGCAACCCACCCAGACCCTTATATTTACCCCATCACCTAACACTACGGGCAATTTAGCATGGCCAATTCACCTACACATTTTTGGACTGTGGGAGGAAACCGGAGCCTGATGAAGAGACTAAGGGAGACATGGGGAGAACATGCAAACTCCACACAGTCAGTCGCCTGAGGCAGGAATTGAACCTGGGTCTCTAGCGCTGTGAGGCAGAGTGCTAACCACTGTGCCACCATGCCGTGCAGTGCCGCTCACTCTCCTAATTTCTTTCTAAAGTTCCCTCTTGCGTGTTTTATTCTACTCTAGAGCTTCTGCTGCTTTGAGCCCTCGGTATCTGCCTTATATCTCCCTTAGTCTCTTCATCAGGTGCTAGATCTCCATGATATCCAGAGTACACAGGATTTGAATGTCCCTCCCTTTCGCTTTGTGTTTGATGGGGGACAATGTAGAGGAAGCTTTCCTCTGTATCTAACTCCATGGTGTCCCTGTCCTGGGACTGTTTGATGGGGGAAGAGTGTAGAGAGAGCTTTACTTTTTATCCAACCTCATGCTGTCCCTGCCCTTGGAGTGTTTGATGAAGGATAGTGTAGAGGAGCTTTACTCTGTATCTAGCCCCGTGCTGTCCCTGTCCTGGGAGTGTTTGATGGGGGACAGTATAGAGGGACCTTTACTCTGTATCTAGCCCCGTGCTGTCCCTGTCCTGGGAGTGTTTGATGGGGGGGGGACAGTGTAGAGGGAGCTTTACTCTGTATCTAACCCTGTGCTAACAGTGTCCTGGGAGTGTTTGATGGGTGGACAGTGTTGAGAGAGCTTTACACTTTATCTAACCCCATGCCATCCCTGTCCTGGGAGTGTTTGATGGGGGACAGTGAAAAGAGAACTTTGCTCTCGGTTTAAAAGAGTTGAGGAAGTTTTAGTTTCAGTTTCAGAGCTGAAAATGTGTTGCTGGTTAAAGCACAGCAGGTTAGGCAGCATCCAAGGAACAGGAAATTCGACGTTTTGGGCCAGAGCCCTTCATCAGGAAATTCCTGATTCCTGGGAATGTTTGATGGGGACAGTGTAGAGGGAGCTTTACTTTCAATTTAAAAGTGTAGAGAGAAATTTACTCTGTATCTAATCTCAAGCTGTACCTGTCTTGGAATTCTTTGATAGGGACAGTGTAGAGGAGATTCAGTCTCTAAATCCACTTTCCCAGATTTTGATATCCTTCTTAATCTTACAAAAATCAAACGTGATTCTCCAGCCCAAATGGGTGCTTTGTAAAGTCTTGGCATTGCCCCCTAGCATTGAAACTTGATATCTCTGCTGTTAAATCCAAGGCTGTGATACGGATTGTTAGCTGAAGACTCAACACTGACATTTTCGACAAACCCACCGACCTCCTGGATTACACCTCCTCCCAACCGGCCTGCTGTAAAAATGCTATCCCTTATCCCCAACACCTCCACCGCATCTGCTCCCAGGAGGACCAGTTCCACCACAGAACTTGCCAGATGGCCTCCTTCTTTAAAGACTGCAATTTCCCTTGCCGCGTGGTTGATGATGCCCTCCACTGCATCTCCTCCACTTCCTGCACCTCCCCCCTTGAACCCCACCCCTCCAACCATAAGGACAGAATCCCCTGGTCCTCACCTTCCACCCCATCAACCTCCATATACATCACATCATCCTCTGCCATTTCCGCCACCTAAAAACGGACCTCAATACCAGAGATATCTTTCCCTCCCCACCCCTATCCACGTTCCATAAAGACCATTCCCTCGGTGACTACCTTGTCAGATCCACGCCCCCGCCCCAACAACCCACCCTCCCATCCTGGCACCTTCCCCTGCCACCGTAGGAATTGCAAAACCTGTGCCCACATCTCCTCCCTCACCTCTGTCCAAGGCCCCAAAGGATCCTTCCACATCCATCAAAGTTTTACCTGCACATCCACTAATATCATTTATTGTATCCGTTGCTCCCGATGCGGTCTCCTCTACATTGGGGAGACTGGGCGCCTCCTAGCAGAGCGCTTTAGGGAACATCTCCGGGACACCCGCACCAATCAACCACACCGGCCCGTGGCTGAGCCATTCAACTCCCCCTCCCACTCTGCCGAGGACATGGTGGTCCTGGGCCTCCTTCACCGCCGCTCCCTCACCACCAGACGCCTGGAGGAAGAAAGCTTCATCTCCCGCCTCAGAACACTTCAACCCCAGGGCATCAATGTGGACTTCAACAGTTTTCTCATTTCCCCTTCCCCCACCTCACCCTAGTTCCAAACTTCCAGCTCAGGCACCATCCTCATGACCTGTCCCATCTGTCTATCTTCCTTCCCACCTGTCTGCACCACCTTCCCCTCCCACCTATCGTCTTTATCCCCACCTCCATCCACTTATTGCACTCTCAGCTACCTTCTTCCAGCTCCCCTCGAAACCCCCCCACCCATTTATCTCTCCACCCCAGAGGCTCCCAGCTTCATTCCTGATGAAGGCCTTTTGTCCAAAACGTCAATTCTCCTGCTCCTCAGATGCTGCCTGACCTGCTGTGCTTTTCCAGCACCACTCTCTTGACTCGAATCTCCAGCATTTGCAGTCCTCACTTTCGCTTCTCAACATAACCACCCACATCCATTCAATTGTGATCATCTCCCTGTCCCAAGCAGCATTCCATTTCAACTGTGCCTTCTATTTTATGTCGCCTCTCCAACTCTTCCTGCAAAATGCTATCAGTTCGCACTTATCTGCATTAAATTTAATCTGGAACTTCTCAGGCCATTCCAGCAATCTGTCCATTGTCCCTTGATCTTTCACTATCCTCCCTCAGTCTCTTAACAATGTGAAGTTTTGTATCGTTTGCAAAGGTTGTGGTGATGTCTGAGTCCATGTTCTTCATATCAATCTGGGAGGAGTGATAACACCTCAGTGATAGCCTTGCACCATTATCGCCTCTCTGAAATGCCAGGCTTTCTGTCCCACATTTCAGTTTATATGGTTGGTTCCGAAAGGACATGGGGGAAAAACAAGGACTCCAGATGCTGGAGATCAGAGTCAAAACATGTGGTGTTGGAAAAGGACAGCCGGTCAGGCAGCATCCGAGGAGCAGAAGCGTCAACATGTCTGGGCGGAGAAATGGCAGATGGAGGTTAATCTGGATAAGTGTGACGTGATGCATTGTGGAAGGTCTAACGCAGGAGGGAAGTATACGGTAAAATAGCAGAACCTTTAGTAGCATCAACATACAGAGGGGTCGAAGCTTACAGCTCCACACTTTCCTGTCAGTGACAACACAAGGGGATAAGGTGGTCAGGAAGGCATACGACACGCTTGCCTTCAGCAGTTAGCATAAATTCTAAGAATTAGCAAGGAATGTTGCAGCTGTATCAAACTTTAATCAGGCTACATTTGGAGTATTGTGTGCAGTTCTGGTCGCCACATTCCCAGAAGGATGTGGAGGCTTTGAAGAGGGCACAGAAATGGTTGATCAAGATGTTGCCTGTTTGGCCGGTATTATCTATGAGGAGAGATTGGTTTCTTTTCACTTGAATGCCAAAGGGTGAGGGGCAACCTGGGAGAAGCATATCAAATGATGAAAGGCATGGGTAGGACGGGTAGTCAGACTCTTTTTTTCCTAGAGTAGAAATGTCAATTAGTAGGGGATATAGGATTAAGATAAAAGTGGGTCAGTTTAAAAGAGATATGAGAGGCAAGCTTTGTACAGAGGTTGGTAAGTACCTGGAATGTGCTGCCAGAGGAGGCGGTAGAGGTGGATACAACAGCAATGTTTTCAAGAGTTCTTGAGAGATACGTGAGGTAGGAAACAGAGGACCACGTGGAGACAAAAGGTTTTTTTGTTTGTAAAGACACAATGTGTTAGCGCAGTCCTGGTGGGTCAAAGGGCCCATTCCTGGACTAGACTGTTCTTTGTTCTTCATTGGACCATTAAGCCCACTTGATTGACATCATATCCCCAAATGACTCCTCCCTCCATCACTGACACACAGTAGCAGCAGTATGTCCCATCAAAAGATGCACGGCAGAAATGAACTGAAGGTCCTTAGCACCTTCCAAACCCACAACCACTTCCATTTAGAAGGATGAGGGCAGCAGCTACATGGGAACACCACCCCCACACATTCCTCTCCGAACCACTCACCATCCTGACATGGAAATGTATCATTGCTCCTTCGCAGTTGCTGGGTCAAGATCCTGGAATTCCTTCCTCAAAGGCATAGATAGTGATGGGGTTGGAACAGGATGGGGATAGGAACAGGGAGGAGGAAGCAGGGCCACCAAGGATGAGGAAGGGGAAGAGTGGGAAGAGGGAGGGGAATGGTTTACAGGCTGGGGAGGGGGGTGGGAAGCAAGGGGGGGGGGGTGAAGGTGGATATGGAGAGGGATGGGAAGTGGATGGCAATGAAGAGGCAGATATCCAGCCATTTGAGATTCTTCAATGTACTCAAGGTTGGTCAGGATGTCCTCTGCATGTGTTGGGTCCGTGCATTTCATTGGTTCAAATCGCTGTCCTCAACAGTGCAGTTACTAACATGTCCTAGAGCTTGGGAGATGCCAGGTCAATGACTAGTGATCTCACCACCTCCTCCTGAAGTGATTGGCACCATTCAAGTGCGGCCTGCTCAAAATGCCTATCCTTCTTTGATTGGTGCTGCCTTTCAATGTGACAAATTGCAGGCAAATGCCACCAGAGCAGACATCATGCACCATGTGGCATTCATGAGAATGAAAGAGCTGCTAAATTCAGCAGAATCCCTCACCTTGACCTGGCCCATGGTTTGGGCTGTGCACTGGGTGTAGTTGGTCCATATCCGATTGCTTGAAGGGTGTCGATACCACTTCCCATTTTCAGTACAGATCTTGGTTGCCTTTTCTGAAAAGAGAGTTGCAGACATGTCAAAGATGCCTCACTATTCTTGAAGTTATTCAAGAAGCAAATGGATTGAACATTGAGGCAGAGGTCGTTGAGACTCGAGTGGGACAAAAGGGAAGAAAATGACAGTCGAGAGTATGGCGCTGGAAAAGCACAGATGGCCAGGCAGCATCCAAGAAGCAGGAGAATCGACATTTCGGGTAAAAGCACTTCAATCCTGCCCTGAAACGTTGATTCTCCAGTTCCTCGGATGCTGCCTGACCTGCTGTACTTTTCCAGCATCCCACTCTCGATTCTCATCTCCAGCATCTGCAGCCCTCACTTTCTCCTCGAAGAAAATGACAGATGACTGGGAATTCCGAGGTCAGACTTGCACATTGAATGGAAGTGTTGCACAGAGCAGTCACCCAGTCTGTGTTTTACCTCCCCAGTGTTGAGGTGCACTGTTATCTCTAAACTCAGTCAATCAGATTGGAAGAAGTACAAGTGGATTGCTGTTTCACATCCCACAGAGTTTTTGAGGCCAACGACAATGGAAAGAGTAGAGAGAAAAGATCAGATGATGCATCTCCTGCACTTGGGCAGGAAGCTGCTGTTGGGATGGAAGGGAGTGTCTGGGATGATGAAGAATGGAGCAAGGTGTCACGAAGGGAACAGGCCCTTTAGGATTCTGAAAAAGGAAGGGCAGGTGAGGATGTGGGAGGGGGAGGGACCACCTTGGAGATGGCAGAAATGGCAGAGGATCATCTGTTGCATTTAGAGGTTGCTGGGTTAAAAGTGAGGATGAGAGAAGGAAATGGGAAAGGTGAGACCAGGAATGTTCAGACAGAGTAGAGGGAGCCTCTGTCAATCACAGTGGTTGAGAATTCTCGGCTGAGGGGAAAGGATGACATATCAGAAGCACTTGCATGGAAGGTGGCATCATTAGAACAGAGGCAATGCAAACAGAGGAATAAGAGGAATGGATTCCTTACAGGAAGCAGAGTGTGGGGAAATAGCATTGAAATTGCCATGAGCTTGTAGTGCTCATTCAATTGGTGGCATAATGGCAGTGTCACTGAACTAGTAATTCAGCATTCCAGGGACATGGGTTCAAATCCCAACATTGCAGATTGTGAAATTTGAATTCAATGAACATTTGGAAAGTAAAAGGGCTAGTCTAATGGTAACTGTGCTGACTGTGGACTTTCAGTTGGCAACTGATAAAATAATTCATAAGCGACTGTTAGCTTAGGTTCATGGAACCAAAGGCAAATTATTGACCGGATGGGAAACTGGCTGAGGGAAGGAGACCGAGAGTAGTGACAATGGACAAATCCTCCGACTGGCAGGACCTGACTGATGGTGATCCATAACAAACTGCATGGGGGCCTCAGATGTTCACTGTATTGATGAGGCAGACAGTCACATATCCAAATGTACCAAGAACATAAAAAATGGGCAGCATTGTAAACAGCGTAGTTGGAAAAGCAAAGCTAGCAAATGGATTTGAGTGTTGGAAAATGTGCACTCATCCATTTGAGACTTACAAAGGATTAAACAGGATTCTCTCTAAATGGGGAAAAGCTAGAAACGCGGAGGAACAAAAAAGACTTGGGGATCCAGATACTTAGATCATTTAAATGTCATGACCAAGTACAAAACAAGACATTGAAAAGGTGAATGGAATATTGGCCTTTATACCGAGTGGATTCGAATATAAGCTTTAGTTACACTTAGCCCTGACTAGATCACGAAACAAAGAAAAAGAAAGAGTTGCAGATTCTGGAAATCAGAAGCAAAAGCAGAAATTCTTGGAGAAACTCAGCAGGTCTAGTAGCATCTGTGAAGAGAAATCGGAATTCACGTTTTGGGTCCAGTAACCTTTCTTCAGAATTGAGTCTGCCAGACCTTCTGAGTTTTTCCAGCAATTTCTGTTTTTGTTCCTGGTTTGATGCCACCTGCAAAACTGTGAGCAGTTCCGGGCTCCAAACCTTAGCAAAGAAACACTGGCTTTGGAGGGAGTGCACAACAGATTCACCAGAGTGATAATTGAACTCCAACTGGGTGAAGAGATGGGGAGAGATTAAGCAAATTTTAGCTGTCATCCCTGGAATTTAGAAGGTCAAGGGATGATTTGATCAAAGATTTCAAGATATGAAGAAGAGATGGATGGGGAGAAGGAAACTGTTTCCACTTATTGTGGGTGGGGGCAGATGTTCAGAACTGAAGGCCATAATCAAAAAGTAGAGACAGACCAGTCAGGAGTGAAATTGCATTCAATTCTGGTCTCCGAGCTATAGGAAAGATGTTACTAAACTTGGAATAGTTCAGAAAAGATTGACCAGGATGTTGCCAGGGTTGGAGGGTTTGAGTCACAGGGAGAGGCTGAACAGGCTGGGTCTGTTTTCCCTGGAATGTTGGAGATTGGGGAGTGACCTTATAAAGGCTTATAAAATCGTGAATAACCAAGGTCTTTTCCTCAGGGTAGGGGAGTCCAAAACTAGAGGACAGAGGTTGATGGTGAGAGGAGAAAGATTAAAAAGGGACCTAAGGGGTAACCTTTTCATACAGAAGGTAGAGAGTATATGGAATGAGCTGCCAGAGGAAGTGGTGGAGGTTGGTACAGTTACACATTTAAAAGATGGGTATATGAATAGGAAGGGTTTAGAGGGATATAAGCCAAATGCTGGCAGATGGGACTGGATTAGTTTGGGATATTTGGTCAGCATGGACAAGTGGGACTGAAGGGTCTGTTTCTGTGCTGTACAATTCTATGATTGTACACAGGACAGGAGGAGATTGGGATTCTCATGGCGATTGTGAGAAATCAATGATTAAAATTCAAAGTGACAATGATGGGTACTTGTTCCAGCTGTTAAGTTAAAAGTGGACAATGGCAGGCCTATGGAGTTGGGTCACCCATCAGCCCTGATCTCACTGAATGGTGGGATAGTTCAGTGAGCTGATGGTCTCCTCCTGGTCCTACATTCCAATGATCACTTCAGAATCCTTTGGGTGTTTTGGGATCACTATTGTCCAACCAGCATGCACGACAAAGCTGAAATCAGAAAATTGATACGTGCCTTTAATTTTTGATTATGCCCCTCAGTCCTGGACACCTGCACCCACCTACAAGTGAAAAGTAGATCAGATTCCCTACAGTGTGGAAACAGGCCCTTCGGCCCAACCAGTCTACACTGACCCTCCGAAGAGTAACCCACCCAGACCCACTACCCTCTGACTAATGCACCTATCGCTATGGGGCAATTGAGCATGGCCAATTCACCTGACTGGCACACCTTTGGATTGTGGGAGGAATCCGGAGCACCCGGAGGAAACCCACACAGACACGGGGAGAACGTACAAACTCCACACAGTCAGTCACCCGAGGCTGGCATCAAACCCAGGACCCTGATGCTGTGAGGCAGCAGTGCTAACCACTGAGTCACTGTGCCACCCCACCAAGTGTTTCCATCTCCCCTATCTCTTCTTCATATCTTGAAATCTTTGATCAAATCAGCCCTTGGCCTATTAATTCCAGGGATGACAGCGAAAATTTGTTTAATCTCTCCCTATCTCTTCACCCAGTTGGATTCAGTTATCACTCTGGTGAATCTGTTGTGCACTCCCTCCAAAGCCAGTGTTTCTTTGCTAAGGTTTGGAGCCCGGAACTGCTCACAGTTTTACAGATGGCATCTCACTGGGAACAGAGTTTGTGTTTCTTTTCATTAGGAGCCCTATTTGAGTATTTCCTCTTTGTGGTATGTGTGTTTATGGTCATAGGTCACAAAACAATGCGCTGAAGATGAAGGTACGTTTGGGAGGTGGATGGGGATGGAATTCGATAAATAGACTTGCCTGCAGGATCAAAGACCTGATAGTAATCAGGGCAATGCTGTGCAGACATCGATTTGGCAGAAGCATCATCCCAGCACAGCCATCCATCCCAGGTACGGTTACAGTAGGAACCTGCAAAGCAGTGAAAACAGCAGATCAGATGTTTACTTTCTTCTTAACTGCTTTTCTGAATGTTCCTCTGAACCTTGGTGCTCCTCAAATGTGCCATGTTGCTCACTTGGCCCTCAACTTCAGGTTCCAGTCTTCTCTCTGAGACAGAAGGAGGTGGCTGTGTGATACACCTTCACGTCGCTTGGCTCCATAATCCCCAACAATCGGCCGCTTCATGTTTCAGCTGCTCAGCTGAAGCTGAGTAAGGGATTGTGGAACAACAGGAGCCTGACTGAGAAGCCCATCGGCAGGATTACAGCACTGCCCCTCTGCCATGTCCGGGCAATGCTTCCTACACAGGCAGCTTCTCACCACCTGATTGCTGCTGCATCAAAATGAGACAAGCTAACTATTCTCATGACTTCAGCACAGGAGCTGGTACTGATTTCTAGGCATGGGAATAGGGTCCTCAGAAGGGATGGGGTTCGGGATATTAACAGCACTGGTCTCTTATGTGCTGAGCAGTGGGTTAT
Source organism: Hemiscyllium ocellatum (assembly GCF_020745735.1). Taxonomy (NCBI): domain Eukaryota; kingdom Metazoa; phylum Chordata; class Chondrichthyes; order Orectolobiformes; family Hemiscylliidae; genus Hemiscyllium; species Hemiscyllium ocellatum. The sequence continues at coordinate 1,888,795 of NC_083453.1, forward strand.
TTAAATAGTGAGCGACTGCAGAATGCTGAAATCTGATAGGTTAGATTCCCGACAGTGTGGAAACAGGCTCTTCGGTCCAACCAGTCTACACTGACCCTCCGCAGAGTAACCCACCCAGACCCATTTCCCTTTGACTAATGCACCTCACACTACAGGCAATTTAGCATGGCCAATCCACACTAACCTGCACATCTTTGGACTGTGGGAGGAAACCCACACAAACATGGGGAGAATGTGTAAACTCCACACAGACAGTCACCCGAGGCTGGAATCGAACCTGGGACCCTGGCGCTATGAGGCAGCAGTGCTAACCACTGAGCCACTATGCCACCCCCAAAGGTGCAGAGGGATCTGGGAATCCAAGTATGTGAATTGCAAAAAGGTCAATTTGAAGGTACAAGTGATTAGGAAGGTAAGTGGAATGCTTTCATTTATTGCAGGGCTAATGGAGTATAAATGGAGGGAGGTTTTATGTCAGCTGTACAAGCCCTCAGTGAGACCATATCTGGAGAACGATGTAGAGTCTGCTCTCCTTTGTTGTGAAGAGGTACAAGTGGATTCGAGGCAGTACAGAGGGGTTTCACTTGACTCCTTGCTGGAACGAAAGGCTTGCCCAATGAGGAGTCATTGAATGTATTCAAGGCTGAGGGAGGTAGAGTTTTGATGGGCAAGGAATTCAGTTATTGGGGGGAGGCAGTTGAGTTTGTGGGGAGCTGAGCCCACTGTAGTATGGGGGTGCCCACTCACTGTCAGAGCTGCTACTCATGATGACAATTGCTACTGCCGTCTCTTTTCTGGCAGGGAATGACAGGCCCTGCTTGGCTGAGTGTTGCAGAGGAGATGCATTTCCTGGTCTAACTAGAAAAGACTGTTCCATTGAACAAGACTGAGTTTATTGACAAGTTGGCAATTCATTCCAGGTTACAGTGATGAGGACAGGCCTCTGTAAAAGAGACTGAGAAAGATTTGGATGTTGGTTCTCATTCTTTTTGAGATGCTGAGTTGTTCTGTCCAGAAGACATCATCAGTCTTAACACTTACAGATCCATATATTCATAGAGTCATAGAGATGTACAGCACAGAAACAGACCCTTCGGTCCAACCCGTCCAGATATCCCAACCCAATCTAGTCCCACTTGCCAGCTCCCGGCCCATATCCCTCTAAACCCTTCCTATACATATACCCATCCAAATGCCTCTTAAATGTTATAATTGTACCAGCCTCCACCACTTCCTCTGGCAGCTCATTCCATACACGCACCACCTTCTGCATGAAAATGTTGCCCCTTAGGTCCCTTTTATATCTTTCCCCTCTCACCCTAAACCTATACCCTCTAGTTCTGGACTCCCCAACCCCAGGGAAAAGACCTTGTCTCTTTACCCCATCCATGCCCCTCATGATTTTATAAACCTCTATAAGGTCACCCCTCAGCCTCCGACGCTCCAGGGAAAACAGCCCCAGCCTGTTCAGCCTTTCCCTGTAGCTCAAACCCTCCAACCCCAGCAACGTCCTTGTAAATCTTTTCTGAACCCTTTCAAGTTTCACAACATCTTTCCGATAGGAAGGAGACCAGCAATCGAACATACAGCAATCCAAATCAGCTGCAAACGGATTGAATAGCAGCACAGGCTCAAAGGGCTGAGTGGTCCTCTGCTCCCATGTCTATGTTCCTATCCACAGTGAAAGGGGACACCCCATTGCATTAATGATGATGAGGCAACATTCAGGTCTTGGCTCGACCTCTCAACAAAATGGATGAGTGGATCCACAAGCAACAGGATCTCCTTCATTGACAAGTCACCGCTGTGTGAGCGCGCTGCTGGTTAAAGCATCCGTAGGCCTGGCCAGTGCAAGCTCAGAGAGACACGAGTCACTTTACTCAATCAGTAAAGCCCAGAAACCCCACTCATATTCAGACTGCCAGAGACTCAGTGACACCTGAAATCAACAGGTCCCAGTCTCTCAGTTCACACCAATCAGAGTCATCAAAGTTTACAGGACAGAACGAGGCCATTTGGCCCTTCATATCTGTACCAGCTCCCAGGAGAGCGACCCAGCTAGACGCATTCTCCAGCGCTATCTTTGTAGCCCTCTAACTTCATCACTCTCAAATATATATCCAGCTCCCTTTTGAAACCGCCGATGGAATCTGTAGTGATTGCAAAAGAGGTCAGCCAGGTGGACCCAGAGTCAGAGTTCCTTGATTGGGGCTGTTAACCTGGTCTAATCAGGGAGTCCTGGCTGACAGATAGAAATAGGAGAGTTTGGGATTCTGCTCACTCTGAGAGCCGGCTCTGTGCTAGCTGGGTTAGTGTCAGGTACTACGCAACTGGTCTTCAAAGAGGCATCGCAGCTGGCTTTCCTGTTAGAACACGCAGCAAGTGGAGCTTCTGACCTCCAAGGTATGTCAATGGAAGTGGACACTCTCGTCAGGCTGACTGAGGTTGGGAAACACCACTCGACTGACTGAGGGCATATCCTGAACAGAGAGCCTCGAGGTCAGCCCACAGCAAAACTCCAAAACAAAGCCGAACCTTGGCCAAACCGTTCAAATATTCATCAACAGGCCATTGTAGTCGCTGGTCCTTATTGTGTGCAGACTCAGGTCATGATCACGAAACCAGTCTTTCCCAAAATGTGCTCTCGACTCCAACCCTTCAGTTTGCATGAGACCTCGGCCAGGCTGTGAACCTATCCTGGGGGTCTCCCACAGATTAAGGAGACAACTTCAGTTCCAGTTCCTTATGAGAAGGAGCTGGCTCAGTTGTCACTGGTTGGAGTAAAAGGCTCAGGCCCAAGTGAGGTCCTAAGTAAATACCGAGGAGTTTTTCAGGAAGAGAGTCTGGTGCTGGAAAAGCACAGTGGGTCAGGCAGCATCCGAGGAGCAGGAGAATCAACGTTTCAAGCCCTTCATCAGGCCTGATGTCTGAAACATCAATTCTCCTGCTCCTCGGATGCTGCCTGACCAGCTGTGTTTTTGCAGCACCACGCTCTCGACTTTGATCTCCAGCGTCTGCAATCCTCACTTTCTACCAGTTTCTCAGGAAGGTCTAGGGACTATCCAAGGGGCCAAGGCCAGCCTGACCAGGAAGCAATTCCATGATCCTGCAAGGCATACCTGGTGCCATTTGCCCTTAAGCACAAAGATAGAGGCAGAAATGAGAAGGGCTGGAAAGCAAAGGAATCGTCAAAGCAGTGGGGTTTGGGGAATGGGTAGCTGAATAGGTTGGTTCACCTTTGTGTGGATTAGAAACAAACATTAAACTGCTTTTCACGGATGGACAAATACCTAGTCTGGTGGATGACAGGATTTACATGCAGAACTGGCGGTGGGGTGGGGCTGTCCTTCACAAAACTGGACATGAGCCATGCAGACCTGCAACTGCGATTAGTTGAGGATTGCCAGAAGTGTGTTCCAGTTAATACCCCTGAGGGGTTGCACCAATATGTGAGACTGGCATTTGGGGTAGCAGCAGCCTGTGCCATTTTCAAGCAGACAAGGTCACCCGCAGGTCGCCATTTATCTGGATGATGTGCCAACAATTTGGAAGACCAATGAAGAGCACTTGGAGAACTTGGACGTAGTGCTTACATGTTTATCCTCTGCATGTGAAGGTCTTCGAGGGAAACATGTGTGTTCCAGTCACCCCAAGTAACCTACTTGGCCTATAGAGTTTCCAAGACCAGCTTGCATCCATTGGAAAATAAAGTGAGGGTGATCAAAGGTGCCCTGGTTCCTACATCTGTACTGGAGCTTGGGTCTTTCCTTCAGTTGGTGAATTATTACGGAAAATGTCGATGTAAGATGCCTCCATCTTAGTACCCTTATCTTTCATGTTCACAAAGGGTCAGCCTTTGAAACGGTCTGGTAGCTGAGAAGCAGCCTTTCGGGAAGGGAAAAAACAGCTATTGTCATCTAAGGTGTTGGCCCCCTGCGATCCCAAGTGAGATGCGATGCCAACATGCAATGCCTCCCTGTATGGTATTGGGGTAGTGTGGGCTCACCCCGTGACCCAGCAGAGAGGAATGCCCGATAGCAGATGCTTCCTGGACTTTGGCTGATGCCAAACGAAGGTCTGCCCAAAGAGAGATGGAAGGTTCGGTGGTCATCTTTGATGTGAGAAAGTTCTACCGATATCTTTATGGATGTTAATTGTAACAGTGATGGACCAGGAACCCATGCTCTGATGACTGAAAGAGGTCAGGGTTGTGCTGCAATTGGCTTCAGCTCAGATTCAGCAGTAGGCTCTCATTTTAAGTGCATACAATGACAAGTTGGAACACTGTCCGGAAGGCCAAGTGGCCAGAAGGTCCATACTCTCAGCTGTAAACTAGACTGTCTACCCCTCGAGCTACTGAGTTAGCCACTATTCCTACCTTTCTAATCTGCCTCCCAGCCTCTCTGCCTTTTCTCAGAGGAGTTTGGATTACCATGACGCTGTGGTTTTCCCCTGAGTCATCCACCCGTGACTCAAATAGAAATGACAGTGTGATAACCCACTGTCCCACCCGGTCCCTCAGTGTGAAAGGACAGTGTGATAACCCACTGTCCCACCCGGTCCCTCAGTGTGAAAGGACAGTGTGATAACCCACTGTCCCACCCGGTCCCTCAGTGTGAAAGGACACTGGGATAACCCACTGTCCCACCCAGTCCCTCAGTGTGAAAGGACAGTCCGATAACCCACTGTCCCACCCGGTCCCTCAGTGTGAAAGGACAGTGTGATAACCCACTGTCCCACCCGGTCCCTCAGTGTGAAAGGACAGTGTGATAACCAACTGTCCCACCCAGTCCCTCAGTGTGAAAGGACACTGTGATAACCCACTGTCCCACCCAGTCCCTCAGTGTGAAAGGACAGTGTAATAACCCACTGTCCGACCCAGTCCCTCAGTGTGAAAGGACAGTGTGATAACCCACTGTCCCACCCAGTCCCTCAGTGTGAAAGGACAGTGTGACAACCCACTGTCCCACCCAGTCCCTCAGTGTGAAAGGACAGACTGATAACCCACTGTCCCACCCAGTCCCTCAGTGTGAAAGGACAGTGTGATAATCCACTGTCCCATCCAGTCTCTCAGTGTGAAAGGACAGTGTAATAACCCACTGTCCCACCCAGTCCCTCAGTGTGAAAGGACAGTGTGATAACCCACTGTCCCACCCAGTCCCTCAGTGTGAAAGGACAGTGTGATAACCAACTGTCCCACCCGGTCCCTCAGTGTGAAAGGACAGTGTGATAACCCACTGTCCCACCCGGTCCCTCAGTGTGAAAGGACAGTGGGTTATCCCACTGTCCCACCCGGTCCCTCAGTGTGAAAGGACAGTGTGATAACCCACTGTCCCACCCGGTCCCTCAGTGTGAAATGACAGTGTGATAACCCACTGTCCCACCCGGTCCCTCAGTGTGAAAGGACTGTGTGATAACCCACTGTCCCACCCGGTCCCTCAGTGTGAAAGGACAGTGTGATAACCCACTGTCCCACCCGGTCCCTCAGTGTGAAAGGACAGTGGGTTATCCCACTGTCCCACCCGGTCCCTCAGTGTGAAAGGACAGTGTGATAACCCACTGTCCCACCCGGTCCCTCAGTGTGAAAGGACAGTGGGATAACCCACTGTCCCACCCGGTCCCTCGGTGTGAAAGGACAGTGGGATAACCCACTGTCCCACCCGGTCCCTCGGTGTGAAAGGACAGTGTGATAACCCACTGTCCCACCCGGTCCCTCGGTGTGAAAGGACAGTGTGATAACCCACTGTCCCACCCGGTCCCTCGGTGTGAAAGGACAGTGTGATAACCCACTGTCCCACCCGGTCCCTCGGTGTGAAAGGACAGTGTGATAACCCACTGTCCCACCCGGTCACTCATTGTGAAAGGACAGTGTGATAACCCACTGTCCCACCCGCTCCCTCAGTGTGAAAGGTCAGTGTGATAACCCACTGTCCCACCCGGTCCCTCAGTGTGAAAGGTCAGTGTGATAACCCACTGTCCCACCCGGTCCCTCAGTGTGAAAGGACAGTGTGATAACCCACTGTCCCACCCGGTCCCTCAGTGTGAAAGGACAGTGTGATAACCCACTGTCCCACCCGGTCCCTCAGTGTGAAAGGACAGTGTGATAACCCACTGTCCCACCCGCTCCCTCAGTGTGAAAGGACAGTGTGATAACCCACTGTCCCACCCGGTCCCTCAGTGTGAAAGGACAGTGTGATACCCCACTGTCCCACCCGGTCCCTCAGTGTGAAAGGACAGTGTGATAACCCACTGTCCCACCCGGTCCCTCAGTGTGAAAGGACAGAGTGATAACCCACTGTCCCACCCGGTCCCTCAGTGTGAAAGGACAGTGTGATAACCCACTGTCCCACCCGGTCCCTCAGTGTGAAAGGACAGTGTGATAACCCACTGTCCCATCCGGTCCCTCAGTGTGAAAGGACAGTCTGATAACCCACTGTCCCACCCGGTCCCTCAGTGTGAAAGGACAGTGGGATAACCCACTGTCCCACCCGGTCCCTCAGTGTGAAAGGACAGTGTGATAACCCACTGTCCCACCCGGTCCCTCAGTGTGAAAGGACAGTGTGATAACCCACTGTCCCACCCGGACCCTCAGTGTGAAAGGACAGTGTGATAACCCACTGTCCCACCCGGTCCCTCAGTGTGAAAGGACAGTGTGATAACCCACTGTCCCACCCGGACCCTCAGTGTGAAAGGACAGTGTGATAACCCACTGTCCCACCCGGTCCCTCAGTGTGAAAGGACAGTGGGATAACCCACTGTCCCACCCGGTCCCTCAGTGTGAAAGGACAGTGTGATAACCCACTGTCCCACCCGGTCCCTCAGTGTGAAAGGACAGTGTGATAACCCACTGTCCCACCCGGTCCCTCAGTGTGAAAGGACAGTGTGATAACCCACTGTCCCACCCGGTCCCTCAGTGTGAAAGGACAGTGTGATAACCCACTGTCCCACCCAGTCCCTCAGTGTGAAAGGACAGTGTGATAACCCACTGTTCCACCCGGTCCCTCAGTGTGAAAGGACAGTGCGATAACCCACTGTCCCACCCAGTCCCTCAGTGTGAAAGGACAGTGTGATAACCCACTGTCCCACCCGGTCCCTCAGTGTGAAAGGACAGTGTGAAAGGTCAGCACGCCTGTTCAAGTAATCAGCTTGTCTACAGGAAAACGAGTCACAAACGATCACTGTGAAGAGCAAACGGATTTCTCGGTTGCTGTCTGCAGTCAGATTTTTCACTGCATGTCCATACCTTCTTTCCCATATGGTGGGTCACTGATGATCTTTAAGTAGCACTCAAATTGTGCTGACACTATTCTGTCTCGTGTCTGGCCCACAGTTTCTGGACTTCCTTCTGCCATGTATTCTGGCGTCTCCTGGTTCGTTTCCGTCTCCTGGGTTGACTGGAAAGATGAAGCATTTCCTTTCGTCGAGTCATCCTAGAATGTAGGAGAGTGTAGACACAGGCTGTTTGTCCTATTGAGTCCACACCGACCCATCAAAGAGCATCCCAGCCTGACCCACCGCTCCACCAGAGTTTGGTGGAGTAGCAGATAGTGAAGGGGACTGTCAGGGAATGGAGCACCATTTCGATAGATGGGAGAGTTGGGCAGAGAAACGGCAGATGGTGTTCAATCCGGGCAAATGCAAGTTGATGCATTTTGGAAGATCCAATTCAAGAGCGAAATATACGGTAAATGGAAAAGCCCTGGGGACCATTGATGGACAGAGAGATCTAGGTGTTCAGGTCCATTGTTCGCTGAAGGTGGCAACGCAGGTCAGTAGAGTGGTCATGAAGGCATATGGCCCGCCTTCCTTCATCCGATGGGGTATTGAGTACAAGAGTTGGCAGGTCATGTTACAGTTGTATAGGACTTTGGTTTGGCCACATTTGGAATACTGCGTACAGTATTCGCCACATCACCAAAAGGATGTGGATCGTTTGGAGAGGGTGCAGAGGAGGTTCACCAGGATGGAGTGGGTGGCTATGAAGAGAGGTTGAGTAGATTAGGATTATTTTCATTAGAAAGACAGAGGTTGAGGGTGGACCTGATTGAGGTCTACAAAATGATGGGAGGTATAGACAGGGTGGATAGCAAGAAGCTTTTTCCCAGAGTCGGGGACTCGGTCACTTGGGGTCATGAGTTCAAAGTGAGAGGGGGAAAGTTTAAGGGAGATATACGTGAAAAGTTCTTCATGCAGAGGGTGGTGGGTGCCTGGAACACATTGCCAGTGGGGGTGGTAGAGGTGGGCACAATAATGTCATTTAAGATGTATCTAGACAGATACATGAATGGGCAGGGAGCAGAAAGATACAGATCCTTAGGAACTAGGCAACAGGTTTATACAGAGAATCTGGATCAGCACAGGCTTGGAGGGCCGAAGGGCCTGTTCCTGTTCTGGAATGTTCTTTGTTCTTTGTTTTTTATTCTACCCTATCCCTGTTTCCCATGGCTAATCCTCTTAGGCTGCTCATCCTTAGACACTACGGGCGAAGTTTACATCGCCAACCACTGCCAGGACATTGACTGCCTCAATCTGTCCATCCCCCTCACCCACCTCAACCTCTCACCCTCGCAACACACATCCCTCCACTCCCTCCACTCCAACCCCAACCTCACCATCAAACCAATGGACAAAGGGGGTGCAGTGGTAGTTTGGCGCACTGACCTCCATGCTGCTGAGGCCATGCGCCAACTCGCAGACATCCCGTCCTACTGCCCCTCAAGAATGACGTCAACTCCCATCACCAAACCATCATCTCCCAAACCATCCACAACCTCATCGCCTCAGGGGATCTCCCATCCACCACCTTCAGCCTCATAGTCCGGGAGCCCCGGTTCGAACTCTAACCCAGAATTCACAAACCTGACTGCCCTAGTGGACCTATTGTCTCAGCCTGCTCCTGCCCCACCGACCTTATCTCCGCTGACCTTGACACCGTCCTGTGCCCCTTGGTCCAGGCACTGCCCACACACATTCGGGACACCATCCACGCCCTCCACCTCCAAGCTTTTTGTTTCCCCGGCCATCACTGCCTTGTCTTCAGCATGGAGCAGGAAGATTGACGTTTCGGGCAAAAGCCCTTCATCAGGAATAGAGATTCCGAAACGTCGATTCTCCTGCTCCTCGGATGCTGCCTGACCTGCTGTGCTTTTCCAGCACCACTCTAATCTAAACTCTGGTTTCCAGCATCTGCAGTCCTCACGTTTGCCTACTTCTCTTCACCATGGACATCCAGTTCCTGGACACATCCATCTGCCACACTATAGTGACCGGACCTGCAAGGTCTACTCTTAAGTGTGGTTCAGCAGAGCTTCGGTACTTTTCAATTCTATTGCTCTAAAAATAAAGCTGGGTTTGCTTTATTTTCAATCGGCTTTGTTAAGCTCAGGCAAAACTTTTAGCGATTGGGGCACTTGTACTGCAATATCCGAAAGGTGTTGTGCTGATGTACTTGCTGTCTGAGTGATATATATTGATGACGTGCACTTGAACATGCCTTCTGGGAAATGTGCAGATGACAGAAACGTTGGCTAGGTCATTGATAGTGGAAACAATAGATGGAGGCAACAGGGTGATGTCAATGGTGCAGTTGTGGGTGGAAAAGTGCCAAGTAGAATTCACTCCAAGACTGCGAGGTAGTACACAAAGCAAAAGGGAAGGCACAATAAGTGGGAGAGCATTGAGAGAAGGAGAGGAAGTGAGAGAACTTGGAGGGCATGCCCACTGGCCCCTGAAGGAAGCAGAACGGGTGGGTAAGATGGTGAAGGCGGCTTATGGGATGCGTCCATTCCTTGGGCACAGTAATGAATAGAAAAGCAGGAATGTGATGCAGGAACTGTACAAGAATTTGGTGCACAGTTCAAGTTGCCACATTCCAAGAAGGACACATTGTTCCAGAGGACATTCACAAAAAATGTTGCCAGGGGTTGAAGATGGAGCTCGGAGGAGAGCTCGGGTAGACTGGGGCGGTTTTCCTGCAAACAGCGAAGACTGAGGGCTGACTTAAATGAGGGGTTCAAAATAATGAGGGGGGTTAGATCGAGTGGGACAGGGAAGATCTATTCCAATCAGGGCACAGATTGAAGGTGCTGTGGGAGAAGGATTAGAGGGAGCGATGGTGGTGGGAGTCTGGAATTCCCTGCCCAGTTTCGTGATTAATGCAGAAACACTCAATTCATTTAAAAGGTACCCGTATCTGCACCAAGAGTGCTGGAGTCTGTAAGGTGATGGTACAGGTGCTGGAATTGCGAATGGGTGGCTAGTTCATTCAGCTGCTACAGACACTAATGGCTAAATGTCTTCTTCCTTTGCGATAAATTTTCTATCGATCCCTCTGTTACTCAACCCAACTCGACTCGCACTCTCCAAAATGGATTACCTCACATTTCACTGCATTCAACGTCAGTTGCCAATTGGTTCCCCTTTCTGCAAGTTGATTAGTATCTTCATGTCGTTTATAGCAGTCCTCCGTAGTATTGACCATTTCCACCCCAAACCATCATGAGATTCACAAACTTAGAAATTGTGTTTATCTCAATGTGGGACTGACACTGAACTGGAAACAGTGCTCAATGTGGGTCTGACACTGAACTGGGCACAGTGCTCAATGTGGGACTGACACTGAACTGGACACAGTGCTCAATGTGGGACTGACACTGAACTGGACACACTCCTCAATGTGGGACTGACACTGAACTGGGCACAGTGCTCAATGTGGGACTGACACTGAACTGGACACACTGCTCAATGTGGGACTGACACTGAACTGGACACAGTGCTCAATGTGGGACTGACACTGAACTGGACACACTGCTCAATGTGGGACTGACACTGAACTGGACACAGTGCTCAATCTGGGACTGATACTGAACTGGACACACTCCTCAATGTGGGACTGACACTGAACTGGGCACAGTGCTCAATGTGGGACTGATAATGAACTGGCCACAGAGCTCAATGTGGGACTGACACTGAACTGCACACAGTGCTCAATGTGGGACTGACACTGAACTGGACACAGTGCTCAATGTGGGTCTGACACTGAACTGGGCACAGTGCTCAATGTGGGACTGACACTGAACTGGACACAGTGCTCAATGTGGGACTGATACTGAACTGGACACACTCCTCAATGTGGGACTGACACTGAACTGGGCACAGTGCTCAATGTGGGACTGATACTGAACTGGGCACAGTGCTCAATGTGGGACTGATACTGAACTGGACACAGAGCTCAATGTGGGTCTGACACTGAACTGGGCACAGTGCTCAATGTGGGACTGACACTGAACTGGACACAGTGCTCAATGTGGGACTGACTCTGAACTGGACACACTCCTCAATGTGGGACTGACACTGAACTGGGCACAGTGCTCAATGTGGGACTGACACTGAACTGGACACAGTGCTCAATGTGGGACTGACACTGAACTGGACACACTGCTCAATGTGGGACTGACACTGAACTGGACACAGTGCTCAATCTGGGACTGATACTGAACTGGACACACTCCTCAATGTGGGACTGACACTGAACTGGGCACAGTGCTCAATGTGGGACTGATAATGAACTGGCCACAGAGCTCAATGTGGGACTGACACTGAACTGTACACAGTGCTCAATGTGGGACTGACACTGAACTGGACACAGTGTTCAATGTGGGACTGACACTGAACTGGACACAGTGCTCAATGTGGGACTGATACTGAACTGGGCACAGTGCTCAATGTGGGACTGACACAGAACTGGACACAGTGCTCAATGTGGGACTGACACTGAACTGGACACAGTGCTCAATGTGGGACTGATACTGAACTGAGCACAGTGCTCAATGTGGGACGGACACTGAACTGGGCACAGTGCTCAATGTGGGACTGACACTGAACTGGACACAGTGCTCAATGTGGGACTGACACTGAACTGGACACAGTGCTCTATGTGGGACTGACACTGAACTGGACACAGTGCTCAATGTGGGTCTGACACTGAACTGGCCACAGTGCTCAATGTGGGACTGACACTAAACTGGACACAGTGTTCAATGTGGGACTGACACTGAACTGGACACAGTGCTCAATGTAGGACTGACACTGAACTGGACACAGAGCTCAATGAGGGACTGACACTGAACTGGACACAGTGCTCAATGTGGGACTGACACTGAACTGGGCACACGGCTCAATGTGGGACTGACACTGAACTGGGCACAGTGCTCAATGTGGGTCTGACACTGAACTGGGCACAGTGCTCAATGTGGGACTGACACTGAACTGGACACACTGCTCAATGTGGGACTGACACTGAACTGGGCAAAGTGCTCAATGTGGGACTGACACTGAACTGGACACAGAGCTCAATGTGGGACTGACACTGAACTGGGCACACTGCTCAATGTGGGACTGACACTGAACTGGACACAGTGCTCAATGTGGGACTGACACTGAACTGGGCACAGTGCTGAATGTGGGACTGACACTGAACTGGACACACTCCTCAATGTGGGACTGATACTGAACTGGGCACAGTGCACAATGTGGAACTGACACTGAACTGGACACACTGCTCAATGTGGGACTGACACTGAACTGGACACAGTGCTCAAATGTGGGACTGACACTGAACTGGACACAGTGCTCACTGTGAGACTGACACTGAACTGGGCACAGTGCACAATGTGGGACTGACACTGAACTGGGCACAGTGCTGAATGTGGGACTGACACTGAACTGGGCACAGTGCTCAATGTGGGACTGACACTGAACTGGACACAGTGCTCAATGTGGGACTGACACTGAACTGGCCACAGTGCTCATTGTGGGACTGACACTGAACTGGGCACAGTGCTCAATGTGGGACTGACACTGAAGTGTACACAATGCTCAATGTGGGACTGACACTGAACTGGGCACAGTGCTGAATGTGGGACTGACACTGAACTGGAGACAGTACTCAATGTGGGACAGACACTGAACTGGGCACAGTGCTCAATGTGGGTCTGAAACTGAACTGGACACAGTGCTCAATGTGGGGTGACACTGAACTGGGCACAGTGCTCAATGTGGGACTGATACTGAACTGGACACAGTGCTCAATGTGGGTCGGACACTGAACTGGGCACTGTGCACAATGTGGGACTGACACTGAACTGGACACAGTGCTCAATGTGGGACTGACACTGAACTGAGCACAGTGATCAACGTGGGACTGACACTGAACGGGGCACACTGCTCAATGTGGGTCTGACACTGAACTGGCCACAGTGCTCAATGTGGGACTGACACTGAACTGGACACAGTGCTCAATGTGGGACTGACACTGAACTGGACACAGAGCTCAATATGGGACTGACACTGAACTGGACACAGTCCTCAATGTGGAACTGACACTGAACTGGGCACACGGCTCAATGTGGGACTTACACTGAACTGGGCACAGTGCTCAATGTGGGACTGACACTGAACTGGGCACAGTGCTCAATGTGGGTCTGACACTGAACTGGGCACAGTGCTCAATGTGGGACTGACACTGAACTGGACACACTGCTTAATGTGGGACTGACACTGAACTGGGCACAGTGCTCAATGTGGGACTGACACTGAACTGGGCACAGTGCTCAATGTGGGTCTGACACTGAACTGGACACAGAGCTCAATGTGGGACTGACACTGAACTGGGCACACTGCTCAATGTGGGACTGACACTGAACTGGACACAGTCCTCAATGTGGAACTGACACTGAACTGGGCACACGGCTCAATGTGGGACTTACACTGAACTGGGCACAGTGCTCAATGTGGGACTGACACTGAACTGGGCACACTGCTCAATGTGGGACTGACACTGAACTGGACACAGTGCTCAATGTGGGACTGATACTGAACTGGACACAGTGCCCAATGTGGAACTGACAATGAACTGGGCACAGTGCTGAATGTGGGACTGACACTGAACTGGGCACAGTGCTCAATGTGGGACTGACACTGAACTGGACACAGTGCTCAATGTGGGACTGACACTGAACTGGACACAGTGCTCAATGTGGGACTGACACTGAACTGGGCACAGTGCTGAATGTGGGACTGACTCTGAACGGGACACAGAGCTCAATGTGGGACTGACACTGAACTGGACACAGTGCTCAATGTGGGACTGACACTGAACTGGACACAGTGCTCAATGTGGGACTGAAACTGAACTGGGCACAGTGCTCAATGTGGGACTGACACTGAACTGTACACAATGCTCAATGTGCGACTGACACTGAACTGGGCACAGTGCTGAACGTGGGACTGACACTGAACTGGACACAGTACTCAATGTGGGACTGATACTGATCTGGACACAGTGCTCAATGTGGGTCGGACACTGAACTTGGTACTGTGCACAATGTGGGACTGACACTGAACTGGACACAGTGCTCAATGTGGGACTGACACTGAACTGGACACAGTGTTCAATGTGGGACTGACACTGAACTGGACACAGTGCTCAATGTGGGACTGATACTGAACTGGGCACAGTGCTCAATGTGGGACTGACACAGAACTGGACACAGTGCTCAATGTGGGACTGACACTGAACTGGACACAGTGCTCAATGTGGGACTGATACTGAACTGAGCACAGTGCTCAATGTGGGACGGACACTGAACTGGGCACAGTGCTCAATGTGGGACTGACACTGAACTGGACACAGTGCTCAATGTGGGACTGACACTGAACTGGACACAGTGCTCTATGTGGGACTGACACTGAACTGGACACAGTGCTCAATGTGGGTCTGACACTGAACTGGCCACAGTGCTCAATGTGGGACTGACACTAAACTGGACACAGTGTTCAATGTGGGACTGACACTGAACTGGACACAGTGCTCAATGTAGGACTGACACTGAACTGGACACAGAGCTCAATGAGGGACTGACACTGAACTGGACACAGTGCTCAATGTGGGACTGACACTGAACTGGGCACACGGCTCAATGTGGGACTGACACTGAACTGGGCACAGTGCTCAATGTGGGTCTGACACTGAACTGGGCACAGTGCTCAATGTGGGACTGACACTGAACTGGACACACTGCTCAATGTGGGACTGACACTGAACTGGGCACAGTGCTCAATGTGGGACTGACACTGAACTGGACACAGAGCTCAATGTGGGACTGACACTGAACTGGGCACACTGCTCAATGTGGGACTGACATTGAACTGGACACAGTGCTCAATGTGGGACTGACACTGAACTGGGCACAGTGCTGAATGTGGGACTGACACTGAACTGGACACACTCCTCAATGTGGGACTGATACTGAACTGGGCACAGTGCACAATGTGGAACTGACACTGAACTGGACACACTGCTCAATGTGGGACTGACACTGAACTGGACACAGTGCTCAAATGTGGGACTGACACTGAACTGGACACAGTGCTCACTGTGAGACTGACACTGAACTGGGCACAGTGCACAATGTGGGACTGACACTGAACTGGGCACAGTGCTGAATGTGGGACTGACACTGAACTGGGCACAGTGCTCAATGTGGGACTGACACTGAACTGGACACAGTGCTCAATGTGGGACTGACACTGAACTGGCCACAGTGCTCATTGTGGGACTGACACTGAACTGGGCACAGTGCTCAATGTGGGACTGACACTGAAGTGCACACAATGCTCAATGTGGGACTGACACTGAACTGGGCACAGTGCTCAATGTGGGACTGACACTGAACTGGAGACAGTACTCAATGTGGGACAGACACTGAACTGGGCACAGTGCTCAATGTGGGTCTGAAACTGAACTGGACACAGTGCTCAATGTGGGGTGACACTGAACTGGGCACAGTGCTCAATGTGGGACTGACACTGAACTGGACACAGTGCTCAATGTGGGACTGACACTGAACTGAGCACAGTGATCAACGTGGGACTGACACTGAACGGGGCACACTGCTCAATGTGGGTCTGACACTGAACTGGCCACAGTGCTCAATGTGGGACTGACACTGAACTGGACACAGTGCTCAATGTGGGACTGACACTGAACTGGACACAGAGCTCAATATGGGACTGACACTGAACTGGACACAGTCCTCAATGTGGAACTGACACTGAACTGGGCACACGGCTCAATGTGGGACTTACACTGAACTGGGCACAGTGCTCAATGTGGGACTGACACTGAACTGGGCACAGTGCTCAATGTGGGTCTGACACTGAACTGGGCACAGTGCTCAATGTGGGACTGACACTGAACTGGACACACTGCTTAATGTGGGACTGACACTGAACTGGGCACAGTGCTCAATGTGGGACTGACACTGAACTGGGCACAGTGCTCAATGTGGGTCTGACACTGAACTGGACACAGAGCTCAATGTGGGACTGACACTGAACTGGGCACACTGCTCAATGTGGGACTGACACTGAACTGGACACAGTGCTCAATGTGGGACTGACACTGAACTGGGCACAGTGCTGAATGTGGGACTGATACTGAACTGGGCACATTGCACAATGTGGAACTGACACTGAACTGGACACACTGCTCAATGTGGGACTGACACTGAACTGGGCACACTGCTCAATGTGGGACTGACACTGAACTGGACACAGTGCTCACTGTGAGACTGACACTGAACTGGGCACAGTGCACAATTTGGGACTGACACTGAACTGGGCACAGTGCTCAATGTGGGACTGACACTGAACTGGGCACAGTGCTCAATGTGGGACTGACACTGAACTGGACACAGTGCTCAATGTGGGACTGATACTGAACTGGACACAGTGCCCAATGTGGAACTGACAATGAACTGGGCACAGTGCTGAATGTGGGACTGACACTGAACTGGGCACAGTGCTCAATGTGGGACTGATACTGAACTGGACACAGTGCTCAATGTGGGACTGACACTGAACTGGACACAGTGCTCAATGTGGGACTGACACTGAACTGGGCACAGTGCTGAATGTGGGACTGACTCTGAACGGGACACAGAGCTCAATGTGGGACTGACACTGAACTGGACACAGTGCTCAATGTGGGACTGACACTGAACTGGACACAGTGCTCAATGTGGGACTGAAACTGAACTGGGCACAGTGCTCAATGTGGGACTGACACTGAACTGTACACAATGCTCAATGTGCGACTGACACTGAACTGGGCACAGTGCTGAATGTGGGACTGACACTGAACTGGACACAGTACTCAATGTGGGACTGATACTGATCTGGACACAGTGCTCAATGTGGGTCGGGCACTGAACTTGGTACTGTGCACAATGTGGGACTGACACTGAACTGGACACAGTGCTCAATGTGGGACTGACACTGAACTGGACACAGTGCTCAATGTGTGACTGACACTGAACTGGACACAGTGCTCAATGTGGGACTGACACTGAACTGGGAACAGTGCTCAATGTGGGACTGACACTGAACTGGACACACTGCTCAATGTGTGTCTGACACTGAAGTGGACACAGTGCTCAATGTGGGACTAACACTGAACTGGGAACAGTGCTCAATGTGGGACTGACACTGAACTGGGCACAGTGCTCAATGTGGGTCTGACACTGAACTGGGCACAGTGCTCAACGTGGGACTGACACTGAACTGGACACAGTGCTCAACGTGGGACTGACACTAAACTGGACACACTGCTCAATGTGGGACTGACACTGAACTGGGCACAGTGCTCAATGTGGAACTGACAATGAACTGGGCACAGTTCTCAATGTGGGACTGACACTGAACTGGACACAGTGCTCAATGTGGGACTGACACTGAACTGGGCACACTGCTCAATGTGGGACTGACACTGAACTGGGCACAGTGCTCAATGTGGGTCTGACACTGAACTGGGCACAGTGCTCAATGTGGGACTGACACTGAACTGGACACACTGCTCAATGTGTGACTGACACTGAACTGGGCACAGTGCTCAATGTGGGACTGACACTGAACTGGACACAGAGCTCAATGTGGGACTGACACTGAACTGGGCACACTGCTCAATGTGGGACTGACACTGAACTGGACACAGTGCTCAATGTGGGACTGACACTGAACTGGGCACAGTGCTGAATGTGGGACTGACACTGAACTGGACACACTCCTCAATGTGGGACTGATACTGAACTGGGCACAGTGCACAATGTGGAACTGACACTGAACTGGACACACTGCTCAATGTGGGACTGACACTGAACTGGACACAGTGCTCAAATGTGGGACTGACACTGAACTGGACACAGTGCTCACTGTGAGACTGACACTGAACTGGGCACAGTGCACAATGTGGGACTGACACTGAACTGGGCACAGTGCTGAATGTGGGACTGACACTGAACTGGACACAGTGCTCAATGTGGGACTGACACTGAAATGGGCACAGTGCCGAATGTGGGACTGACACTGAACTGGACACACTCCTCAATGTGGGACTGATACTGAACTGGGCACAGTGCACAATGTGGAACTGACACTGAACTGGACACACTGCTCAATGTGGGACTGACACTGACCTGGACACAGTGCTCAAATGTGGGACTGACACTGAACTGGACACAGTGCTCACTGTGAGACTGACACTGAACTGGGCACAGTGCTGAATGTGGGACTGACACTGAACTGGGCACAGTGCTAAATGTGGGACTGACACTGAACTGGACACAGTGCTCAATGTGGGACTGACACTGAACTGGCCACAGTGCTCATTGTGGGACTGACACTGAACTGGGCACAGTGCTCAATGTGGGACTGACACTGAAGTGTACACAATGCTCAATGTGGGACTGACACTGAACTGGGCACAGTGCTCAATGGGGGACTGACACTGAACTGGACACAGTGCTCAAAATGGGTCTGAATCTGAACTGGACACGGTGCTCAATGTGGGACTGACACTGAACTGGACACAGTGCTGATTGTGGGACTGACACTGAACTGGGCACAGTTCTCAATGTGGGACTGACACTGAACTGGACACAGTGCTCAATGTGGGACTGATACTGAACTGGACACACTCCTCAATGTGGGACTGACACTGAACTGGGCACAGTGCTCAATGTGGGACTGATACTGAACTGGGCACAGTGCTCAATGTGGGACTGATACTGAACTGGACACAGAGCTCAATGTGGGTCTGACACTGAACTGGGCACAGTGCTCAATGTGGGACTGACACTGAACTGGACACAGTGCTCAATGTGGGACTGACTCTGAACTGGACACACTCCTCAATGTGGGACTGACACTGAACTGGGCACAGTGCTCAATGTGGGACTGACACTGAACTGGACACAGTGCTCAATGTGGGACTGACACTGAACTGGACACACTGCTCAATGTGGGACTGACACTGAACTGGACACAGTGCTCAATCTGGGACTGATACTGAACTGGACACACTCCTCAATGTGGGACTGACACTGAACTGGGCACAGTGCTCAATGTGGGACTGATAATGAACTGGCCACAGAGCTCAATGTGGGACTGACACTGAACTGTACACAGTGCTCAATGTGGGACTGACACTGAACTGGACACAGTGTTCAATGTGGGAATGACACTGAACTGGACACAGTGCTCAATGTGGGACTGATACTGAACTGGGCACAGTGCTCAATGTGGGACTGACACAGAACTGGACACAGTGCTCAATGTGGGACTGACACTGAACTGGACACAGTGCTCAATGTGGGACTGATACTGAACTGAGCACAGTGCTCAATGTGGGACGGACACTGAACTGGGCACAGTGCTCAATGTGGGACTGACACTGAACTGGACACAGTGCTCAATGTGGGACTGACACTGAACTGGACACAGTGCTCTATGTGGGACTGACACTGAACTGGACACAGTGCTCAATGTGGGTCTGACACTGAACTGGCCACAGTGCTCAATGTGGGACTGACACTAAACTGGACACAGTGTTCAATGTGGGACTGACACTGAACTGGACACAGTGCTCAATGTAGGACTGACACTGAACTGGACACAGAGCTCAATGAGGGACTGACACTGAACTGGACACAGTGCTCAATGTGGGACTGACACTGAACTGGGCACACGGCTCAATGTGGGACTGACACTGAACTGGGCACAGTGCTCAATGTGGGACTGACACTGAACTGGACACACTGCTCAATGTGGGACTGACACTGAACTGGGCAAAGTGCTCAATGTGGGACTGACACTGAACTGGACACAGAGCTCAATGTGGGACTGACACTGAACTGGGCACACTGCTCAATGTGGGACTGACACTGAACTGGACACAGTGCTCAATGTGGGACTGACACTGAACTGGGCACAGTGCTGAATGTGGGACTGACACTGAACTGGACACACTCCTCAATGTGGGACTGATACTGAACTGGGCACAGTGCACAATGTGGAACTGACACTGAACTGGACACACTGCTCAATGTGGGACTGACACTGAACTGGACACAGTGCTCAAATGTGGGACTGACACTGAACTGGACACAGTGCTCACTGTGAGACTGACACTGAACTGGGCACAGTGCACAATGTGGGACTGACACTGAACTGGGCACAGTGCTGAATGTGGGACTGACACTGAACTGGGCACAGTGCTCAATGTGGGACTGACACTGAACTGGACACAGTGCTCAATGTGGGACTGACACTGAACTGGCCACAGTGCTCATTGTGGGACTGACACTGAACTGGGCACAGTGCTCAATGTGGGACTGACACTGAAGTGTACACAATGCTCAATGTGGGACTGACACTGAACTGGGCACAGTGCTGAATGTGGGACTGACACTGAACTGGAGACAGTACTCAATGTGGGACAGACACTGAACTGGGCACAGTGCTCAATGTGGGTCTGAAACTGAACTGGACACAGTGCTCAATGTGGGGTGACACTGAACTGGGCACAGTGCTCAATGTGGGACTGATACTGAACTGGACACAGTGCTCAATGTGGGTCGGACACTGAACTGGGCACTGTGCACAATGTGGGACTGACACTGAACTGGACACAGTGCTCAATGTGGGACTGACACTGAACTGAGCACAGTGATCAACGTGGGACTGACACTGAACGGGGCACACTGCTCAATGTGGGTCTGACACTGAACTGGCCACAGTGCTCAATGTGGGACTGACACTGAACTGGACACAGTGCTCAATGTGGGACTGACACTGAACTGGACACAGAGCTCAATATGGGACTGACACTGAACTGGACACAGTCCTCAATGTGGAACTGACACTGAACTGGGCACACGGCTCAATGTGGGACTTACACTGAACTGGGCACAGTGCTCAATGTGGGACTGACACTGAACTGGGCACAGTGCTCAATGTGGGTCTGACACTGAACTGGGCACAGTGCTCAATGTGGGACTGACACTGAACTGGACACAGTGCTTAATGTGGGACTGACACTGAACTGGGCACAGTGCTCAATGTGGGACTGACACTGAACTGGGCACAGTGCTCAATGTGGGTCTGACACTGAACTGGACACAGAGCTCAATGTGGGACTGACACTGAACTGGGCACACTGCTCAATGTGGGACTGACACTGAACTGGACACAGTCCTCAATGTGGAACTGACACTGAACTGGGCACACGGCTCAATGTGGGACTTACACTGAACTGGGCACAGTGCTCAATGTGGGACTGACACTGAACTGGGCACACTGCTCAATGTGGGACTGACACTGAACTGGACACAGTGCTCAATGTGGGACTGATACTGAACTGGACACAGTGCCCAATGTGGAACTGACAATGAACTGGGCACAGTGCTGAATGTGGGACTGACACTGAACTGGGCACAGTGCTCAATGTGGGACTGACACTGAACTGGACACAGTGCTCAATGTGGGACTGACACTGAACTGGACACAGTGCTCAATGTGGGACTGACACTGAACTGGGCACAGTGCTGAATGCGGGACTGACTCTGAACGGGACACAGAGCTCAATGTGGGACTGACACTGAACTGGACACAGTGCTCAATGTGGGACTGACACTGAACTGGACACAGTGCTCAATGTGGGACTGAAACTGAACTGGGCACAGTGCTCAATGTGGGACTGACACTGAACTGTACACAATGCTCAATGTGCGACGGACACTGAACTGGGCACAGTGCTGAACGTGGGACTGACACTGAACTGGACACAGTACTCAATGTGGGACTGATACTGATCTGGACACAGTGCTCAATGTGGGTCGGACACTGAACTTGGTACTGTGCACAATGTGGGACTGACACTGAACTGGACACAGTGCTCAATGTGGGACTGACACTGAACTGGACACAGTGTTCAATGTGGGACTGACACTGAACTGGACACAGTGCTCAATGTGGGACTGATACTGAACTGGGCACAGTGCTCAATGTGGGACTGACACAGAACTGGACACAGTGCTCAATGTGGGACTGACACTGAACTGGACACAGTGCTCAATGTGGGACTGATACTGAACTGAGCACAGTGCTCAATGTGGGACGGACACTGAACTGGGCACAGTGCTCAATGTGGGACTGACACTGAACTGGACACAGTGCTCAATGTGGGACTGACACTGAACTGGACACAGTGCTCTATGTGGGACTGACACTGAACTGGACACAGTGCTCAATGTGGGTCTGACACTGAACTGGCCACAGTGCTCAATGTGGGACTGACACTAAACTGGACACAGTGTTCAATGTGGGACTGACACTGAACTGGACACAGTGCTCAATGTAGGACTGACACTGAACTGGACACAGAGCTCAATGAGGGACTGACACTGAACTGGACACAGTGCTCAATGTGGGACTGACACTGAACTGGGCACACGGCTCAATGTGGGACTGACACTGAACTGGGCACAGTGCTCAATGTGGGTCTGACACTGAACTGGGCACAGTGCTCAATGTGGGACTGACACTGAACTGGACACACTGCTCAATGTGGGACTGACACTGAACTGGGCACAGTGCTCAATGTGGGACTGACACTGAACTGGACACAGAGCTCAATGTGGGACTGACACTGAACTGGGCACACTGCTCAATGTGGGACTGACATTGAACTGGACACAGTGCTCAATGTGGGACTGACACTGAACTGGGCACAGTGCTGAATGTGGGACTGACACTGAACTGGACACACTCCTCAATGTGGGACTGATACTGAACTGGGCACAGTGCACAATGTGGAACTGACACTGAACTGGACACACTGCTCAATGTGGGACTGACACTGAACTGGACACAGTGCTCAAATGTGGGACTGACACTGAACTGGACACAGTGCTCACTGTGAGACTGACACTGAACTGGGCACAGTGCACAATGTGGGACTGACACTGAACTGGGCACAGTGCTGAATGTGGGACTGACACTGAACTGGGCACAGTGCTCAATGTGGGACTGACACTGAACTGGACACAGTGCTCAATGTGGGACTGACACTGAACTGGGCACAGTGCTCAATGTGGGACTGACACTGAAGTGCACACAATGCTCAATGTGGGACTGACACTGAACTGGGCACAGTGCTCAATGTGGGACTGACACTGAACTGGAGACAGTACTCAATGTGGGACAGACACTGAACTGGGCACAGTGCTCAATGTGGGTCTGAAACTGAACTGGACACAGTGCTCAATGTGGGGTGACACTGAACTGGGCACAGTGCTCAATGTGGGACTGACACTGAACTGGACACAGTGCTCAATGTGGGACTGACACTGAACTGAGCACAGTGATCAACGTGGGACTGACACTGAACGGGGCACACTGCTCAATGTGGGTCTGACACTGAACTGGCCACAGTGCTCAATGTGGGACTGACACTGAACTGGACACAGTGCTCAATGTGGGACTGACACTGAACTGGACACAGAGCTCAATATGGGACTGACACTGAACTGGACACAGTCCTCAATGTGGAACTGACACTGAACTGGGCACACGGCTCAATGTGGGACTTACACTGAACTGGGCACAGTGCTCAATGTGGGACTGACACTGAACTGGGCACAGTGCTCAATGTGGGTCTGACACTGAACTGGGCACAGTGCTCAATGTGGGACTGACACTGAACTGGACACACTGCGTAATGTGGGACTGACACTGAACTGGGCACAGTGCTCAATGTGGGACTGACACTGAACTGGGCACAGTGCTCAATGTGGGTCTGACACTGAACTGGACACAGAGCTCAATGTGGGACTGACACTGAACTGGGCACACTGCTCAATGTGGGACTGACACTGAACTGGACACAGTGCTCAATGTGGGACTGACACTGAACTGGGCACAGTGCTGAATGTGGGACTGATACTGAACTGGGCACATTGCACAATGTGGAACTGACACTGAACTGGACACACTGCTCAATGTGGGACTGACACTGAACTGGGCACACTGCTCAATGTGGGACTGACACTGAACTGGACACAGTGCTCACTGTGAGACTGACACTGAACTGGGCACAGTGCACAATTTGGGACTGACACTGAACTGGGCACAGTGCTCAATGTGGGACTGACACTGAACTGGGCACAGTGCTCAATGTGGGACTGACACTGAACTGGACACAGTGCTCAATGTGGGACTGATACTGAACTGGACACAGTGCCCAATGTGGAACTGACAATGAACTGGGCACAGTGCTGAATGTGGGACTGACACTGAACTGGGCACAGTGCTCAATGTGGGACTGATACTGAACTGGACACAGTGCTCAATGTGGGACTGACACTGAACTGGACACAGTGCTCAATGTGGGACTGACACTGAACTGGGCACAGTGCTGAATGTGGGACTGACTCTGAACGGGACACAGAGCTCAATGTGGGACTGACACTGAACTGGACACAGTGCTCAATGTGGGACTGACACTGAACTGGACACAGTGCTCAATGTGGGACTGAAACTGAACTGGGCACAGTGCTCAATGTGGGACTGACACTGAACTGTACACAATGCTCAATGTGCGACTGACACTGAACTGGGCACAGTGCTGAATGTGGGACTGACACTGAACTGGACACAGTACTCAATGTGGGACTGATACTGATCTGGACACAGTGCTCAATGTGGGTCGGGCACTGAACTTGGTACTGTGCACAATGTGGGACTGACACTGAACTGGACACAGTGCTCAATGTGGGACTGACACTGAACTGGACACAGTGCTCAATGTGTGACTGACACTGAACTGGACACAGTGCTCAATGTGGGACTGACACTGAACTGGGAACAGTGCTCAATGTGGGACTGACACTGAACTGGACACACTGCTCAATGTGTGTCTGACACTGAAGTGGACACAGTGCTCAATGTGGGACTAACACTGAACTGGGAACAGTGCTCAATGTGGGACTGACACTGAACTGGGCACAGTGCTCAATGTGGGTCTGACACTGAACTGGGCACAGTGCTCAACGTGGGACTGACACTGAACTGGACACAGTGCTCAACGTGGGACTGACACTAAACTGGACACACTGCTCAATGTGGGACTGACACTGAACTGGGCACAGTGCTCAATGTGGAACTGACAATGAACTGGGCACAGTTCTCAATGTGGGACTGACACTGAACTGGACACAGTGCTCAATGTGGGACTGACACTGAACTGGGCACACTGCTCAATGTGGGACTGACACTGAACTGGGCACAGTGCTCAATGTGGGTCTGACACTGAACTGGGCACAGTGCTCAATGTGGGACTGACACTGAACTGGACACACTGCTCAATGTGTGACTGACACTGAACTGGGCACAGTGCTCAATGTGGGACTGACACTGAACTGGACACAGAGCTCAATGTGGGACTGACACTGAACTGGGCACACTGCTCAATGTGGGACTGACACTGAACTGGACACAGTGCTCAATGTGGGACTGACACTGAACTGGGCACAGTGCTGAATGTGGGACTGACACTGAACTGGACACACTCCTCAATGTGGGACTGATACTGAACTGGGCACAGTGCACAATGTGGAACTGACACTGAACTGGACACACTGCTCAATGTGGGACTGACACTGAACTGGACACAGTGCTCAAATGTGGGACTGACACTGAACTGGACACAGTGCTCACTGTGAGACTGACACTGAACTGGGCACAGTGCACAATGTGGGACTGACACTGAACTGGGCACAGTGCTGAATGTGGGACTGACACTGAACTGGACACAGTGCTCAATGTGGGACTGACACTGAAATGGGCACAGTGCCGAATGTGGGACTGACACTGAACTGGACACACTCCTCAATGTGGGACTGATACTGAACTGGGCACAGTGCACAATGTGGAACTGACACTGAACTGGACACACTGCTCAATGTGGGACTGACACTGACCTGGACACAGTGCTCAAATGTGGGACTGACACTGAACTGGACACAGTGCTCACTGTGAGACTGACACTGAACTGGGCACAGTGCTGAATGTGGGACTGACACTGAACTGGGCACAGTGCTAAATGTGGGACTGACACTGAACTGGACACAGTGCTCAATGTGGGACTGACACTGAACTGGCCACAGTGCTCATTGTGGGACTGACACTGAACTGGGCACAGTGCTCAATGTGGGACTGACACTGAAGTGTACACAATGCTCAATGTGGGACTGACACTGAACTGGGCACAGTGCTCAATGGGGGACTGACACTGAACTGGACACAGTGCTCAAAATGGGTCTGAATCTGAACTGGACACGGTGCTCAATGTGGGACTGACACTGAACTGGACACAGTGCTGATTGTGGGACTGACACTGAACTGGGCACAGTTCTCAATGTGGGACTGACACTGAACTGGACACAGTGCTCAATGTGGGACTGACACTGAACTGGGTACAGTGCTCAATGTGGGACTGACACTGAACTGGACACAGTGCTCAATGTGGGACTGACACTGAACTGAGCACAGTGATCAACGTGGGACTGACACTGAACGGGGCACACTGCTCAATGTGGGTCTGACACAGAACAGGCCACAGTGCTCAATGTCGGACTGACACTGAACTGGACACAGTGTTCAATGTGGGACTGACACTGAACTGGACACAGTGCTCAATGTGGGACTGACACTGAACTGGACACAGTGCTCAATGTGGGACTCACACTGAACTGGACACAGAGCTCAATGAGGGACTGACACTGAACTGGACACAGTGCTCAATGTGGGACTGACACTGAACTGGGCACACGGCTCAATGTGGGACTGACACTGAACTGGGCACAGTGCTCAATGTGGGACTGACATTGAACTGGGCACAGTGCTCAATGTGGGACTGACACTGAACTGAAAACAGAGCTCAATGAGGGACTGACACTGAACTGGGCACAGTGCTCAATGTGGGACTGACACTGAACTGGACACAGTGCTCAATGTGGGACTGACACTGAAATGGGCACACTGCTCAATGTGGGACTGACACTGAACTGGGCACAGTGCTCAATGTGGGACTGACACTGAACTGGGCACAGTGCACAATGTGGAACTGACACTGAACTGGACACACTGCTCAATGTGGGACTGACACTGAACTGGACACACTGCTCAATGTGGGACTGACACTGAACTGGGCACACTACTCAATGTGGGACTGACACTGAACTGGACACAGTGCTCAATGTGGGACTGACACTGAACTGGACACAGTGCTCAATGTGGGTCTGACACTGAACGGGGCACACTGCTCAATGTGGGACTGAAACTGAACTGGACACAGGGCCCAATGTGGGACAGACACTGAACTGGGCACACTGCTCAATGTGGGACTGACACTGAACTGGGCACAGTGCTCAACGTGGGACTGACACTGAACTGGACACAGTGCTCAATGTGGGACTGATACTGAACTGGACACAGTGCTCAACGTGGGACTGACACTGAACTGGACACAGTGCTCAATGTGGGACTGACACTGAACTGGAAACAGTGCTCAATGTGGGATTGATACTGAACTGGACACAGACATCAATGTGGGACTGACACTGAACTGGACACAGTGCTCAATGTGGGTCTGACACTGAACTGGGCACACTGCTCAATGTGGGACTGACACTGAACTGGACACAGTGCTCAATGTGGAACTGACACTGAACTGGACACACTGCTCAATGTGGGACTGACACTGAACTGGGCACAGTGCTCAATGTGGGACTGACACTGAACTGGACACAGTGCTCAATGTGGGACTGACACTGAACTGGACACAGACCTCAATGTGGGTCTGACACTGAACTGGGCACAGTGCTGAATGTGGGACTGACACTGAACTGGGCACAGTGCTCAATGTGGGACTGATACTGAACTGGGCACAGTGCACAATGTGGAACTGACACTGAACTGGACACACTGCTCAATGTGGGACTGAGACTGAACTGGGCACAGTGCTCAATGTGGGACTGACCCTGAACTGGGCACAGTGCACAATGTGGAACTGACACTGAACTGGACACACTGCTCAATGTGGGACAGACACTGAACTGGACACAGTGCTCAATGTGGGACTGACACTGAACTGGACACAGACCTCAGTGTGGGTCTGACACTGAACTGGGCACAGTGCTGAATGTGGGACTGACACTGAACTGGGCACAGTGCTCAATGTGGGACTGATACTGAACTGGGCACAGTGCACAATGTGGAACTGACACTGAACTGGACACACTGCTCAATGTGGGACTGAGACTGAACTGGGCACAGTGCTCAATGTGGGACTGACACTGAACTGGGCACAGTGCTCAATGTGGAACTGACACTGAACTGGACACACTGCTCAATGTGGGACAGACACTGAACTGGACACAGTGCTCAATGTGGGACTGACACTGAACTGGACACAGTGCTCAAAGTGGGTCTGACACGGAACGGGGCACAGTGCTCAATGTGGGTCTGACACAGAACTGGACACAGTGCTCAATGTGGGACTGACACTGAACTGGGCACAGTGCTCAATGTGGGACTGACACTGAACTGGGCACAGTGCTCAACGTGGGACTGACACTGAACTGGGCACAGTGCTCAATGTAGGACTGACACTGAACTGGGCACAGTGCTCAATGTGGGACTGACACTGAACTGGGCACACTGCTCAATGTGGGACTGACACTGAACTGGGCACAGTGCTCAACGTGGGACTGACACTGAACTGGACACAGTGCTCAATGTGGGACTGATACTGAACTGGACACAGTGCTCAACGTGGGACTGACACTGAACTGGTCACAGTGCTCAATGTGGGACTGACACTGAACTGGGCACAGAGCTCAATGTGGGTCTGACACAGAACTGGACACAGTGCTCAATGTGGGACTGACACTGAACTGGGCACAGTGCTCAATGTGGGACTGACACTGAACTGGGCACAGTGCTCAACGTGGGACTGACACTGAACTGGGCACAGTGCGCAATGTGGGACTGACACTGAACTGGACACAGAGCTCAATGTGGGACTAACTCTGAACTGGACACACTGCTCAATGTGGGACTGACACTGAGCTGGACACAGTGCTCAATGTGGGACTGATACTGAACTGGACACACTGCTCAATGTGGGACTGACACTGAACTGGACACACTGCTCAATGTGGGACTGACACTGAACTGGACACACTGCTCAATGTGGGACTGACACTGAACTGGACCCAGTGCTCAATGTGGGGTGACACTGAACTGGACACAGTGCACAATGTGGGACTGATACTGAACTGGACACACTGATCAATGTGGGACTGACACTGAACTGGACACAGTGCTCAATGTGGGACTGACACTGAACTGGACACAGTGCTCAATGTGGGACTGACACTGAACTGGGCACAGTGCTCAATGTGGGACTGACACTGAACTGGACACAGTGCTCAATATGGGACTGACACTGAACTGGACACACTGCTCAATGTGGGACTGACACTGAACTGGACACAGTGCTCAATGTGGGACTGACACTGAACTGGACACAGAGCTCAATGAGGGACTGACACTGAACTGGACACAGTGCTCAATGTGGGACTGAAACTGAACTGGGCACACGGCTCAATGTGGGACTGACACTGAACTGTGCACAGTGCTCAATGTGTGAGTGACATTGAACTGGGCACAGTGCTCAATGTGGGACTGACACTGAACTGGACACAGAGCTCAATGAGGGACTGACACTGAACTGGGCACAGTGCTCAATGTGGGACTGACACTGAACTGGACACAGTGCTCAATGTGGGACTGACACTGAACTGGACACAGTGCTCAATGTGGGACTGACACTGAACTGGGCACACTGCTCAATGTGGGACTGACACTGAAATGGACACAGTGCTCAGTGTGGGACTGACACTGAACTGGGCACAGTGCTCAATGTGGGACTGACACTGAACTGGGCACAGTGCTCAATGTGGGACTGATACTGAACTGGGCACAGTGCACAATGTGGAACTGACACTGAACTGGACACACTGCTCAATGTGGGACTGACGCTGAACTGGGCACACTGCTCAATGTGGGACTGACACTGAACTGGACACAGTGCTCAATGTGGGACTGACACTGAACTGGACACAGTGCTCAATGTGGGTCTGAAACTGAACGGTGCACACTGCTCAATGTGGGACTGACACTGAACTGGACACAGTGCTCAATGTGGGACAGACACTGAACTGGGCACACTGCTCAATGTGGGACTGACACTGAACTGGGCACAGTGCTCAACGTGGGACTGACACTGAACTGGACACAGTGCTCAATGTTGGACTGACGCTGAACTGGACACAGACCTCAATGTGGGACTGACAGTGAACTGGACACAGTGCTCAATGTGGGTCTGACACTGAACTGGACACACTGCTCAATGTGGGACTGACACTGAACTGGGCACAGTGCTCAATGTGGGACTGATACTGAACTGGACACACTGCTCAATGTGGGACTGACACTGAACTGGACACACTGCTCAATGTGGGACTGACACTGAACTGGACACAGTGCTCAATATGGGTCTGACTCTGAACTGGATACGGTGCTCAATGTGGGACTGACACTGAACTGGACACAGTGCTCAATGTTGGAATGATACTGAACTGGACACAGTCCTCAATGTGGGACTGACACTGAACTGGGCACAGTGCTCAATGTGGGACTGACACTGAACTGGACACAGAGCTCAATGTGGGTCTGACACTGAACTGGACACAGTGCTCAATGTGGGACTGACACTGAACTGGACACAGACCTCAATGTGGGTCTGACGCTGAACTGGACACAGTGCTCAATGTGGGACTGACACTGAACTGGACACAGTGCTCAATGTGGGACTGATACTGAACTGGACACACTGCTCAATGTGGGACTGACACTGAACTGGACACAGTGCTCAATGTGGGACTGACACTGAACTGGGCACAGTGCTCAATGTGGGACTGACACTGAACTGGACACAGTGCTCAATGTGCGACTGACACTGAACTGGGCACAGTGCTCAATGTGGGACTGACACTGAACTGGACACATTGCTCAATGTGGGACTGACACTGAACTGGGCACAGTGCTCAATGTGGGACTGACACTGAACTGGACACAGTGCTCAATATGGGACTGACACTGAACTGGACACAGTGCTCAATATGGGTCTGAATCTGAACTGGACACGGTGCTCAATGTGGGACTGACACTGAAATGGACACAACTGCTCAATTTGGGACTGACACTGAACTGGGCACAGTTCTCAATGTGGGACTGACACTGAACTGGACACAGTGCTCAATGTGGGACTGACACTGAACTGGGCACAGTGCTCAATGTGGGACTGACACTGAACTGGACACAGTGCTCAATGTGGGACTGACACTGAACTGAGCACATGATCAACGTGGGACTGACACTGAACGGGGCACACTGCTCAATGTGGGTCTGACACAGAACAGGCCACAGTGCTCAATGTGGGACTGACACTGAACTGGACACAGTGCTCAATGTGGGACTGTCACTGAACTGGACACAGTGCTCAATGTGGGACTGACACTGAACTGGACACAGAGCTCAATGAGGGACTGACACTGAACTGGACACAGTGCTCAATGTGGGACTGACACTGAACTGGACACAGACCTCAATGTGGGTCTGACACTGAACTGGACACAGTGCTCATTGTGCGACTGACACTGAACTGGGCAGCGTGCGCAATGTGGGACTGACACTTAACTGGACACAGTGCTCAATGTGGAACTAACTCTGAACTGGACACACTGCTCAATGTGGGACTGACACTGAACTGGACACAGAGCTCAATGTGAGTCGGACACTGAACTGGACATAGTGCTCAATGTGGGACTGACACTGAACTGGACACAGTGCTCAATGTGGGACTGACACTGAACTGGGCACACGGCTCAATGTGGGACTGCCACTGAACTGGGCACAGTGCTCAATTTGGGACTGACACTGAACTGGACACAGAGCTCAATGAGGGACTGACACTGAACTGGTCACAGTGCTGAATGTGGGACTGACACTGAACTGGGCACAGTGCTCAATTTGGGACTGACACTGAACTGGACACAGTGCTCAATGTGGGACTGACAGTGAACTGTGCACACTGCTCAATGTGGGACTGACACTGAACTGGACACAGTGCTCAATGTGGGACTGACACTGAACTGGGCACAGTGCTGAATGTGGGACTGACACTGAACTGGGCACAGTTCTCAATGTGGGACTGATACTGAACTGGGCACAGTGCTCAATGTGGAACTGATACTGAACTGGACACACTGCTCAATGTGGGACTGAGAATGAACTGGGCACAGTGCTCAATGTGGGACTGACACTGAACTGGGCACAGTGCTCAATGTGGAACTGACACTGAACTGGACACACTGCTCAATGTGGGACTGACACTGAACTGGACACAGTGCTCAATGTGGGACTGACACTGAACTGGACACAGTGCTCAAAGTGGGTCTGACACAGAACGGGGCACAGTGCTCAATGTGGGTCTGACACTGAACTGGACACAGTGCTCAATGTGGGACTGACACTGAACTGGGCACAGTGCTCAATGTGGGACTGACACTGAACTGGGCACAGTGCTCAATGTGGGACTGACACTGAACTGGACACAGTGCTCAATGTGGGACTGACACTGAACTGGGCACAGTGCTCAACGTGGGACTGACACTGAACTGGACACAGTGCTCAATGTGGGATTGACACTGAACTGGACACAGTGCTCAATGTGTTACTGACACTGAACTGGTCACAGTGCTCAATGTGGGACTGACACTGAACTGGACACAGTGCT
The DNA here is from genome assembly GCF_020745735.1 of Hemiscyllium ocellatum. Classification (NCBI taxonomy): domain Eukaryota; kingdom Metazoa; phylum Chordata; class Chondrichthyes; order Orectolobiformes; family Hemiscylliidae; genus Hemiscyllium; species Hemiscyllium ocellatum. The sequence continues at coordinate 1,922,114 of NC_083453.1, forward strand.
CAATGTGGGTCTGACACAGAACAGGACACAGTGCTCAATGTGGGACTGACACTGGACTGGACACACTGCTCAATGTGGGACTGACACTGAACAGGGCACAGTGCTCAATGTGGGACTGACACTGAACTGGGGACAGTGCTCAATGTGGGACTGACACTGAACTGGGCACAGAGCTCAATGTGGGTCTGACACTGAATTGGACACAGACCTCAACGTGGGTCTGAAACTGAACTGGACACAGTGCTCAATGTGGGTTTGACACTGAACTGGACACAGAGCTCAATGTGGGACTAACTCTGAACTGGACACACTGCTCAATGTGGGACTGACACTGAACTGGACACAGAGCTCAATGTGAGTCTGACACTGAACTGGACACAGTGCTCAATGTGGGACTGACACTGAACTGGACACAGTGCTCAATGTGGGACTGATACTGAACTGGACACACTGCTCAATGTGGGACTGACACTGAACTGGACACAGTGCTCAATGTGGGACTGACACTGAACTGGACCCAGTGCTCAATGTGGGGTGACACAGAACTGGACACAGTGCTCAATGTGGGACTGATACTGAACTGGACACACTTGTCAATGTGGGACTGACACTGAACTGGACACAGTGCTCAATGTGGGACTGACACTGAACTGGACACACTGCTCAATGTGGGACTGACACTGAACTGGGCACAGTGCTCAATGTGGGACTGACACTGAACTGGACACAGTGCTCAATATGGGACTGACACTGAACTGGACACACTGCTCAATGTGGGACTGACACTGAACTGGACACAGTGCTCAATGTGGGACTGACACTGAACTGGACACAGAGCTCAATGAGGGACTGACACTGAACTGGACACAGTGCTCAATGTGGGACTGAAACTGAACTGGGCACACGGCTCAATGTGGGACTGACACTGAACTGGGCACAGTGCTCAATGTGTGACTGACATTGAACTGGGCACAGTGCTCAATGTGGGACTGACACTGAACTGGACACAGAGCTCAATGAGGGACTGACACTGAACTGGGCACAGTGCTCAATGTGGGACTGACACTGAACTGGGCACAGTGCTCAATGTGGGACTGACACTGAACTGGACACAGTGCTCACTGTGGGACTGACACTGAACTGGGCACACTGCTCAATGTGGGACTGACACTGAAATGGACACAGTGCTCAGTGTGGGACTGACACTGAACTGGGCACAGTGCTCAATGTGGGACTGACACTGAACTGGGCACAGTGCTCAATGTGGGACTGATACTGAACTGGGCACAGTGCACAATGTGGAACTGACCCTGAACTGGACACACTGCACAATGTGGGACTGACACTGAACTGGGCACACTGCTCAATGTGGGACTGACACTGAACTGGACACAGTGCTCAATGTGGGACTGACACTGAACTGGACACAGTGCTCAATGTGGGTCTGAAACTGAACGGGGCACACTGCTCAATGTGGGACTGACACTGAACTGGACACAGTGCTCAATGTGGGACAGACACTGAACTGGGCACACTGCTCAATGTGGGACTGACACTGAACTGGGCACAGTGCTCAACGTGGGACTGACACTGAACTGGACACAGTGCTCAATGTGGGACTGACACTGAACTGGACACAGACCTCAATGTGGGACTGACAGTGAACTGGACACAGTGCTCAATGTGGGTCTGACACTGAACTGGACACAGTGCTCAATGTGGGACTGACACTGAACTGGACACAGACTTCAATGTGGGACTGACACTGAACTGGACACAGTGCACAATGTGGGACTGACACTGAACTGGACACACTGCTCAATGTGGGACTGACACTGAACTGGACACAGAGCTCAATGTGGGACTGACACTGAACTGGACACACTGCTCAATGTGGGACTGACACTGAACTGGGCACAGTGCTCAATGTGGGACTGACACTGAACTGGACACACTGCTCAATATGGGACTGAAACTGAACTGGACACACTGCTCAATGTGGGACTGACACTGAACTGGACACAGTGCTCAATATGGGTCTGACTCTGAACTGGATACGGTGCTCAATGTGGGACTGACACTGAACTGGACACAGTGCTCAATGTTGGAATGATACTGAACTGGACACACTGCTCAATGTGGGACTGACACTGAACTGGGCACAGTGCTCAATGTGGGACTGACACTGAACTGGACACAGAGCTCAATGTGGGTCTGACACTGAACTGGACACAGTGCTCAATGTGGGACTGACACTGAACTGGACACAGACCTCAATGTGGGTCTGACACTGAACTGGGCACAGTGCTCAACGTGGGACTGACACTGAACTGGACACAGTGCTCAATGTGGGACTGATACTGAACTGGACAAAGTGCTCAACGTGGGACTGACACTGAACTGGTCACAGTGCTCAATGTGGGACTGACACTGAACTGGACACAGTGCTCAATGTGGGATTGATAGTGAACTGGACACAGAGATCAATGTGGGACTGACACTGAACTGGACACAGTGCTCAATGTGGGACTCACACTGAACTGGACACAGTGCTCAATGTGGGTCTGACACTGAACAGGACACAGTGCTCAATGTGGGAGTGACACTGAACTGGACACACTGCTCAATGTGGGACTGACACTGAACTGGCCACAGTGCTCAATGTGGGACTGACACTGAACTGGGCACAGTGCTCAATGTGGGACTGACACTGAACTGGGCACACTGCTCAATGTGGGACTGACACTGAACTGGGCACAGTGCTCAACGTGGGACTGACACTGAACTGGACACAGTGCTCAATGTGGGACTGACACTGAACTGGACACAGTGCTCAACGTGGGACTGACACTGAACTGGTCACAGTGCTCAATGTGGGACTGACACTGAACTGGACACAGTGCTCAATGTGGGATTGATAGTGAACTGGACACAGAGATCAATGTGGGGCTGACACTGAACTGGACACAGTGCTCAATGTGGGTCTGACACTGAACTGGACACTGTGCTCAATGTGGGACTGACACTGAACTGGACACACTGCTCAATGTGGGACTGTCACTGAACTGGGCACAGTGCTCAATGTGGGACTGACACTGAACTGGGCACAGTGCTCAATGTGGGACTGACACTGAACTGGGCACAGAGCTCAATGTGGGTCTGACACTGAACTGGACACAGTGCTCAATGTGGGACTGACACTGAACTGGACACAGACCTCAATGTGGGTCTAACACTGAACTGGACACAGTGCTCATTGTGTGACTGACACTGAACTGGGCACAGTGCGCAATGCGGGACTGACACTGAACTGGACACAGAGCTCAATGTGGGACTAACACTGAACTGGGCACACTGCTCAATGTGGGACTGACACTGAACTGGACACAGAGCTCAATGTGGGTCTGACACTGAACTGGACACAGTGCTCAATGTGGAACTGACACTGAACTGGACACAGTGCTCAATGTGGGACTGATACTGAACTGGACACACTGCTCAATGTGGGACTGACACTGAACTGGACACAGTGCTCAATGTGGGGTGACACTGAACTGGACACAGTGCTCAATGTGGTACTGATACTGAACTGGACACACTGCTCAATGTGGGACTGACACTGAACTGGACACAGAGCTCAATGTGGGACTGACACTGAACTGGACACACTGCTCAATTTGGGACTGACACTGAACTGGGCACAGTGCTCATTGTGGGACTGACACTGAACTGGACACAGTGCTCAATGTGGGACTGACACTGAACTGGACACACTGCTCAATGTGGGACTGACACTGAACTGGACACAGTGCTCAATATGGGTCTGACTCTGAACTGGATACGGTGCTCAATGTGGGACTGACACTGAACTGGACACAGTGCTCAATGTTGGAATGATACTGAACTGAACACAGTGCTCAATGTGGGACTGACACTGAACTGGACACAGAGCTCAATGTGGGTCTGACACTGAACTGAACACAGTGCTCAATGTGGGACTGACACTGAACTGGACACAGTGCTCAATGTTGGACTGACACTGAACTGAACACAGTGCTCAATGTGGGACTGACACTGAACTGGACACAGTGCTCAATGTTGGAATGATACTGAACTGAACACAGTGCTCAATGTGGGACTGACACTGAACTGGACACAGAGCTCAATGAGGGTCTGACACTGAACTGGACACAGTGCTCAATGTGGGACTGACACTGAACTGGACACAGACCTCAATGTGGGTCTGACGCTGAACTGGACACAGTGCTCAATGTGGGACTGACACTGAACTGGACACAGTGCTCAATGTGGGACTGACACTGAACTGGGCACAGTGCTCAATGTGGGACTGACACTGAACTGGACACAGTGCTCAATGTGCGACTGACACTGAACTGGGCACAGTGCTCAATGTGGGACTGACACTGAAATGGACACACTGCTCAATGTGGGACTGACACGGAACTGGGCACAGTGCTCAACGTGGGACTGACACTGAACTGGACACAGTGCTCAATGTGGGACTGACACTGAACTGGACAAAGTGCTCAATGTGGGACTGACACTGAACTGGTCACAGTGCTCAATGTGGGACTGACACTGAACTGGACACAGTGCTCAATGTGGGATTGATAGTGAACTGGACACAGTGATCAATGTGGGACTGACACTGAACTGGACACAGTGCTCAATGTGGGACTGACACTGAACTGGACACAGTGCTCAATGTGGGTCTGACACTGAACAGGACACAGTGCTCAATGTGGGAGTGACACTGGACTGGACACACTGCTCAATGTGGGACTGACACTGAACTGGCCACAGTGCTCAATGTGGGACTGATACTGAACTGGGCACAGTGCTCAATGTGGGACTGACACTGAACTGGGCACACTGCTCAATGTGGGACTGACACTGAACTGGGCACAGTGCTCAACGTGGGACTGACACTGAACTGGACACAGTGCTCAATGTGGGACTGACACTGAACTGGACACAGTGCTCAACGTGGGACTGACACTGAACTGGTCACAGTGCTCAATGTGGGACTGACACTGAACTGGACACAGTGCTCAATGTGGGATTGATAGTGAACTGGACACAGAGATCAATGTGGGGCTGACACTGAACTGGACACAGTGCTCAATGTGGGACTGACACTGAACTGGACACAGTGCTCAATGTGGGTCTGACACTGAACTGGACACTGTGCTCAATGTGGGACTGACACTGAACTGGACACACTGCTCAATGTGGGACTGTCACTGAACTGGGCACAGTGCTCAATGTGGGACTGACACTGAACTGGGCACAGTGCTCAATGTGGGACTGACACTGAACTGGGCACAGAGCTCAATGTGGGTCTGACACTGAACTGGACACAGTGCTCAATGTGGGACTGACACTGAACTGGACACAGACCTCAATGTGGGTCTAACACTGAACTGGACACAGTGCTCATTGTGTGACTGACACTGAACTGGGCACAGTGCTCAATGTGGGACTGACACTGAACTGGACACAGTGCTCAATGTGGGACTGACTCTGAACTGGGCACAGTGCTCAATGTGGGACTGACACTGAACTGGACACAGTGCTCAATGTGGGACTGACACTGAACTGGACAAAGTGCTCAATGTGGGACTGACACTGAACTGGTCACAGTGCTCAATGTGGGACTGACACTGAACTGGACACAGTGCTCAATGTGGGATTGATAGTGAACTGGACACAGAGATCAATGTGGGACTGACACTGAACTGGACACAGTGCTCAATGTGGGACTGACACTGAACTGGACACAGTGCTCAATGTGGGTCTGACACTGAACAGGACACAGTGCTCAATGTGGGAGTGACACTGGACTGGACACACTGCTCAATGTGGGACTGACACTGAACTGGCCACCCTGCTCAATGTGGGACTGACACTGAACTGGGCACAGTGCTCAATGTGGGACTGACACTGAACTGGGCACACTGCTCAATGTGGGACTGACACTGAACTGGGCACAGTGCTCAACGTGGGACTGACACTGAACTGGACACAGTGCTCAATGTGGGACTGACACTGAACTGGACACAGTGCTCAACGTGGGACTGACACTGAACTGGTCACAGTGCTCAATGTGGGACTGACACTGAACTGGACACAGTGCTCAATGTGGGATTGATAGTGAACTGGACACAGAGATCAATGTGGGGCTGACACTGAACTGGACACAGTGCTCAATGTGGGACTGACACTGAACTGGACACAGTGCTCAATGTGGGTCTGACACTGAACAGGACACTGTGCTCAATGTGGGACTGACACTGAACTGGACACAGTGCTCAATGTGGGACTGTCACTGAACTGGGCACAGTGCTCAATGTGGGACTGACACTGAACTGGGCACAGTGCTCAATGTGGGACTGACACTGAACTGGGCACAGAGCTCAATGTGGGTCTGACACTGAACTGGACACAGTGCTCAATGTGGGACTGACACTGAACTGGACACAGACCTCAATGTGGATCTGACACTGAACTGGACACAGTGCTCATTGTGTGACTGACACTGAACTGGGCACAGTGCGCAATGCGGGACTGACACTGAACTGGACACAGAGCTCAATGTGGGACTAACTCTGAACTGGGCACACAGCTCAATGTGGGACTGACACTGAACTGGACACAGAGCTCAATGTGGGTCTGACACTGAACTGGACACAGTGCTCAATGTGGAACTGACACTGAACTGGACACAGTGCTCAATGTGGGACTGATACTGAACTGGACACACTGCTCAATGTGGGACTGACACTGAACTGGACACAGTGCTCAATGTGGGGTGACACAGAACTGGACCCAGTGCACAATGTGGGACTGATACTGAACTGGACACACTGCTCAATGTGGGACTGACACTGAACTGGACACAGAGCTCAATGTGGGACTGACTCTGAACTGGACACACTGCTCAATGTGGGACTGACACTGAACTGGGCACAGTGCTCAATGTGGGACTGACACTGAACTGGACACAGTGCTCAATGTGGGACTGACACTGAACTGGACACACTGCTCAATGTGGGACTGACACTGAACTGGACACAGTGCTCAATATGGGTCTGACTCTGAACTGGATACGGTGCTCAATGTGGGACTGACACTGAACTGGACACAGTGCTCAATGTTGGAATGATACTGAACTGAACACAGTGCTCAATGTGGGACTGACACTGAACTGGACACAGTGCTCAATGTGGGACTGACACTGAACTGGACACAGTGCTCAATGTGGGTCTGACACTGAACTGGACACAGTGCTCAATGTGGGACTGACACTGAACTGGACACAGTGCTCAATGTGGGACTGACACTGAACTGGACACAGTGCTCAATGTGGGACTGACACTGAACTGGGCACAGTGCTCAATGTGGGACTGACACTGAACTGGACACAGTGCTCAATGTGCGACTGACACTGAACTGGGCACAGTGCTCAATGTGGGACTGACACTGAACTGGGCACAGTGCTCAATGTGGGACTGACACTGAACTGGACACAGTGCTCAATGTGGGACTGACACTGAACTGGACACAGTGCTCAATATGGGTCTGAATCTGAACTGGACACAGTGCTCAATGTGGGACTGACACTGAACTGGACACAGTGCTCAATATGGGTCTGAATCTGAACTGGACACAGTGCTCAATGTGGGACTGACACTGAACTGGACACAGTGCTCAATGTGGGACTGACACTGAACTGGGCACAGTTCTCAATGTGGGACTGACACTGAACTGGACACAGTGCTCAATGTGGGACTGACACTGAACTGGGCACAGTGCTCAATGTGGGACTGACACTGAACTGGACACAGTGCTCAATGTGGGACTGACACTGAACTGAGCACAGTGATCAATGTGGGACTGACACTGAACTGGGCACACTGCTCAATGTGGGTCTGACACTGAACTGGCCACAGTGCTCAATGTGGGACTGACACTGAACTGGACACAGTGCTCAATGTGGGACTGACACTGAACTGGACACAGTGCTCAATGTGGGACTGACACTGAACTGGACACAGTGCTCAATGAGGGACTGACACTGAACTGGACACAGTGCTCAATGTGGGACTGACACTGAACTGGGCACACGGCTCAATGTGGGACTGACACTGAACTGGGCACAGTGCTCAATGTGGGACTGACACTGAACTGGGCACAGTGCTCAATGTGGGACTGACACAGAACTGGACACAGAGCTCAATGAGGGACTGACACTGAACTGGGCACAGTGCTCAATGTGGGACTGACACTGAACTGGGCACAGTGCTCAATGTGGGACTGACACTGAACTGGACACAGTGCTCAATGTGGGACTGACACTGAACTGGGCACACTGCTCAATGTGGGACTGACACTGAACTGGGCACACTGCTCAATGTGGGACTGACACTGAACTGGGCACAGTGCTCAATGTGGGACTGACACTGAACTGGGCACAGTGCTCAATGTGGGACTGACACTGAACTGGGCACAGTGCTCAATGTGGAACTGACACTGAACTGGACACACTGCTCAATGTGGGACTGACACTGAACTGGACACAGTGCTCAATGTGGGTGTGACACTGAACTGGGCACACTGCTCAATGTGGGACTTACACTGAACTGGACACAGTGCTCAATGTGGGACTGACACTGAACTGGGCACAGTGCTCAATGTGGGACTGACACTGAACTGGACACAGTGCTCAATGTGGGACTGACACTGAACTGGACACAGTGCTCAACGTGGGACTGACACTGAACTGGACACAGTGCTCAATGTGGGACTGACACTGAACTGGGCACAGTGCTCAATGTGGGACTGACACTGAACTGGACACAGTGCTCAATGTGGGACTGACACTGAACTGGACACAGTGCTCAACGTGGGACTGACACTGAACTGGACCCAGTGCTCAATGTGGGACTGACACTGAACTGGAAACAGTGCTCAATGTGGGATTGATACTGAACTGGACACAGAGATCAATGTGGGACTGACACTGAACTGGACACAGTGCTCAATGTGGGTCTGACACTGAACTGGACACAGTGCTCAATGTGGGACTGACACTGAACTGGACACACTGCTCAATGTGGGACTGACACTGAACTGGGCACAGTGCTCAATGTGGGACTGACACTGAACTGGACACAGTGCTCAATGTGGGACTGACACTGAACTGGGCACAGTGCTCAATGTGGGACTGACACTGAACTGGACACAGTGCTCAATGTGGGTCTGACACTGAACTGGACACAGTGCTCAATGTGGGACTGACACTGAACTGGACACAGTGCTCAATGTGGGTCTGACACTGAACTGGACACAGTGCTCAATGTGCGACTGACACTGAACTGGGCACAGTGCTCAATGTGGGACTGACACTGAACTGGACACAGTGCTCAATGTGGAACTGACACTGAACTGGACACACTGCTCAATGTGGGACTGACACTGAACTGGACACAGTGCTCAATGTGGGTCTGACACTGAACTGGACACAGTGCTCAATGTGGGACTGACACTGAACTGGACACAGTGCTCAATGTGGGACTGACACTGAACTGGGCACACGGCTCAATGTGGGACTGACACTGAACTGGGCACAGTGCTCAATGTGGGACTGACATTGAACTGGGCACAGTGCACAATGTGGGACTGACACTGAACTGGACACAGACCTCAATGTGGGACTGACTCTGAACTGGACACACTGCTCAATGTGGGACTGACACTGAACTGGACACAGAGCTCAATGTGGGTCTGACACTGAACTGGACACAGTGCTCAATGTGGGACTGACACTGAACTGGACACACTGCTCAATGTGGGACTGACACTGAACTGGACACAGTGCTCAATGTGGGACTGACACTGAACTGGACCCAGTGCTCAATGTGGGGTGACACTGAACTGGACACAGTGCACAATGTGGGACTGATACTGAACTGGACACACTGCTCAATGTGGGACTGACACTGAACTGGACACAGTGCTCAATGTGGGACTGACGCTGAACTGGACACACTGCTCAATGTGGGACTGACACTGAACTGGGCACAGTGCTCAATGTGGGACTGACACTGAACTGGACACAGTGCTCAATGTGGGACTGACACTGAACTGGACACACTGCTCAATGTGGGACTGACACTGAACTGGACACAGTGCTCAATGTGGGACTGACACTGAACTGGACACAGAGCTCAATGAGGGACTGACACTGAACTGGACACAGTGCTCAATGTGGGACTGAAACTGAACTGGGCACACGGCTCAATGTGGGACTGACACTGAACTGGGCACAGTGCTCAATGTGGGACTGACATTGAACTGGGCACAGTGCTCAATGTGGGACTGACACTGAACTGGACACAGAGCTCAATGAGGGACTGACACTGAACTGGGCACAGTGCTCAATGTGGGACTGACACTGAACTGCGCACAGTGCTCAATGTGGGACTGACACTGATCTGGACACAGTGCTCAATGTGGGACTGACACTGAACTGGGCACACTGCTCAATGTGGGACTGACACTGAACTGGACACAGTGCTCAATGTGGGACTGACACTGAACTGGGCACAGTGCTCAATGTGGGACTGACACTGAACTGGGCACAGTGCTCAATGTGGGACTGACACTGAACTGGGCACAGTGCTCAATGTGGAACTGACACTGAACTGGACACACGGCTCAATGTGGGACTGACGCTGAACTGGGCACACTGCTCAATGTGGGACTGACACTGAACTGGACACAGTGCTCAATGTGGGACAGACACTGAACTGGACACAGTGCTCAATGTGGGACTGACACTGAACTGGGCACAGTGCTCAATGTGGGACTGACACTGAACTGGACACAGTGCTCAATGTGGGTCTGACACTGAACTGGACACAGTGCTCAATGTGGGACTGTCACTGAACTGGGCACAGTGCTCAATGTGGGACTGACAGTGAACTGGACACAGTGCTCAATGTGGGTCTGACACTGAACTGGACACAGTGCTCAATGTGGGACTGACACTGAACTGGACACAGTGCTCAATGTGGGACTGACACTGAACTGGACACAGTGCTCAATGTGGGACTGACACTGAACTGGACACAGTGCTCAATGTGGGACTGACACTGAACTGGACACAGTGCTCAATGTGGGACTGACACTGAACAGGACACAGTGCTCAATGTGGGAGTGACACTGGACTGGACACAGTGCTCAATGTGGGACTGACACTGAACTGGGCACAGTGCTTAATGTGGGACTGATACTGAACTGGGCACAGTGCTCAATGTGGGACTGACACTGAACTGGGCACAGAGCTCAATGTGGGTCTGACACTGAACTGGACACAGTGCTCAATGTGGGACTGACACTGAACTGGACACAGACCTCAACGTGGGTCTGACACTGAACTGGACACACTGCTCATTGTGGGACTGACACTGAACTGGGCACAGTGCTCAATGTGGGACTGACACTGAACTGGACACAGAGCTCAATGTGGGACTGACTCTGAACTGGACACACTGCTCAATGTGGGACTGACACTGAACTGGACACAGTGCTCAATGTGAGACTGACACTGAACTGGACACAGTGCTCAATGTGGGGTGACACTGAACTGGACACAGTGCACAATGTGGGACTGACACTGAACTGGACACACTGCTCAATGTGGGACTGACACTGAACTGGACACAGAGCTCAATGTGGGAAAGACACTGAACTGGACACACTGATCAATGTGGGACTGACACTGAACTGGGCACAGTGCTCAATGTGGGACTGACACTGAACTGGACACAGTGCTCAATGTGGGACTGACACTGAACTGGACACACTGCTCAATGTGGGACTGACAATGAACTGGACACAGTGCTCAATATGGGTCTGACTCTGAACTGGGCACAGTGCTCAATGTGGGACTGACACTGAACTGGACACAGTGCTCAATGTTGGAATGACACTGAACTGGACACAGTGCTCAATGTGGGACTGACACTGAACTGGACACACTGCTCAATGTGGGACTGACACTGAACTGGACACAGTGCTCAATTTGGGACTGACACTGAACTGGACACAGTGCTCAATGTGGGGTGACACTGAACTGGACACAGTGCACAATGTGGTACTGACACTGAACTGGACACACTGCTCAATGTGGGACTGACACTGAACTGGACACAGAGCTCAATGTGGGACTGACACTGAACTGGACACACTGCTCAATGTGGGACTGACACTGAACTGGGCACAGTGCTCAATGTGGGACTGACACTGAACTGGACACAGTGCTCAATGTGGGACTGACACTGAACTGGACACACTGCTCAATGTGGGACTGACACTGAACTGGACACAGTGCTCAATATGGGTCTGACTCTGAACTGGGCACAGTGCTCAATGTGGGACTGACACTGAACTGGACACAGTGCTCAATGTTGGAATGACACTGAACTGGACACAGTGCTCAATGTGGGACTGACACTGAACTGGACACACTGCTCAACGTGGGACTGACACTGAACTGGACACAGTGCTCAATGTGGGACTGACACTGAACTGGACACACTGCTCAATGTGGGACTGACACTGAAATGGGCACAGTGCTCAACGTGGGACTGATACTGAACTGGACACACTGCTCAATATGGGACTGACACTGAACTGGACACACTGCTCAATGTGGGACTGACACTGAACTGGACACAGTGCTCAATATGGGTCTGACTCTGAACTGGATACGGTGCTCAATGTGGGACTGACACTGAACTGGACACAGTGCTCAATGTTGGAATGACACTGAACTGGACACAGTGCTCAATGTGGGACTGACACTGAACTGGACACAGTGCTCAATGTGGGTCTGACACTGAACTGGACACAGTGCTCAATGTGGGACTGACACTGAACTGGACACAGACCTCAATGTGGGTGTGACGCTGAACTGGACACAGTGCTCAATGTGGGACTGACACTGAACTGGACACAGTGCTCAATGTGGGACTGACACTGAACTGGACACAGTGCTCAATGTGGGACTGACACTGAACTGGACACAGTGCTCAATGTGGGACTGACACTGAACTGGGCACAGTGCTCAATGTGCGACTGACACTGAACTGGGCACAGTGCTCAATGTGGGACTGACACTGAACTGGACACAGTGCTCAATGTGGGACTGACACTGAACTGGGCACAGTGCTCAATGTGGGACTGACACTGAACTGGACACAGTGCTCAATGTGGAACTGACACTGAACTGGACACACTGCTCAATGTGGGACTGACACTGAACTGGGCACAGTGCTCAATATGGGTCTGACTCTGAACTGGGCACAGTGCTCAATGTGGGACTGACACTGAACTGGACACAGTGCTCAATGTTGGAATGACACTGAACTGGACACAGTGCTCAATGTGGGACTGACACTGAACTGGGCACAGTGCTCAATGTGGGACTGACACTGAACTGGACACAGTGCTCAATGTGGGACTGACACTGAACTGGACACACTGCTCAATGTGGGACTGACACTGAACTGGACACAGTGCTCAATATGGGTCTGACTCTGAACTGGATACGGTGCTCAATGTGGGACTGACACTGAACTGGACACAGTGCTCAATGTTGGAATGACACTGAACTGGACACAGTGCTCAATGTGGGACTGACACTGAACTGGGCACAGTGCTCAATGTGGGACTGACACTGAACTGGACACAGTGCTCAATGTGGGACTGACACTGAACTGGACACAGTGCTCAATGTGGGACTGACACTGAACTGGACACAGTGCTCAATGTGGGACTGACGCTGAACTGGACACAGTGCTCAATGTGGGACTGACACTGAACTGGACACAGTGCTCAATTTGGGACTGACACTGAACTGGACACAGTGCTCAATGTGGGACTGACACAGAACTGGACACAGTGCTCAATGTGGGACTGACACTGAACTGGGCACAGTGCTCAATGTGGGACTGACACTGAACTGGACACAGTGCTCAATGTGCGACTGACACTGAACTGGGCACAGTGCGCAATGTGGGACTGACACTGAACTGGACACAGTGCTCAATGTGGGACTGACACTGAACTGGGCACAGTGCTCAATGTGGGACTGACACTGAACTGGACACACTGCTCAATGTGGGACTGACACTGAACTGGGCACTGTGCTCAATGTGGGACTGACACTGAACTGGACACAGTGCTCAATGTGGGACTGACACTGAACTGGGCACAGTGCTCAATGTGAGACTGACACTGAACTGGACACAGTGCTCAATGTGGGACTGACACTGAACTGAGCACAGTGCTCAATGTGGGACTGACACTGAACTGGGCACACTGCTCAATGTGGGACTGACACTGAACTGGCCACAGTGCTCAATGTGGGACTGACACTGAACTGGACACAGTGCTCAATGTGTGACTGACACTGAACTGGACACAGAGCTCAATGTGGGACTGACACTGAACTGGACAGTGCTCAATGTGGGACTGACACTGAACTGGGCACACGGCTCAATGTGGGACTGACACTGAACTGGGCACAGTGCTCAATGTGGGACTGACACTGAACTGGGCACAGTGCTCAATGTGGGACTGACACTGAACTGGACACAGTGCTCAATGAGGGACTGACACTGAACTGGGCACAGTGCTCAATGTGGGACTGACACTGAACTGGGCACAGTGCTCAATGTGGGACTGATACTGAACTGGGCACAGTGCACAATGTGGGACTGACACTGAACTGGACACACTGCTCAATGTGGGACTGACGCTGAACTGGGCACACTGCTCAATGTGGGACTGACACTGAACTGGACACAGTGCTCAATGTGGGACTGACACTGAACTGGACACAGTGCTCAATGTGGGACTGACACGGAACTGGGCACACTGCTCAATGTGGGACTGACACTGAACTGGACACAGTGCTCAATGTGGGACTGACACTGAACTGGACACACTGCTCAATGTGGGACTGACACTGAACTGGGCACAGTGCTCAATGTGGGACTGACACTGAACTGGACACAGTGCTCAATGTGGGACTGACACTGAACTGGACACAGTGCTCAATGTGGGACTGACACTGAACTGGACACAGTGCTCAATGTGGGACTGACACTGAACTGGACACAGTGCTCAATGTGGGACTGACACTGAACTGGACACAGTGATCAATGTGGGACTGACACTGAACTGGACACAGTGCTCAATGTGGGACTGACACTGAACTGGGCACACTGCTCAATGTGGGACTGACACTTAACTGGACACAGTGCTCAATGTGGGACTGACTCTGAACTGGACACACTGCTCAATGTGGGACTGACACTGAACTGGACACAGTGCTCAATGTGGGTCTGACACTGAACTGGACACAGTGCTCAATGTGGGACTGACACTGAACTGGACACAGTGCTCAATGTGGGACTGACACTGAACTGGGCACACGGCTCAATGTGGGACTGACACTGAACTGGGCACAGTGCTCAATGTGGGACTGACATTGAACTGGGCACAGTGCTCAATTTGGGACTGACACTGAACTGGACACAGTGCTCAATGAGGGACTGACACTGAACTGGGCACAGTGCTCAATGTGGGACTGACACTGAACTGGGCACAGTGCTCAATGTGGGACTGACACTGAACTGGACACAGTGCTCAATGTGGGACTGACAGTGAACTGGGCACACTGCTCAATGTGGGACTGACACTGAACTGGACACAGTGCTCAATGTGGGACTGACACTGAACTGGGCACAGTGCTCAATGTGGGACTGACACTGAACTGGGCACAGTGCTCAATGTGGGACTGACACTTAACTGGGCACAGTGCTCAATGTGGGACTGACACTGAACTGGACACAGTGCTCAATGTGGGACTGACACTGAACTGGGCACAGTGCTCAATGTGGGACTGACACTGAACTGGGCACAGTGCACAATGTGGAATTGACACTGAACTGGACACAGTGCTCAATGTGGGACTGACACTGAACTGGACACAGTGCTCAATGTGGGACTGACACTGATCTGGGCACAGTGCTCAATGTGGGACTGACACAGAACTGGACACAGGGCTCAATGTGGGACTGACACTGAACTGGACACAGTGCTCAATGTGGGACTGACACTGAACTGGGCACACTGCTCAATGTGGGACTGACACTGAACTGGACACAGTGCTCAATGTGGGACTGACACTGAAGTGGACACAGTGCTCAACGTGGGACTGATACTGAACTGGACACAGAGATCAATGTGGGACTGACACTGAACTGGACACAGTGCTCAATGTGGGACTGACACTGAACTGGACACAGTGCTCAATGTGGATCTGACACTGAACTGGACACAGTGCTCAATGTGGGAGTGACACTGGACTGGACACACTGCTCAATGTGGGACTGACACTGAACTGGGCACAGTGCTTAATGTGGGACTGATACTGAACTGGGCACAGTGCTCAATGTGGGACTGACACTGAACTGGGCACAGAGCTCAATGTGGGTCTGACACTGAACTGGACACAGTGCTCAATGTGGGACTGACACTGAACTGGACACAGTGCTCAACGTGGGTCTGACACTGAAGTGGACACACTGCTCATTGTGTGACTGACACTGAACTGGGCACAGTGCTCAATGTGGGACTGACACTGAACTGGACACAGTGCTCAATGTGGGACTGACTCTGAACTGGACACACTGCTCAATGTGGGACTGACACTGAACTGGACACAGTGCTCAATGTGAGACTGACACTGAACTGGACACAGTGCTCAATGTGGGGTGACACTGAACTGGACACAGTGCACAATGTGGGACTGACACTGAACTGGACACACTGCTCAATGTGGGACTGACACTGAACTGGACACAGAGCTCAATGTGGGAAAGACACTGAACTGGGCACAGTGCTCAATGTGGGACTGACACTGAACTGGGCACAGTGCTCAATGTGGGACTGACACTGAACTGGACACAGTGCTCAATGTGGGACTGACACTGAACTGGACACACTGCTCAATGTGGGACTGACAATGAACTGGACACAGTGCTCAATATGGGTCTGACTCTGAACTGGGCACAGTGCTCAATGTGGGACTGACACTGAACTGGACACAGTGCTCAATGTTGGAATGATACTGAACTGGACACAGTGCTCAATGTGGGACTGACACTGAACTGGACACAGTGCTCAATGTGGGACTGATTCTGAACTGGACACACTGCTCAATGTGGGACTGACACTGAACTGGACACAGTGCTCAATTTGGGACTGACACTGAACTGGACACAGTGCTCAATGTGGGGTGACACTGAACTGGACACAGTGCACAATGTGGGACTGACACTGAACTGGACACACTGCTCAATGTGGGACTGACACTGAACTGGACACAGAGCTCAATGTGGGACTGACACTGAACTGGACACAGTGCTCAATGTGGGACTGACACTGAACTGGGCACAGTGCTCAATGTGGGACTGACACTGAACTGGACACAGTGCTCAATGTGGGACTGACACTGAACTGGACACAGTGCTCAATGTGGGACTGACACTGAACTGGACACAGTGCTCAATATGGGTCTGACTCTGAACTGGGCACAGTGCTCAATGTGGGACTGACACTGAACTGGACACAGTGCTCAATGTTGGAATGACACTGAACTGGACACAGTGCTCAATGTGGGACTGACACTGAACTGGACACACTGCTCAACGTGGGACTGACACTGAACTGGACACAGAGCTCAATGTGGGACTGACACTGAACTGGACACACTGCTCAATGTGGGACTGACACTGAACTGGGCACAGTGCTCAACGTGGGACTGATACTGAACTGGACACACTGCTCAATATGGGACTGACACTGAACTGGACACACTGCTCAATGTGGGACTGACACTGAACTGGACACAGTGCTCAATATGGGTCTGACTCTGAACTGGATACGGTGCTCAATGTGGGACTGACACTGAACTGGACACAGTGCTCAATGTTGGAATGATACTGAACTGGACACAGTGCTCAATGTGGGACTGACACTGAACTGGACACAGAGCTCAATGTGGGTCTGACACTGAACTGGACACAGTGCTCAATGTGGGACTGACACTGAACTGGACACAGTGCTCAATGTGGGACTGACACTGAACTGGACACAGACCTCAATGTGGGTGGGACGCTGAACTGGACACAGTGCTCAATGTGGGACTGACACTGAACTGGACACAGTGCTCAATGTGGGACTGACACTGAACTGGACACAGTGCTCAATGTGGGACTGACACTGAACTGGACACAGTGCTCAATGTGGGACTGACACTGAACTGGGCACAGTGCTCAATGTGGGACTGACACTGAACTGGACACAGTGCTCAATGTGCGACTGACACTGAACTGGGCACAGTGCTCAATGTGGGACTGACACTGAACTGGACACACTGCTCAATGTGGGACTGACACTGAACTGGGCACAGTGCTCAATGTGGGACTGACACTGAACTGGACACAGTGCTCAATGTGGGACTGACACTGAACTGGACACAGTGCTCAATGTGGGACTGACACTGAACTGGGCACAGTGCTCAATGTGGGACTGACACTGAACTGGACACAGTGCTCAATGTGGGACTGACACTGAACTGGGCACAGTGCTCAACGTGGGACTGACACTGAACTGGACACAGTGCTCAATGTTGGACTGACACTGAACTGGACACAGTGCTCAATGTGGGACTGACACTGAACTGGACACAGTGCTCAATGTGGGACTGACTCTGAACTGGACACACTGCTCAATGTGGGACTGACACTGAACTGGACACAGTGCTCAATGTGGGACTGACACTGAACTGGACACAGTGCTCAATGTGGGGTGACACTGAACTGGACACAGTGCTCAATGTGGGACTGACACTGAACTGGACACAGTGCTCAATGTGGGACTGACACTGAACTGGACACAGTGCTCAATGTGGGACTGACACTGAACTGGACACAGTGCTCAATGTGGGACTGACACTGAACTGGGCACAGTGCTCAATGTGGGACTGACACTGAACTGGACACAGTGCTCAATGTGGTACTGACACTGAACTGGACACACTGCTCAATGTGGGACTGACACTGAACTGGACACAGTGCTCAATATGGGTCTGACTCTGAACTGGGCACAGTGCTCAATGTGGGACTGACACTGAACTGGACACAGTGCTCAATGTGGGTCTGACACTGAACTGGACACAGTGCTCAATGTGGGACTGACACTGAACTGGACACAGTGCTCAATGTGGGACTGACACTGAACTGGACACAGACCTCAATGTGGGTGGGACGCTGAACTGGACACAGTGCTCAATGTGGGACTGACACTGAACTGGACACAGTGCTCAATGTGGGACTGACACTGAACTGGACACAGTGCTCAATGTGGGACTGACACTGAACTGGACACAGTGCTCAATGTGGGACTGACACTGAACTGGGCACAGTGCTCAATGTGGGACTGACACTGAACTGGACACAGTGCTCAATGTGCGACTGACACTGAACTGGGCACAGTGCTCAATGTGGGACTGACACTGAACTGGACACACTGCTCAATGTGGGACTGACACTGAACTGGACACAGAGCTCAATGTGGGACTGACACTGAACTGGACACAGTGCTCAATGTGGGACTGACACTGAACTGGGCACAGTGCTCAATGTGGGACTGACACTGAACTGGACACAGTGCTCAATGTGGGACTGACACTGAACTGGACACACTGCTCAATGTGGGACTGACACTGAACTGGACACAGTGCTCAATATGGGTCTGACTCTGAACTGGGCACAGTGCTCAATGTGGGACTGACACTGAACTGGACACAGTGCTCAATGTGGGACTGACACTGAACTGGACACAGTGCTCAATGTGGGACTGACACTGAACTGGACACAGTGCTCAATGTGGGACTGACACTGAACTGGACACAGTGCTCAATGTGGGTGGGACGCTGAACTGGACACAGTGCTCAATGTGGGACTGACACTGAACTGGACACAGTGCTCAATGTGGGACTGACACTGAACTGGACACAGTGCTCAATGTGGGACTGACACTGAACTGGACACAGTGCTCAATGTGGGACTGACACTGAACTGGGCACAGTGCTCAATGTGGGACTGACACTGAACTGGACACAGTGCTCAATGTGCGACTGACACTGAACTGGGCACAGTGCTCAATGTGGGACTGACACTGAACTGGACACACTGCTCAATGTGGGACTGACACTGAACTGGGCACAGTGCTCAATGTGGGACTGACACTGAACTGGACACAGTGCTCAATGTGGGACTGACACTGAACTGGACACACTGCTCAATGTGGGACTGACACTGAACTGGGCACAGTGCTCAATGTGGGACTGACACTGAACTGGACACAGTGCTCAATGTGGGACTGACACTGAACTGGGCACAGTGCTCAATGTGGGACTGACACTGAACTGGACACAGTGCTCAATGTTGGAATGACACTGAACTGGACACAGTGCTCAATGTGGGACTGACACTGAACTGGACACAGTGCTCAATGTGGGACTGACTCTGAACTGGACACACTGCTCAATGTGGGACTGACACTGAACTGGACACAGTGCTCAATGTGGGACTGACACAGAACTGGACACAGTGCTCAATGTGGGGTGACACAGAACTGGACACAGTGCAAAATGTGGGACTGATACTGAACTGGACACACTGCTCAATGTGGGACTGACACTGAACTGGACACAGTGCTCAATGTGGGACTGACACTGAACTGGACACAGTGCTCAATGTGGGACTGACACTGAACTGGGCACAGTGCTCAATGTGGGACTGACACTGAACTGGACACAGTGCTCAATGTGGGACTGACACTGAACTGGACACACTGCTCAATGTGGGACTGACACTGAACTGGACACAGTGCTCAATATGGGTCTGACTCTGAACTGGGCACAGTGCTCAATGTGCGACTGACACTGAACTGGACACAGTGCTCAATGTTGGAATGACACTGAACTGGACACAGTGCTCAATGTGGGACTGACACTGAACTGGACACAGTGCTCAATGTGGGACTGACACTGAACTGGACACAGTGCTCAATGTGGGACTGACACTGAACTGGACACAGACCTCAATGTGCGTCTGACGCTGAACTGGACACAGTGCTCAATGTGGGACTGACACTGAACTGGACACAGTGCTCAATGTGGGACTGATACTGAACTGGACACACTGCTCAATGTGGGACTGACACTGAACTGGACACAGTGCTCAATGTGGGACTGACACTGAACTGGGCACAGTGCTCAATGTGGGACTTACACTGAACTGGACACAGTGCTCAATGTGCGACTGACACTGAACTGGGCACAGTGCGCAATGTGGGACTGACACTGCACTGGACACACTGCTCAATGTGGGACTGACACTGAACTGGGCACAGTGCTCAATGTGGGACTGACACTGAACTGGACACAGTGCTCAATGTGGGACTGACACTGAACTGGACACAGTGCTCAATGTGGGACTGACACTGAACTGGACACAGTGCTCAATGTGGGACTGACACTGAACTGGACACACTGCTCAATGTGGGACTGACACTGAACTGGGCACAGTTCTCAATGTGGGACTGACACTGAACTGGGCACAGTGCTCAATGTGGGACTGACACTGAACTGGGCACAGTGCTCAATGTGGGACTGACACTGAACTGGACACAGTGCTCAATGTGGGACTGACACTGAACTGGACACAGTGCTCAATGTGGGACTGACACTGAACTGGACACAGTGCTCAATGTGGGACTGACCCTGAACTGGACACAGTGCTCAATGTGGGACTGACACTGAACTGGACACAGTGCTCAATGTGGGTCTGACTCTGAACTGGACACAGTGCTCAATGTGGGACTGACACTGAACTGGACACAGTGCTCAATGTGGGACTGACACTGAACTGGGCACAGTGCTCAATGTGGGACTGACACTGAACTGGGCACAGTGCTCAATGTGGGACTGACACTGAACTGGGCACAGTGCTCAATGTGGGACTGACACTGAACTGGACACAGTGCTCAATGTGGGACTGACACTGAACTGGACACAGTGCTCAATGTGGGACTGACACTGAACTGGGCACAGTGCTCAATGTGGGACTGACACTGAACTGGACACAGTGCTCAATGTGGGACTGACACTGAACTGGGCACAGTGCTCAACGTGGGACTGACACTGAACTGGACACAGTGCTCAATGTTGGACTGACACTGAACTGGACACAGTGCTCAATGTGGGACTGACACTGAACTGGACACAGTGCTCAATGTGGGACTGACTCTGAACTGGACACACTGCTCAATGTGGGACTGACACTGAACTGGACACAGTGCTCAATGTGGGACTGACACAGAACTGGACACAGTGCTCAATGTGGGGTGACACAGAACTGGACACAGTGCAAAATGTGGGACTGATACTGAACTGGACACACTGCTCAATGTGGGACTGACACTGAACTGGACACAGAGCTCAATGTGGGACTGACACTGAACTGGACACAGTGCTCAATGTGGGACTGACACTGAACTGGGCACAGTGCTCAATGTGGGACTGACACTGAACTGGACACAGTGCTCAATGTGGGACTGACACTGAACTGGACACACTGCTCAATGTGGGACTGACACTGAACTGGACACAGTGCTCAATATGGGTCTGACTCTGAACTGGGCACAGTGCTCAATGTGGGACTGACACTGAACTGGACACAGTGCTCAATGTGGGACTGACACTGAACTGGACACAGTGCTCAATGTGGGACTGACACTGAACTGGACACAGTGCTCAATGTGGGACTGACACTGAACTGGACACAGTGCTCAATGTGGGACTGACACTGAACTGGACACAGTGCTCAATGTGGGACTGACACTGAACTGGACACAGTGCTCAATGTGGGACTGACACTGAACTGGACACAGTGCTCAATGTGGGACTGACACTGAACTGGACACAGTGCTCAATGTGGGACTGACACTGAACTGGGCACAGTGCTCAATGTGGGACTGACACTGAACTGGACACAGTGCTCAATGTGCGACTGACACTGAACTGGGCACAGTGCTCAATGTGGGACTGACACTGAACTGGACACAGTGCTCAATGTGGGACTGACACTGAACTGGGCACAGTGCTCAATGTGGGACTGACACAGAACTGGACACAGTGCTCAATGTGGGGTGACACAGAACTGGACACAGTGCAAAATGTGGGACTGATACTGAACTGGACACACTGCTCAATGTGGGACTGACACTGAACTGGACACAGTGCTCAATGTGGGACTGACACTGAACTGGACACAGTGCTCAATGTGGGACTGACACTGAACTGGGCACAGTGCTCAATGTGGGACTGACACTGAACTGGACACAGTGCTCAATGTGGGACTGACACTGAACTGGACACAGTGCTCAATGTGGGACTGACACTGAACTGGACACAGTGCTCAATATGGGTCTGACTCTGAACTGGGCACAGTGCTCAATGTGGGACTGACACTGAACTGGACACAGTGCTCAATGTGGGACTGACACTGAACTGGACACAGTGCTCAATGTGGGACTGACACTGAACTGGACACAGTGCTCAATGTGGGACTGACACTGAACTGGACACAGTGCTCAATGTGGGTGGGACGCTGAACTGGACACAGTGCTCAATGTGGGACTGACACTGAACTGGACACAGTGCTCAATGTGGGACTGACACTGAACTGGACACAGTGCTCAATGTGGGACTGACACTGAACTGGACACAGTGCTCAATGTGGGACTGACACTGAACTGGGCACAGTGCTCAATGTGGGACTGACACTGAACTGGACACAGTGCTCAATGTGCGACTGACACTGAACTGGGCACAGTGCTCAATGTGGGACTGACACTGAACTGGACACAGTGCTCAATGTGGGACTGACACTGAACTGGGCACAGTGCTCAAGGTGGGACTGACACTGAACTGGACACAGTGCTCAATGTGGGACTGACACTGAACTGGACACAGTGCTCAATGTGGGACTGACACTGAACTGGGCACAGTGCTCAATGTGGGACTGACACTGAACTGGACACAGTGCTCAATGTGGGACTGACACTGAACTGGGCACAGTGCTCAACGTGGGACTGACACTGAACTGGACACAGTGCTCAATGTTGGACTGACACTGAACTGGACACAGTGCTCAATGTGGGACTGACACTGAACTGGACACAGTGCTCAATGTGGGACTGACACTGAACTGGACACAGTGCTCAATGTGGGACTGACACTGAACTGGACACAGTGCTCAATGTGGGACTGACACTGAACTGGACACAGTGCTCAATGTGGGGTGACACTGAACTGGACACAGTGCTCAATGTGGGACTGACACTGAACTGGACACAGTGCTCAATGTGGGACTGACACTGAACTGGACACAGAGCTCAATGTGGGACTGACACTGAACTGGACACAGTGCTCAATGTGGGACTGACACTGAACTGGGCACAGTGCTCAATGTGGGACTGACACTGAACTGGACACAGTGCTCAATGTGGGACTGACACTGAACTGGACACACTGCTCAATGTGGGACTGACACTGAACTGGACACAGTGCTCAATATGGGTCTGACTCTGAACTGGGCACAGTGCTCAATGTGCGACTGACACTGAACTGGACACAGTGCTCAATGTTGGACTGACACTGAACTGGACACAGTGCTCAATGTGGGACTGACACTGAACTGGACACAGTGCTCAATGTGGGACTGACACTTAACTGGACACAGTGCTCAATGTGGGACTGACACTGAACTGGACACAGTGCTCAATGTGCGACTGACACTGAACTGGACACAGTGCTCAATGTGGGACTGACACTGAACTGGACACAGTGCTCAATGTGGGACTGACACTGAACTGGACACAGTGCTCAATGTGGGACTGACACTGAACTGGACACAGTGCTCAATGTGGGACTGACACTGAACTGGGCACAGTGCTCAATGTGGGACTTACACTGAACTGGGCACAGTGCTCAATGTGGGACTGACACTGAACTGGGCACAGTGCTCAATGTGGGACTGACACTGAACTGGACACAGTGCTCAATGTGGGACTGACACTGAACTGGACACAGTGCTCAATGTGGGACTGACACTGAACTGGACACAGTGCTCAATGTGGGACTGACCCTGAACTGGACACAGTGCTCAATGAGGGACTGACACTGAACTGGACACAGTGCTCAATGTGGGACTGACACTGAACTGGGCACACGGCTCAATGTGGGACTGACACTAAACAGGGCACAGTGCTCAATGTGGGACTGACATTGAACTGGGCACAGTGCTCAATGTGGGACTGACACTGAACTGGACACAGTGCTCAATGAGGGACTGACACTGAACTGGGCACAGTGCTCAATGTGGGACTGACACTGAACTGTGCACAGTGCTCAATGTGGGACTGACACTGAACTGGACACAGTGCTCAATGTGGGACTGACACTGAACTGGGCACACTGCTCAATGTGGGACTGACACTGAACTGGACACAGTGCTCAATGTGGGACTGACACTGAACTGGGCACAGTGCTCAATGTGGGACTGACACTGAACTGGGCACAGTGCTCAATGTGGGACTGACACTGAACTGGGCACAGTGCTCAATGTGGGACTGACACTGAACTGGGCACAGTGCTCAATGTGGGACTGACACTGAACTGGACACAGTGCTCAATGTGGGACTGACACTGAACTGGGCACAGTGCTCAACGTGGGACTGACACTGAACTGGACACAGTGCTCAATGTGGGACTGACACTGAACTGGACACAGTGCTCAATGTGGGACTGACACTGAACTGGACACAGTGCTCAATGTGGGGTGACACTGAACTGGACACAGTGCTCAATGTGGGACTGACACTGAACTGGACACAGTGCTCAATGTGGGACTGACACTGAACTGGACACAGAGCTCAATGTGGGACTGACACTGAACTGGACACACTGCTCAATGTGGGACTGACACTGAACTGGGCACAGTGCTCAATGTGGGACTGACACTGAACTGGACACAGTGCTCAATGTGGGACTGACACTGAACTGGACACACTGCTCAATGTGGGACTGACACTGAACTGGACACAGTGCTCAATATGGGTCTGACTCTGAACTGGGCACAGTGCTCAATGTGCGACTGACACTGAACTGGACACAGTGCTCAATGTTGGACTGACACTGAACTGGACACAGTGCTCAATGTGGGACTGACACTGAACTGGACACAGTGCTCAATGTGGGACTGACACTGAACTGGACACAGTGCTCAATGTGGGACTGACACTGAACTGGACACAGTGCTCAATGTGGGACTGACACTGAACTGGACACAGTGCTCAATGTGGGACTGACACTGAACTGGACACAGTGCTCAATGTGGGACTGACACTGAACTGGACACAGTGCTCAATGTGGGACTGACACTGAACTGGACACAGTGCTCAATGTGGGACTGACACTGAACTGGGCACAGTGCTCAATGTGGGACTTACACTGAACTGGACACAGTGCTCAATGTGCGACTGACACTGACCTGGGCACAGTGCTCAATGTGGGACTGACACTGCACTGGACACAGTGCTCAATGTGGGACTGACACTGAACTGGGCACAGTGCTCAATGTGGGACTGACACTGAACTGGACATACTGCTCAATGTGGGACTGACACTGAACTGGACACAGTGCTCAATGTGGGACTGACACTGAACTGGACACAGTGCTCAATGTGGGACTGACACTGAACTGGACACACTGCTCAACGTGGGACTGACACTGAACTGGACACAGTGCTCAATGTGGGACTGACACTGAACTGGACACACTGCTCAATGTGGGACTGACACTGAACTGGGCACAGTGCTCAACGTGGGACTGATACTGAACTGGACACAGTGCTCAATGTGGGACTGACACTGAACTGGACACACTGCTCAATGTGGGACTGACACTGAACTGGACACAGTGCTCAATATGGGTCTGACTCTGAACTGGATACGGTGCTCAATGTGGGACTGACACTGAACTGGACACAGTGCTCAATGTTGGACTGACACTGAACTGGACACAGTGCTCAATGTGGGACTGACACTGAACTGGACACAGTGCTCAATGTGGGACTGACACTGAACTGGACACAGTGCTCAATGTGGGACTGACACTGAACTGGACACAGTGCTCAATGTGGGTGTGACACTGAACTGGACACAGTGCTCAATGTGGGACTGACACTGAACTGGACACAGTGCTCAATGTGGGACTGACACTGAACTGGACACAGTGCTCAATGTGGGACTGACACTGAACTGGACACAGTGCTCAATGTGGGACTGACACTGAACTGGACACAGTGCTCAATATGGGTCTGACTCTGAACTGGGCACAGTGCTCAATGTGCGACTGACACTGAACTGGACACAGTGCTCAATGTTGGACTGACACTGAACTGGACACAGTGCTCAATGTGGGACTGACACTGAACTGGACACAGTGCTCAATGTGGGACTGACACTGAACTGGACACAGTGCTCAATGTGGGACTGACACTGAACTGGACACAGTGCTCAATGTGGGACTGACACTGAACTGGACACAGTGCTCAATGTGGGACTGACACTGAACTGGACACAGTGCTCAATGTGGGACTGACACTGAACTGGACACAGTGCTCAATGTGGGACTGACACTGAACTGGACACAGTGCTCAATGTGGGACTGACACTGAACTGGGCACAGTGCTCAATGTGGGACTTACACTGAACTGGACACAGTGCTCAATGTGCGACTGACACTGAACTGGGCACAGTGCGCAATGTTGGACTGACATTGCACTGGACACAGTGCTCAATGTGGGACTGACACTGAACTGGGCACAGTGCTCAATGTGGGACTGACACTGAACTGGACACAGTGCTCAATGTGGGACTGACACTGAACTGGGCACAGTTCTCAATGTGGGACTGACACTGAACTGGGCACAGTGCTCAATGTGGGACTGACACTGAACTGGGCACAGTGCTCAATGTGGGACTGACACTGAACTGGACACAGTGCTCAATGTGGGACTGACACTGAACTGAGCACAGTGATCAATGTGGGACTGACACTGAACTGGGCACACTGCTCAATGTGGGTCTGACACTGAACTGGACACAGTGCTCAATGTGGGACTGACACTGAACTGGACACAGTGCTCAATGTGGGACTGACACTGAACTGGACACAGTGCTCAATGTGGGACTGACACTGAACTGGACACAGTGCTCAATGTGGGACTGACACTGAACTGGACACAGTGCTCAATGAGGGACTGACACTGAACTGGACACAGTGCTCAATGTGGGACTGACACTGAACTGGGCACACGGCTCAATGTGGGACTGACACTAAACAGGGCACAGTGCTCAATGTGGGACTGACATTGAACTGGGCACAGTGCTCAATGTGGGACTGACACTGAACTGGACACAGTGCTCAATGAGGGACTGACACTGAACTGGGCACAGTGCTCAATGTGGGACTGACACTGAACTGGGCACAGTGCTCAATGTGGGACTGACACTGAACTGGACACAGTGCTCAATGTGGGACTGACACTGAACTGGGCACAGTGCTCAATGTGGGACTGACACTGAACTGGACACAGTGCTCAGTGTGGGACTGACACTGAACTGGACACAGTGCTCAATGTGGGACTGACACTGAACTGGACACAGTGCTCAATGTGGGACTGACACTGAACTGGACACAGTGCTCAATGTGGGACTGACACTGAACTGGACACAGTGCTCAATGTGGGACTGACACTGAACTGGGCACAGTGCTCAATGTGGGACTTACACTGAACTGGACACAGTGCTCAATGTGGGACTGACACTGAACTGGGCACAGTGCTCAATGTGGGACTGACACTGCAATGGACACAGTGCTCAATGTGGGACTGACACTGAACTGGGCACAGTGCTCAATGTGGGACTGACACTGAACTGGTCACAGTGCTCAATGTGGGACTGACACTGAACTGGACACAGTGCTCAATGTGGGACTGACACTGAACTGGACACAGTGCTCAATGTGGGACTGACACTGAACTGGACACACTGCTCAATGTGGGACTGACACTGAACTGGGCACAGTTCTCAATGTGGGACTGACACTGAACTGGGCACAGTGCTCAATGTGGGACTGACACTGAACTGGGCACAGTGCTCAATGTGGGACTGACACTGAACTGGACACAGTGCTCAATGTGGGACTGACACTGAACTGAGCACAGTGATCAATGTGGGACTGACACTGAACTGGGCACACTGCTCAATGTGGGACTGACACTGAACTGGACACAGTGCTCAATGTGGGACTGACACTGAACTGGACACAGTGCTCAATGTGGGACTGACACTGAACTGGACACAGTGCTCAATGTGGGACTGACACTGAACTGGACACAGTGCTCAATGTGGGACTGACACTGAACTGGACACAGTGCTCAATGAGGGACTGACACTGAACTGGACACAGTGCTCAATGTGGGACTGACACTGAACTGGGCACAGTGCTCAATGTGGGACTGACACTGAACAGGGCACAGTGCTCAATGTGGGACTGACATTGAACTGGGCACAGTGCTCAATGTGGGACTGACACTGAACTGGACACAGTGCTCAATGAGGGACTGACACTGAACTGGGCACAGTGCTCAATGTGGGACTGACACTGAACTGGGCACAGTGCTCAATGTGGGACTGACACTGAACTGGACACAGTGCTCAATGTGGGACTGACACTGAACTGGGCACAGTGCTCAATGTGGGACTGACACTGAACTGGACACAGTGCTCAATGTGGGACTGACACTGAACTGGACACAGTGATCAATGTGGGACTGACACTGAACTGGACACAGTGCTCAATGTGGGACTGACACAGAACTGGGCACAGTGCTCAATGTGGGACTGACACTGAACTGGACACAGTGCTCAATGTGGGACTGACACTGAACTGGACACAGTGCTCAATGTGGGACTGACACTGAACTGGGCACAGTGCTCAATGTGGGACTGACACTGAACTGGACACAGTGCTCAATGTGGGACTGACACTGAACTGGACACAGTGCTCAATGTGGGACTGACACTGAACTGGACACAGTGCTCAATGTGGGACTGACACTGAACTGGGCACAGTGCTCAATGTGGGACTGACACTGAACTGGACACAGTGCTCAATGTGGGACTGACACTGAACTGGACACACTGCTCAATGTGGGACTGACACTGAACTGGACACAGTGCTCAATATGGGTCTGACTCTGAACTGGGCACAGTGCTCAATGTGGGACTGACACTGAACTGGACACAGTGCTCAATGTTGGAATGACACTGAACTGGACACAGTGCTCAATGTGGGACTGACACTGAACTGGACACAGTGCTCAATGTGGGACTGACACTGAACTGGACACAGTGCTCAATGTGGGACTGACACTGAACTGGACACAGTGCTCAATGTGGGACTGACACTGAACTGGTCACAGTGCTCAATGTGGGACTGATACTGAACTGGACACAGTGCTCAATGTGGGACTGACACTGAACTGGACACACTGCTCAATGTGGGACTGACACTGAACTGGACACAGTGCTCAATATGGGTCTGACTCTGAACTGGATACGGTGCTCAATGTGGGACTGACACTGAACTGGACACAGTGCTCAATGTTGGACTGACACTGAACTGGACACAGTGCTCAATGTGGGACTGACACTGAACTGGACACAGTGCTCAATGTGGGTCTGACACTGAACTGGACACAGTGCTCAATGTGGGACTGACACTGAACTGGACACAGACCTCAATGTGGGACTGACGCTGAACTGGACACAGTGCTCAATGTGGGACTGACACTGAACTGGACACAGTGCTCAATGTGGGACTGACACTGAACTGGACACAGTGCTCAATGTGGGACTGACACTGAACTGGACACAGTGCTCAATGTGGGACTGACACTGAACTGGGCACAGTGCTCAATGTGGGACTGACACTGAACTGGACACAGTGCTCAATGTGCGACTGACACTGAACTGGGCACAGTGCTCAATGTGGGACTGACACTGAACTGGACACAGTGCTCAATGTGGGACTGACACTGAACTGGGCACAGTGCTCAATGTGGGACTGACACTGAACTGGACACAGTGCTCAATGTGGGACTGACACTGAACTGGACACAGTGCTCAATGTGGGACTGACACTGAACTGGGCACAGTGCTCAATGTGGGACTGACACTGAACTGGACACAGTGCTCAATGTGGGACTGACACTGAACTGGGCACAGTGCTCAACGTGGGACTGACACTGAACTGGACACAGTGCTCAATGTTGGACTGACACTGAACTGGACACAGTGCTCAATGTGGGACTGACACTGAACTGGACACAGTGCTCAATGTGGGACTGACACTGAACTGGACACAGTGCTCAATGTGGGACTGACACTGAACTGGACACAGTGCTCAATGTGGGGTGACACTGAACTGGACACAGTGCTCAATGTGGGACTGACACTGAACTGGACACAGTGCTCAATGTGGGACTGACACTGAACTGGACACAGTGCTCAATGTGGGACTGACACTGAACTGGACACAGTTCTCAATGTGGGACTGACACTGAACTGGGCACAGTGCTCAATGTGGGACTGACACTGAACTGGACACAGTGCTCAATGTGGGACTGACACTGAACTGGACACACTGCTCAATGTGGGACTGACACTGAACTGGACACAGTGCTCAATATGGGTCTGACTCTGAACTGGGCACAGTGCTCAATGTGCGACTGACACTGAACTGGACACAGTGCTCAATGTTGGACTGACACTGAACTGGACACAGTGCTCAATGTGGGACTGACACTGAACTGGACACAGTGCTCAATGTGGGACTGACACTGAACTGGACACAGTGCTCAATGTGGGACTGACACTGAACTGGACACAGTGCTCAATGTGCGACTGACACTGAACTGGACACAGTGCTCAATGTGGGACTGACACTGAACTGGACACACTGCTCAATGTGGGACTGACACTGAACTGGGCACAGTGCTCAATGTGGGACTGACACTGAACTGGGCACAGAGCTCAATGTGGGACTGACACTGAACTGGGCACAGTGCTCAATGTGGGACTGACACTGAACTGGACACAGTGCTCAATGTGGGACTGACACTGAACTGGACACAGTGCTCAATGTGGGACTGACACTGAACTGGGCACAGTGCTCAATGTGGGACTTACACTGAACTGGACACAGTGCTCAATGTGCGACTGACACTGAACTGGGCACAGTGCGCAATGTGGGACTGACACTGCACTGGACACACTGCTCAATGTGGGACTGACACTGAACTGGGCACAGTGCTCAATGTGGGACTGACACTGAACTGGACACAGTGCTCAATGTGGGACTGACACTGAACTGGACACAGTGCTCAATATGGGTCTGACTCTGAACTGGACACAGTGCTCAATGTGGGACTGACACTGAACTGGACACACTGCTCAATGTGGGACTGACACTGAACTGGGCACAGTGCTCAATGTGGGACTGACACTGAACTGGGCACAGTGCTCAATGTGGGACTGACACTGAACTGGGCACAGTGCTCAATGTGGGACTGACACTGAACTGGACACAGTGCTCAATGTGGGACTGACACTGAACTGAGCACAGTGCTCAATGTGGGACTGACACTGAACTGGGCACACTGCTCAATGTGGGACTGACACTGAACTGGCCACAGTGCT
Organism: Hemiscyllium ocellatum; assembly: GCF_020745735.1. Classification (NCBI taxonomy): domain Eukaryota; kingdom Metazoa; phylum Chordata; class Chondrichthyes; order Orectolobiformes; family Hemiscylliidae; genus Hemiscyllium; species Hemiscyllium ocellatum. Next base: position 1,955,172 of record NC_083453.1, read on the forward strand.
CAATGTGGGACTGACACTGAACTGGACACAGTGCTCAATGTGGGACTGACACTGAACTGGACACAGTGCTCAATGTGGGACTGACACTGAACTGGACACAGTGCTCAATGTGGGACTGACACTGAACTGGACACAGTGCTCAATGAGGGACTGACACTGAACTGGACACAGTGCTCAATGTGGGACTGACACTGAACTGGGCACACGGCTCAATGTGGGACTGACACTAAACAGGGCACAGTGCTCAATGTGGGACTGACATTGAACTGGGCACAGTGCTCAATGTGGGACTGACACTGAACTGGACACAGTGCTCAATGAGGGACTGACACTGAACTGGGCACACTGCTCAATGTGGGACTGACACTGAACTGGGCACAGTGCTCAATGTGGGACTGACACTGAACTGGACACAGTGCTCAATGTGGGACTGACACTGAACTGGGCACACTGCTCAATGTGGGACTGACACTGAACTGGACACAGTGCTCAGTGTGGGACTGACACTGAACTGGGCACAGTGCTCAATGTGGGACTTACACTGAACTGGGCACAGTGCTCAATGTGGGACTGATACTGAACTGGGCACAGTGCTCAATGTGGGACTGACACTGAACTGGACACAGTGCTCAATGTGGGACTGACGCTGAACTGGGCACAGTGCTCAATGTGGGACTGACACTGAACTGGACACAGTGCTCAATGTGGGACTGACACTGAACTGGACACAGTGCTCAATGTGGGACTGACACGGAACTGGGCACAGTGCTCAACGTGGGACTGACACTGAACTGGACACAGTGCTCAATGTGGGACTGACACTGTACTGGACACAGTGCTCAACGTGGGACTGACACTGAACTGGACAGTGCTCAATGTGAGACTGACACTGAACTGGACACAGTGCTCAATGTGGGACTGACACTGAACTGGACACAGTGCTCAATGTGGGACTGACACTGAACTGGACACAGTGCTCAATGTGGGACTGACACAGAACTGGGCACACTGCTCAATGTGGGACTGACACTGAACTGGACACAGTGCTCAATGTGGGACTGACACTGAACTGGACACAGTGCTCAATGTGGGACTGACACTGAACTGGGCACAGTGCTCAATGTGGGACTGACACTGAACTGGACACAGTGCTCAATGTGGGACTGACACTGAACTGGGCACAGTGCTCAACGTGGGACTGACACTGAACTGGACACAGTGCTCCATGTGGGACTGACACTGAACTGGACACAGTGCTCAATGTGGGACTGACACTGAACTGGACACAGTGCTCAATGTGGGACTGACACTGAACTGGACACAGTGCTCAATGTGGGACTGACACTGAACTGGACACAGTGCTCAATGTGGGACTGACACTGAACTGGACACAGTGCTCAATGTGGGACTGACACAGAACTGGGCACAGTGCTCAATGTGGGACTGACACTGAACTGGACACAGTGCTCAATGTGGGACTGACACTGAACTGGACACAGTGCTCAATGTGGGACTGACACTGAACTGGGCACAGTGCTCAATGTGGGACTGACACTGAACTGGACACAGTGCTCATTGTGGGACTGACACTGAACTGGGCACAGTGCTCAATGTGGGACTGACACTGAACTGGACACAGTGCTCAATGTGGGACTGACACTGAACTGGACACACTGCTCAATGTGGGACTGACACTGAACTGGACACAGAGCTCAATGGGAGTCAGACACTGAACTGGACACAGTGCTCAATGTGGGACTGACACTGAACTGGACACAGTGCTCAATGTGGGACTGACACTGAACTGGACACAGTGCTCAATGTGGGACTGACACTGAACTGGACACAGTGCTCAATGTGTGACTGACACTGAACTGGACACAGTGCACAATGTGGGACTGATACTGAACTGGACACAGTGCTCAACGTGGGACTGACACTGAACTGTACACAGTGCTCAATGTGGGACTGACACTGAACTGGACACAGTGCTCAATGTGGGACTGACACTGAACTGGACACAGTGCTCAATGTGTGACTGACACTGAACTGGACACAGTGCTCAATGTGGGACTGACACTGAACTGGACACAGTGCTCAATGTGGGACTGACACTGAACTGGACACAGTGCTCAATGTGGGACTGACACTGAACTGGACACAGTGCTCAATGTGGGACTGACACTGAACTGGGCACAGTGCTCAATGTGGGACTGACACTGAACTGGACACAGTGCTAAATGTGGGACTGACACTGAACTGGACAAAGTGCTCAATGTGGGACTGACACTGAACTGGGCACAGTGCTCAATGTGGGACTGACACTGAACTGGACACAGTGCTCAATGTGGGACTGACACTGAACTGGACACAGTGCTCAATGTTGGAATGACACTGAACTGGGCACAGTGCTCAATGTGGGACTGACACAGAACTGGGCACAGTGCTCAATGTGGGACTGACACTGAACTGGACACAGTGCTCAATGTGGGACTGACACTGAACTGGACACAGTGCTCAATGTGGGACTGACACTGAACTGGACACAGTGCTCAATGTGGGTCTGACACTGAACTGGACACAGTGCTCATTGTGGGACTGACACTGAACTGGGCACAGTGCTCAATGTGGGACTGACACTGAACTGGACACAGTGCTCAATGTGGGACTGACTCTGAACTGGACACAGTGCTCAATGTGGGACTGACACTGAACTGGACACAGTGCTCAATGTGGGACTGACACTGAACTGGACACAGTGCTCAATGTGGGACTGACACTGAACTGGACACAGTGCTCAATGTGGGACTGACACTGAACTGGACACAGACATCAATGTGGGACTGACACTGAACTGGACACAGTGCTCAATGTGGGACTGACACTGAACTGGACACAGTGCTCAATGTGGGACTGATACTGAACTGGACACACTGCTCAATGTGGGACTGACACTGAACTGGACACAGTGCTCAATGTGGGACTGACACTGAACTGGGCACAGTGCTCAACGTGGGACTGACACTGAACTGGACACAGTGCTCAATGTGGGACTGACACTGAACTGGGTACAGTGCTCAATGTGGGACTGACACTGAACTGGACACAGTGCTCAATGTGTGACTGACACTGAACTGGGCACAGTGCTCAAAGTGGGACTGACACTGAACTGGACACAGTGATCAATGTGGGACTGACACTGAACTGGACACAGAGCTCAATGTGAGTCTGACACTGAACTGGACACAGTGCTCAATGTGGGACTGACAGTGAACTGGACACAGTGCTCAATGTGGGACTGACACTGAACTGGACACAGACATCAATGTGGGACTGACACTGAACTGGACACAGTGCTCAATGTGGGACTGACACTGAACTGGACACAGTGCTCAATGTGGGACTGACACTGAACTGGACACAGTGCTCAATGTGGGACTGACACTGAACTGGGCACAGTGCGCAATGTGGGACTGACACTGAACTGGACACAGTGCTCAATGTGGGACTGACACTGAACTGGACACAGTGCTCAATGTGGGACTGACACTGAACTGGACACAGTGCTCAATGTGGGTCTGACACTGAACTGGACACAGTGCTCAATGTGGGACTGACACTGAACTGGACACAGTGCTCAATGTGGGACTGACACTGAACTGGACACAGACATCAATGTGGGACTGACACTGAACTGGACACAGTGCTCAATGTGGGACTGACACTGAACTGGGCACAGTGCTCAATGTGGGACTGTCACTGAACTGGACACAGTGCTCAATGTGGGACTGACACTGAACTGGACACAGTGCTCAATGTGGGACTGACACTGTACTGGACACAGTGCTCAATGTGGGACTGACACTGAACTGGACACTGCTCAATGTGAGACTGACACTGAACTGGACACAGTGCTCAATGTGGGATTGATACTGAACTGGACACAGAGATCAATGTGGGACTGACACTGAACTGGACACAGTGCTCAATGTGGGTCTGACACAGAACTGGGCACACTGCTCAATGTGGGACTGACACTGAACTGGACACAGTGCTCAATGTGGAACTGACACTGAACTGGACACACTGCTCAATGTGGGACTGACACTGAACTGGGCACAGTGCTCAATGTGGGACTGACACTGAACTGGACACAGTGCTCAATGTGGGACTGACACTGAACTGGGCACAGTGCTCAACGTGGGACTGACACTGAACTGGACACAGTGCTCAATGTGGGTCTGACACTGAACTGGACACAGTGCTCAATGTGGGACTGACACTGAACTGGACACAGTGCTCAATGTGGGACTGACACTGAACTGGGCACAGTGCTCAATGTGGGACTGACACTGAACTGGACACAGTGCTCAATGTGCGACTGACACTGAACTGGGCACAGTGCTCAATGTGGGGTTGACACTGAACTGGACACAAAGCTCAATGTGGGACTGACACTGAACTGGACACAATGCTCAATGTGGGACTGACACTGAACTGGGCACAGAGCTCAATGTGGGTCTGACACTGAACTGGACACAGTGCTCAATGTTGGAATGACACTGAACTGGACACAGTGCTCAATGTGGGACTGACACTGAACTGGGCACAGTGCTCAATGTGGGACTGACACTGAACTGGACACAGAGCTCAATGTGGGTCTGACACTGAACTGGACACAGTGCTCAATGTGGGACTGACACTGAACTGGGCACAGACCTCAATGTGGATCTGACACTGAACTGGACACAGTGCTCAATGTGCGACTGACACTGAACTGGGCACAGTGCTCAATGTGGGACTGACACTGAACTGGACACAGAGCTCAATGTGGGACTGACACTGAACTGGACACAATGCTCAATGTGGGACTGACACTGAACTGGGCACAGTGCTCAATGTGGGACTGACACTGAACTGGACACAGTGCTCAATGTGGGACTGACACTGAACTGGACACAGTGCTCAATGTGGGACTGACACTGAACTGGACACACTGCTCAATGTGGGACTGACACTGAACTGAACACAGTGCTCAATGTGGGACTGACACTGAACTGGACACAGTGCTCAATGTGGGAATGACACTGAACTGGACACAGTGCTCAATGTGGGACTGACACTGAACTGGGCACAGTGCTCAATGTGGGACTGACACGGAACTGGACACAGAGCTCAATGTGGGTCAGACACTGAACTGGACACAGTGCTCAATGTGGGACTGACACTGAACTGGGCACAGACCTCAATGTGGATCTGACACTGAACTGGACACAGTGCTCAATGTGCGACTGACACTGAACTGGGCACAGTGCTCAATGTGGGACTGACACTGAACTGGACACAGAGCTCAATGTGGGACTGACTCTGAACTGGACACAATGCTCAATGTGGAACTGACACTGAACTGGGCACAGTGCTCAATGTGGGACTGACACTGAACTGGACACAGTGCTCAATGTGGGACTGACACTGAACTGGACACAGTGCTCAATGTGGGACAGACACTGAACTGGACACACTGCTCAATGTGGGACTGACACTGAACTGGGCACAGTGCTCAATGTGGGACTGACACTGAACTGGACACAGTGCTCAATGTGGGACTGACACTGAACTGGACACAGAGCTCAATGTGGGACTGACACTGAACTGGACACAGTGCTCAATGTGGGACTGACACTGAACTGGACACAGTGCTCAATGTGGGACTGACACTGAACTGGACACAGTGCTCAATGTGGGGTGACACTGAACTGGACACACTGCTCAATGTGGGACTGACACTGAACTGGACACAGTGCTCAATGTGTGTCTGACACTGAACTGGACACAGTGCTCAAGGTGGGACTGACACTGAACTGCACACAGTGCTCAATGTGGGTCTGACACTGAACTGGACACACTGCTCAATGTGGGACTGACACTGAACTGGACACAGTGCTCAATGTGGGACTGACACTGAACTGGACACAGTGCTCAATGTGGGGTGACACTGAACAGTACACACTGATCAATGTGGGACTGACACTGACCTGGACACAGTGCTCAATGTGGGACTGACACTGAACTGGGCACATTGCTCAATGTGGGACTGACACTGAACTGGACACACTGCTCAATGTGGGACTGACACTGAACTGAACACAGTGCTCAATGTGGGACTGACACTGAACTGGACACAGTGCTCAATGTTGGAATGACACTGAACTGGACACAGTGCTCAATGTGGGACTGACACTGAACTGGGCACAGTGCTCAATGTGGGACTGACACTGAACTGGACACAGAGCTCAATGTGGGTCTGACACTGAACTGGACACAGTGCTCAATGTGGGACTGACACTGAACTGGGCACAGACCTCAATGTGGATCTGACACTGAACTGGACACAGTGCTCAATGTGGGACTGACACTGAACTGGACACAGTGCTCAATGTGGGACTGACACTGAACTGGACACAGAGCTCAATGTGGGACTGACACTGAACTGGACACAATGCTCAATGTGGGACTGACACTGAACTGGGCACAGTGCTCAATGTGGGACTGACACTGAACTGGACACAGTGCTCAATGTGGGACTGACACTGAACTGGACACAGTGCTCAATGTGGGACAGTCACTGAACTGGACACACTGCTCAATGTGGGACTGACACTGAACTGGGCACAGTGCTCAATGTGGGTCTGACACTGAACTGGACACAGTGCTCAATGTGGGTCTGACACTGAACTGGACACAGTGCTCAATGTGGGACTGACACTGAACTGGACACAGAGCTCAATGTGGGACTGACACTGAACTGGACACAGTGCCCAATGTGGGACTGACACTGAACTGGACACAGTGCTCAATGTGGGACTGATACTGAACTGGACACAGTGCTCAATGTGGGGTGACACTGAACTGGACACACTGCTCAATGTGGGACTGACACTGAACTGGACACAGTGCTCAATGTGGGTCTGACACTGAACTGGACACAGTGCTCAATGTGGGACTGACACTGAACTGGACACAGTGCTCAATGTGGGTCTGACACTGAACTGGACACACTGCTCAATGTGGGACTGACACTGAACTGGACACAGTGCTCAATGTGGGACTGACACTGAACTGGACACAGTGCTCAATGTGGGGTGACACTGAACTGGACACACTGCTCAATGTGGGACTGACACTGAACTGGACACAGTGCTCAATGTGGGACTGACACTGAACTGGGCACATTGCTCAATGTGGGACTGACACTGAACTGGACACAGTGCTCAATATGGGACTGACACTGAACTGGACACAGTGCTCAATGTGGGACTGACACAGAACTGGACACACTGCTCAATGTGGGACTGACACTGAACTGGGCACAGTGCTCATTGTGTGTCTGACACTGAACTGGACACAGTGCTCAATGTGGGACTGACACTGAACTGGACACAGAGCTCAATGTGGGACTGACACTGAACTGGACACAGTGCTCAATGTGCGACTGACACTGAACTGGGCACAGTGCGCAATGTTGGACTGACATTGCACTGGACACAGTGCTCAATGTGGGACTGACACTGAACTGGGCACAGTGCTCAATGTGGGACTGACACTGAACTGGACATACTGCTCAATGTGGGACTGACACTGAACTGGGCACAGTTCTCAATGTGGGACTGACACTGAACTGGGCACAGTGCTCAATGTGGGACTGACACTGAACTGGGCACAGTGCTCAATGTGGGACTGACACTGAACTGGACACAGTGCTCAATGTGGGACTGACACTGAACTGAGCACAGTGATCAATGTGGGACTGACACTGAACTGGGCACACTGCTCAATGTGGGTCTGACACTGAACTGGCCACAGTGCTCAATGTGGGACTGACACTGAACTGGACACAGTGCTCAATGTGGGACTGACACTGAACTGGACACAGTGCTCAATGTGGGACTGACACTGAACTGGACACAGTGCTCAATGTGGGACTGACACTGAACTGGACACAGTGCTCAATGAGGGACTGACACTGAACTGGACACAGTGCTCAATGTGGGACTGACACTGAACTGGGCACACGGCTCAATGTGGGACTGACACTAAACAGGGCACAGTGCTCAATGTGGGACTGACATTGAACTGGGCACAGTGCTCAATGTGGGACTGACACTGAACTGGACACAGAGCTCAATGAGGGACTGACACTGAACTGGGCACACTGCTCAATGTGGGACTGACACTGAACTGGGCACAGTGCTCAATGTGGGACTGACACTGAACTGGACACAGTGCTCAATGTGGGACTGACACTGAACTGGGCACACTGCTCAATGTGGGACTGACACTGAACTGGACACAGTGCTCAATGTGGGACTGACACTGAACTGGACACAGTGCTCAATGTGGGACTGACACTGAACTGGACACAGTGCTCAATGTGGGACTGATACTGAACTGGACACACTGCTCAATGTGGGACTGACACTGAACTGGACACAGTGCTCAATGTGGGACTGACACTGAACTGGGCACAGTGCTCAATGTGGGACTTACACTGAACTGGACACAGTGCTCAATGTGCGACTGACACTGAACTGGGCACAGTGCGCAATGTGGGACTGACACTGCACTGGACACACTGCTCAATGTGGGACTGACACTGAACTGGGCACAGTGCTCAATGTGGGACTGACACTGAACTGGACACAGTGCTCAATATGGGACTGACACTGAACTGGACACAGTGCTCAATATGGGTCTGACTCTGAACTGGACACAGTGCTCAATGTGGGACTGACACTGAACTGGACACACTGCTCAATGTGGGACTGACACTGAACTGGGCACAGTTCTCAATGTGGGACTGACACTGAACTGGGCACAGTGCTCAATGTGGGACTGACACTGAACTGGGCACAGTGCTCAATGTGGGACTGACACTGAACTGGACACAGTGCTCAATGTGGGACTGACACTGAACTGAGCACAGTGATCAATGTGGGACTGACACTGAACGGGGCACACTGCTCAATGTGGGTCTGACACAGAACAGGCCACAGTGCTCAATGTGGGATTGACACTGAACTGGACACAGTGCTCAATGTGGGACTGACACTGAACTGGACACAGTGCTCAATGTGGGACTGACACTGAACTGGACACAGTGCTCAATGTGGGACTGACACTGAACTGGACACAGAGCTCAATGAGGGACTGACACTGAACTGGACACAGTGCTCAATGTGGGACTGACACTGAACTGGGCACACGGCTCAATGTGGGACTGACACTAAACAGGGCACAGTGCTCAATGTGGGACTGACATTGAATTGGGCACAGTGCTCAATGTGGGACTGACACTGAACTGGACACAGTGCTCAATGAGGGACTGACACTGAACTGGGCACACTGCTCAATGTGGGACTGACACTGAACTGGGCACAGTGCTCAATGTGGGACTGACACTGAACTGGACACAGTGCTCAATGTGGGACTGACACTGAACTGGGCACACTGCTCAATGTGGGACTGACACTGAACTGGACACAGTGCTCAGTGTGGGACTGACACTGAACTGGGCACAGTGCTCAATGTGGGACTTACACTGAACTGGGCACAGTGCTCAATGTGGGACTGACACTGAACTGGACACAGTGCTCAATGTGGGACTGACACTGAACTGGACACAGTGCTCAATGTGGGTCTGACACGGAACTGGGCACAGTGCTCAATGTGGGACTGACACTGAACTGGACACAGTGCTCAATGTGGGACTGACACTGTACTGGACACAGTGCTCAATGTGGGACTGACACTGAACTGGACACTGCTCAATGTGAGACTGACACTGAACTGGACACAGTGCTCAATGTGGGATTGATACTGAACTGGACACAGAGATCAATGTGGGACTGACACTGAACTGGACACAGTGCTCAATGTGGGTCTGACACAGAACTGGGCACACTGCTCAATGTGGGACTGACACTGAACTGGACACACTGCTCAACGTGGGACTGACACTGAACTGGACACAGAGCTCAATGTGGGACTGACACTGAACTGGACACACTGCTCAATGTGGGACTGACACTGAACTGGGCACAGTGCTCAATGTGGGACTGACAGTGAACTGGACACAGTGCTCAATATGGGACTGACACTGAACTGGACACACTGCTCAATGTGGGACTGACACTGAACTGGACACAGTGCTCAATATGGGTCTGACTCTGAACTGGGCACAGTGCTCAATGTGGGACTGACACTGAACTGGACACAGTGCTCAATGTTGGAATGACACTGAACTGGACACAGTGCTCAATGTGGGACTGACACTGAACTGGACACACTGCTCAACGTGGGACTGACACTGAACTGGACACAGAGCTCAATGTGGGACTGACACTGAACTGGACACACTGCTCAATGTGGGACTGACACTGAACTGGGCACAGTGCTCAACGTGGGACTGATACTGAACTGGACAGACTGCTCAATATGGGACTGACACTGAACTGGACGCACTGCTCAATGTGGGACTGACACTGAACTGGACACAGTGCTCAATATGGGTCTGACACTGAAATGGATACGGTGCTCAATGTGGGACTGACACTGAACTGGACACAGTGCTCAATGTTGGAATGACACTGAACTGGACACAGTGCTCAATGTGGGACTGACACTGAACTGGACACAGAGCTCAATGTGGGTCTGACACTGAACTGGACACAGTGCTCAATGTGGGACTGACACTGAACTGGACACAGACCTCAATGTGGGTGTGACGCTGAACTGGACACAGTGCTCAATGTGGGACTGACACTGAACTGGACACAGTGCTCAATGTGGGACTGATACTGAACTGGACACAGTGCTCAATGTGGGACTGACACTGAAGTGGACACAGTGCTCAATGTGGGACTGACACTGAACTGGGCACAGTGCTCAATGTGGGACTGACACTGAACTGGACACAGTGCTCAATGTGGGACTGACACTGAACTGGGCACAGTGCTCAATGTGGGACTTACACTGAACTGGACACAGTGCTCAATGTGCGACTGACACTGAACTGGGCACAGTGCGCAATGTGGGACTGACATTGCACTGGACACACTGCTCAATGTGGGACTGACACTGAACTGGGCACAGTTCTCAATGTGGGACTGACACTGAACTGGGCACAGTGCTCAATGTGGGACTGACACTGAACTGGGCACAGTGCTCAATGTGGGACTGACACTGAACTGGACACAGTGCTCAATGTGGGACTGACACTGAACTGAGCACAGTGATCAATGTGGGACTGACACTGAACTGGGCACACTGCTCAATGTGGGTCTGACACAGAACAGGCCACAGTGCTCAATGTGGGATTGACACTGAACTGGACACAGTGCTCAATGTGGGACTGACACTGAACTGGACACAGTGCTCAATGTGGGACTGACACTGAACTGGACACAGTGCTCAATGTGGGACTGACACTGAACTGGACACAGAGCTCAATGAGGGACTGACACTGAACTGGACACAGTGCTCAATGTGGGACTGACACTGAACTGGGCACACGGCTCAATGTGGGACTGACACTAAACAGGGCACAGTGCTCAATGTGGGACTGACATTGAATTGGGCACAGTGCTCAATGTGGGACTGACACTGAACTGGACACAGAGCTCAATGAGGGACTGACACTGAACTGGGCACACTGCTCAATGTGGGACTGACACTGAACTGGGCACAGTGCTCAATGTGGGACTGACACTGAACTGGACACAGTGCTCAATGTGGGACTGACACTGAACTGGGCACACTGCTCAATGTGGGACTGACACTGAACTGGACACAGTGCTCAGTGTGGGACTGACACTGAACTGGGCACAGTGCTCAATGTGGGACTTACACTGAACTGGGCACAGTGCTCAATGTGGGACTGACACTGAACTGGACACAGTGCTCAATGTGGGACTGACACTGAACTGGACACAGTGCTCAATATGGGTCTGACACGGAACGGGGCACAGTGCTCAACGTGGGACTGACACTGAACTGGACACAGTGCTCAATGTGGGACTGATACTGTACTGGACACAGTGCTCAACGTGGGACTGACACTGAACTGGACACTGCTCAATGTGAGACTGACACTGAACTGGACACAGTGCTCAATGTGGGATTGATACTGAACTGGACACAGAGATCAATGTGGGACTGACACTGAACTGGACACAGTGCTCAATGTGGGTCTGACACAGAACTGGGCACACTGCTCAATGTGGGACTGACACTGAACTGGACACACTGCTCAATGTGGGACTGACACTGAACTGGACACAGAGCTCAATGTGGGACTGACACTGAACTGGACACACTGCTCAATGTGGGACTGACACTGAACTGGGCACAGTGCTCAATGTGGGACTGACAGTGAACTGGACACAGTGCTCAATATGGGACTGACACTGAACTGGACACACTGCTCAATGTGGGACTGACACTGAACTGGACACAGTGCTCAATATGGGTCTGACTCTGAACTGGGCACAGTGCTCAATGTGGGACTGACACTGAACTGGACACAGTGCTCAATGTTGGAATGATACTGAACTGGACACAGTGCTCAATGTGGGACTGACACTGAACTGGACACACTGCTCAACGTGGGACTGACACTGAACTGGACACAGAGCTCAATGTGGGACTGACACTGAACTGGACACACTGCTCAATGTGGGACTGACACTGAACTGGGCACAGTGCTCAACGTGGGACTGATACTGAACTGGACACACTGCTCAATATGGGACTGACACTGAACTGGACGCACTGCTCAATGTGGGACTGACACTGAACTGGACACAGTGCTCAATATGGGTCTGACTCTGAAATGGATACGGTGCTCAATGTGGGACTGACACTGAACTGGACACAGTGCTCAATGTTGGAATGATACTGAACTGGACACAGTGCTCAATGTGGGACCGACACTGAACTGGACACAGAGCTCAATGTGGGTCTGACACTGAACTGGACACAGTGCTCAATGTGGGACTGACACTGAACTGGACACAGACCTCAATGTGGGTGTGACGCTGAACTGGACACAGTGCTCAATGTGGGACTGACACTGAACTGGACACAGTGCTCAATGTGGGACTGATACTGAACTGGACACAGTGCTCAATGTGGGACTGACACTGAAGTGGACACAGTGCTCAATGTGGGACTGACACTGAACTGGGCACAGTGCTCAATGTGGGACTGACACTGAACTGGACACAGTGCTCAATGTGCGACTGACACTGAACTGGGCACAGTGCGCAATGTGGGACTGACACTGAACTGGACACACTGCTCAATGTGGGACTGACACTGAACTGGGCACAGTGCTCAATGTGGGACTGACACTGAACTGGACACAGTGCTCAATGTGGAACTGACACTGAACTGGACACACTGCTCAATGTGGGACTGACACTGAACTGGGCACAGTGCTCAATGTGGGACTGACACTGAACTGGACACAGTGCTCAATGTGGGACTGACACTGAACTGGGCACAGTGCTCAACGTGGGACTGACACTGAACTGGACACAGTGCTCAATGTTGGAATGATACTGAACTGGACACAGTGCTCAATGTGGGACTGACACTGAACTGGACACAGAGCTCAATGTGGGACTGACACTGAACTGGACACCGTGCTCAATGTGGGACTGACACAGAACTGGACACAGTGCTCAATGTGGGGTGACACAGAACTGGACACAGTGCAAAATGTGGGACTGATACTGAACTGGACACACTGCTCCATATAGGACTGACACTGAACTGGACACAGAGCTCAATGTGGGACTGACACTGAACTGGACACAGAGCTCAATGTGGGACTGACATTGAACTGGGCACAGTGCTCAATGTGGGACTGACACTGAACTGGACACAGTGCTCAATATGGGACTGACACTGAACTGGACACACTGCTCAATGTGGGACTGACACTGAACTGGACACAGTGCTCAATATGGGTCTGACTCTGAACTGGGCACAGTGCTCAATGTGCGACTGACACTGAACTGGACACAGTGCTCAATGTTGGAATGATACTGAACTGGACACAGTGCTCAATGTGGGACTGACACTGAACTGGACACAGAGCTCAATGTGGGTCTGACACTGAACTGGACACAGTGCTCAATGTGGGACTGACACTGAACTGGACACAGACCTCAATGTGCGTCTGACGCTGAACTGGACACAGTGCTCAATGTGGGACTGACACTGAACTGGACACAGTGCTCAATGTGGGACTGATACTGAACTGGACACACTGCTCAATGAGGGACTGACACTGAACTGGACACAGTGCTCAATGTGGGACTGACACTGAACTGGGCACAGTGCTCAATGTGGGACTTACACTGAACTGGACACAGTGCTCAATGTGCGACTGACACTGAACTGGGCACAGTGCGCAATGTTGGACTGACATTGCACTGGACACACTGCTCAATGTGGGACTGACACTGAACTGGGCACAGTGCTCAATGTGGGACTGACACTGAACTGGACACAGTGCTCAATATGGGACTGACACTGAACTGGACACAGTGCTCAATATGGGTCTGACTCTGAACTGGACACGGTGCTCAATGTGGGACTGACACTGAACTGGACATACTGCTCAATGTGGGACTGACACTGAACTGGGCACAGTTCTCAATGTGGGACTGACACTGAACTGGGCACAGTGCTCAATGTGGGACTGACACTGAACTGGGCACAGTGCTCAATGTGGGACTGACACTGAACTGGACACAGTGCTCAATGTGGGACTGACACTGAACTGAGCACAGTGATCAACGTGGGACTGACACTGAACGGGGCACACTGCTCAATGTGGGTCTGACACAGAACAGGCCACAGTGCTCAATGTGGGATTGACACTGAACTGGACACAGTGTTCAATGTGGGACTGACACTGAACTGGACACAGTGCTCAATGTGGGACTGACACTGAACTGGACACAGTGCTCAATGTGGGACTGACACTGAACTGGACACAGAGCTCAATGAGGGACTGACACTGAACTGGACACAGTGCTCAATGTGGGACTGACACTGAACTGGGCACACGGCTCAATGTGGGACTGACACTAAACAGGGCACAGTGCTCAATGTGGGACTGACATTGAACTGGGCACAGTGCTCAATGTGGGACTGACACTGAACTGGACACAGAGCTCAATGAGGGACTGACACTGAACTGGGCACACTGCTCAATGTGGGACTGACACTGAACTGGGCACAGTGCTCAATGTGGGACTGACACTGAACTGGACACAGTGCTCAATGTGGGACTGACACTGAACTGGGCACACTGCTCAATGTGGGACTGACACTGAACTGGACACAGTGCTCAGTGTGGGACTGACACTGAACTGGGCACAGTGCTGAATGTGGGACTTACACTGAACTGGGCACAGTGCTCAATGTGGGACTGATACTGAACTGGGCACATTGCACAATGTGGAACTGACACTGAACTGGACACACTGCTCAATGTGGGACTGACGCTGAACTGGGCACAGTGCTCAATGTGGGACTGACACTGAACTGGACACAGTGCTCAATGTGGGACTGACACTGAACTGGACACAGTGCTCAATGTGGGACTGACACTGAACTGGACACAGTGCTCATTGTGCGACTGACACTGAACTGGGCACAGTGCGCAATGTGGGACTGACACTGAACTGGACACAGAGCTCAATGTGGGACTAACTCTGAACTGGACACACTGCTCAATGTGGGACTGACACTGAACTGGACACAGAGCTCAATGGGAGTCAGACACTGAACTGGACACAGTACTCAATGTGGGACTGACACTGAACTGGACACAGTGCTCAATGTGGGACTGATACTGAACTGGACACACTGCTCAATGTGGGACTGACACTGAACTGGACACAGTGCTCAATGTGTGTCTGACACTGAACTGGACACAGTGCACCTTGTGGGACTGATACTGAACTGGACACACTGCTCAACGTGGGACTGCCACTGAACTGTACACAGACCTCAATGTGGGTCTGACGCTGAACTGGACACAGTGCTCAATGTGGGACTGACACTGAACTGGACACAGTGCTCAATGTGTGTCTGACACTGAACTGGACACGGAGCTCATTGTGGGTCTGACACTGAACTGGATACAGTGCTCAATGTGGGACTGACACTGAACTGGATACAGTGCTCAATGTGGGACTGACACTGAACTGGACCCAGTGCTCAATGTGCGACTGACACTGAACTGGGCACAGTGCTCAATGTGGGGTTGACACTGAACTGGACACAAAGCTAAATGTGGGACTAACTCTGAACTGGACAAAATGCTCAATGTGGGACTGACACTGAACTGGGCACAGTGCTCAATGTGGGACTGACACTGAACTGGACACAGTGCTCAATATGGGACTGACACTGAACTGGACACAGTGCTCAATGTTGGAATGATACTGAACTGGGCACAGTGCTCAATGTGGGACTGACACAGAACTGGGCACAGTGCTCAATGTGGGACTGACACTGAACTGGACACAGAGCTCAATGTTGGTCTGTAACTGAACTGGACACAGTGCTCAATGTGGGACTGACACTGAACTGGACACAGACCTCAATGTGGGTCTGTAACTGAACTGGACACAGTGCTCATTGTGCGACTGACACTGAACTGGGCACAGTGCGCAATGTGGGACTGACACTGAACTGGACACAGAGCTCAATGTGGGACTAACTCTGAACTGGACACACTGCTCAATGTGGGACTGACACTGAACTGGACACAGAGCTCAATGTGAGTCGGACACTGAACTGGACACAGTGCTCAATGTGGGACTGACACTGAACTGGACACAGTGCTCAATGTGGGACTGACACTGAACTGGACACAGACATCAATGTGGGTCTGACACTGAACTGGACACAGTGCTCAATGTGGGACTGACACTGAACTGGACACAGTGCTCAATGTGGGACTGATACTGAACTGGACACACTGCTCAATGTGGGACTGACACTGAACTGGACACAGTGCTCAATGTGGGACTGACACTGAACTGGGCACAGTGCTCAACGTGGGACTCACTCTGAACTGGACACAGAGCTCAATGTGGGACTGACACTGAACTGGGTACAGTGCTCAATATGGGACTGACACTGAACTGGACACAGAGCTCAATGTGTGACTGCCACTGAACTGGGCACAGTGCTCAAAGTGGGTCTGACACTGAACTGGACAGAGTGATCCATGTGGGACTGACACTGAACTGGACACAGAGCTCAATGTGGGACTGACACTGAACTGGACACAGTGCCCAATTTGGGACTGACACTGAACTAGACACAGTGCTCAATGTGGGACTGATACTGTACTGAACACAGCGCTCAATGTGAGACTGGCACTGAACAGTACACACTGCTCAATGTGGGACTGACACTGAACTGGACACACTGCTCAATATGGGTCTGACTCTGATCTGGACACGGTGCTCAATGTGGGACTGACACTGAACTGGGCAAAGTGCTCAATGTGGGACTGTCACTGAACTGAGCACAGTGCTCAATGTGGGACTGACACTGAACTGGACACAGTGCTCAATGTGGGACTGATACTGTACTGGACACAGTGCTCAACGTGGGACTGACACTGAACTGGACACTGCTCAATGTGAGACTGACACTGAACTGGACACAGTGCTCAATGTGGGATTGATACTGAACTGGACACAGAGATCAATGTGGGACTGACACTGTACTGGACAGAGTGCTCAATGTGGGTCTGACACAGAACTGGGCACACTGCTCAATGTGGGACTGACACTGAACTGGACACAGTGCTCAATGTGGAACTGACTCTGAACTGGACACACTGCTCAATGTGGGACTGACACTGAACTGGGCACAGTGCTCAATGTGGGACTGACACTGAACTGGACACAGTGCTCAATGTGGGACTGACACTGAACTGGGCACAGTGCTCAACGTGGGACTGACACTGAACTGGACACAGTGCTCAATGTGGGTCTGACACTTAACTGGACACAGTGCTCAATGTGGGACTGACACTGAACTGGACACAGTGCTCAATGTGGGACTGACACTGAACTGGGCACAGTGCTCAATGTGGGACTGACACTGAACTGGACCCAGTGCTCAATGTGCGACTGACACTGAACTGGGCACAGTGCTCAATGTGGGGTTGACACTGAACTGGACACAAAGCTAAATGTGGGACTAACTCTGAACTGGACAAAATGCTCAATGTGGGACTGACACTGAACTGGGCACAGAGCTCAATGTGGGTCTGTTACTGAACTGGACACAGTGCTCAATGTTGGAATGATACTGAACTGGACACAGTGCTCAATGTGGGACTGACACTGAACTGGGCACAGTGCTCAATGTGGGACTGACACTGAACTGGACACAGAGCTCAATGTGGGTCAGACACTGAACTGGACACAGTGCTCAATGTGGGACTGACACTGAACTGGGCACAGACCTCAATGTGGATCTGACACTGAACTGGACACAGTGCTCATTGTGCGACTGACACTGAACTGGGCACAGTGCGCAATGTGGGACTGACACTGAACTGGACACAGAGCTCAATGTGGGACTAACTCTGAACTGGACACAATGCTCAATGTGGGACTGACACTGAACTGGGCACAGTGCTCAATGTGGGACTGACACTGAACTGGACACAGTGCTCAATATGGGACTGACACTGAACTGGACACAGTGCTCAATGTGGGACAGTCACAGAACTGGACACACTGCTCAATGTGGGACTGTCACTGAACTGAACACAGTGCTCAATGTGGGACTGACACTGAACTGGACACAGTGCTCAATGTTGGAATGATACTGAACTGGACACAGTGCTCAATGTGGGACTGACACTGAACTGGGCACAGTGCTCAATGTGGGACTGACACGGAACTGGACACAGAGCTCAATGTGGGTCAGACACTGAACTAGACACAGTGCTCAATGTGGGACTGACACTGAACTGGGCACAGACCTCAATGTGGATCTGACACTGAACTGGACACAGTGCTCATTGTGCGACTGACACTGAACTGGGCACAGTGCGCAATGTGGGACTGACACTGAACTGGACACAGAGCTCAATGTGGGACTAACTCTGAACTGGACACAATGCTCAATGTGGAACTGACACTGAACTGGGCACAGTGCTCAATGTGGGACTGACACTGAACTGGACACAGTGCTCAATGTGGGACAGTCACAGAACTGGACACACTGCTCAATGTGGGACTGCCACTGAACTGGGCACAGTGCTCAATGTGTGTCTGACACTAAACTGGACAGAGTGCTCAATGTGGGACTGACACTGAACTGGACACAGAGCTCAAAGTGGGACTGACACTGAACTGGACACAGTGCCCAATGTGGGACTGACACTGAACTGGACACAGTGCTCAATGTGGGACTGATACTGAACTGGACACAGTGCTCAATGTGGGGTGACACTGAACAGTACACACTGCTCAATGTGGGACTGACACTGAACTGGACACAGTGCTCAATGTGTGTCTGACACTGAACTGGACAGAGTGCTCAAGGTGGGACTGACACTGAACTGCACACAGTGCTCTATGTGGGTCTGACACTGAACTGGACACACTGCTCAATGTGGGACTGACACTGAACTGGACACAGTGCTCAATGTGGGACTGATACTGAACTGGACACAGTGCTCAATGTGGGGTGACACTGAACAGTACACACTGATCAATGTGGGACTGACACTGACCTGGACACAGTGCTCAATGTGGGACTGACACTGAACTGGGCACATTGCTCAATGTGGGACTGACACTGAACTGGACACACTGCTCAATGTGGGACTGTCACTGAACTGAACACAGTGCTCAATGTGGGACTGACACTGAACTGGACACAGTGCTCAATGTTGGAATGACACTGAACTGGACACAGTGCTCAATGTGGGACTGACACTGAACTGGGCACAGTGCTCAATGTGGGACTGACACTGAACTGGACACAGAGCTCAATGTGGGTCAGACACTCAACTGGACACAGTGCTCAATGTGGGACTGACACTGAACTGGGCACAGACCTCAATGTGGATCTGACACTGAACTGGACACAGTGCTCATTGTGCGACTGACACTGAACTGGACACAGTGCGCAATGTGGGACTGACACTGAACTGGACACAGAGCTCAATGTGGGACTAACTCTGAACTGGACACAATGCTCAATGTGGGACTGACACTGAACTGGGCACAGTGCTCAATGTGGGACTGACACTGAACTGGACACAGTGCTCAATATGGGACTGACACTGAACTGGACAGAGTGCTCAATGTGGGACAGTCACAGAACTGGACACACTGCTCAATGTGGGACTGCCACTGAACTGGGCACAGTGCTCAATGTGTGTCTGACACTGAACTGGACACAGTGCTCAATGTGTGTCTGACACTAAACTGGACAGAGTGCTCAATGTGGGACTGACACTGAACTGGACACAGAGCTCAAAGTGGGACTGACACTGAACTGGACACAGTGCCCAATGTGGGACTGACACTGAACTGGACACAGTGCTCAATGTGGAACTGATACTGAACTGGACACAGTGCTCAATGTGGGGTGACACTGAACAGTACACACTGCTCAAAGTGGGACTGACACTGAACTGGACACAGTGCTCAATGTGGGTCTGACACTGAACTGGACAGAGTGCTCAAGGTGGGACTGACACTGAACTGCACACAGTGCTCTATGTGGGTCTGACACTGAACTGGACACACTGCTCAATGTGGGACTGACACTGAACTGGACACAGTGCTCAATGTGGGACTGATACTGAACTGGACACAGTGCTCAATGTGGGGTGACACTGAACAGTACACACTGCTCAATGTGGGACTGACACTGACCTGGACACAGTGCTCAATGTGGGACTGACACTGAACTGGGCACATTGCTCAATGTGGGACTGACACTGAACTGGACACAGTGCTCAATATGGGACTGACACTGAACTGGACACAGTGCTCAATGTGGGACAGTCACAGAACTGGACACACTGCTCAATGTGGGACTGCCACTGAACTGGGCACAGTGCTCAATGTGTGTCTGACACTAAACAGCACAGAGTGCTCAATGTGGGACTAACTCTGAACTGGGCACAGTGCTCAATGTGGGACTGACACTGAACTGGACACAGAGCTCAAAGTGGGTCTGATACTCAACTGGACACAGTGCTCAATGTGGGTCTGACACTGAACTGGGCACAGTGCTCAATGTGGGACTGACACTGAACTGGACACAGTGCTCAATGTGGGACTGACACTGAACTGGACACAGTGCTCAATGTGCGACTGACACTGAACTGGGCACAGTGCTCAGTGTGGGACTGACACTGAACTGGACACAGTGCTCAATGTGGGGTGACACTGAACTGGACACAGTGCGCAATGTGGGACTGACACTGAACTGGACACAGAGCTCAATGTGGGACTGATACTGAACTGGACACAGTGCTCAATGTGGGGTGACACTGAACAGTACACACTGCTCAATGTGGGACTGACACTGAACTGGACACAGTGCTCAATGTGTGTCTGACACTGAACTGGACAGAGTGCTCAAGGTGGGACTGACACTGAACTGCACACAGTGCTCTATGTGGGTCTGACACTGAACTGGACACACTGCTCAATGTGGGACTGACACTGAACTGGACACAGTGCTCAATGTGGGACTGATACTGAACTGGACACAGTGCTCAATGTGGGGTGACACTGAACAGTACACACTGCTCAATGTGGGACTGACACTGACCTGGACACAGTGCTCAATGTGGGACTGACACTGAACTGGGCACATTGCTCAATGTGGGACTGACACTGAACTGGACACAGTGCTCAATATGGGACTGACACTGAACTGGACACAGTGCTCAATGTGGGACAGTCACAGAACTGGACACACTGCTCAATGTGGGACTGCCACTGAACTGGGCACAGTGCTCAATGTGTGTCTGACACTAAACAGGACAGAGTGCTCAATGTGGGACTAACTCTGAACTGGGCACAGTGCTCAATGTGGGACTGACACTGAACTGGACACAGAGCTCAAAGTGGGTCTGATACTGAACTGGACACAGTGCTCAATGTGGGTCTGACACTGAACTGGGCACAGTGCTCAATGTGGGACTGACACTGAACTGGACACAGTGCTCAATGTGGGACTGACACTGAACTGGACACACTGCTCAATGTGGGACTGTCACTGAACTGAACACAGTGCTCAATGTGGGACTGACACTGAACTGGACACAGTGCTCAATGTTGGAATGATACTGAACTGGACACAGTGCTCAATGTGGGACTGACACTGAACTGGGCACAGTGCTCAATGTGGGACTGACACTGAACTGGACACAGAGCTCAATGTGGGTCAGACACTGAACTGGACACAGTGCTCAATGTGGGACTGACACTGAACTGGGCACAGACCTCAATGTGGATCTGACACTGAACTGGACACAGTGCTCATTGTGCGACTGACACTGAACTGGGCACAGTGCGCAATGTGGGACTGACACTGAACTGGACACAGAGCTCAATGTGGGACTAACTCTGAACTGGACACAATGCTCAATGTGGGACTGACACTGAACTGGGCACAGTGCTCAATGTGGGACTGACACTGAACTGGACACAGTGCTCAATATGGGACTGACACTGAACTGGACACAGTGCTCAATGTGGGACAGTCACAGAACTGGACACACTGCTCAATGTGGGACTGCCACTGAACTGGGCACAGTGCTCAATGTGTGTCTGACACTGAACTGGACACAGTGCTCAATGTGTGTCTGACACTAAACTGGACAGAGTGCTCAATGTGGGACTGACACTGAACTGGACACAGAGCTCAAAGTGGGACTGACACTGAACTGGACACAGTGCCCAATGTGGGACTGACCCTGAACTGGACACAGTGCTCAATGTGGGACTGATACTGAACTGGACACAGTGCTCAATGTGGGGTGACACTGAACAGTACACACTGCTCAATGTGGGACTGACACTGAACTGGACACAGTGCTCAATGTGTGTCTGACACTGAACTGGACAGAGTGCTCAAGGTGGGACTGACACTGAACTGCACACAGTGCTCTATGTGGGTCTGACACTGAACTGGACACACTGCTCAATGTGGGACTGACACTGAACTGGACACAGTGCTCAATGTGGGACTGATACTGAACTGGACACAGTGCTCAATGTGGGGTGACACTGAACAGTACACACTGCTCAATGTGGGACTGACACTGACCTGGACACAGTGCTCAATGTGGGACTGACACTGAACTGGGCACATTGCTCAATGTGGGACTGACACTGAACTGGACACAGTGCTCAATATGGGACTGACACTGAACTGGACACAGTGCTCAATGTGGGACAGTCACAGAACTGGACACAGTGCTCAATGTGGGACTGCCACTGAACTGGGCACAGTGCTCAATGTGTGTCTGACACTAAACAGGACAGAGTGCTCAATGTGGGACTAACTCTGAACTGGGCACAGTGCTCAATGTGGGACTGACACTGAACTGGACACAGAGCTCAAAGTGGGTCTGATACTCAACTGGACACAGTGCTCAATGTGGGTCTGACACTGAACTGGGCACAGTGCTCAATGTGGGACTGACACTGAACTGGACACAGTGCTCAATGTGGGACTGACACTGAACTGGACACAGTGCTCAATGTGCGACTGACACTGAACTGGGCACAGTGCTCAATGTGGGACTGACACTGAACTGGACACAGTGCTCAATGTGGGGTGACACTGAACTGGACACAGTGCGCAATGTGGGAATTACACTGAACTGGACACAGAGCTCAATGTGGGACTGATACTGAACTGGACACAGTGCTCAATGTGGGGTGACACTGAACAGTACACACTGCTCAATGTGGGACTGACACTGAACTGGACACAGTGCTCAATGTGTGTCTGACACTGAACTGGACAGAGTGCTCAAGGTGGGACTGACACTGAACTGCACACAGTGCTCTATGTGGGTCTGACACTGAACTGGACACACTGCTCAATGTGGGACTGACACTGAACTGGACACAGTGCTCAATGTGGGACTGATACTGAACTGGACACAGTGCTCAATGTGGGGTGACACTGAACAGTACACACTGCTCAATGTGGGACTGACACTGACCTGGACACAGTGCTCAATGTGGGACTGACACTGAACTGGGCACATTGCTCAATGTGGGACTGACACTGAACTGGACACAGTGCTCAATATGGGACTGACACTGAACTGGACACAGTGCTCAATGTGGGACAGTCACAGAACTGGACACACTGCTCAATGTGGGACTGCCACTGAACTGGGCACAGTGCTCAATGTGTGTCTGACACTAAACAGGACAGAGTGCTCAATGTGGGACTAACTCTGAACTGGGCACAGTGCTCAATGTGGGACTGACACTGAACTGGACACAGAGCTCAAAGTGGGTCTGATACTGAACTGGACACAGTGCTCAATGTGGGTCTGACACTGAACTGGGCACAGTGCTCAATGTGGGACTGACACTGAACTGGACACAGTGCTCAATGTGGGACTGACACTGAACTGGACACACTGCTCAATGTGGGACTGTCACTGAACTGAACACAGTGCTCAATGTGGGACTGACACTGAACTGGACACAGTGCTCAATGTTGGAATGATACTGAACTGGACACAGTGCTCAATGTGGGACTGACACTGAACTGGGCACAGTGCTCAATGTGGGACTGACACTGAACTGGACACAGAGCTCAATGTGGGTCAGACACTGAACTGGACACAGTGCTCAATGTGGGACTGACACTGAACTGGGCACAGACCTCAATGTGGATCTGACACTGAACTGGACACAGTGCTCATTGTGCGACTGACACTGAACTGGGCACAGTGCGCAATGTGGGACTGACACTGAACTGGACACAGAGCTCAATGTGGGACTAACTCTGAACTGGACACAATGCTCAATGTGGGACTGACACTGAACTGGACACAGTGCTCAATATGGGACTGACACTGAACTGGACACAGTGCTCAATGTGGGACAGTCACAGAACTGGACACACTGCTCAATGTGGGACTGCCACTGAACTGGGCACAGTGCTCAATGTGTGTCTGACACTGAACTGGACACAGTGCTCAATGTGTGTCTGACACTAAACTGGACAGAGTGCTCAATGTGGGACTGACACTGAACTGGACACAGAGCTCAAAGTGGGACTGACACTGAACTGGACACAGTGCTCAATGTGGGACTGACACTGAACTGGACACAGTGCTCAATGTGGGACTGATACTGAACTGAGCACAGTGCTCAATGTGGGACGGACACTGAACTGGGCACAGTGCTCAATGTGGGACTGACACTGAACTGGACACAGTGCTCAATGTGGGACTGACACTGAACTGGACACAGTGCTCTATGTGGGACTGACACTGAACTGGACACAGTGCTCAATGTGGGTCTGACACTGAACTGGGCACAGTGCTCAATGTGGGACTGACACTGAACTGGACACAGTGCTCAATGTGGGACTGACACTGAACTGGACACAGTGCTCAATGTGCGACTGACACTGAACTGGGCACAGTGCTCAATGTGGGACTGACACTGAACTGGACACAGTGCTCAATGTGGGGTGACACTGAACTGGACACAGTGCGCAATGTGGGACTGACACTGAACTGGACACAGAGCTCAATGTGGGACTGATACTGAACTGGAAACAGTGCTCAATGTGGGGTGACACTGAACAGTACACACTGCTCAATGTGGGACTGACACTGAACTGGACACAGTGCTCAATGTGTGTCTGACACTGAACTGGACAGAGTGCTCAAGGTGGGACTGACACTGAATTGCACACAGTGCTCTATGTGGGTCTGACACTGAACTGGACACACTGCTCAATGTGGGACTGACACTGAACTGGACACAGTGCTCAATGTGGGACTGATACTGAACTGGACACACTGCTCAATGTGGGACTGACACTGAACTGGACACAGTGCTCAATGTGGGGTGACACTGAACAGTACACACTGCTCAATGTGGGACTGACACTGACCTGGACACAGTGCTCAATGTGGGACTGACACTGAACTGGGCACATTGCTCAATGTGGGACTGACACTGAACTGGACACAGTGCTCAATATGGGACTGACACTGAACTGGACACAGTGCTCAATGTGGGACAGTCACAGAACTGGACACACTGCTCAATGTGGGACTGCCACTGAACTGGGCACAGTGCTCAATGTGTGTCTGACACTAAACAGGACAGAGTGCTCAATGTGGGACTAACTCTGAACTGGGCACAGTGCTCAATGTGGGACTGACACTGAACTGGACACAGAGCTCAAAGTGGGTCTGATACTGAACTGGACACACTGCTCAATGTGGGACTGTCACTGAACTGAACACAGTGCTCAATGTGGGACTGACACTGAACTGGACACAGTGCTCAATGTTGGAATGATACTGAACTGGACACAGTGCTCAATGTGGGACTGACACTGAACTGGGCACAGTGCTCAATGTGGGACTGACACTGAACTGGACACAGAGCTCAATGTGGGTCAGACACTGAACTGGACACAGTGCTCAATGTGGGACTGACACTGAACTGGGCACAGACCTCAATGTGGATCTGACACTGAATTGGACACAGTGCTCATTGTGCGACTGACACTGAACTGGGCACAGTGCGCAATGTGGGACTGACACTGAACTGGACACAGAGCTCAATGTGGGACTAACTCTGAACTGGACACAATGCTCAATGTGGGACTGACACTGAACTGGGCACAGTGCTCAATGTGGGACTGACACTGAACTGGACACAGTGCTCAATATGGGACTGACACTGAACTGGACACAGTGCTCAATGTGGGACAGTCACAGAACTGGACACACTGCTCAATGTGGGACTGCCACTGAACTGGGCACAGTGCTCAATGTGTGTCTGACACTGAACTGGACACAGTGCTCAATGTGTGTCTGACACTAAACTGGACAGAGTGCTCAATGTGGGACTGACACTGAACTGGACACAGAGCTCAAAGTGGGACTGACACTGAACTGGACACAGTGCCCAATGTGGGACTGACCCTGAACTGGACACAGTGCTCAATGTGGGACTGATACTGAACTGGACACAGTGCTCAATGTGGGGTGACACTGAACAGTACACACTGCTCAATGTGGGACTGACACTGAACTGGACACAGTGCTCAAGGTGGGACTGACACTGAACTGCACACAGTGCTCTATGTGGGTCTGACACTGAACTGGACACACTGCTCAATGTGGGACTGACACTGAACTGGACACAGTGCTCAATGTGGGACTGATACTGAATTGGACACAGTGCTCAATGTGGGGTGACACTGAACAGTACACACTGCTCAATGTGGGACTGACACTGACCTGGACACAGTGCTCAATGTGGGACTGACACTGAACTGGGCACAGTGCTCAATGTGGGACAGTCACAGAACTGGACACACTGCTCAATGTGGGACTGCCACTGAACTGGGCACAGTGCTCAATGTGTGTCTGACACTAAACAGGACAGATTGCTCAATGTGGGACTATCTCTGAACTGGGCACAGTGCTCAATGTGGGACTGACACTGAACTGGACACAGAGCTCAAAGTGGGTCTGATACTGAACTGGACACAGTGCTCAATGTGGGTCTGACACTGAACTGGGCACAGTGCTCAATGTGGGACTGACACTGAACTGGACACAGTGCTCAATGTGGGACTGACACTGAACTGGACACAGTGCTCAATGTGCGACTGACACTGAACTGGGCACAGTGCTCAATGTGGGACTGACACTGAACTGGACACAGTGCTCAATGTGGGGTGACACTGAACTGGACACAGTGCGCAATGTGGGACTGACACTGAACTGGACACAGAGCTCAATGTGGGACTGATACTGAACTGGACACAGTGCTCAATGTGGGGTGACACTGAACAGTACACACTGCTCAATGTGGGACTGACACTGAACTGGACACAGTGCTCAATGTGTGTCTGACACTGAACTGGACAGAGTGCTCAAGGTGGGACTGACACTGAACTGCACACAGTGCTCTATGTGGGTCTGACACTGAACTGGACACACTGCTCAATGTGGGACTGACACTGAACTGGACACAGTGCTCAATGTGGGACTGATACTGAACTGGACACAGTGCTCAATGTGGGGTGACACTGAACAGTACACACTGCTCAATGTGGGACTGACACTGACCTGGACACAGTGCTCAATGTGGGACTGACACTGAACTGGGCACATTGCTCAATGTGGGACTGACACTGAACTGGACACAGTGCTCAATATGGGACTGACACTGAACTGGACACAGTGCTCAATGTGGGACAGTCACAGAACTGGACACACTGCTCAATGTGGGACTGCCACTGAACTGGGCACAGTGCTCAATGTGTGTCTGACACTAAACAGGACAGAGTGCTCAATGTGGGACTAACTCTGAACTGGGCACAGTGCTCAATGTGGGACTGACACTGAACTGGACACAGAGCTCAAAGTGGGTCTGATACTGAACTGGACACAGTGCTCAATGTGGGTCTGACACTGAACTGGGCACAGTGCTCAATGTGGGATTGACACTGAACTGGACACAGAGCTCAAAGTGGGACTGACACTGAACTGGACACAGTGCCCAATGTGGGACTGACACTGAACTGGGCACAGTGCTCAAAGTGGGTCTGATACTGAACTGGACACACTGCTCAATGTGGGACT
This sequence comes from Hemiscyllium ocellatum, assembly GCF_020745735.1. Lineage (NCBI taxonomy): Eukaryota > Metazoa > Chordata > Chondrichthyes > Orectolobiformes > Hemiscylliidae > Hemiscyllium > Hemiscyllium ocellatum. Next base: position 1,984,129 of record NC_083453.1, read on the forward strand.
GACACTGAACTGGACACACTGCTCAATATGGGTCTGACTCTGATCTGGACACGGCGTTCAATGTGGGACTGACACTGAACTGGACACAGTGCTCAATGTGGGACTGACACTGAACTGGACACAGTGCTCAATGTTGGAATGATACTGAACTGGACACAGTGCTCAATGTGGGACTGAAACTGAACTGGGCACAGTGCTCAATGTGGGACTGACACTGAACTGGACACAGAGCTCAATGTTGGTCTGACACTGAACTGAACACAGTGCTCAATGTGGGACTGACACTGAACTGGGCACAGACCTCAATGTGGGTCTGACACTGAACTGGGCACAGTGCGCAATGTGGGACTGACACTGAACTGGACATAGAGCTCAATGTGGGACTAACTCTGAACTGGACACAATGCTCAATGTGGGACAGACACTGAGCTGGGCACAGTGCTCAATGTGGGACTGACACTGAACTGGACACAGTGCTCAATATGGGACTGACACTGAACTGGACACAGTGCTCATTGTGGGACAGTCACAGAACTGGACACAGTGCTCAAAGTGGGACTGACACTGAACTGGGCACAGTGCTCATTGTGTGTCTGACACTGAACTGGACAGAGTGCTCAATGTGGGACTGACACTGAACTGGACACAGAGCTCAAAGTGGGACTGACACTGAACTGGACACAGTGCCCAATGTGGGACTGATACTGAACTGGACAGAGTGCTCAATGTGGGACTGACACTGAACTGGACACAGTGCTCTATGTGGTTCTGACACTGAACTGGACACACTGCTCAATGTGGGACTGACACTGAACTGGACACAGTGCTCAATGTGGGACTGATACTGAACTGGCCACAGTGCTCAATGTGGGGTGACACTGAACAGTACACACTGCTCAATGTGGGACTGACACTGACCTGGACACAGTGCTCAATGTGGGACTGACACTGAACTGAACAGAGTCCTCAATGTGGGACTGATAATGAACTGGGCACAGTGCTCAATGTGGGACTGACACTGAACTGGACACAGAGCTCAAAGTGGGTCTAATACTGAACTGGACACAGTGCTCAATGTGGGTCTGACACTGAACTGGGCACACTGCTCAATGTGGGTCTGACACTGAACTGGACACAGTGCTCAATGTGGGACTGATACTGAACTGGACACAGTGCTCAATGTGGGTCTGACACTGAACTGGGCACACTGCTCAATGTGGGACTGACACTGAACTGGACACAGTGCTCAATGTGGGACAGACACTGAACTGGGCACACTGCTCAATGTGGGACTGACACTGAACTGGGCACAGTGCTCAACGTGGGACTGACACTGAACTGGACACAGTGCTCAATGTGGGACTGATACTGAACTGGACACAGTGCTCAACGTGGGACTGACACTGAACTGGACACAGAGATCAATGTGGGACTGACACTGAACTGGACACAGTGCTCAATGTGGGACTGACACTGAACTGGACATAGTGCTCAATGTGGGTCTGACACTGAACAGGACACAGTGCTCAATGTGGGACTGACAGTGAACTGGGCACAGTGCTCACTGTGGGACTGACACTGAACTGGGCACACTGCTCAACGTGGGACTGACACTGAACTGGACACACTGCTCAATGTGGGACTGACACTGAACTGGACACAGACCTCAATGTGGGTCTGACACTGAACTGGACACAGTGCTCATTGTGCGACTGACACTGAACTGGGCACAGTGCGCAATGTGGGACTAACTCTGAACTGGACACAGTGCTCAATGTGGGGTGACACAGAACTGGACACAGTGCACAATGTGGGACTGATACTGAACTGGACACACTGCTCAACGTGTGACTGCCACTGAACTGGACACAGAGCTCAATGTGGGACTGACACTGAACTGGACACAGTGCTCAATGTGGGACTGACACTGAACTGGGCACAGACCTCAATGTGGATCTGACACTGAACTGGACACAGTGCTCATTGTGCGACTGACACTGAACTGGGCACAGTGCGCAATGTGGGACTGACACTGAACTGGACACAGTGCTCAATGTGGGACTGACACTGAACTGGACACACTGCTCAATGTGGGACTGACACTGAACTTTTCACAGTGCTCAATGTGGGAGTGCCACTGAACTGGACACAGTGCTCAATGTGGGACTGATTCTGAATTGGGCACAGTGCTCAATGTGGGAGTGACACTGAACTGGGCACAGTGCTCAATGTGGGACTGACACTGAACTGGACACACTGCTCAATGTGGGACTGACACTGAACTTTTCACAGTGCTCAACGTGGGAGTGCCACTGAACTGGACACAGTGCTCAATGTGGGACTGATTCTGAATTGGGCACAGTGCTCAATGTGGGACTGACACTGAACTGGGCACAGTGCTCAATATGGGACTGACGCTGAACTGGACTCAGTGCTCAATGTGGGACTGATACTGAACTGGACAGAGTGCTCAGTGTGGGACTGTAACTGAACTGGACACAGTGCTCAATGTGGGACTGATACTGAACTGGTCACAGAGCCCAATGTGGGACAGAAACTGAACTGGACACAGTGCTCAATGTGGGACTGACACTGAACTGGGCACAGTGCTCAATGTGGGACTGACACTGAACTGGACACAGACCTCAATGTGGGACTGACACTGAACTGGACATAGTGCTCAATGTGGGACTGACACTGAATTGAATACAATTCTGCTTCACTTCCACTTTGAACACTGTGTCCAGTTCAGTGTGAGTCCTCATTGTGGATTCTGTCCAGTTCTGTGTCAGTTCCACACTGAGCAATGTGTCCAGTTCAGATCAGTCCCACATTGAGAAGTGTGTCCCGTTTGCTTTCCATCCCATGTTAGGCAGTGCGCAGGTTTATTTCATTAGCACATTGTTCCCAATGGCATTTCAGGCTGCATGTTGTCCTGCTGTCCAGTTGGATTGAGAAGAACCTTTCCAGATGTCCTCTGTCTTAGCGATCTGAACACTGGAAAATAATAGAGATCTGAATTGTTTAATCTGGGCGGGAAGTGATCACGTAAGCAGGGACCCTCATCGAATGATCATTGCACCGTTGATTGGAATTGAAGGAGCAAATATAGAGTACATCTTCAAATTCCATTGCTAGAGCAGCACAACAAACACAGGCTGAAACGAGTGACCAGCGCATTTTGCTTTGTGCTTGAACGTCCGGCTTTACACAGCTGGTCATTGACACCCTGATGCAGGGTGTGTTCACAAGGAACAGAGAACCATCGCCAGCACAACTCGACAGTGCTTTTGGATCAACGCATGGCCATCCCGTGGGGAGGAATCACAAAGGGCTTTTCGTGTCTATGCACGCCTTTCCATCCAAGCAGTCTGCCCTCCAATCAGTGTGAGATCTTTGCTTGACATTTGTAGGTCAGATGGAACAGATATATTTCATAACGGATTCTCAATCTTAGCGAATCCTTGTCTGAGAATATGGATTTGAAAGTGTATATTGTCCTACCTGTGTGAGCATCAGAGCCATGAAGAAGGTGAAGATCGCAATTCCATTCATAGTTTCGGATGGTCTTCATACACTTGTGGAGACCTCCACTGGCACACTAGGAATACAGTAAAAAGTGGAGAGTGAGAGTTGCCCAGTCGCTCAGTCCATGTATCAATTATCCAGCAGTGTGGCACGGACCTGCAGGAGATACAAAATACCGGCAGAGATTTCAGGTTTCAATTCCCTGCCCAAGCAGTAATCTCCATGCAGTCGTGAGACTGAAATGGGCAGTCCTCAGAAGCAAGAGCTGAAAATGCGTTGCTGGAAAAGCGCAGCAGGTCAGGCAGCATCCAAGGAGCAGGAGAATCGACATTTCGGAATTGAGCCCTTCTTCAGGAATGAGGAAAGTGTGTCCAGCAGGCTAAGATAAAAGGTAGGGAGGAGGGACTTGGTGGGGGGGTGTTGGAAATGTGATAGGTGGAAGGAGGTCAAGGTGAGGGTGATAGGCCGGAGTGGGGTGGGGGCGGAGAGGTCAGGAAGAGGATTGCAGGTTAGGAGGGCGGTGCTGAGTTCGAGGGATTTGACTGAGACAAGGTGGGGGGAGGGGAAATGAGGAAACTGGAGAAATCTGAGTTCATCCCTTGTGGTTGGAGGGTTCCTAGGCAGAAGATGAGGTGCTCTTCCTCCAACCGTCGTGTTGCTACGGTCTGGCGATGGAGGAGTCCAAGGGCCTGCATGTCCTTGGTGGAGTGGGAGGGGGAGTTGAAGTGTCGGAGGGTCAGTGCTGGAGGAGTACCGCACTGGCGGAGGGTCAGTGCTGAGGGAGTGCAGCACTGTCAGAGGGTCAGTACTGAGGGAGCGCCGCACTGTCAGAGGGTCAGTGCTAAGGGAGTGGGCACTGTCGGAGGGTCAGTGCTGAGGGAGTGCCGCACCGTCGGAGGGTCAGTGCTGAGGGAGTGCCGCACTGTCGGAGGGTCAGTGCTGAGAGAGTGTCGGACTGTCGGAGGGTCAGTACTGAGGGAGTGCCGCACTGTCGGAGGGTCAGTGCTGAGGGAGTGCCGCACTGTCGGAGGGTCAGTGCTGAGGGAGTGCAGCACTGTCGGAGGGTCAGTGCTGAGTGAGAGCCGCATTGTCAGAGGGTCAGTGCTGAGGGAGTGCCGCACTGTCAGAGGGTCAGTGCTGAGGGAGCGCCGCACTGTCGGAGGGTCAGTGCTGAGGGAGCGCCGCACTGTCAGAGGGTCAGTGCTAAGGGAGTGGGCACTGTCGGAGGGTCAGTGCTGAGGGAGTGCTGCACTGTCAGAGGGTCAGTGCTAAGGGAGTGCCACACTGTTGGAGGGTCAGTGCTGAGGGAATGCAGTACTGTCGGAGGGTCAGTATTGAGGGAGTGCCGCACTGTCAGAGGGTCAGTGCTGAGGGAGTGCCGCACTGTTGGAGGGTCAGTGCTGAGGGAATGCAGCACTGTCAGAGGGTCAGTATTGAGGGAGTGCCGCACTGTCAGAGGGTCAGTGATGAGGGAGTGCCGCACTGTCGGAGGGTCAGTGCTGAGAGAGTGCTACACTGTTGGAGGGTCAGTACTGAGGGAGTGCCGCACTGTTGGAGGGTCAGTGCTGAGGGAGTGCCGCACTGTCGGAGGGTCAGTGCTGAGAGAGTGTCGGACTGTCGGAGGGTCAGTACTGAGGGAGTGCTGAACTGTCAGAGGGTCAGTGCTGAGGGAGTGCCGCACTGTTGGAGGGTCAGTGCTGAGGGAGTGCTGCACAGTCGGAGGGTCAGTGCTGAGGGAGGGCCGCACTGTCGGAGGGTCAGTGCTGAGGGAGTGCCGCACTGTCGGAGGGTCAGTACTGAGGGAGTGCTGAACTGTCGGAGGGTCAGTGCTGAGGGAGTGCCGCACTGTCGGAGGGTCAGTGCTGAGGGAGTGCCACACTGTTGGAGGGTCAGTGCTGAGGGAGTGCCGCACTGTTGGAGGGTCAGTACTGAGGGAGTGCTGAACTGTCGGAGGGTCAGTGCTGAGGGAGTGCCGCACTGTCGGAGGGTCAGTGCTGAGGGAGTGCCGCACTGTCGGAGGGTCAGTGCTGAGGGAGTGCCGCACTGTCGGAGGGTCAGTACTGAGGGAGTGCTGAACTGTCGGAGGGTCAGTGCTGAGGGAGTGCCGCACTGTTGGAGGGTCAGTGCTGAGGGAGTGTTGGACTGTCGGAGGGTCAGTGCTGAAGAAGTGCCACACTGTCGGAGGGTCAGTGCTGAGGGAGTGTTGGACTGTCAGAGGGTCAGTGCTGAGGGAGTGCCGCACGGTCGGAGGGTCAGTACTGAAGAAGTGCCACACTGTCAGAGAGTTAATACCGAGGGTGCACTGTGCTTGAGAAGCTCCTGTCTTTGAGATGAGATGCCAAGTGAAATCCTCTTTGCCCTCTCCATTGGGTCATGAATACACCTTTGGTTACTCTATCGGAAACGAGTCGGCACGCCCTCCCCACAATCCTGGCCTATATTTATTGTTCAGTTAATATCATAAACATCAGTACAATTTGCCTCATTCCTGTGTTGTTGGCTTTCAGTGAGTGCAAACTGGCTGCTGCATTGACTTGAACAGGGATTCCTTTTCAATCAGACATCAGTGCCTGGAAAGTGCTTTTGACAATTGTCTGATTATGAAAGACAGTGCGTGAATGCAATCAGGAATCAAGTAACTTTAGGAACCTGGAATCAGATTGGGCAGAGGGTGATGAGGGAATAGGGGCCTGGGAGTAGGGGTCAGAGAGTGACTGTAAAGTATCCTTTTCAAACCTCCCGACCTGCTTTATTTCTGTCTCATCTGAAGAAGACAAACTGGACTCAAAACATTCTCTCTGTTTTTTTCCTTCACAAATTTCGCCAGATCAACTGAGCTTCTCCAGCAATTTCTGCTTTTCTTTGTCCCAGTTCTCTCGGTCATGTTTCCGTTGCAGTTTTGGCTGCGCCCTTGGCTTCCGTTTATACATCCCTCCAAACTCTGCCTTCGTTCAGTCTGGCTCACGTGTCGTTCAGTCTGGCTCACGTGTCGTGCTATTTTGACTGAACTGAGTCAAGCCCCTGGAAATGGAAGTGGCAACTTTCTGACGGAGGAACCAGCCTGCTGAAAGCTCGGACTGACAGAGACCCAGTCTGGAGATGGTTGGTTCAGTTATTTACAGAACAGAGAAGCCTTGCCCAGAGTCATTTACTGAACGCTTTGAAAGTGAAACGGCTATCTGAGAGGATGAGAAAAAAAGATTTACCTCCTTGCAACCAGTTCTGACATGGTTTCAGCTCACGTGGGCACACTGAATCGACAGAGTTGCATTAAGATGGGGCAGATTCATTGAGTGTTGCCAGTACAGGGAGAGACAGCAGAGAGTTACTGTGAGAAATGAGAGTGGCTGTCATCATCGGTGACACACACAAGGGGGGAAGAGAGCATTGTAGTTCATTGCGCTGTGCAGCACCGGAACTTCCCAGGTTCAGAAAAGAACTGTTAAAGCTGGAAATAACTGGCACAGATTCAAACCAGTCTGGCACACTTGACAATGGAACTCCTGGCTGGATCCAGTATCACGGCTACCTTTCTTTCCTTCGAATTGTAATCGTTCAGAAAAAATACTAACCTGCTGCCTTCTGAACCTCTCGTGCAGATTGATTGAGGCACCTCTCTGAGCTGTGCGGCCCACGCATTGATTTATTGTCTGGCTGGATTCAAATCAAAACTCCGCAAAACTTCCCCATTCTGAGCTTCATGGTTTTAGAGCTTGTGTCAAACGCTGAGTAAGGAATCAGTCCTTTCGATCTCGTGAAAAGGAGGAAGTGGGCTGATTTCCTTCTTCCAAATGCCTGAGGATGCTGCAGAGATGAAAAAGATGAAGGAATGCTTGTTCCACCAGGCCTGCCCTATTGCTGTAAATGCTCTGCATGTTCAGGCCGAAGCCTGGGCTGCTGGTGAATTTGCTCCAAACAGGAGCTTACGGGTGTGGCAATGCTTATGTTGTCTCCTGCAACATAAACTGGGTATGGAAATCATCAATTTGAAGAATCCAACAGACTTTTGTAAGAGCTAATAGCCCTATACAAATATAATGTAGGCCTCTCCTCCTCAATCTCTTCCCTTGTTTGAGGTGTGGTGACCCTCACGTCAAACTAACGCAAGTAATCTCTCTCGAATGAGAGAGCAGTCCACTGGAGATTTTACCTTCATAGAGTCATAGAGTCCTAAAGCACAGAGACAGGTCTTTGGCACAACCTGGTCCATGCCAACCAAAATGTCCATCCATGCTAACCCCATTTCCCTGCACTTGGCCTATATCCTTCTCATCCTTTCCTGTTCACGTATTTGTCCAAATGCCTTTTAAATGTTGTTAATGTACCCACCTCAACCACTTCCACTGGCAGCTCATACCTTGTGCATACCACCCTCCGTGTAAAAAAAATTACCCCTCATGTTCTCTTTTATTCTTTCCCCTCGAACCTTAAACTGATGCCCTCTAGTCCCCGAACCCTGGGAAAAAGACAGAGTGCAATCACCATATCCATGCCTTTCCTGCTGAAGAGCTTTTGCCCGAAATGTCGATTTTCCTGCTCCTCGGATGCTGCCTGACCTGCTGTGCTTTTTCAGCACCACTCTCTCGACTCTGAACTCCAGCAGCTGCAGTACCCACTTTCGTCTATCCATGCCTCTCATGATCTTATACACTTCCATAAGATCCACCCTCCCCTCAGTCTCCTACGCTCCAAAGAAAAACTTCCTAGCTTGTCCAACCTCTCCCTATAACTCAGACCCTTTAGTCCTGGTAACATTCTTGTAAATTTCTTCGGCACTCTCTCCAGTTTAATAACATCCTTCCTATAGCAAGGTGACCAAAACTGAACACAAAACACCAGGTGTGGTTTCACCAACTTTCTACACATAACTTCCCAATTTCTATACTCAGTGCCCTGACTGATGAAGGCCAGTGTGCTAAAAGCCTCCTTCACTGCCCTGTCTACCTGGGACTCCACTTTCAGAGAACCATACACCTGAACTCCAAAGTCTCTCTGTTCCACTGCACCCCTTAAGGCCCTACCATTCACCATGGAGCTCCTACCTTGATTTGACTTTCCAAAATGCAAGACCTCACATTTATTTACATTAAACTCCATTTGCCATTTCTCGGCTGATCAAGGTCCTGCTGCAATTTCTGATAACCTATCTCACTGTCCCTGATACCTCGCATTTTTGTGTCATCAGCAAACTTACTAATCACGCCTTGTACTTTCTCATCCAAATCACTGACATAGATAACAAACAGTAACGCTCCCAGCACTGACCCCTGAGGCATTCCACTAGTCACAGGTATCCAATCCAACAAGCATCCTTCCACGATTACCCCCTGCTTCCTACCATCAAGCCAATTGTGTCCCCAGTTTGCCGGCTCCCCTTGGATTCCATGTGATCTAACCTTGCAGAGCAGCCTGCCATGTGGAACCTTCTCAAAGGCTTTACTGAAATCCATACAGACTACGCCAAAGACTATGCCCTCATCAACCTTCCTGGTCACATCAAAAACAACTCTAACACATTTGTGAGACACGATCATGGTTAGATACAGAGCAAAGCTCCCTCTACACTGTCCCCCCCATCAAACACTCCCAGGGACAGGGACAGCACGGGGTTAGATACAGAGCAAAGCTCCCCCTACACTGTCCCCCCATCAAACACTCCCAGGACAGGGACAGCACAAGTTTAGATACGGGGTAGAGCTCCCTCTACACTATCACACATCAAACACTCCCAGCACAGGGAGAGATTGGGGTTAGATAAAGAGGAAAGCTCCCTGTACACTGTTCCCATTAAAAACTCCCAGGACAGGGATAGCACGGAGTCAGATACAGAGTAAAGCTGCCTCTACACTGTCCCCATCAAGCCCTTCCTGAACATGGACAGCACAGGGTTAGATACAAAGTAAAGCTCCCACTACACTGACCTCCCCCCCCCTCCCCCGAACACTCCCAGGACAGGGACAGCTCGGGGTTATAGATACGGAGTAAAGCTCTCTCAACACAGACACCCCCTCAAACAGTCCCAGGACAGTGACAGCACAGGTTTAGATATGGGGTAAAGCTCCGTCCACATGGTCACCATCAAATACTCCCAGCACAGGGAGAGAATGAGGTTAGACACAGTGGAAAGCTCCCTGTACACTGTTCCCATTAAAATCTCCCAGGGACAGGGACAGCACAAGGTCAGATACAGAGTAAAGCTTCCCTTTAGCATCCCTCATCAAACAATCCCAGCACAGGATCAGCACAGGGTTAGATACAGAGTAAAGCTTCCTCTACACTGTCCCCCATCAAACACTCCCAGGACAGGGACAGCATGGATTTAGATCCAGAGTAAAGCTCACTCTACCCTGACCCCTCATCAAACACTGTTAGGACAGGGACAACTCAGGGTTAGATACAGAGTAAAGCTTCCTCTGCAACGTCCCTCATCAAACACTCCCAGGACAGGGACAGCACGGGGTTAGATACAGAGTAAAGCTCTCTCTACACTGTCCCCTCATCAAACACTCCCAGGATAGGGACAGCATGGGGTTAGATACAGAGTAAAGCTTCCTCTGCAGCGTCCCTCATCAAACACTCCCAGGGACAGGGACAGCACGGGGTTAGATACAGGGCAAAGCTCCCTCTACACTGTCCCCATCAAACATTCCCAGGGACAGGGACAGCACAGGGTTAGATACAGGGTAAAGCTTCCTCTACACTGTCCCCATCAAATACTCCCAGGGACAGGGACAGCACGAGGTTAGATACAGGGTAAAGCTCCCTCTACACTGTCCCTATCAAACACTCCCAAGACAGGGACAGCACGTGGTTAGATAGAGGGTCCAGTTCCCTCTGCACTGCCCCCCAGTAAACACTCCCAGGACAGGGACAGCATGGAGTTAGATACAGAGTAAAGCTCTGACCACACTGAACTCCCCCAACAACCCACCCCCATGATATACTCCCAGGAACAGTACAAGGATAGATGCAGAGTAACCTTCCCTCTATCTATCGCCATCAAACACTCACAGGACAGGGTTAAAAATCATACAACACCAGGTTACAGTCCAACAGGTTTAATTGGAAGCACACTAGCTTTCGGAGCAACGCTCCTTCATCAGGTGATAGTGGAGGGCTCGATCGTAACACAGAATTTATAGCAAACATTTACAGTGTGATGTAACTGAAATTATACATTGAAAAATTGATTGTCTGTTAAGCCTTTCATCTGTTAGAATACAGTGATAGTTTCACTTCTTTCATGTGTAAATCACAAAACCTTTTTTAAAAAAATGGTTGCATTCTCGGGTTAGCTGTTAACAATGGTGATAGCTAGACAATATGTTGAAGGTGTTAGCCCCCTGTGTTCTCTGTCTATGACCTGATGTTTAGATTGATTCTAATCTAAAAGGTGAGATAACAGAGTTTTACATAAATTCATGCAGTTTTTGAGCTCAGAGTTCTACATGATAGCTCAGAAATTCTCACCATACTGTCCCCATCAAACACTCCCGGGACAGGGACAGCATGGGGTTAGATACAGGGCAAAGCTCCCTCTACACTGTCCCCATCAGACTCTACCAGGACAGGTTTAGATAAGAGGTAAAGCTCTCCCTACACTATCATACATGGGCGGCATGGTGGTACAGCAGTTAGTGTCGCTGCCTCACAGCACCAAGGTCCCGGGTTCAGTTCCTGCCTCAGGCAACTGTCTGTGTGGAGTTTGCACATTGTCCCTGTGTCTGCGTGGGTTTCCTCTGGGAGCTCTGGTTTCCTCCCACAGTCCAAAAACGTGCAGGTTTGACCATGCTCAATTCCCCGTAGTGTTAGGTGAAGTGTTAGGAAATGTAGGGGTATGGGTGGGTTGCTCTTCGGCGGGTCGGTGTGGACTTGTTGGGCCGAAGGGCCTGTTTCCACACTGTAAGTAATCTAATCTTAAAAAAAACACTCCCAGGGACAGGGTCAGCACGGGGTTAGATACAGAGTAAAGTTCTCTCCACACAGACACTCCGTCTAACACTCCCAGGACAGGGACAGCATGGGTTTAGAGGCAGGGTAAAGCACCCTCTACACTATCACGCATCAAACACTCCCTGACCAGGGACAGCACAGAGTCAGATACAGGGTAAAGCTCCCTCTGCACTGTCCCCCATCAAACACTCCCAGGACAGGGACAGCACGGGGTCAGATAAAGGGTAAAACTCCCTCTACAGTGTCACACATCAAACAATCCCAGGACAGGGACAGCATGGAGTTATACACAGAGTAAAGTTCCCTGTACACTCTCCCCATCAAACACTCCCACAGCAGGGACTGCATGGGGTGAGCTACAGAGTAAAGCTCACTCTACACTGTCCCCCCATCACACACTCCCAGGACAGGGACAGCACGGGGTTAGATACAGAGTAACGCTCCCTCTACACTGTCCCCCTTTAAACATGCCCAGGACAGGGACAGTACAGGGTTAGATACAGAGTAAAGCTCTCTCTACACTGTCCCCCGTCAAACACTCCCAGCACAGGGACAGCATGGGTTTAGATACAGAGTAAAGCAGCCTCTACACTATCACACAACAAACACTCCCAGGACAGGATTGGCACGAAGTTAGATACAGAGTAAAGCTCTCTCTACACTGTCCCCCCATGAAACACTTCTAGGACAGGGACAGCACGGGGTTAGATACAGAGTAAAGCTCCCTGTACACTGTCCCCCATCAAACACTCCCAGGACAGGGACAGCATGGGATTAGATACAGAGTAAAGCTCCCTGTACACTGTCCCCCATCAAACACTCCCAGGACAGGGACAGCATGGGATTAGATACAGAGTAAAGCTCCCTGTACACTGTCCCCCATCAAACACTCCCAGGACAGGGACAGCATGGGATTAGATACAGAGTAAAGCTCCCTGTACACTGTCCCCCATCAAACATTCCCAGGACAGGGACAGCACATTTTTAGACACAGTGTAAATCTGTCTCTGCACTGTCCCCATCAAAAACTCCCAGCACAGGGTCAGCACGGAGTTAGATACAGGGTAAAGCTCTCTCTACACCATCAAAAGTCTAACACTCGCAGAATACGGACAGCATGGGGTTACATTCAGAGGAGAGCTCCCTGTACACTGTCCCCATCAAACACTCCCAGGGACTGGGACAGCACAGGCTCAGAGACAGAGTAAAGCTCCCTCTATAACGTCCCCTGTCAAACACTCCCAGGGACAGGGATAGCACAGGCTAGATAAAGAGTAAAGCTCGGTCAACATGGTCACCATCAAACACTCGCAGCACAGGTAGAGAATGGGGTTTGATGCAGAGGAAAGCTCCCTGTACACTACCCCTATCAAACAATCTAAATACAGAGTAAGGCGCCCTGTTCATAGTCCTCCATCAAACACCCCCAGGATAGGGAAAGAACCGGGTTCGATACAGATTAAGGGTCCCTCTATACTGTCCCCCAACAACACTCCCAGAGCAGGGATAGCACGGGGTTAGATACAGAGTGTAGCTCCCTGTACACTGTCCCCATCAAACACTCCCAGGACAGGGACAGCACGGGTTTAGATACAGGGTAAATCTCTCTCTACACTATCAAACATCTAACACTCCCAGGACAAGGGCAGCATGGGGTTAGATACAGAGTAAAGCTTCTCCACACTGTCCCCATCAAACACTTCCAGGACAGGGACAGCACGGGGTTACATACAGCGTAAAGCTCTCTCTACACAGACACCCGCTCAAATGCTCCCAGGACAGGGACAGCATTGGTTTAGATACCGAGTAAAGCTCCCTCTGCACTATCACACATCAAACACTCCCAGGACAGGGACAGCATGGGGTTAGATCCAGAGTAAAGCTCTCTCTACACTGTCCCCATCAAACACTCCCAGGACAGGGACAGCACGGGGTTAGATCCAGAGTAAAGCTCTCTCAGCATAGACACCCTCCTCAAACACTCCAAGGACAGGGACAGGTCGGGGTTAGATACAGAGTAAAGCATTTTAGTAAGGCATTTGATAAGGTTCCCCATGGTAGGCTTATGCGGAAAATCAGGAGGCATGGGATAGTGGGAAGTTTGGCCAGTTGGATAGAGAACTGGCTCACCGGTCAAAGTCAGAGAGTGGTGGGAGATGGTAAATATTCAGCCTGGAGCCCAGTTACAAGTGGAATTCCGCAGGGATCAGTTCTGGGTCCTCTGCTGTTTGTAATTTTTATTAATGACTTGGATGAGGGAGTCAAAGGGTGGGTCAGTAAATTTGCAGATGATACGAAGATTGGTGGAGTTGTGGATAGTGAGGAGGGCTGTTGTCGGCTGCAAAGGGACTTAGATATGATGCAGAGCTGGGCTGAGGAGTGGCAGATGGAGTTCAACCCTGTCAAGTGTGAGGTTGTCCATTTTGGAAGAACAAATAAGAATGTGGAATACAGGGTTAACGGTAGGGTTCTTAGTAAGGCGGAGGAACAGAGGGATCTTGGGGTCTATGTACATAGGTCTTTGAAAGTTGCCACTCAGGTGGATAGAGCCTGTAAGAAGGCCGATGGTGTTTTAGCGTTCATTAGCAGAAGGATTGAATTCAAGAGTCGTGAAGTGATGTTGCAGCTGTACAGGACCTTGGTAAGGCCACATTTGGAGTACTGTGTGCAGTTCTGGTCGCCTCACTTTAGGAAAGATGTGGAAGCTTTGGAGAGGGTGCAGAGGAGATTTACCAGGATGTTGCCTGGAATGGAGAATAGGTTGTACGAGGATAGGTTGAGAGTTCTCGGCCTTTTCTCATTGGAACAGTGAAGGATGAGGGGTGACTTGATAGAGGTTTATAAGATGATCAGAGGAATAGATAGAGTAGACAGTCAGAAACTTTTTCCCAGGGTACAACAGAGTGTTACAAGGGGACATAAATTTAAGGTGAAGGGTGGAAGGTATACAGGGGATGTCAGGGGTAGGTTCTTTACCCAGAGAGTGGTGGGGGCATGGAATGCGCTGCCTGTGGGAGTGGCAGAGTCAGAATCATTGATGACCTTTAAGCGGCAATTGGATAGGTACATGGATAGGTGCTTAAGCTAGGACAAATGTTCGGCACAACATGGTGGGCCGAAGGGCCTGTTCTGTGCTGTATTGTTCTACGTTCTAAAGCTCCCTCTACACTGTCCCCCCATCAAACACTCCCAGGACAGGGACAACACGGGGTTAGCTACAGAGTAAAGAGCCCTCGACAATGTCCACCCGTTAAACCCTCCCAGGACAGGGACAGCACAGGGTTAGGAACAGAGTAAAGCTTCCTCTACACTGTCACCCCATCGAACACTGTGAGGACAGGGACAGCATGGGGTTAGCGGCAGAGTAAAGCTCCTTCTACACTGTCCCCCATCATAAAATTTCCAGGATAGGGACAGCACGGGGTTAGGCGCAAAGTAAAACTCTCAGCATACCGTCCGCAACAAACACTCTCAGGACAGGGACAGCACAGGGTTAGGTACAGAGTAAAGCTCTCTCTACACTGTTCCCCCATCAACAGTCCCAGGACAGGGACAGCACAGGGTTAGATACAGGGCAAAGCGCTCTCTCCACTATCACACATCAAACACTCTCAGGACAGAGACAGCACGGAGTTATACACAGAATAATGTTCCCTGTACACTATCCCCACCAAACACTCCCAGCACAGGATCAGCACAGGGTTAGATACAGAGTAAAGCTCCTTCTACACTGTCCACCCATCTCACACTCTCAGGACAGGGACAGCACAGGGTTAGGTACAGAGTAAAGCTCTCTCTACACTGTTCCCCCATCAACACTCCCAGGACAGGGACAGCATAGGGTTAGATACAGAGTAACGTTCCTCTACACTGTCCCCCATCAAACATTCCCAGGACAGGAATAACACAGGGTTAGATACAGAGTAAGGTTTACTCCACGCTGTTCCCCCATCAAACACTCCCAGGACAGGGACGGCATGAGGCTAGATACAGAGTAAAGCTCCCTGTACACTGTCCCCTATCAGACACTCCCAGGACAGGGACGGGCACACAGTTAGATACAGAGTAAAGCTCCCTCTACACTGTCCCCCCATCAAACACTCCCAGGACAGGGACAGCACGGGGTTAGATACAGAGTAAAGCTCCCTGTACACTGTCTCCCATCAAACATTCTCAGGACAGGGACAGCAGAGTAAAGTTCCTCTACTCTGTAACGCATATAGATGAGTCTGATGAAATTGTAGTTGGTCCCATCTGGGAGGACCCTTCCGAACATTGATATACTGCACGATCTTGGGGACAAAACCCACAGCTTGCTGAAAGCAGTAACAAACATTCGGCCGCATTTGGAGGATTGGGTGCAGTTCTGTCCTCACACAATCATAAGGATGTGGCGGCTTTGGAGAGGGTGCAGAAGAGGTTTCCCAGGATATTGCATTGATTAGAGGGTATTAGTTATAAGGAGAGCTATAAGTCAGATGCTGAGAGGTGACCTGATAAAATATATATATATATATATATAAAATGATGAGAGGCACTGACAGGGTGGTTATTTGGAGTCTCTTTCCCAGGATGGAAGTGACAAATACTGCGGGAAATAGGTTTAAGATGAGAGGGGAGACAGATGTGCAAAGCAAGTTTTGTTTCCATTGAGTAAGGCAGGTGCCTGGATTATGCTCCCAGGATAGAAGCAGAAATGATAGCAAGATTTAAGAGGCATTTAGACAGACAGACAGGGACTAGAGGGATATGGATCATATGCAGCAGATGGGTGTTTTTGTCCTTGCTCCTTCCCATCACTGTCATCGGCTCCTCCTTGTCCTCACATTTCATCCCACCAGCCTCCGCATTCAAAGGATCATTCTCTGTTATTTCAAGCAATTCTAACAGACCACCATCACCAAACATATCTTCCCCTCACTCCCCCTCTATGCATTCCACAGGGATCGTTCCCTGCGGGACACTCTAGTCCATTCATCGACCACTAACCACCCACCCTCCCCTCCCAAAGGCATCTTCCCATGTAACCACAGAAGGTGTAACACCTGCCCCTTCCCCCCCTCCCTGATCACCATCCAGGGGCTGAAACACTCTTTCCAGGTGAAGCAGCATCTCACTTGTACCTCCTCCAATCTGGTGGATTGGATACACTGCACCCAATGTGGCCGACTGTACGTTGGAGAAACCAAACGCAGACTGAGTGACCACATTGCGGTACACCCCTGGTCTGTGCGCAAGCGTGACCCTGACCTTCCCGTAGCTGGTCCTTTGAACACAGCGTCCTGCTCACATGCCCACAATCCCCATGGCCTGCTGCAATGTTCCAGGATATCACAGCACCAACTGGAGGAACAATATCTCATCGTCAGAGTAGGCGGCCTTCTGGTCTTCATATTGAGTTCAACACCATCCAATTGGGAACCAACTCCCATTCCTTCCCTTTGGTTTAGCTTTACTTGCTCCATTCTCTGTCATCATGTCCTCTCTCCCCTCCCCCGACTCCAGTTCTTCCCAGTCTGGGAGGTAGACACACCATTGTTCTGCCATTATCACAGTCCAATCACTTAATGTGAACTATAAACACCCTTTTGCTCCAGCACACACCCTCAAACTATTGCATAAGGACTGTCCCCTGCACACTTCACTTCAGCTCTGATGAGCAGTCTTCCAGACTCCAAAGATTTGCTCTCTCTCCCCATGGATGCTGCCTGACTCGCTGTGATCTCCAGTTTTGTTGCTTTCTATACAGAGTCCAGCATCTGCAGTAATTTGCTCTTGTAGGCAGAAGGAATTACTTTCGAATGGTGATATGATCAGTGTAGACATGGTAGACTGCAGGGTCCGTCCCAGTGTTGTACTGCTCTCTGTCCCATGTTCTATGTCCACTTTGAAACTGAATTTTAAGTTCCCTCTCCATCTTTAACCTGAAACTGTAACTCCTTTTTCCCTGTTCCCATCACACACCCTTCAGACAGGTACAACACAGGGTGAAGGAGAGAGTAAGGTTTCCCACTGAAAATAAAGGTCCCCCTATTCTGTTGAATCTGAAATAAAGCTCCCATTCCCCTTTTAAATTGAAATTAAAGCTCTCTCTACACTGTCCACATCAAACTCAGGATAGGTACAGGTTCAGCTCAGATACCAGGTAAACCTTCCTCTACTCTTTTCAACTGAAAGGACCAACTTTTCTACGATTTTAATCTGAAAGGAAAACTCTCACAACATTGTTCTCACTAAACATTTCTAGTGCAGAGACAGTATTGGACTGGAGACACAGTAAAACTGTCTCCAAACAGCCTCCCAGCAAACACGTCCAGGTCAGGGACAGCACGGGGTTAAATACTGAGCAAAGCTCTCTGCACACTGTCCCTACCAAACACTCCCAGAGCAGGGACAGCACAGGGTTAGAGACAGAGTAAAGCTCCCTCCACACTGTCCCCCATCAAACACTCCCAGAGCAGGGACAGAACAGGGTTAGATACTGAGTAAAGCTGTCTGTACACTGTCATCATCAAACACTCCCAGGACAGGGACAGCACAGGGTTAGATACAGAGTAAAGCTCCCTCTACACTGCTTCCCCCATCAAACACTCCCAGGACAGGGACAGCATGGGGTGAGATACAGAATAACGCTCCCTCTACAGTGTCCCCCATCAAACACTCCCAGGACAGGGACAGCACAGGGTTAGATACAGAATAAAGCTCCCTCTACACTGTCCCCCCATCA
The DNA here is from genome assembly GCF_020745735.1 of Hemiscyllium ocellatum. Classification (NCBI taxonomy): domain Eukaryota; kingdom Metazoa; phylum Chordata; class Chondrichthyes; order Orectolobiformes; family Hemiscylliidae; genus Hemiscyllium; species Hemiscyllium ocellatum. The sequence goes on from NC_083453.1 coordinate 2,002,337, forward strand.
AACACTCCTAGGACAGGGACAGCACAGGGTCAGATACAGAGTAAAGCTGCCTCTACACTGTCCCCCCATCAAACACTCCCAGGACAGGGACAGCACAGGGTTAGATACAGAGTAAAGCTCCCTCTACACTGTCCCCCCATCAAACACTCCCAGGGACAGGGACAGCATGGGGTTAGATACAGAGTAAAGCTCCCTCTCCACTGTCCCCCCATCAAACTCTCCCAGGGAAGCTCGGGGTTAGGTACGGAGGAGCATGTTGCATGTAATCCAGTGAAGTACAGTTTGATCTGGTGTGACCCAGAGTACTGAAGTGGGGATGACTTACTCAGTCAGTTTCTGTTAAGAGGAGTCCCACTGATATATTTGTCCCTCGTGCAGCCTTGTCCTCAGCACAGCTCTGTTGTACTGTTGGAGATGAGACGTGTTTGAGGAGACAAGGATCTTATTCCCATCCAGATCCTGCGATAGCCTGTTTGAGGAGGGCTAGTTTATTCCAGTCAGTGCACCTCCCACACCCTCTCCCTTTGTGACCCAGAAGTCACCGAAGGAAAATGCTTTGATTAGAAACAGCAGCACCTCAGCAAATTAAACCATTAGCCCGCCAGTGTGTTTTTCAAAGTGTTCATTCAACCACCAGGTTTAATCATCCTCAGCCAAATTCTTCTGAAATGAGGTGCCAGTTTGAACACAAACAGGAAGCAGACTTCACTGTTTGAGATTGCTCGTTCGAGACTGTCACTCAGTGGGATCTGATGGGAAGCTGCTGCTGCCCGGCACCAACTGTAAGACTTTTCCTGCAAGACGTTTCCTGCGGTTTTGTGAGAACATTTCTTCATCAGTCGCAGCATTATCTTGCAGGGAATAAAGCTAGGTCCCTCACAGCCCATATCAGCATCAGGAGAGTGAGGAGCAAGACTGGGTGATTTTCTTCCTGCAGCCTGGGTGTGAGGGACTGGAGGAAAATGGGTGTTTTGCCTGATTTACTGTGAATGACAGTGTCAAGGCCACAGTGCAGTTTTGCCATCCCAGCTACTGGGATTGCGCCAGAGACGGACTGCCCAGAAACCAGACCATGGCAGTGAAATGGTGGCAGCCATGGCAGCTGGTGGAGTGTCAATCCTTTTCAAATAAAAGTCTGAAACATCAAACCCGTCCCAGCCACCGAGTGCTATAAACCCCAACTGGTTCGCTAACATCCTCCAGGGAGGGAAATCTGCCGTCCTTTCCTGATCTGGCCGATATGTGACTCCAGACCCATAGCAATGTGGTTGGCTGTCAACCGCCCTCTGAAATGGCCCTGGGCAAAGCCACTCAGCTCATGGGTAATGAGGGATGGGCAACAAACACTGGCCATGCCAGCAATGCCCACATCCCAAGTGCATCTTCGGCAAAACAAAATCTGTGATCTGAAGTCAGAGATTCTTGACAGTGCAGGTTTTAGATTTGAGTCCCTACAGTGTGGAAACAGGCCCTTTGGCCCAACAAGTCTACACCATCCATCCAAAGAGTAACCCACCCAGACCCATTCCCCTACCCTATACTTACCCCTGACTAATCCACCTAACACTGTGGACAATTGAGCACAGCCAATCCACCCTCACCTGCACATCTGTGGGAGGAAACCGGAGCACCCGGAGGAAACCCACACAGACACGGGGAGAATGTGCAAACTCCACACAGACAGTTGCTCGAGGCTGGGATCAAGCGTGGGTCCCCAGTGCTGTGAGGCAGCGGTGCTAACCACTGAGACACCATGCTGCCCCTGAAGGTAGAGGCCATTCAACCCACTGAGTCTTCAGCAGCCCTCCAAGAGCATCCAATCTTCCCCCCCAACCACCCCCCCCCCTCCCCCCACCCCTCACATTCCCTATGGCCAACCCACCCTAACCTGCACATCCCTGGGCACTATGGGACAATTTAGCACGGCCAATCCCACCCTAACGTGCACATCCCTGGGCACTATGGGACAATTTAGCATGGCCAATCCACCCTAACCTGCACATTCCTGGGCACTATGGGACAATTTAGCATGGCCAATCCACCCTAACCTGCACATCCCTGGGTGCTATGGGCGGCCAATCCACCCTAACCTACACATCCCTGGACTCCATGATGTGGAGTAGTCGGTGTTGGACTGGGGTGGACAAAGTTAAAAATCCCACACCACCAGGTGATAGTCCAACAGGTTTATTTGGAAGCACTAGCTTTTGGAGCGACGCTCCTTCACAACCACCTGATGAAGGGGCAGTGCTCCGAAAGCTGGTGCTTCCAAATAAACCTGTTGGACTATCACCTGGTGGTGTGGGATTTTTAACTTCAGCTTTAGACTGTGAGAGGAAACTGGAGCGACCAGCAGGAACAGGGAGAATGTGCCAATTGCACACAACCAGCCACCCAAGGTTAGAATCAAACCTAGGGCCCAGCTGCCACCCACAAACCAGCCTTGAAGCATGTTGCATATTGTCTCCCAGTGCTAGGTATCATGGCTAAACGGACCATGTATCAGGTACTGTGACAAGCTGAATGAGACCTGACAGACTGGGTATGAGGGAAGGCCGTCAGTCACTCGATTTGAAATTATTTCTTAAATTAGAATTGAATAGATGTTATTTTTAAACATTCAGTTGGTCTGCTCAAGGACAGAAAGTTCATTTGGATTCATTGTCTAAATAACCCATATTCCTGTTTCTGCTGAGAGCTGGGTGTGCTTGGCGGTATTTTACAGAAAACCAGACAGATATTCTCAAGGGACTGAACAGCTGTTTCCTCTCAAACTGCAGTCTGCACAAACCACTGACTTTTATCAGGAAGAGGAGTTTAATATGGTTTGTCAATGCTGGGAACAAAATAGGTTGTAAACAATGGACAATCCTCGGTGTTAGGAACATGTTTATTGTCAGACCCACTGATGATAACCTGATCAAGACTTAATTCACTTGGGATCCTTCACTCAGGACAACAGTGTCTCACCATAACCACGATTAATTCTCACAGTCAGTATATCAGTCTAGATTTCAGAGATGTAGTGAGCTGAATCTTGGGCAAGTCTGGATTGAATTGAGTTTCTTTTTGGAGGGATTGTCGCTGTAGGGCTGAGTGGGTTCTCTTGCCCCATCTTACCAACCTCACCTCATCAATTGCTTCCCCTTTCCCTACTGCATCTCTCACATGCGATCGCCACCCCCATCTTATCACGTATCATTTCTGGAACAACTTCCATTCAGCAGATAGCCCATGAATTCACCGGCATCCCTCGCGCCTGCACCATCTTTGAAAGGTCTTGAGTTCTGAATAAAGACTGGTCGACGGAGCTGCCCTGCATATGCTCTGAGCATTGCCCTGGAGATGGCACAGAAAGGGGCAATTCGATGCCCCTGATTTGTGGGCAGGGTGCTGGAGGATCCTGCCTACATGGGACTTCCTCTTCCCCACAGGAGCAGCAGTGCAGACCACTTCACCAGAGCATGCCCGGTGTGGTCTTGGCCAACCTGGGTAAACCGACTGACTCCCACAGCTACCTGGACTACACCTCCTCCCACCCTGCCCCCTGTAAAAACGCCATCCCATATTCCCAATTCCTTCGTCTCCACCTCATCTGCTCCCAGGAGGACCAGTTCCAACACCGTACAGCCCAGATGGCCTCCTTCTTCAAGGACCGCAGATTCCCCCCAGACGTGATCGACGATGCCCTCCACCGCATCTCCTCCACTTCCCGCTCCTCCGCCCTTGAGCCCCGCTCCTCCAACCGCCACCAAGACAGAACCCCACTGGTTCTCACCTACCACCCCACCAACCTCCATATACAGCGTATCATCCGCCGTCATTTCCGCCACCTCCAAACGGACCCCACCACCAGGGATATATTTCCCTCCCCTCCCCTATCAGCGTTCCGCAAAGACCACTCCCTTCGCGACTCCCTCGTCAGGTCCCCACCCCCCACCAACCCAACCTCCACTCCCGGCACCTTCCCCTGCAACCGCAGGAAATGTAAAACTTGCGCCCACACCTCCTCCCTTACTTCCCTCCAAGGCCCCAAGGGATCCTTCCATATCCGCCACAAGTTCACCTGCACCTCCACACACATCATCTATTGCATCCGCTGCACCCGATGTGGCCTCCTCTATACTGGGGAGACGGGCCGCCTACTTGCGGAATGTTTCAGAGAACACCTCTGGGACGCCCGGACCAACCAACCCAACCGCCCCGTGGCTCAACACTTTAACTCTCCCTCCCACTCCACCGAGGACATGCAGGTCCTTGGACTCCTCCATCGCCAGAACATAACAACACGATGGCTGGAGGAGGAGCGCCTCATCTTCCACCTGGGAACCCTCCAACCATAAGGAATGAACTCAGATTTCTCCAGTTTCCTCATTTCCCCTCCCCCCACCTTGTCTCAGTCGGTTCCCTCAACTCAGCACCGCCCTCCTAACCTGCACTCTTCTTCCTGACCTCTCCGCCCCCACCCCACTCCAACCTATCACCCTCACCTTGACCTCCTTCCACCTATCACATCTCCATCGCCCCTCCCCCAAGTCCCTCCTCCCTACCTTTTATCTTAGCCTGCCTGGCACATTCTCCTCATTCCTGATGAAGGGCTCTGGCCCGAAACGTCGAATTTCCTGTTCCTTGGATGCTGCCTAACCTGCTGTGCTTTAACCAGCAACACATTTTCAACCTGGAGGAATGCCCAGCACTGCAGAAGGAAGGTCAATTGCCTTTTCCACTCTGTCAGGGTAACGCCTTCCCACTTGCACCAAGTGTCACCCACTTCCATTTCCCTTCAGACCCAACCATCATTCCCGAGCCACAGGAGAGCAGAAAAACTCCAGGTGAATGGTGGAGGTGGCTGACATTCGGCTCCTCATGATTGGAAAGGATGCCTGTCAATAGGACTGGGACAATCCTTCGCAGGATCCTGACTCTGACTGCCCCGAATGGTTGACTGACTGTCCAAATGCTTGCTCTGGTATGGGCAAGTCAGAAGGCTGCTCTTAGCTTACGTCCTGGACCAGCCCCCTCACCAAAGGCAACCTCCCCTACCTTGACTGAAGACTGCCAACACCCATTTCAAGTTTCCTGGCTTTGTTTCTGTACTAAATGTCTGAGGGGACAAGGCAAAGCAGGGATATTGTGATCATCTAGGTCAGCTCAAAGTTTGTGAGCACAAAGTGAGTCAGAGAACAACTCAGATACACAATCTGGTCCACTCCATGAGCTGATTCCATGGCCTTGAGTGTCAAGCATTATCATGGTAGCTGCAGCCCAAGAGACAGCACTGAAGTTGCAGAAGCATCCCGTCAGTAGAATGGAGATGAATCATGGTGAATCTTCAAGGCTGGCACATGTCAGATGCCAATGTCCATGGAGTTGGCTGTTTTTGGCTGGTGCCCATGAAGATGCTGGTGCCAGGGGTCAAAGATGGAGGTTGTTTGAAAGAAACAGCGAACTGAAGTTGCCAGGGATCTGCCTTGACATTCATTATCAAGAATTCTTGATGCCTAGTTTATTCGCAGCAAGGATATCGTAGAAAGCTGCACTTCAGTGAGGTGGTATGTGCATTTAATAAGATCATCAACAAACAATAATCCCCATTAATAGGCAACTCACCACTGCCCAGTGAGAATCTCCCCTTGCCACCTGGAACTTTATACAATCTCTATAATGCAGAAAGATGCCATTTGGCCCATTGAGTCTGAAGCAACCTTTTGAAGACCATCCTACTGAGACCCACCCCATCCCTGCTTGTACCCAGCTGACCTGCACACCACAGGGCAATTCTGTTTTAAAGCACAGCCAATCCACCTAACCTGCACATGGAATCGTAGAGGTGTACAGTACGGAAACAGAACCTTTGATCCAACTCGTCCATGCTGATCAGTAATCTCAACCCGATCTAGTTCCATTTGCCAGCACATGGCCCATATCCCTCTAAACCCTTCCTATTCATATACCCATCCAGATGCCTTTTAAATGTTGTAATTGTACCAGCCTCCACCACATCCTCTGGCAGCTCATTCCAAACACGTACCACCCTCTGCGTGAAAACGTTGCCCCTTAGGTCCTTTTTATATCTTTCCCCTCTCACCCTAAACCTATGCCCTCTAGGTCTGGACTCCCCCACCCCATGGAAAAGACCTTGTCTAATTAGCTTATCCATATCCTCAGCCTCCGACACTCCAGGGAAAACAGCCCCAGCCTGTTCAGCCTCTCCGTGTATCTCAAATCCTCCAACCCTGGCAACATCCTTGTAAATCTTTTCTGAACCCTTTCAAGTTTCACAACATCCTTCCAATAGGAGGGAGACCAGAATTGCACGCAATATTCCAATAGTGGCCTGACCAATGTCCTGTACAGCCGCAACATCTTTGGACTGTGGGAGGAAATCAGCAGAAACCCACACAGACAATGTGCAAACTCCACACAGACAGTCACCAGAGGATGGAATCAAGCCCAGGTCCCTGGTGCTATGAGCTACTGTACCAGGGACTGTAACTTAAAAGACTTGGAGGTGCTGGTGTTGGACTGGTGTGGGCAAAGTTAAAAATCACACAACACCAGGTTATAATCCAACAGGTTTATTTGGAAGCACTAGTTTTCGGAGCGCTGCTCCTTCATCAGGCATCGACCACCTGATGAAGGAGCGACGCTCCGAAAGCTAGTGCTTCCAAATAAACCTGTTGGACTATAACCTGGTGTTGTGTGATTTTTAACTGAGTTAAAAGAAGCAGCAAGTTTCTCCCAGCATTGAGATAGGCCTCACTGGAATTATCGCATACTTCTGCCATATTTCTCACCATGGCCTATGTTGCTCAGGTCCCTATCAAACATTGTCCAAAGTCATGCTGCTACATGCCGTCAATTTTCAGACCTCCACTCCTTCAAAACCAGGGCAGGTACACCTCAAAAATGGGACATGACGACAAATTGCTCAGTTGCCTCTACTACTGTAGTTGTAGCAATGTTAGGCCAAATAGAAATTTCATGGTGTCAGTAGAAGCCAAGATGTAATTGGTCAACTGCTTTAGACAGAGCCTGTGGTATTTTCCAGTCAACCTGTTCAGTGGTGTTATGACACCTCCAGAGTAGGTAGAACTTGAACCTCCTGAGTCAGAGGCAGGGACACTACTACTGTGCCACAAGAGCTCTAGCTATAGCCCGTGTTGCACACTTTCCAAACAGTATGGGCTGACAGGACAGTTGAAGAGAAATCGCCCAGCCAATTTCACTTCCTGTTTGTGGGAGGAAGTGAACTCCAGGAAGAGGAGGATGCAGTTTTTCAGACCTGTTTTATTTTCTCTCCAATCGCAGCAAGCACTTTACTCCACTTCTTCCTGCTTTCATTTGCATCTGCAGTGTCGCCTTGTGCTTTGGGCAAAAGGCTGTGCTTTCTTTTGAGAAAGTTTCTTCAGTTTTAAAATGAAACAGGGAAGTCTTCTGAAAAGAAAAAAAAGCTGTAATTGGACTTCCGTTCAAGCAGTTCCTTCTGAGAAGTGCCCAGATGAGCTAAGGCTGCTATGGGTCAGCAAATGGTTAATTGAAAGATCGAATTACTGCTGAACTCGAACCAACAGATTCTGTTGGAGGAGCAGAGAAAACAGGCTGAGAATAGAGCACAGATTGTGTTGTACAGTTAGAAAAGGCAGCACGCTGAAGACAAGAGGATAGAAAGGGATTGTAGATTATGATCTGAACAAAGACCAGTATTGCCACTGTTTCAGTTTAGCCAGAGTTAACCAGACTATTAGAAGTTAAAAATCACACAACACCTTCATCAGACCACCTGATGAAGGAGCAGCACTCTGAAATCTAGTGCTTCCAAATAAATCTGTTGGACTCTAACGTGGCATGGTGTGATTTTTTAACTTTGTCCACTCCAGTCCAACACCAGCCCCTCCAAATCAAGACTATTTGAAGGAATCAGAGAAGGGGATCAGGGGATTCTGTGCCATGAAAACTGTTGCGAGCTTTTATGAGAACTGTTATGAAAACTGGATGGAAGTTATGCAGGGGTTTAGACAATAGACAATGGACAATAGGTGCAGGAGTAGGCCATTCTGCCCTTCGAGTCTGCACCGCCATTCAATATGAACATGGCTGATCATTCCTAATCAGTATCCACTTCCTGCCTTATCTCCATAACCCTTGATTCCACTATCCTTGAGAGCTCTAAACAACGCTTTCTTAAATGAATCCAGAGACTGGGCCTCCACTGCCCTCTGGGGCAGAGCATTCCATACACCCACCACTCTCTGGGTGAAGAAGGTTCTCCTCATCTGTTTGCTGTTTGATTGACCATATCTGGGAACAGAGGAAGGGATATCGCTGTCAATGCCAGCAAATCAAAAGCCAAATCCATTGAGTGAGAGGTGAGAGATTCCGCCAACTGGACGCATCATATTTGTGCAAGACAGGCTCTTCTTCAGGTACAGAAAATATGCAGTTTCAAACCAACCTGTTGGGACTATTTCCTGAAGAAGGGCTTATGCCCGAAACGTTGAATTTCCTGTTCCTTGGATGCTGCCTGACCTGCTGCGCTTTTCCAGCAACACATTTTCAGCTCTGATCTCCAGCATCTGCAGACCTCACTTTCTCCTGTTGGGACTATAACCCAGTATCATTTGATTTTTGACCTGGTCCAACTCACTCAACTCCGGCATCCCCACATTCAGTCAGGTGTACCTTTGTTGTTCCAACCATACAAACGTTTTACTTGAATATAATTAGTCTGTTAATATTTGAATTCTGTTGATTCTAGTTGCTTTATTCCAACAAAGTTTTAAACAGTAAAAACGGAATCAGCTTTCTATCCATTGACAGTGTATGGATGACTTCCTTGTTGCAATACCTTCTTCTTCCCTTCTCCTAGATATTATGCCAAGCTCCCATCGAAGTCTTCAGCAGGCAGAAGCGATGTTGTTCCCACTCTTCCCCCATGACAAACTGGCACACAGACCAGAAATACTCACACCACATGCCAATGGAGGGGTTGCCAGCTGAGGCATTGGTAAAGAGGAGGCACATAGCATGGGAGATTGTGGGAAAGAAAGGGCCTTGAAGAGTGCTTAGGCCTCTCCCTCTACGTTTTGGTTCAAAACTCTTCTAATTGCCACCTATCAACTGCAGGCTGATGGCTTATTGCATGGTCTTTTGCCTGTCTGCATTAAAGGTTCTCACCAGAGATGGTGTCAGATCTGTAGCCAATGCACTGAGACTCATCTACTTTGGTCTATCTCTCTCTCTCTGTCTCCAGCCATACAATATTTCTGCTGGATGTGCCCAATCGTAGAATATACAACTCTAACAGCCTTTGGCCCACAATGTTGTGCTGATGATGCCACATGGGCGGCACGGTGGTAGTGGGCAGCACGGTGGCACAGTAGTTAACACTGCTGCATCACCGCGCCAGAGACCCAAGTTCAATTCCCACCTCAGGCAACTGTCTGTGTGGAGTTTGCACATTCTCCCTGTGTCTGCATGGGCGTACTCTGGTTTCCTCCCACAATCCAAGCATTGTTGGATTGGCCATGCTAAATTGCCCCTAGTGTTAGGTGAAAGGCTAAGTGTAGGGGAATGAGTCTGGGTGGGTTGCGCTTCGGCGGGTCGGTGTGGACTTGTTGGGCCGAAGGGCCTGTTTCCACACTGTAAGTAATCTAATCCCATTACCGTCCCTTCTGCATAAAATAGTCTATTTCATTTTGTTATCATTTGAGACAAAGGGCCTGAGAACCACAGCCCTGCAAGCTACCTCAAAACCGAATAAGAAAGCAGTCATGCTTAGAATTAACATAGTGGCCTACCATTGTGAAGTATACAAGTTGGTAGGACCCTTGTAGCATCCCTACCTCTAAGCCAGGTGGTCCACATTCAAGTCCCATCTGCGCTGTCCAAAACAGGTTGATTTAAACATACCTAAAGACAGGTTAGACACCGGTTTTACTGACTTTTCCTTCTGGAAAGTGCTTCTGGTTCCAATAGGAAAACACCATATAAAACCACCAAGCCTGACCAATTGTGTCGAAACTGAAATTGGAATTGATAACATCAATTCTTCAGAGTTGCTACAAGCAAAAGGAATTCCGCCTGAAACTTCAGAGGAGATGGCATGGTGGCATAGTGGTTAGCACTGCTGCCTCACAGCGCCAGGGACCTGGGTTCAAATCCCGCCTCAGGCAACTGTGTGGAGTTTGCACGTTCTCCCTGTGTCTGCGTGGGTTTCCTCTGGGTGCTCTGGTTTCCTCCCACAATTCAAAGATGTGCAGGTTAGGTGAATTGGCCATGCTAAATTGCCCGTAGTGTTAGGTAAGGGGTAAATGTAGGAGAATGGGTCTGGGTGGGTTATGCTTCGGCGGGTCGGAGTGGACTGGTTGGGCCGAAGGGCCTGTTTCCACATTGTAAGTAATCTAATCTAATAAGCATACTGAAAGCAAAACTTGACTTTTGGAGAGAAATAATTTGAATACTGACAAAGCCTGTCAGTCCAACAACACTGCTATCTGAATTTGGGATAATTTTGCAATGTTACACTTGCAGGCCCAATCTCGCTGAGCAGGATTACTTTTGAGGAAATAAGACATCACTGAAGGTGAATAACGAACATGTAAAACATTGGAATGTCTGGAAGCAAATGGGAATGTTTGATTTTGATTTTAAAGAAATTATAAGAATATTGTATGCATTCCTGATGAAGGGCTTATGCCCGAAACGTTGAATTTCCTGCTCCTTGGATGCTGCCTGACCTGCTGCGCTTTTCCAGCAACACATTTTCAGCTATTGTATGGACTGTCAAGGTTCCTGAATGGGATAGAATGGTCCATTGATGGGATGTCCTACTGAGGTTAGAAGATGCAGACAGGAAAATCACATCGCTGACTGAGAATTGAAGTAACTCACCTTGGATCTAATTCAATAGAATGTGTCAAACTGGTACTGCACTTTGGTAGGAAACATCAAAAGGCAGACTATTATTTAAATGGAGAGAGAGAGAGACGCCAAAGAAGTGCAACACAGAGGGATCTGGGTGCTCATAGCCCAGAAGGTATAGGAGCAGAATGAGGCCTCATTGGGTCTGCTCCACCAGTCCATCATGGCCGATATAATTCACAGCCCCATTCTCCTTCGTTGACCTTTTAACCCTTACAATCAAGAACCTATCTATCTCAGTCTTCAATCCACTCAGCGACTTGCCCTCCAAAGCTTTCTGCAGCAATGTGTTGCCATTGTCTTACCAGACCATAAGGGCTGCTCTCTCATTAGAGAGAAGCAACTGGTGGTGATTTAACCTGAGACCCACAAACCTCAGGCAATGGAAGAGGTTGACAAGGAGAGTCCTTGATGGTAATCTCAAACTGGTGATGGGAACTGAAACCACGCTATTGGCGTGACACTGCTCTGTAAACCAACCATCCAGCCAACTGAGCTAAACTGCAGCAATGACTTCCACAGATTCACCACCCCTGGCTGAGGAAATTCCTCTTCATCTCAATTTAAAGGATTGACCCTTCACTCTGAAGCTGTGCCCACGGGTCTTAGTCTCTCCCACTTGTGTAAACATCGTCCCCATGTCCCCTCTATCCAGACCTCTCAATATTTTGTAAGTTTCAACAGATCCCCCCGCCTTCTAAACTCTATCAAGTACAAACCCAGAGTCCTCAATAGCTGCTTACATGACAAGCCTTTCATCCCTTTGTAAGCCTCCTCTGAACTGTCCCCAACGCCTGCACATCCATTTTACCAGAGCGGTGAAGCAAGGGCTGCTGGGAAGGGTGAGTTTTCCTGCTTTAAAATGAACCACAGGGGGGTACCATTATCCTGGGGGGGTGGGAAGATTCGCTCAGGCTATTGGGGTGGGTTTAAACTAATCCAGCGGGGGGGGGGGAATGGGAACCAAAATTGTAGTTCCAGTATAGAAAAGGTTGAGAGTAGAGAGGTCCGAAATCAAGTTTCAGGGACACAAGATGGCACCGGCAAGCAAGAAGCTGGTTTGAAGTGTGTCTACTTCAACGCCAGGAGCATTCGGAATAAGGTGGGTGAACTTGCAGCATGGGTTGGTACCTGGGACTTCGATGTTGTGGCCATTTCGGAGACATGGATAGAGCAGGGACAGGAATGGTTGTTGCAGCTTCCAGGATTTAGATGTTTCAGTAAGAACAGAGAAGATGGTAAAAGAGGGAGAGGTGTGGCATTGTTGGTCAAGGACAGTATTACAGTTGCAGAAAGGATGTTTGGGGACTTGTCAACTGTGGTAGTATGGGCTGAGGTTAGAAACAGGAAAGGAGAGGTCACCCTGTTGGGAGTTTTCTATAGGCCTCCGAATAGTTCCAGAAATGTAGAGGAAATGATAGCACAGATGATTCTCGATAGGAGTGAGAGAGACAGGGTAGTTGTCATGGGGGTCTTCAACTTTCCAAATATTGACTGCGAACTCTATAGTATGAGTACTAGAGATGGGTCAGTTTTTGTCCAGTGTGTGCAGGAGGGCTTCCTGACACAGTATGTAGACAGGCCAATAAGGGGCGAGGTCACATTAGATTTGGTACTGGGTAATGAGCCCAGCCAGGTGTTAGACTTGGAAATAGGTGAACACTTTGGTGATAGCGATCACAATTCTGTTATGGTTACTTGAGTGATAGAAAGGGATAGGTGTACACCACTGGGCAAGAGTTACAGCTGGGGGAAAGGCAATTACAATGTGATCAGGCAAGGTTTAGGGAGCATAGGATGGGGAAGGAAACTGCAGGGGATAGGCACATTAGAAATGTGGAGCTTATTCAAGGAAAAGCTACTGCGTGTCCTAGATAAGTATGTACCTGTCAGGCAGGGAGGAAGCTGTAGAGCGTGGGAGCCGTGGTTTACGAAAGAAGTGGAATCGCTGGTCAAGAGGAAGAAGAAGGCTTATGTTAGGATGAGATGTGAAGGCTCAGTTAGGGCACTTGAGGGTTACAAGGTAGCCAGGAAAGACCTAAAGAGAGAGCTCAGAAGAGCCAGGAGGAGACATGAGATGTCGTTGGTGGATAGAATCAGGGTAAACCCTAAGGCTTTCTATAGGTATTTAAGGAATAAAAGAATGACGAGATAAGATTAGGGCCAATCAAGGGTAGTAGTGGGAAGTTGTGTGTGGAGTCAGAGGAGATAGAGGAAGGACTAAATAAATATTTTTCGACAGTATTCACTGTAGAAAACGACAATGTTGTCGAGGAGATTACTGAGATACAAGTTATCAGACGAGTGGGATTGAGGTTCACAAGGAAGAGGTATTAGAAATCCTGCAGAGTGTGAAAATAGATAAGTCCCCAGGGCCGGATGGGATTTATCCTAGGATCCTTTGGGAAGCCAGGGAGGAGATTGCCAAGCCTTTGGCATTGATCTTTAAATCGTCATTGTCTACAGGAATAGTGCCAGAAGACTGGAGGATAGCAAATGTGGTTCCCCTGTTCAAGAAGGGGAGTAGAGACAACCCTGGTAATTATAGACCAGTGAGCCTTACTTCAGTTGTTGGAAAAGGTTATAAGAGATAGGATTTATAATCATCTAGGAAAGAATAATTTGATTAGGGATAGTCAGCACGGTTTTGTGAAGGGTAGGTCATGCCTCACAAACCTTATTGAGTTCTTTGAGAAGGTGACCAAACAGGTAGATGAGAGTAAACCGGTTGACGTGGTGTATATGGATTTCAGCAAGGTGTTCGATAAGGTTCCCCACAGTAGGCTATTGTACAAAATGCAGAGGAATGGGATTATGGGCGATATAGCAGTTTGGATCAGTAATTGGCTTGCTGAAAGAAGACAGAGGGTGGTGGTTGATGGGAAATGTTCATCCTGGAGTCCAGTTACCAGTGGTGTACCGCAAGGGTCGGTGTTGGGTCCACTGCTGTTCGTCATTTTTATAAACGGCCTGAATGAGGGCGTAGAAGGAAGGGTGGGTTAATAAATTCGCAGACGACACTAAGGTCGGTGGAGTTGTGGATAGTGACGAAGGATGTTGTAGGTTACAGAGACACAGATAAGCTGCAGAGCTGGGCTGAGAGGTGGCAAATGGAGTTTAATGCGGACAAGTGTGAGGTGATTCACTTTGGTCGGAGTAACCGGAATGCAAAGTACTGGGCTAATGGTAAGATTCTTGGTAGTGTAGATGAGCAGAGAGATCTGTGTGTCCAGGTACACAGATCCTTGAAAGTTGCCACCCAGGTTGACAGGGTTGTTAGGAAGGCATACAGTGTTTTAGCTTTTATTAATAGAGGGATCGAGTTCCAGAACCATGAGGTTATGCTGCAGCTGTACAAAACTCTGGTGCGGCCGCACTTGGAGTACTGTGTACAGTTCTGGTCACCGCATTATAACAAGGATGTGGAAGCTTTGGAAAGGGTGCAGAGGAGATTTACCAGGATGTTGCCTGGTATGGAAGGGAGGTCTTACAAGGAAAGGCTGAGGGACTTGAGGCTGTTTTCATTAGAGAGAAGAAGGTTGAGAGGTGACTTATCTGAGATGGATAAGATAATCAGAGGATTCAAGAGGGTGGTGAGTGAGAGCCTTTTTCCTCAGATGATGATGGCTAGCATGAGGTGACATAGCTTTATCGTGAGGGGTGATAGATATAGGACAGATGTCAGAAGTAGTTTCTTTACTCAGAGAGTAGTAAGGGTATGGAATGCTTTGCCTGCAATGGTAGTAGATTCGGCAACTTTAAGTACATTTAAGTTGTCATTGGACAAGCATATGGACGTATATGGAATAGTGTAGGTTAGATGGGCTTCAGGTTGGTATGACTGGTTGGTATCAAGGGCCGAAGGGCCTGTACTGCACTGTAATGTTCTATATTCTATGTTCGATCCTTCCTCAGGTGTGGGGCCCAAAAGTTAGCATACTGTGCAGCGAGTAATTAAAAAGGTAAATGGGACAGAACATCCTGGATGTCAAGACAAGATTCTCACCAGTGAATAACAAGGGGCCTATTAGCAGGGATTAGTGCACATTAAAGCCAAATTCCGAACTTATCACATCTCATTAATATACACTGCCCTATCTAGCCAGGCAGAAACAACTTGGCCAGAATTCCTGACATGAAAGTGAGTACCAGGCACCTCCACCTCACCACTCACTCCCTCAGAGCCTCCATCTTGGATGTCTGGCACCAACATTTCAAGATACGCTCCATGAGCAGTGGCCATTTTGGAAATGGACTGGCAAGGACATGGTGCAGCAAGGACATTTTGTGGACAGGAACTGACACATCGCACCAGCTGGGACCAGGGAGGCTCCCAGCATCCTTGCCTTTTTATGTCTTGCCCCCAGGCCAGAGCTCAAAGACTGATGGTATTTCTGTCTAGCCTTGCTGTTCACTGCAGACACAAAGCAGGCAGCTTATTAGGGCACTCAGCAGTGATCAGTCAAGGTAGTGAACAGTTTACTATATAGTACCTCATGGCACACCCACCACATGTGCCAGCAGCCTATGTGGGAAACACACTGCATGTGCATGAAACAAATGGCCATGTCACTGATTGATAAAGTCATGGAGATGTACAGCACAGAAACAGGCCCTTTGGTCCAACTCATCCACGCCGACCAGATATCATAAATTAATCGGGTCTCATTTGCCAGCACTTGGCCTCTCAGCCCTTCCTGTCTATATACCCATCCAGATGCCTTTTCAATGTTGTAATTGTACCAGCCTCCACCACTTCCTCTGGCAGCTCATTCCATACACGCACCACCCTCTGTGTGAAAAAACTGCCCATTAGTTCCCTTTTATATCTTTCCCGGCTCACCTTAAACGTATGCTCTCTAGCTCTGGATTTCCGCACTCCAGACCTTGACTATTTACTCTAGACACGCCCTTCATGATTTTATAAACCCCTATAAGGTCACCCCTCAGCCTCTGGGGCTCCAGGGAAAACAGCCCCAGCCTATAAATTGGAAGGGGACTAATATACTGGCAGGGAAATTTGCTAGAACTGCTTGGGAGGATTTAAACTAGTAAGGTGGGGAGGTGGGACCCAGGGAGATAGTGAGGGAAGAGACCGATCTGAGATGGGTACAGCTGAGAACAGAAGTGAGTCAAACAGCCAGGGCAGGCAGGGACAAGGTAGGACTAATAAATTAAACTGCATTTATTTCAATGCAAGGGGCCTAACAGGGAAGGCAGATGAACTCAGGGCATGGTTAGGAACATGGGACTGGGATATCATAGCAATTATGGAAACATGGCTCAGGGATGGGCAGGACTGGCAGCTTAATGTTCCAGGATACAAATGCTACAGGAAGGATAGAAAGGGAGGCAAGAGAGGAGGGGGAGTGGTGTTTTTGATAAGGGATAGCATTACAGCTGTACTGAGGGAGGATACTCTCAGAAATACATCCAGGGAAGTTATTTGGGTGGAACTGAGAAATAAGAAAGGGATGATCACCTTATTGGGTTTGTATTATAGGCCCCCTAATAGTCAGAGGGAAATTGAGAAACAAACTTGTAAGGAGATCTCAGCTATCTGTAAGAATAATAGGTCGGTTATGATAGAGGATTTTAACTTTCCAATCATAGACTGGGACTGCCATAGTGTTAAAGGTTTAGATAGAGAGGAATTTCTTAAGTGTGTACAAGACAATTTTCTGATTCAGTATGTGGATGTACCTACTAGAGAAGGTGCAAAACTTGACCTACTCTTGGGAAATAAGGCAGGGCAGGTGACTGAGGTGTCAGTGGGGGAGCACTTTGGGCCAGTGACCATAATTCTATTCATTTTAAAATAGTGATGGAAAAGGATAGACCAGCTCTAAAAGTTGAAGTTCTAAATTGGAGAAAGGCCAATTTTGACGGTATTAGACAAGAACTTTCGAAAGCTGATCAGAAGGAGATGTTCACAGGTAAAGGGACGGCTGGAAAATGGGAAGCCTTCAGAAATGAGATAACGAGAATCCAGAGAAAGTATACTCCAGTCAGGGTGAAAGGGAAGGCTGGTAGATATAGGGAATGCTGGATGACTAAAGAAATTGAGGGCTTGGTTAAGAAAAAGAAGGAAGCATATGTCAGGTACAGATAGGATAGATCGAGTGAATCCTTAGAAGAGTATAAAGAAAGTAGGAGTATACTTAAGAGGGAAATCAGGAGGGCAAAAAGGGGACAAGAGATAGCTTTGCCAAATACAACTAAGGAGAATCCAAAGGGTTTTTACAAATATATTAAGATCAAAAGGGTAACTAGGGAGGCAAAGCAGCCTTTGTGTGGAGCCACAGAAAATGGGGAAGTTACTATATGAATATTTTGCATCAGTATTTACTGTGGAAAAGGATATGGAAGATATAGACTGTAGGGAAATAGATGGTGACATCTTGCAAAATGTCCAGATTACAGAGGAGGAAGTGCTGGATGTCTTGAAATGGGTAAAGGTGGATAAATCCCCAGGACCTGATCAGGTGTACCCGAGAACTCTGTGGGAAGCTAGAGAAGTGATTGCTGGGCCTCTTGCTAAGATATTTGTATCATTGATAGTCACAGGTGAGGTGCCGGAAGACTGGAATTTGGTAAACGTGGTGCTACTGTTTAAGAAGGGTGGTAAAGACAAGCCAGGGAACTATAGACCAGTGAGCCTGACCTCGGTAGTGGGCAAGTTGTTGGAGGAAATCCTGAGGGACAGGATGTACATGTATTTGGAAAGGCAAGGACTGATTCGGGATAGTCAATATGGCTTTGTGTGTGGGAAATCATGTCTCACAAACTTGACTGAGTTTTTTGAAGAAGTAACAAAGAAGATTGATGAGGGCAGAACAGTAGATGTGATCTGTGTGGACTTCAGTAAAGCATTCGACAAGGTTCCCCATGGGAGACTGATTAGCAAGGTTAGATCTCATGGAGTACAGGGAGAACTAGCCATTTGGATACAGAACTGGCTCAAAGATAGAAGACAGAGGGTGGTGGTGGAGGGTTGTTTTTCAGACTGGAGGCCTGTGACCAGTGGAGTGCCACAAGGATCGGTGCTGGGTCCTCTATTTTTTGTCATTTACATAAATGATTTGGATGCGAGTGTAAGAGGTACTGTTAGTAAGTTTACAGATGACACCAAAATTGCAGGTATAGTGGACAGCGAAGAGGGTTACCTCAGTTTACAACAGGATCTGGACCAGATGGGCCAATGGGCTGAGAAGTGGCAGATGGAGTTTAATTCAGATAAATGCAAGGTGCTGCATTTTGGGAAAGCAAATCTTAGCAGGACTTATACACTTAATGGTAAGGTCCTAGGGAGTGTTGCTGAATAAAGAGACCTTGGAGCGCAGGTTCATAGCTCCTTGAAAGTGGAGTCACAGGTCGATAGGACAGTGAAGAAGGCGTTTGGTATGCTTTCCTTTATTGGTCAGAGTACTGAGTACAGGAGTTGGGAGTTCATGTTGCAGCTATACAGGACATTGGTTAGGCCACTGTTGGAATATTGTGTGCAATTCTGGTCTCCTTCCTATCGGAAAGATGTTGTGAAACTTGAAAGGGTTCAGAAGAAATTTACGAGGATGTTGCCAGGGTTGGAGGATCTGAGCTACAGGGAGAGGCTGAACAGGCTGGGGCTGTTTTCCCTGGAGCGTCGGAGGCTGAGGGGTGACCTTATAGAGGTTTACAAAATTATGAGGGGCATGGATGGGATAAAAAGACAAAGTCTTTTCCCTGGGGTTGGGGAGTCCAGAACCTGAGGGCATAGTTTTAGGGTGAGAGGGGAAAGATATAAAAGAGACCTAAGGGCCAACTTTTTCACACAGAGGGTGATACGTGTATGGAATGAGTTGCCAGAGGATGTGATGAAGACTGGTACAATTGCAACATTTAAGAGGCATGTGGATGGGTATATGAATAGGAAGGGTTTGGAGGGATATGGGCTGGGTGCTGGCAGGTGGGACTATATTGGGTTGGGATATCTGGTCGTCACGGACGGGTTGGACCGAAGGGTCTGTTTCTGTGCTGTATATCTCTATGACTCTATGACTCGATTCATCCTTTCCCAATAGCTTAAAGTCAAAGGGAATTAATTCTCAGCGAAGTGTGTGGTGCTGGAAAAGAGCAGCCGGTCAGGTCACATCGAGGGGCAGGAGAGTTGACATTTCGAGCATTGAGCTCTTCATCAGGAATGAGGAGTAGACATGCTGGTCCTGGGCCTCCTGCAGCGCCAAACCCTAACCACCCGAAGTCTGGAGAAAGAACACCTCATCTTCCACCTTGGGACCCTCCAACCACACAGCATCACTGTGGATTTCACCAGTTTCCTCATTTCCCCTCCCCATACTTTATCCCAGATCCAACCTTCCAACTCGGCTCCGCCCTCTTGACCTGTCCATCTTCATTCCCACCTATCCGCTCCACCTTCCTCTTCGATCTATCACCTTCACCCCCTACCTTTATCTACCTATCGCATTCCCATCTACCTTATCCACGCCCAGGCCCACCGCACTCCCATTTATTTCTCAGCCCCCTTGGGCCACCACTTCATTCCTAATGAAGGGCTTATGCTTGAATGATCAACTCTCCAGCTCCTCGGATGCTGTCTGACCGGCTGCTCTTTTCCTGTGCCACACTCTCGACCCTGATCTCCAGCATCTGCAGTCCTCACTTTCTCCTTGGAATTAATCCTCAGTCATGCTTGGAGTCTGCCATCAGTCAGCATGTTCCCACACAGTCAGTCAAGGGATTCGTCTGGTATCAGTCCAAGGGCATGGTCAATGTCAGCACCCTCTCCTTGTAGGGGTGATGAGTCAGATATCCGGAATGCCGGTCCTGGTATTGGCTCCTCATGCCCTACAGTGGGCTGTTTTTGCCTGGAATGAGAGAAATACTATGAGCTATGAAGGTGGTTGGTACAGCTGTTCATGCTGGTGAAATCTCCTGAGTGGGTAGGTGGTATAGAGGCCTTGCAGGGTGAGCAGAGTGGGGTTTGGGGACGGGTGTGAGGCAAGATAGAGCGCAAGTGGAGCAAGATATTACAGGAATGAGTGTGGTATAGAGTATGATCCTCGTGTGAGGTGGGTGCAGGAGCAAAGACACAGTGAGATAGCAGAGGAAAGATGGTAGCATTAACCCTGGCAGAGTGGAGAAGATCACTGACCTTCTTCCCGCGCTGCTGGGCACTCCTTTGGACAGTTGAGACCACACTGACCTGGGAAGAGGACAGTTCTCCGATGCACCAACTGAGCTCGCCAGGATCTCCAGTCCCTGTCTGCAAAGCAGGGTTCCAGAATTCCCATTATCTGCTATGTCTGGGGCAAATGTCACAAAACATGCAGGGCAACTGTGGACTGACAGTGCCAGTCCTTTTAAAAATGGCAATGGTGCCAGGCATGCCAGTCTATCCCAGGATGTCCTGGCAGTTCCAGCCATATTGATTGGGACAATTGGGCTAGCATCAGATGAGAGTGACATTACTAGAGCAGGGTGGATAGTTAATGAGACAAACTTGAAACTTCTTTTCATTCACTCATGGGACTGATCAGCATATATTGCCCATCCCTAGTTGCCCCTTGAGAAGGTGATGGTGAGCTGCCTTAGAACATAGAACAGTACAGCGCAGTACAGGCCCATCTCTCCTCGATGTTGCACCAACTTGTGGAACCAATCTGAAGCCCATCTATCCTACACTATTCCATTGTCATCCATCTGTCTATCCGATGACCATTTAAATGCCTTTAAACCTGGAGGGTCCACTACTGTTGCAGGCAGTGCGTTCCACGCCCCTACTACCTCTGACATCTGTCCTATATCTATCACCCCTCAATTCAAAGCTATATCCTCTCATGCTAGCCATCACCATCCGAGGAAAAAGGCTCTCCCTATCCACCCTATTTTACCCTGATTATTTTATATGTCTCAATTAAGACACCTCTCAACCTTCTTCTCTCTAACCAAAACAGCCTAAAGTCCCTCTGTTTTTCCTTGTAAGACCGTCCCTCCATACCAGGCAACATCCTAGTAAATCTCCTCTGAACCCTTTCCAAAGCTTCCACATCCTTCCCATAATGCGGTGACCAGAACTGTACACAATACTCCAAGTGCGGCCATACCAGAGTTTTGTACAGCTGCAGCATAACCTCATGGTTCCGGAACTCGATCCTTCTAGTAATAAAAGCTAAAACACTGTATGCCTTCTTAACAACTCTATCAACCTGGGTGGCAACTTTCAGGGATCTCTGTACATGGACAGCAAGATCTACACTACCAAGAATCTTGCCATTAGCCCAGTACTCTTTATTCCTGTTGCTCCTTCCAAAGTGAAACACCTCACACTTTTCTGTCACTTCTCAGCCCAGCTCTGCAGCTTATCTAAGTCCCTCTGTAAAAGACAACATCCTTTGGCTCTATCCACAACTGTAGTAACCTTCGTGTCATCCGCAGATTTACTAACCCATCCCTCTATGCCCTTATCCAGGCCATTTATAAAAATGACAAACAGCAATGGCCCCAAAATAGATCCTTATGGTCCACCATGAGTAACTGTACACCGGGATGAATATTTCCCATCAACCAACACCCTCTGTATTCTTTCACTTCGCCAATTTCTGATCCAAACAACTAAATCACCCTCAATCCCATGCCTCTGTATTTTGTGCAATAGCCTACCATGGAGAACCTTATCGAATGCCTTGCTGGAATCCATATACACCACATCAACCACTTTACCCTCATCCACCTGTTTGGTCATCATCTCAAAGAACTCAATAAGGTTTGTGAGGTACAACCTACTCTTCACAAAACCGTGTTGACTATCCCTAATCAACTTATTTGTCTCTAGATGATTATAAATCCTATCTCTTATAACCTTTTCCAACACTTTACCCATAATTGAAGTAAGGCTCACTGGTCTATAGCTACCAGGGTTGTCTCTACACCCCTTCTTGAACAAGGACATAATATTTGCTATCCTCCTGTCTTCTGTAGACAATGACGATATTAAGATTAAAGCCAAAAGCTTTGCAATCTCCTCCCCGGCTTCCCAGAGAATCGGAGGATAAATCCCAACCAGCCCAGGGGACTTATTTATTTTCACACTTTCCAGAATTGCTAACACCTCCTCCTTGTGAAACTCAATCCTGTCTAATCTGTTCGTCTGTCTCTCTGTATTCTCCTCAAAAACATTGTCTTTTTCCAGTGTGAATACTGACGAAAAATGTTCATTAACACTTCCCCTATTTCCTTAGACTCCACGCACAACTTCCCACTACTGTCCTTGATTGGCCCTGATCTTTCTCTCGTCATTTTTTTATTCCTGATATACCTGTAGAAAGTTTTACATAGAACATAGAAAAATACAGCGCAGTACAGGCCCTTCGGCCCTCGATGTTGCGCCGACCCAAGCCCACCTAGCCTACACTAGCCCACTATCCTCCATATACCTATCCAATGCCCGTTTAAATGCCCATAAAGAGGGAGAGTCCACCACTGTTACTGGCAGGGCATTCCATGAACTCACAACTCGCTGAGTAAAGAATCTACCCCTAACATCTGTCCTATACCTACCACCCCTTAATTTAAAGCTCTGCCCCCTCGTAATAGCTGACTCCATACGTGGTAAAAGGTTCTCATTGTCAAAGTTTAGAGTTTTCCTTGATCCTATCTGCCAACAACTTCTCACGTCCCTGCCTGGCTCTTCTTAGCTCTTTCTTCATGTCTTTTCTGGTTAGCTTGTAACTCTCAAGCGCCCAAACTGAGCCTTCACGTCTCATCCTAACATAAGCCGCCTTCTTCCTCTTGACAAGAGATTCAACGTCTTTGGTAAACCACGGCTCCCTCACTCGACCAGTCCCTCCCTGCCTGACAGGTACATACTTATCAAGGACACGCAGTAGCAGATCCTTGAATAAGCTCCACATTTCAATTGTGCCCATCCCCTGCAGTTTCCTTCCCCATCCTTTGCATCTTAAATCTTGCCTAATCGCATCATAATTGCCTTTCCCCCAGTGATAACTCTTGCCCAGCGGTACATACGGTACATACATTTCCATCAGTCACGTAAACATAACCAAATTATGGTCACCGTCACCAAAGTGCTCACCTACCTCCAAATCTAACACCTAGCCTGGTTCATTACCCAGTACCGAATCCAATGTGGCCTCACCCCTTGTTGGCCTGTCTACATACTGTGTCAGGAAACCCTCCTGCACACACTGGACAAAACCTGACCCATCTAAATTACTCGAACTGTAGTATTTCCAGTCAATATTTTGAAAGTTAAAGTCCCCATAGCAACTACCCTGTTACTCTCGCTCCTATCCAGAATCATTTTTGCTATCCTTTCCTCTATTCGGAGGCCGATAGAAAACTCCCGACAGGGTGACCGCTCCTTTCCTGTTTCTAACCTCAGCCCATACTATCTCCGCAGACGAGTCCTCAAAAGTCCTTTCTGCCACCATAATATTGTCATGGAATCATAGAGTCATAGAGATGTACAGCTCTTGACTAACAATGCCGCACCTCCCCCTCTTTGACCATCTTCTCTATTCTTATTGAAACATCTAAACCCCGGAATCCTGCGACAATCACTCCTGTCCCTGCTCTATCCATGTTTCCGAAATGGCCACAGCATCGAAATCCCAGCTACCAACCCATATTGCAAGCTCACCCACTTTATCCCAGATGCTCCTGCTCATCAGTGACCCCTTGTGACCTTGAAACCTCATTTCTGATCTCGCTGCTCTCCACCTCCTGGACACTGGGATTGCAATTTAGTTTCCCATCCCCCCTGCTGAATGAGCTTAAACC
Organism: Hemiscyllium ocellatum; assembly: GCF_020745735.1. Taxonomy (NCBI): domain Eukaryota; kingdom Metazoa; phylum Chordata; class Chondrichthyes; order Orectolobiformes; family Hemiscylliidae; genus Hemiscyllium; species Hemiscyllium ocellatum. The sequence continues at coordinate 2,026,058 of NC_083453.1, forward strand.
TGCCAGATGAGCATTAGTGAGTTTCCCCCGAGATATTGGTATCCCTCTGGTTCAGGTGTAAACAATCTGTTTGTACAGGTACCACCTACCCCAGGATGAGCCCCAAATATCCAGGTATCCTGTGCCATCCCTGTAGACACATGTTCAACTCCTCTCTCTCCCTATTCCTCGCCTCACTAGCTCATGGCAGTACATCAAACCAGAGATAACTCTGTTTTTTTTAGCACTAAGCTTCCACCCTAGCTCTATGACAATGACAATAGCGAGAGAAGCCTTGCTAAACCTTGCGGAGAGAAACTTTAATATTTAACCTTCGAGTTTAGTTATGTTTGATGTTACTATTGAACAAAGCTAATAAAATGTAAATAAGAAATGTAGGAATAGGGCACAGTATAGAAAAATTCCAAAGGGAGGGTGATTATTTGGTAATGATGTCAATTGGAAATGAATTGACTCACAGTATAAGTCGAAATTTGTTACGTTCCAAGGAGGACCAGATGCCGAAGTGTTAAACAGAAGGGACATTATTAGTTCGGTGTTCACTCTACAGTCAGCAGAGTTAATGAGAGCTGTCTGGCTGCCCAAAATGGCTGGTGATCTCATCAATGTGTCCCTTGACTAAACTCAAAATGACAGTCCACCGCATTGACAGAAATCCACAACATCCCTCCCCTTTTCCGTCAGATGCTCCTGCAATGAAAACATTCGCAATCATACATACAACACTCAACAGGTAACATATTCCGGTGGACATCACTTCCTGTGATGCTGTAGGTGTACATCAGGTGTTGGTTTGTCTTTCTTGTTCATTTTAATGTTTGGTGTTTAGGGCGTACAAAGAACATCATCTTTTCCTGAGACGACAAGATGCTCACACAGTGTCACGGTATTGTCCACAAAGATATTGTCTCCCTCAGATGCTCCAGTTACTGTAGCATCCTCAGGTAGAGCCAGGTCTCTGTTTGGTACAGTTATCTTCAATTAATATTGTCTCTGGCACATTCATTCAGAGTTGCCAAGAGTTGATCTGCATGTGTTCTCCACACTACATTGTCTCACATTGTACGATACAGGAGACTGGTCCAGTCTGTACAATAACGATGGATGAATGATGATATATTGTCATGTGTATTTTACAGTGAATATGACAATAAAATACAATCTGTCGCCATTTTGAAGAATGTAAGAATATAACTGATAGAGCTGAAAGGGAGTCAATCTTTGTCATGCTGCTTCCACCATGAGTCCTGAGCTGGCACCTCTCCTCCACCACCTCGCCGCCATCTGCCTTGGACCCACCAACACAGGAGCCCCCACTCTTCAGGTGTCATCTCTTCGTCGTTGGGACCACCTCACCAACAGGCCGCCAATGCCAATGCCAATGTCAGGTCCCATTCTGGACCCACACTCACCCTGCAACCAGCAAGTCCCAGATGGCACCCACTTTGCAGCAGTGGCGCATTCCCTCACCAACACCTCAAGTCAGAGAGATGTACAGCATGGAAGCAGACCCTTCGGTCCAACCCGTCCATGCTGACCAGATATCCCAACCCAATCTAGTCCCACCTGTCAGCACCCGACCCATATCCCTCCGAACCCTTCCTATTCATATACCCATCCTGATGCCTTTTTAATGTTGTAATTGTACCAGCCTCCACCACTTCCTCTGGCAGCTCATTCCAGACACGTACCACCCTCTGTGTGAAAAAGTTTCCCCTTAGGTCTCTTTTATATCTTTCCCCTCTCACCCTAAACCTATGCCCTCTAGTTCTGGACTCCCCCACCCCAGGGAAAAGACTTTGCCTATTTATCCTATCTATGCCCCTCATGATTTTACAAACCTCTATAAGGTCACCCCTCAGCCTCCGACACTCCAGGGAAAACAGCCCCAGCCTGTTTAGCCTCTCCCTGTAGCTCCAACCCTCCAACCCTGACAACATCCTTGTAAATCTTTTCTGAATCCTTTCTAGTTTCACAACATCCTTCTGAGAGGGACATTTTTTATTCTAAATGGGGTGTTTGGCCTTGTTCTCCCATGAGAAAACCCGTTTCTGTTGTTTCCTGTCTTTTGTTATGAGTGGTTTCAACAAATCAAGTGCGGTGTACAACTGACAGTTTACCACAAGCAAAGCTGGAAGAATTAGAGGGGCCGAGTGGATTGTTTTCCAGTATTGTTCAGAAAAATTGGTTTGGCCATTTGGATAGAGATCCCTGTTCTTGAGTTGCCGTGAAATCTTAAATGGGAAGGGCCTGCATAGCCTAACGTCCCACGACCACTTTAGTACGACTTCACTGAGGCTGCCTATTTCTATCCAAGTCCTAGCTCTAAACGCTTCCCTCCATGTGGGGCATTCATTACTCCGAGCGCACCTCCAGGACGGAGCAAGTGGTGAGCTTCTTTTGCATTGTTCACCTCTTCCCTGGAGTGATTTCTTTTTCTGACTGAACCTGTTTCCATGGCATCTTTTGATTTCTTCTTATCAAAGCACTTCCAAGATCTGCATGGAGGACCACAAATGTTCTTCTTTGACAAATCAGTGGACTGACCTGATGGATCTCAAGGTCATCTCCATCACCAGTTCTCGTCATGTGTGAAGTTCCAAGAGGGACATGGAGGCTGAAGCACGAAAGAGCAGGACCTTTATTATGAAGGTGTTCCCTCAACAATTAGCAGTTAGAGAGAGCTGTTTGTCCACCCAAACCAGTAAAACTCATCATTTTATCACACAATCTGACTCTTAAAGGGATATCCTCGAGGAGAAAGTGAGGACTGCAGATGCTGGAGTATCAGAGCTGAAAATGTGTTGCTGGAAAAGCGCAGCAGGTCAGGCAGCATCCAAGGAGCAGGAGAGTCGACGTTTCGGGTATAAGCCCTGAAGAAGGGCTTATGCCCAAAATGTCGAATTTCCTGTTCCTTGGATGCTGCCTGACCTGCTGCGCTTTTCCAGCAACACATTTTCAGCTCTTAAGGGGATACGCCACCACGCTTTCAAATGGACCACAAAGACCGTTTCAGCCTGCGCTGTTTCTTGCATTACAATAGTGACAGCAGTTGAGAGCTGGCTGTGAAGTGCCCTGCGGCATCCTGAGGTTGTGAAAAGTGCTATATAAATGCAGAACTCTATTTTTATTGTGCACAAAATTGCTTTAACTGTCAATGATGGCGAAGGTACTTGATTAAAATCCAACAGCTCCCATCTCCATCGGCCCGATGCAGCGAGAAGGTTCGAGATGGAATTGTTTGTTTTTGTCCCACTAGTTCCTCAAAGATTGTTGTTGCTTGTGCCTTTCAGCGATTTGCTGGCAAACATATCTCAATATTAGCTGGAGGCCAACTTAGGTACTGCAGCATCATGAACTCCTTCTTAACTTGCTCCCAGGTACAGTCAGCAGAAAAAAGATATTACTTTGATAAAGTTCTCAACAAATTGCATTTTGAAAAGCAGGAATGTTAAGCAAAATACCGACAAAATTTAAAAAAAAATCATTGGCTTCACTGTAACATTATTGAAATGGTTAACAAAACTACCAGTAAGTTCTAACGTAGTAAAATCTCATAAACACATCCTTGAAAACATAAATAAAATAGATTGTCTCACATACAATTCGAGCAGCAGGAGAGAACCCCAGCTTTTAGCTGTAACAGAGAGAGGAATAAGAGCTTCCACATCCAGCTTCAAGACCCCAGCAACTGCAGAAAGTGAAAACAAAAAATTCTGATTCTGTGGGAGCTTGACCCCACTCATTCAGGCTGCTTCTATTGTTTCAACTTTAAAATAAAGCCCCAAGGTTTCACAAGCTGTTTACTTTAATAGCTTAATTTGGCTTTGGCTCAACCTTTCTTCATAAAAACTCCAGGACAGAGTACACCTCTGAAAGCCATAGTATTGTCACAGTATCCATCCATTCCGTGCCTGCTCGTGTATCCACCCCACTGTCTGTCAAGCCTTGTTCTCGCATCTGCTTTCAACACCTCCCCAGGCACCCACCACCCTCCATTGCTCTGTTCCCTGTTGTCAGGGCTCTCTCCCCACCTCCATCGTTGCTGGAATCTTGTTGACAAACAGGAATACGTAGCTGATATGCTGCATGTCAAATCTGTTTACCTACAAAAAGCACAATGCTACCACGAAAGAGGGAGCAGGATCTGTCCTGCACATGGCAGATTGACCTGGCAAAACATCCGGCAGTCTTACTGTTTGTCTGTGAGACCAACACTCACACTGAACGTTCAGCAACATCTTTCTTTCTTTGTCTGTCTTTCTCTCTTTCTCTGCCATTCTCTCTCTTTCTGGCGTTGCAATCCGATGGGGTTGGATGTATCGCAGGGGATGTATCTTATTTTACCAGCTGAAGGTTGAAGTTTCCACATGCATTGATAATTGAAATGAATTCTCAATCATTTATTGCCCAAGTTGCTCTGGATTGCTGGCACATGCATATATTAGAAATGATTAAAAACTGCCCATTTCTTTTAAAAGATGGATACTGCTGGACTTTGAAAATGGCTGCTATGGATCGCCTCACTCCTGGAACTGCAATTGGTCAAGCTTCCGGAAGCTTTGAGAAGTCGATTACGAGGGACAGGCCGGGTCCGTTTCCCTGTGGAATTTCAGAGCTGCCATTGTCAGGACCCAAAGCCAAAACACTGATTCAATCTGCCCAGACTCCTCGTCTCCAAATGTGGCTCAGTAACAAAGGACACCCATTGAAAATCACATAATCAAAAGAAAACGGTTTGAATGCTGGCGATCTGAAATAAAAATGGTGCTGGAGGAAACTCAGCATAGCTGGAGAAAGAAAATGAATTAATGTTTGGAGTTCAACATGACTCTTCTAGGAAACAGTCATTCTACCTAAGAAAATGTGCAACTATGTATCTTTGATTGTATCTTCAATGGTTTGATCATGAGGATTGAGGCTACATTGTTAACAGAAAAATATTTTTTTGCTGTCCACTGTATTCTGATGAAAGGTCATAGAATCCCTACAGTGTGGAAACAGGCCCTTCAGCCCAACAAGTCCACACTGACCCTCCAATGAGTAACTCACCCAGACCCATCCCCCGAACCTATGATTCTACATTTAACCCTACCTAACGCACCCAACCTACACATCCCTGGACACTACGGGCAATTTAGCACAGCCAATTCACCGAACCTGCACATCTCTGGACTGTGGGAGGAAACCGGAGCACCCGGAGGAAACCCACGCAGACATGGGGAGAATGTGCAAACTCCATACAGACAATCAGCTGAGGCTAGAATTGAACCCGGGTCCCTGGTGTTGTGTGGCAGCTGTGCCAACCACTGAGTCACAGTGCCACCCACCAGCTATATAGTTTAGGAATATGAAATGTCATTTTTAGAGTTTGGAGTTAAAACTAGTGGCATATTGGTGTTGGTTAGTTTTGTTTGAAGGGGTTCAAAATAAAATAAAGTCAGATACTTCTTACTGAACTGTTACCTAATCCAGTATGGGTCAGAAAACAGGTGACATCAAGTCTCAGAGTAAAGGGTCGACCCTTTAGAACTGAGATGAGGAGGAATTCTGGAACCAATTGGAAGTGGACAGGTAGGACAGGTCAAGAGGTCGGTGCTGAGTTGGAAGGTTGGATCTGGGATAAGGTGGAGAGAGTGGTGAAATCCACATTGATGCCGTGTGGTTGGAGGGTCCCAAGGCGGAAGATGAGGCACTCTTCCTCCAGGCATCAGGCGTCAGGTGCCTAGAAACTGGTGGTGGCTTGCAGGGGCTGATTAGAGTCGTTTGTTTGTAGGCAAAGGGACCTCCGGCAAGTGGGAAGCTTTTAAAAAGTGAGATTGTTAGAGTTCAAGGTCGACATGTTCCTGTGAGGGTGAAAGGCAAGGTTGGCAGGAATAGGGAACCTGGGATGACAAGAGATATCGAGGCTTTGACCAGTAAAAAAGAAGCAGGTATGGATCAGGTACAGGCAACTGGGATCAAGGGAATCCCTGGAGGAATATTGGGCGTACAGGAGTTTACTGAAGAAGGAAATCAGGAGGGTGCGAGATAGCCTTGGCTGAGAAGATTAGGGTGAATCCAAAAAGGTTCAAGTATATTAAAGTAAAAGAAAAACAATAACTAGAGAGAAAAATCGGGTCACTCAAGGACCAAAGTGGAGATGTATGTGTAGAACAGCAGCAGATGGACAAGGTCTTCAATGAATATTTCTTCCCTCTCTTTTTACTGTGGAGAAGTCTTGAAAACTTGGGGAAGTTAGTGGTGATATCTTGGGGACAGTCCATATCACATGACAGGAAGTGTTGGATGTATTAGAGTGTATGAAGGTGGATAAAATCTCCTGGTCCTTGCCAGATATATCCAAGAGGCGAGAGAAGAAAGGGCAGGGGCCCTGGCTGATATTTTCACATCATCGTTAGCCACGGGTAAGGTCACAGAAGACTAGAGGGTAGCGAATGTTGTGTTCTCATTTAGGAACGGCTGCAAAGAAAAGTCTGGGAACTATAGAACAGTAAGTTTAACATCTGTGGGAGGGAAGTCATTTGAGAAGATTCTGTGAGATAAAATATACATGCATTTGGAAAGACCGAACTTGATTAGGAGCAATCAGCATGGCTTTGTGCGTGGGAGATCATGCTTCACAAATTTGTTAGAGTTCTTTGATGAAGTGACCAGGAAGGTTGACGAGGGCAGGGCAATAGTCCATATGGATTTCTGTAAACTTGATCAAGTTCCACATGGCAGGCAGCTCTGGAAGGTTCGATTGCAAGGAATTCAGGGGGAGCTGGCAAATTGAATACACAATTGGTAGGAAGCAGAGGTTAATAGTGGAAGGATGCTTGTTGGACTGAAGGCGTGTGACTAGTGGAATGCCTCAGGGGTAAGTGCTGGGCCCATTGCCATTTGTAATCTATATGAATGAGCTGGATGAGAACGTATAAGGCATGATTAGTAAGTTTGCTGATGACACAAAACTACGAGGTATCAGGGACAGTGAGGAAGGTTATCAGAAACTGCAGGAGGACCTTGATCAACTGGGAAAGTAGGCTGAGAAATGGCAAATGGAGTTTAATGTACATAAGTGTGAGGTCTTGCATTTTGAAAAGACAAATCAAGGTAGGAATTTCATGGTGAATGGTAGGGCCTTAAGGGGTGCAGTGGAACAGAGAGACTTTGGAGTTCAGGTGTACAGTTCTCTGAAAGTGAAGTCCCAGGTAGACAGGACAGTGAAGGAGGGTTTTGGCACACTGGCCTTCATCAGTCAGGGCACTGAGTATAGAAGTTGGGAAGTTATGTTGTAGTTACACAGGATATTGGTGAGGCTGAATCTGGAGTATTGTGTTCAGTTTTGATCACCTTGCTATCGGAAGGATGTTATCAAACTGGAAACAGTGCCGAAGAAATTTACAAGAATGTATCTGGACTCAAGGGTCTGAGTTATAGGGAGAGGTTGGACAAGCTAGGACTTTTTTCATTGGAGCGTAGGAGACTTTGAGAGGAGGGGAAATCATATTGAAGTTTATAAGATAATTGGAGGCATGGATATGGTGAATGCACTCAGTGTTTTTCCCAGGGTTGGGGAATTGAGGACTAGAGGGCATCAGTTAAAGGTTAGAGGGGAAAGCATAAAAAGGAACATGACAAGTAACGTTTTTACACAGTGGATGGTACGCACATGGAATGAGCTGCCAGCAGAAGTGGTTGAGGTGGACACATTAACAACATTCATGAAAAGCATTTGGACAAATACATGGCCAGGAAAGGGTTAGAATGATATGGAGAAAGTGAGGATTGCAGATGCTGGAGATCAGAGTCGAGAGAGTGGTGCTGGAAAAGCACAGCCGGTCAGGCAGCATCTGAGGAGCAGGAGAATCGACGCTTTGGACATAAGGAATGAGGCTTGTGGGCCAGAGGGGTGGAGAGATAAATGGGAAGAGGGTGGGGCTGGGCTGGGCGGGAAGGGAGCTGTGAATGAGATAGGTAGATGAAGGTGGGGGAGAAGGTGATCGGTTAGAGAGGAGGGTGGAGCAGATCGATGGGAAAGGTGATTGACAGGTCAGGAGGGTGGAGCCCAGTCGGAGACTTGGAGCTGGCCTAATGTGGGGGGAGAGGAAATGAGGGAAGTGCTGAAATCCACATGGAACCCGTGTGGTTGCAGGGTCCCAAGGCAGAATATGAGGCGTTCTTCCTTTAGGCCCAGTGCAGGGAAATGGGGTTCGTGTGGGTGGATAGTTTGGTCAGCCTCGACCAGTTTGGGCCAGAGGGCCTGTCTCGGTGCTGTAGGACTCTATTAGTGGGGATGGTCACCGCTGATTGTACAATGTTCAGCACCATTCTCGTCTCCTCAGACACTGAAGCAGTCCGTGTTCAAATGCAACAAGATCTGGACAATGTCCAGGCTTGGGCTGATAAGTGGCAGATAACATTTGTGCCACACAGATGCCAGGCTATGATCATCAACATTCCTAATGAAGAGCTTATGCCCAAAACATGGATTCTCCTGCTCCCTGGATGCGGCCAGACCTGCTGTGCTTTTTTCAGCACCATATCATTCATCTCTGAATTAATTGGCCATCAACTCCCCTTTCATGAAAGTTCTCTTCACTGGTCACATTGCTTCTTACTCTCATGTGGGTCTGCAAATGTTGAAACCATACCCAGTACATCAAGGCCTCGTCATTAGTATAGATCAGGGATAGCAAGAACAGGATATCTCTGCAGGACTTCCTCAGGGGAGTGTCCTTCATCCAACAACCATAGTTTGATTCGAGATAGTCCGCACAGCTTTGTGAGGAGCAGTCCTGCCTCACAAGTGTTATTGAATTCTTTGAGGATGTGACAAAACAGATTGATGAAGGTAGAGCAGTGGATGTGGTGTACATGGATTTTGACAAGGTGTTTGATAAGCTTCCCCATAGTAAGCTCATTCAGAAAGTAAGGAGGCATGGGACACAGGGAAATCTGGCTGTCTGGATACAGAATTGGCTGGCCCAGAGAAGACAGAGGGTCTTAGCAGATGAAAAGTATTCCGCCTGGAGCTCAGTGACCAGTGGTATTCCACAGGGATCGGTTCTGGGACCTCTGCTATTTGTGATTTTTATAACTGACTTGGATGAAGAAGTGGGAGGGTGGCTTAGTAAGTTTGCCGATGACACGAAGGTTGGTGGAGTTGTGAATAGTGTGGCAGCTGTTGTAGGTTGCAACAGGACATTGACAGGATGTGGGAGCTGGGCTGAGAAGTGACAGATGGAGTTCAACCTGGAAAAGTGTGAAATGATTCATTTTGGAAGGTTGAATTTGAATGTAAATTATAGGGTTATAGGCAGTGTGGAGGAACAGAGGGATCTTGGGATCTACATACATAGGTCCCTCAAAGCTGCCATCCAAGTTGATAGGGGTGTTAAGAACGCGCTGTGATGTGTTGGCTTTCATTAAAAGGGCGTTGAGTTTAAGAGCTGCGAGGTTATGCTGCAGCTCTATCAACTCCTGGTGAGACCACACTTGGAATACTGTGTTCAGTTCTGGTCGCCTCATTATAGGAAGGATGTGGAAGCTTTAGAGAGGGTACAGAGGAGATTTCCCAGGATGCTGCCTGGTCTCGGGGGCAGGTCTGATGAAGAAAGATTGAGGGAGCTAGGGCTTTTCTCATTTAAAATCTGATTGAAGATTTGTAGCTCGGGTATCCGTTGTTGTAGTTCTGCTCGCTGAGCTGGAAGTTTTTGCTGCAAACGTTTCGTTCCCTGGCTAGGGAACATCATCAGTGCTGTTGGAGCCTCGTGTGAAGCGCTGCTTTGATGTTTCTTCCGATATTTATATTGGTTTGTTCTTGCCGCTTCTGGGTGCCAGTTTCAGCTGTAGTGGTTTGTATATGGTGTCCAGGTCAATGTGTCTGTTGATGGAGTTTGGGGATGAATGCCATGCTTCTAGGAATTCTCTGGCTGTTCTCTGTCTGGCTTGTCCTATGATAGTGGTGTTTTCCCAGTCAAATTCATGTTGCTGGTTGTCTGAGTGTATGGCTACTAGAGATAGCTGGTCGTGTCGTTTTGTGGCTAGCTGATGTTCATGGATGCGGATTGTTAGCTGTCTTCCTGTTTGTCCTATATAGTGTTTTGTGCAGTCCTTGCATGGTATTTTGTAAACTACGTTAGTTTGGCTCATGCTGGGTATTGGGTCCTTTGTTCTAGTGAGTTGTTGTCTGAGCGTGGATGTTGGCTTGTGTGCTGTTATGAGTCCTAAGGGTCGCAGTAGTCTGGCTGTCAGTTCTGAGACGCTCCTGACGTATGGTAGAGTGGCTAGTCCTTTTGGTTGTGGCATGTCCTCGTTCCTCGGTCTATCTCTTAGGCATCTGGTGATAAAGTTGCGTGGGTATCCGTTTTTGGCGAATACCTTGTATAGATGTTCCTCTTCCTCTTTTCGCAGTTCTGGTGTACTGCAGTGTGTTGTGGCCCTTTTGAATAGTGTCCTGATGCAGCTTCGTTTGTGTGTGTTGGGGTGGTTACTTCCATAGTTTCTATGGACTACCCAAAGTACACAAACCAGACATCCCACTCAGACCCATAGTATCACTACCAGGGACACCAGCATGCAAACTGGCCAAAGAACTCCAACAAAAACTGAAACACCTAGTCAGCGGATCCAAACACTCCATACAATCAACACAGGAATTCTTGGACGTCATCAGGAATACACACATAGACAAAGAAGAAACCATGGTATCATTCGACGTGACGGCACTGTTCACTTCAATTGACAAAACCCTAGCCAGAGAAACAATAGCCAACCTACTGGACATACACAACAGAAAACAGGAGGCCGAACCTATCAACAAGGACGGCATACTTAAACTACTGGACCTGTGCCTCACCACACACTTCACATTCAACAATCAGATATACGAACAAATCAACGGAACACCCATGGGATCACCAATCTCGGGACTCACAGCAGAGGCAGTTATGCAAAGGTTAGAACATACAGCCATACCACAAATCCAACCCAAACTCTGGATCAGATATGTTGATGACACCTTTGTAATCATCAAAAACACAGATATAGAAAAAAACACACCGAATAATCAACGCCACACTCACAGGAATCCGATTCACACGAGAAGAGGAAAAGGATAGCCAACTCCCATTTCTAGACGTGTTAGTAGAGAGAACACCCAACTGAGAATTCACCACAAGGGTACACAGGAAACCAACACACACAGACCAAGTCTTAAACTATGAAGGTAACCACCCAACACACACAAACGAAGCTGCATCAGGACACTATTCAAAAGGGCCACAACACACTGCAGTACACCAGAACTGCGAAAAGAGGAAGAGGAACATCTATACAAGGTATTCGCCAAAAACGGATACCCACGCAACTTTATCACCAGATGCCTAAGAGATAGACCGAGGAACGAGGACATGCCACAACCAAAAGGACTAGCCACTCTACCATACGTCAGGAGCGTCTCAGAACTGACAGCCAGACTACTGCGACCCTTAGGACTCATAACAGCACACAAGCCAACATCCACACTCAGACAACAACTCACTAGAACAAAGGACCCAATACCCAGCATGAGCCAAACTAACGTAGTTTACAAAATACCATGCAAGGACTGCACAAAACACTATATAGGACAAACAGGAAGACAGCTAGCAATCCGCATCCATGAACATCAGCTAGCCACAAAACGACACGACCAGCTATCTCTAGTAGCCATACACTCAGACAACCAGCAACATGAATTTGACTGGGAAAACACCACTATCATAGGACAAGCCAGACAGAGAACAGCCAGAGAATTCCTAGAAGCATGGCATTCATCCCCAAACTCCATCAACAGACACATTGACCTGGACACCATATACAAACCACTACAGCTGAAACTGACACCCGGAAACAGCAAGAACATCCATCAACAGACACATCGACCTGGACCCCACATACAAATCACTGCAGCTGAAACTGGCACCCGGAAGTGGCAAGAACAAACCAATATAAATATCGGAAGAAACATCAAAGCAGCGCTTCACACGAGGCTCCAACAGCACTGATGATGTTCCCTAGCCAGGGAACGAAACGTTTGCAGCAAAAACTTCCAGCTCGGCGAGCAGAACCACAACAGCTTTTCTCATTGGAGTGAAGATGGATGAGAGGTGATTTGATAGAGATGTGTAAGATGATGAGAGGCATAGATGGAGTCCATAGTCAGAGACCTTTTCCCAGAGGAAAAATGGCTATCAGGAGGGGGCATAATTTGAAGGTGATTGGAGGAAGGTTTGGGGGAGATGTCAGAGGTAGGTTCTTTACACAGAGAGTGGTGGGTATGTGGAATGCACTGACAGCAGTGGTAGTAGAGTCAGGGACATTAGGGACATTTAAGTGACTCTTAGATAGGCACATGGATGATGTACAATGAAAGGTATGTAGGTCGTTTGATCTTAGAGTAGGATAAAAGGTCAGCACAACATCAAGGTCCAAAGGGCCTGGACTGTGCTGTACTGTTCTATGTTCAATTTAACCTTCAGCAACTTCACCAGTGATCTTCCTTCTATTGCATTTCCAACGCCCCTCCCCCAAGTCCCTCTTCCCTACCTTTTATCTTCACCTGCTTGGCACACTTTCCTCATTCCTGAAGAAGGGGATCATGCTCCTGCTTCCCCTGCTCCGCGGATGCTGCCTGACCTGCTGCGCTTTTCCAGCAACACATTTTCAGCATCTTCCTTCTATCATAAGGTTCAAAGTGGGGATGTTCACTGATGGTTGTACAATGTTCAGTGTCATTCGGACTCCTCCGATACTGATGCAGTCTATGTCCAAATTCAGCAAGTCAACATGCAAGCTTGGCAAATAGCATTTTGTGCCACACCAGTGCCAGGCAATCACCATCTCCAACAAAGAGACAATCTCACCATCATCTCTTGACATTCAATGGTATTACCATTGCTGAACACTCCACTGTCAGCGTCAGTGGGGGTTATCATTGAGCAGAAATTGAAGTGGGCAAAAGTGAGGACTGCAGATGCTGGAAACCAGAGTTTAGATCAGAGTGGTGCTGGAAAAGCACAGCAGGTCAGGCAGCATCCGAGGAGCAGGAACGTCAACGTTTCGGGCAAAAGCCCTTCATCCTGATTTTCCTGCTCCTCGGATGCTGCCTGACCTGCTGTGCTTTTCCAGCACCACTCTGATCTAAACCCCAGAAACTGAAGTGGGCTAGTCATATAGATACAGTGGCTACAAGAGCAGCTCAGAGGTTAGGAATTATGTGCCAAGTAACTCACCTTGAAAGTGTTACGGAATATTCTCCACTTGTCTAGTTCCAACAGCACCCAAGGAGTTTAACACCAGCCAGGACAAAGCAGCCTGCTTGCTTCGTACAATATCAGAAATATTCACTCCCTCTACCACCAATGCTCAGTAGCAACAGGGTTTACTAGGTACAAGATGAAATTCCAACAATTCACCAAAGTTCCTCAGACAGTAGCTTCCAAACTCATGACCGTTACTATCTAGAAGGGCCAATGCAGCAGATACATAGAAGCACCAGCCCCTGCACCTTCCGCTTTAAGCAACTCAACATCTTGACTTTGAATTCTGACGCTGTCCCTGCAGTGCTGCTGGGTCAAAACCCAGGAACTCCTGCCTACATCACACCAACAGCAGTGGTTCAAGAAGGTACATCACTCACACTTCCTTCACAGCTATTAGGGATGGGCCAGCCCATGATGGCCACATCCTGTGAATTTTTTTTTATATATAAATCAAAAGGCAAGCACACAAGGCTCAGAAAGGTGATTTTCCCTGTGGGTTGGGGAATTTAGGACACAGTGACACAGTCTCAGGATGAAGGGCCGACCATTTGGGATTGAGATGAGGAGAAAGTACTTCACTCAAAAGGTTATCAATCTTTGGAATTCTCGACCCTAGAGGGTTGTGGATGCTTCATCATTGAATATACTTCAGGCTGGGATTTTATAGATTTTTGACTTCTCAGGGAATCACTGCATACTGGGAGCAGGCGGGAAAATGATGTTGAAGCTGAAGATCAGCCATGATGGTGTTAGACCAGACTCAAGGGACTGAATGGTCTCTGCCTGCCTCTACCTCGTGTTCTTGTGGGATGTGAGACAAGGGTCATACTTTAATTGAACGACAGAGAAGACTCGAGGGGCGAAGTGATCTCTTTCAGTTTGCATGCTCCAATGTCATTTTCCAGCCATCAGCTCCGATGATGCAGCACTCCGGCAGCTCTGCACTAAAACAGGGGCCAATGCTTCCTGTGAACTCCGAGCTGAGAGCACCAGCACTGAGCCAAGCTGTCACAGAACTCGAAACGTGAGGGAGACACGGAATAAAGCCCTGTCACAGATCACTGGCGACAGGGCTTTCACATCGCGCAACGGCAACAGTCCGTCTGACGCGAAGCCGACCAACAGCCCAGCCTCCCAGTCGTTCCTGTCCTCTATCACGGAGGTCTTAGATGACAGAACACGGGAGAGGCTGGACCAGCCGCTATCTCTGGACGAGCTGACCAAGGCCCTCGAGTCCTTCAAAAAGAATAAAACTCCCGGAAGCGACGGCTTACCGGTCGAGCTCTATTCCGCTCTGTGGGACTTGATTGGCCAGGACCTGCTGGAGGTGTATGTCAGTATGCTTCGGGCAGGTACCATGAGTGAATCCATGAGGAAAGGCATCATCACCCTCATCGCCAAGCGGAAGGGGGAGAGGGAGGAACTCAAAAATTGGAGACCAATCTCACTGTTGAATGCGGATTACAAAATTCTGTCAAAGGTAATCGCCAACCAGGTCAGGTCTGCTCTGGGGTCGGTGATTCACCCTGACCAAACCTGTGCTGTGCCGGGCAGGAAGATCGCTGATAGTCTCGCACTCCTCAGAGATACGATCGCCTACGTGCAGGACAGAGGGTTGGATACCTGCCTGATCAGCCTGGACCAGGAGAAAGCCTTTGACAGGATATCACACACGTATATGAGAGATGTTCTCTCCAAAATGGGCTTTGGGGAGCGAATCTGCAATTGGATCAGACTGCTCTACACCAACATTGTCAGTGCAGTCTCAATCAATGGGTGGGAATCAGATAGCTTCCCAGTCAGATCTGGAGTCAGGCAGGGCTGCCCTCTCTCTCCTGCCTTGTTTGTGTGCTGCATAGAGCCATTTGCCGAGTCCATCAGGAAGGATGCGAGCCTGAGAGGGGTGAGTATTCCTGGCAGCGGGGGCCTCTCGGTTAAGGCCTCCCTGTACATGGATGACGTCACCGTTTTCTGATCGGATCCACTGTCCATGCGCAGACTCATGTGCATTTGTGACCTGTTCGAATGGGCCTCGGGGCCAAGGTAAACCGAGGCAAGAGCGAGGCCATGCTCTTCGGGAACTGGGCCGACCAATCCTCGATCCCCTTCACCGTCAGGACCGACCACCTGAAGGTGCTGGGTATTTGGTTCGGGGGAGCTGGGGCGTGCACCAAGTCTTGGGAGGAGCGTATCAGTAAAGTGAGGCAGAAACTAGGCAGATGGAAGCTACGGTCGCTCTCCATCGCGGGAAAAAACCTGGTCATCAGGTGTGAGGCACTGTCATTACTGTTATACGTGGCACAGGTCTGGCCTATCCCCAGAAACTGCGCTGCTGCAGTCACCCGGGCCATCTTCCAGTTTATATGGAGATCAAAGATGGACCGGGTCCGAAGGGACTCGCTGTACAAAGATCTAGGCAACGGGGGAAAAAATACACCCAATGCCACCCTCACCCTGATGGTCACCTTTGTGTGTGGCTGCATCAAGCTGTGCGTGGATCCCCGGTATGCAAACACCAAGTGTCACTACATACTGAGGTTCTACCTGTCCCCGGTGTTGCGAAGGATGGGCCTGGCCTCACTGCCGCGGAACGCTCCGAGTAGTTGGACCGTTCCGTACCACCTGTCCTTCGTGGAGAATTTTATGAAGAAAAACACCTTTAACCACAAGTCCATCAGGAAGTGGTCAGCACATAGTGTCCTTGAGACCCTTCGGGAAAAGGAGAGGGCGGATCCTATTGAGCAGTTCCCTGAGCAGACTGTCAAAGCCATTTGGCAGAATGCCTCATCGCCAGAACTTTCCAACAAGCACCAAGACATGGCTTGGCTGGTGGTGAGAAGGGCTTTGCCTGTGAGATCCTTTATGCACGCCTGGACTCTCAGCCGCACCGCACGCTGCCCTCGAAGCGGCTGCGGGGGGGAAGAGACTGTCACACACCTCCTTCTGGAATGTGCCTATGCAGAGGAAGTCTGGAGAGGAATGCAGTGGTATTTGTCGAGGTTCGTCCCGAGCAGCGTCGTGACGCGGGACTCCGTGCTCTACGGCCTGTTCCCCGGGACGCACACCGAGACGTACATCAACTGTGCCTGGAGGATCATCAACTCAATGAAGGATGCTCTCTGGGTGGTCCGAAACCTGTTGATCTTCCAGCTGAAGGAGTTGACCCCGACTGAGTGTTGCAGACTGGCACATTCCAAGGTCCTGGACTACGTGTTGAGGGACGCGCTGAAGCTTGGGGCAGCTGCTGCCAAGGTGCGGTGGGGAAAGACCACTGTGTAACATCTGCCTGTCTAAAGAAGAACAGGGGGCCCATGGAGTCAGTTGGGCTCTGCTGACGCCTCAGTTCAATATATGGACATATGATTGAAAAATGTATAGATCTGTATATAACAATGATAAATTCCGATCTGTGTATGTAAATGTTGACATATGTATGGCATGACCGACTGTACAGACCATCAAATTATTTTATGAATAAAGTATATTTTTGAAATAAAAAACAGCCTGAACTTTGCCTGCATCTCCAACTGCAATCTGTGTGATATGGATATGTGGCACAATAAAGGTTTTTGTTAAATTATTGGAGACTGAAATTTTCCAGACTCAATTCTTCTCCCTGTAGCAGTTACGATAACATTACCTTACCTGCTGAATCAGTAGTGCCTCAGTTGCCAATAAGTTCAATGGTCAGCAAATGTAATGTGCGTTACATGGAGTCCGCGGTAACCTCAGCGCAGCTTGTATCCCATCACAATAAATCATGGAACGCAACAATGTGGGGAAGGCTCGGCAATGTTGGAGAGGCTCCGGGACAGGAAGTGCATGTGTCCGTGCACAGAGTTCAGCCCAGTCTCCTGCAGGGCAAAACACTTCCCAGACAAATATTGCAGCTGGTTTTAGCTCCAGATCAGGCTTTTTGGAGGCTTATGAACTCAAAACGGGCACAGACAATGCAGTTTAGGTCATTTCACAACCGCTGCAGGAAGTGAAAACCCGTGCCATATTGTTCCCATTGGAAAGCAGGAACCTCTTGGAGGAAGCTGTTTTGTATTGGATCACAGCCTGAGCTCGCCATGCAAATTTCTGAAGTTTGAAAGTGTGGCAAAATGAAGACACTCAGCCTTGTGCCTGATCAGGTGCCCAGTGCATTTCTGAACTATCTGGCTCCATTTGCTCCCCAGAGAGGACGGTCAGTCAGACAGGGAGGCATGCTGACTGACACAGATCCTGATCCCTGCAGCTCAATCTCCTCCCAGAGCCCACAGCCAGGGAAGCAAAGCTGATTCAGTGGCACCTGAGACACTCTTGTGGCAGCATCAGGTCCAACCCACTTCAATACCGAAACCTCTCCTTCTCAGATCGGCCTCTGGCCACCGGGATTGACTTGCAGCCTTCTTCATGATGGCTTGTGCCAATCACAGAATAGGTGCCCATTCTCAAGCAACCAGTGGTGACTCACTAATGAAAGTCATTTCCTGGCATCTTGAATGAGTAAATCTTTGCTCAAGGTGGGGAAAGGTGATTACACAGGCACTGGGACAGTCATCCGCAATGGCTTTGAAAAGAAATCCTTTCTATGTTTGGCTGTTCATTTTCGGGGGTGAGTTTTGCAATGTGTCCGCTGAACCTGGAAGATTTGAAGCAGTGTTATGAATGCATCTGAGTGCTGTCATGGGCCAGCCTAGCAAGGTCTCCCTGGGTTGTCCCCAATGACTTCCACATAACCAGCCACAAAAGCTTCCTTGACCTGCACAGGGTATGTGTAAAAAGGTGCAGGCAAGAAGGATCATAAAATGATGTGTCCGAAATGGAGGCCATTTAGCCAATCGTGTCTGTGTTAGCTCTTCAAAAGAACAATTCATCTTGTGCTTTTCCCCCTTGCCTTCTACAATCCAGTACACATTTCCTTTTCAGGAAACAATCCCATTTCCTCTTGAAGGCCTTGCCTCTGTTCCTCTGGACTCTCAGGCAGATCCTAACCACTTGCTATATAAAGAAAAATGTTTTCCTTCTGCTGCTCTTGTCGATCACCTTAAATTAATCTCCTCTGGTTAATAATCCTTCCACTAATGGGAACAATTTCTCTGGATCCTGTCCAGACCTTTAGTGATTTTGAGCACCTTGACCAACTCTCCTCTCAGCTTTCTGTTTGCCATGCAGAGCAGTCTTGGTTTCTCCGATACACCTTCAGAAATGGGTTCTGCAGATGCTGGAGATTAGAGTTAAGGTTAGAGTGTGTTGCTGGAAAAGCACAGCAGGTCAGGCAGCATCCGAGGAGCAGGAGAATCGACGTTTCGGGCCGGAGCCCTTCATCAGGAATGAGGCTGGTGGGCTGAGGGGGTGAACATAGAACATAGAAAAATACAGCGCAGTACAGGCCCTTCGGCCCTCGATGTTGCGCCGACCAAAGCCTACCTAACCTACACTAGCCCAATAACCTCCATATGCTTATCCAATGCCCGCTTAAATGACCAGATAAAAGAGATAAAATGGTGTTGCTCATCCTTTGAACCATTCTTGCAAACCTTTTTCGCATTCTCTCGGAACCTTTCACATCCTTCCTGAAGTGTGGTGCCCAGAACTGGTCACAATGAGGCTGAATGGCAGTTTGCGTGGATTGATCATAATTGCTCTGATAGTGCACTTTGTGCCCCTTTATTAATCCCTTCCTCAGCCTGTCCTGCCACCTTCAATGCTTTGTGTATCTATACTCTGCATTCCCAGGTCCCTCTGCTCCCGTGCCCCTTTTGGAATTGTGCTCTTTATATTGTTCCTCCAAAATGAATCACTTCATACTTTTCTGTGTTAAATTTCCTTGACAACGTACCAGCCCATGCCACCAGCCTGCCTGTCTTCTCTTGAGGTTCATGAGTACCTTCCCTATAATCCATAATCCTTCCAAGATTTGTGTGATCCTCCAATTTTGGGATTGTACCCTGTACACTCAAGTTGGTGTCACTAATAGAGTCATAGAGTCCTACAGCACAGAGACAGGCTCATTGGCCTAAACTGGCCCTTCATTCCTGAAGAAGGGCTCATGCCCGAAACGTCGAATCTCCTGCTCCTTGGATGCTGCCTGATCTGCTGCACTTTTCCAGCAACACATTTTCAGCTCTAAACTGGTCCCTGCCAACCAAACTATCTATCCACGCTCACCCCATTTTGCTGCACTTGGCCCATATCCTTCTCATCCTTTCCTCTCCATGTATTTGTCTGAATGCCTTTGAAATGTTGTTAATGTACCCACCTCAACCGCTTCCGTTGGCAGCTCATTCCATCTGCGTATTACCCTCGGTGTAAAAAGGTTTCCCCTCAGGTTCCCTTTTATTCTTTCCCCTCTTACTTTAAACTGATGGCCTCCAGTCCTCGATTCCCCAAACCTAAGAAAAAAAGTGCATTCACCCTATCCATGTCTCCCATGATCTTATACACTTCTATAAAATCCCCCCCTCAGTCTCCTACGCTCTAAAGAGAAAGGTCCTAGCATGTCCAACCTCTCCCTCTAACTCAGATCATTGAGTGCTGGCAATATCCTGTAAATGGCATCAGCGCTCTTTCCAGTTTAATAACATCCTTCCTATAGCAAGGTGAATAACAAGTGCGGCCTCACCAATCTCCTATACAACTACAACATAACTTCCCAACTTCTATACTCAGTGCCCTGACTGGTAAAGGCCAGTGTGCCAAAAGCCTTCTTCACTCCCCTGTCTACCTGGGACTCCACTTTCAGAGAACCGTGAACTCCAAGTTCCTTCTGTTCCCTTACATTCCTTAAGGCCTTGAGGTTCATGAGAAACAGGGCTCCTCATAGGCACCTTGAACCAAGTTTAATACACTTGCAGCAATCGGTGGCTGCAAGATGGTCACAATGTTCACCTCAAAGGAGCTGAGGACGAGGTGCCCTGGAGAGCCACTGGCTCGATGGAGAAGCCGAAGTGCAAGCATCCTGATTTGGAGGGTACAGCTTTTCACCGATGGCCTGGAACTTGAGGAAGATCGTATGAGGAAAGGCTGAGGCACTTGGGGCTGTTTTCATTGGAGAAAAGAAGGTTTGGGGTGACTTGATAGAGGTGTACAAGATGATTAGGGGTTTAGATCGGGTTGACAACGAGAACCTTTTTCCACGTATGGAGTCAGATATTACGAGGGGGCATAGCTTTAAATTAAGTGGTGGTAGGTATAGGACAGATGTTAGGGGTAGATTCTTCACTCAGCGAGTCTTGAGTTCATGGAATGCCCTGCCAGTAACAGTGGTGGACTCTCCCTCCTTATGGGCATTTAAACGGGCATTGGATAGGCATATGGAGGATAGTGGGCTAGTGTAGGTTAGGTGGGCTTGGGTCGGCGCAACATCGAGGGCCGAAGGGCCTGTACTGCGCTGTATTTTTCTATGTTCTATGAGGACAGTAAATGAGAGGCAAATAGGTGTGGCAGAGGCTTCAGATTCAGTTTGTGCTGTTCAGTCGGTGTGAGGAGACACATTCACGCTGCTGGTCCGCTTGATTGATTTCATTCAAGCACAAAACATTGCTTTTGTCGTACTCCCGCATCATCTTTTGTTTGAAGTGGGCTCACTGTAGTCTTCACTTCGGAGCTTCGGGTCAGGGACTGACTGATACATAGCAAGGCCCCAAAGCCCAAGCCAGTTTGGGAAGGTAGAACTCGATGTTGAACTCCATCCTAATCAAGGCGAACATCTCAGGAGTCTGCTTTCAAAGGATACAAGTCCATTTGTCAGCAGAACCGCTGCCAAGTGGCATGGTGGCTCAGTGGTTAGGACCGCTGCCTCACAGTGCCAGGGACCCAGGTTTGATTCCAGCCTCAGGACGGCTGTCTGTGTGGAGCTTTGATTTGGAGATGCAGGTGTTGGACTGGGGTGTACAAAGTTAAAAATCACACCACACCAGGTTATAGTCCAACAGGTTTAATTGGAAGCACACTAGCTTTCGGAGCGACGCTCCTTCATCAGGTGATTGTGGAGGAATCAATCGTAACACAGAATTTATAGCAAAAATTTGCAGTGTGATGTAACTGAAATTATACATTGAAAAATTGATTGTCTGTTAAGCCTTTCATCTGTTAGAATACAGTGATAGTTTCACTTCTTTCATGTGTAAATCACAAAACCTTTTTATATTAAAAAGTTGCATTCTCGGGTTAGCTGTTAACACTGGTGATAGCTAGACAATATGGTGAAGGTGTTAGCCCCCTGGGTTCTCTGTCTATGACCTGATGTTTAGATTGATTCTAATCTAAAAAGTGAGATAATAGAGTTTTGCATAAATTCCTGCAGTTTTTGAGCTCAGAGTTCGACATGAATGTATGCAGTTTTTGAGTAGCAAAGGCTACGACAACGGATGAATGGGCACCGCACAACAATCAACAGACAGGAGGGTTCCCTCCCAGTTGGGGAACACTTCAGTGATCCAGGACATTCAGCCTCGGACCTTCGGGTGACCATCCTCCAAGGTGGACTTCGGGACAGCTAGCAGAGGAAAGTGGCCGAGCAGAGGCTGATAGCTAAGTTCGGTACCCATAGGGAGGGCCTCAACCGGGACCTTGGGTTCATGTCACATTACAGGTGATCATCATAGCACTATACACACACACACACACACACACACACACGCTTTCTCACACTCACAACCCCCACCCCAGACAGACACACACACAGACAAAGACCCACATGCACACATATATTTTGTGGGGTGAATTTGTCCTTGCAGGGTTACATTTTGAGCTAAGTACAAACTGCATGCATTCATGTAGAACTCTGAGCTCAAAAACTGCATGAATGTATGCAAAACTCCCTTGTCTCACTTTTTAGATTAGAATAAATCTAAACATAATGGCATAGACAGAGAACACAGGGGGCCAACACCTTCAACATATTGTCTAGCTATCACCATTGTTAACAGCTAACCCGAGAATGCAACTTTTTAAAAAAAGGTTTTGTGATTTACACATGAAAGAAGTGAAACTATCACTGTATTCTAACAGATGAAAGGCTTAACAGACAATCAATTTTTCAATGTATAATTTCAGTTACATCACACTGTAAATTTTTGCTATAAATTCTGTGTTACGATCGAGCCCTCCACTATCACCTGATGAAGGAGCGTCGCTCCGAAAGCTAGTGTGCTTCCAATTAAACCTGTTGGACTATAACCTGGTGTGGTGTGATTTGTAACTGTGTGGAGTTTGTACATTCTCCCCGTGTCTGCGTGGGTTTCCTCCGGGTGCTCCAGTTTCCTCCCACATTCCAAAGATATGCAGGTTCGGATGAATTGGCCATGCTAAATTGTCCCATAGTGCCCAGGGGTGTGCAGGCAAGATGGATTAACCATGGGAAGGGTTACTTGGAGAGGGTGACTGGGGGTGGGGTGGAGGTTAATGGGTCTGGGTGGTATGTTCTTCATAGGATCGATGTGGACTTGATGGGTTAAATGGTCTGCTTCGGCACTGTAGGGACGCTATGATTCTAAGTGGTGCAAAACCCAATTGCTGTTGGGGAGGAGTCGGTTCCTTTGGGTTGGATGGATCTGAGGGAAATTTCCTGATGGAACCTGGGATGGCTGTATCTAGTAAGAAGGTTCTGATGAAGGGCTCCGGCCTGAAACATCGATTCTCCTGCTCCTCGGATGCTGCCTGACCTGCTGTGCTTTTCCAGCACCACCCTCTCAACTCAATGCTGTGTCCTTTGTCTCATCAAGCCCCTGGTGGGCAGGAACTAGCTTGGAGTGCCCTCAGCAGGTCTGGAAATGATCCTGGGAGTCTCTTCCTGTGGGCTTGTTCTCTGCTGGGCTGGTGCCTGGCCAATGTCATGATCCAGACAGTCAGTTCTCATCCTGTTATCGTAATGTCTCCAGGTTCACAGCTCACTGACCCCAGCTGTCTGACTCAGTGCACAGTTGAAAGCTGGAATGTAGAGATTGGGAGAACAAAATTCCCATCTTTGATGTTTGGGTGCACTCAAGATTTACATATGTGATTAACCAGAAAGATAAAGAAACTGTAATGCCCGAATAACCATTTTAAATGAGAGAGCAGGGAATAGACATTCCCACAGACTATGTAAAACAAGCCATGCCTTCCAAAAGAGCAAAATGAATTGGCAAGCTCTGTTAGCAGTCTCCACGACTGACGTAGTTCCTGCAGCAGTGACTGGGATTGATCTCGCCTGAGGACTGCACAGAGTGCAGGCAGCCATGACAGGATATTAACAATCAATGTCATCTCCAATAAAAACAGAAATTGCTGGAGAAACTCAGCAGATATGAAAAGTTAACTCTGCTTTCTCTGCACAGAAGTTTCCAGACCTGCTCAATTTCTCCAGCAATTTCTTTTTTTGTTTCAGATTTCCAGCCTCCCCAGTTCTGTTTTATTTTGGTCGTCTCCAATCATTTGATTTCCTTCCACTAAGCAAATGATCTTCATCAGATTTAATCCTTGCCATCCCAATGGGTTTATTTGAAAGTACAAGTGCTTGTACTTTCAAATACATTTTAGATTAGATTACTTACAGTGTGGAAATAGGCCCTTCGGCCCAACAAGTCCACACCGACCCGCAACCCACCCATACCCCTACATTTACCCCTTACCTAACACTACAGGCAATTTAGCATGGCCAATTCACCTCACCCGCACATCTTTGGACTGTGGGAGGAAACCGGAGCACCCGGAGGAAATCCACGCAGACACGGGGAGAACGTGCAAACTCCACACAGTCAGTTGCCTGAGGCGGGAATTGAACCCAGGTCCCTGGCGCTGTGAGGCAGCAGTGCTAACCACTGTGTCACCATACCGCCCACCATGTCAACCTTTTGGAGTATAGCCTGGCGCTGTGTGATGTTTGAGTTTGTTCACCACAGTCCAACAGTGGCAGTGTGCCTGGGAGGAGGGGCAGCCCAGTACCCGACACACAGCATCCCAAACCAGCAATGCAACTGTGTCTTTCTTTTTATTCAAACAATCACAAGCAAGAATTGCGAATAATCAGCAGAAGGTTCAAAAGGTGTGAGAAAATACGCAGCGATGTGGGTGACTCTCAGCTGCCCTCTGAAACGGCCTAACAACCCACTCCGTCGTGTCAATCACTAGAAAGTCGCAACAAAGAGATGAAACTGCACAGATCACCTGGCATCGACCCTGGAATCGGAAAAGACACAAACAGCCCTGTCGACCATGCAGAGTCCTCCTGACCAACATCAGGGGAGGGGGGCTCATGCTGAAATTGGGAGAGCTGTCTCACAGACTACGCCAACAACATAGTCATCCTCACGGAATCATACCTTCCAGACAATCTCCCAGGCACCACTATCACCATCCCTGGATACATCCTGTCCCACAGGCAAGACAGACCCAGCTGAGGTGGGGATACAGTCGGGAGGGAGTGATCCTGGGAGTCGTCAGCATTGACTCTGGGCCCCATGAAGTCTCATGGCTTCAGGTTAAACCTGGACAAGGAACCCTCCTGCTGATTCCCACGTACCATCCTCCCTCGGCTGATGAATCAGTACTCCTCCACATGGAACAGCACTTAGAGGAAGCACTGAGGGGGGCAAGGGCACAGAATGTACCCTGGGTGGGGGATCTCAATGTCCACCACCAAGAGGGGCTCAGCAGCAGCAGTGTTACTGACCGAGCTGGTCAGGTCCTAAAGGACATAGCTGCTACCCTGGGTCTGCGGCAGGTGGTGGGGGAACCAACAAGAGGGAAAAACATACTCAACCTCATCCTTACCAATCTGCCAGCTGCAGATGTATCTGTCCATGACAGTATCGGTAAGAGTGACCATCACACAGTCCTTGTGGAGACAAAGTCCCACCGTCACATTGAGAATACCCTCCATCGTGTTGTGTGGCACTATCACTGAGCTCAATGGGACAGACTCCAAACAGATCTAGCAACTCAGGACTGGGCATCCATGAGGCACTGTGGGCCATCAGCAGCAGCAGAACTGTACTCCAGCCCAATCTGTAACCTCATGGCCCGACATATCCCCCACTCAACCATTACCATCAAGCCAAGGGATCAACCCTGGTTCAATGGAGAGTGCAGGAGGGCATGGCAGGAGCAGCACTAGGCTTTCCTGAAGGTGAGATGTTAACCTGGTGAAGCCACCAAACAGGATTACTTACACGCCAAACAGCAGAAGCAGCAAGTGATAGACAGAGCGAAGAGATCCCACAATCACTGGATCAGATCTAAGCTCTGCAGTGCTGCCACATCCAGTGGTGAATGGTGGTGGGGGATTAAACAACTCACTGGAGGAGAAGCCCCCACAAATATCCCCATCCTCGATGATGGAGGAGCCCAGCACATCTGGGCAAAAGGTCAGGCTGAAGCTTTCACAGCAATCTTCAGCCAGAAGTGCTGAGTGGATGATCCATCTCGGCCTCCTCCAGTGATTCCCAGCATCATAGATCCCAGTCTTCAGTCAATCCGATTCACTCCATGTGATATCAGCAACGGTTGGAGACACTGGATACTGCAAAGGCTATGGGCCCTGACAACATTCCAGCAATGGGACTGAAGACTTGTGCTCCAGAACTTGCTGCTCCCCTAGCCAAGCTGTTCCAGTACAGTTATAACACTGGCATCTACCCGACAATGTGGAAAATTGTTCAAATATGTCCTGTCCATAAAAAAGCAGGACAAATCCAACCTGCCCTATTCCCGCCCCATCAGTCTAATCTCGATCATCAAGGAAGCGATGGAGGTTGTCATCAAAAGTACTGCAGTGAGATGAGGCATCATGCTTCTAAATTCCACAGTGAGTTGCTAAGATCTGTCTCATTGCTCATGAGGTGGAGGTCTCCAGCACGAATAGTCTATGCACAGATATATCTGCCTGGTTCTTGGTTCGAACTATAATGGAGCAATGTGGATTGTAATTCACAATGACTACAGTCAGATGAAGCAATGTGCTTGTAAATTCCAACGCAAGTTGCTATTATCTGTCTCAATCCTGATGGGTGGAAGGGGTTGAGTGTTTCTCAGCATGAACATAAAGACAACTCAAGCAACAAGAGCTGTTATTAAAGAGGTTTACATCTGAGATGACAATCATGCACATTGTTGACAGGTTGCTTGGTGATGAGGGAAGCATACTTTTTGTCGGGCAGATGCTTACAGTGGGTACGTTACGGATGGTAACAAGTTGATCTTCAGAGCAGGGATGAAAAGAAAACCCTGATGAAGGGCTTTTGCCCGAAACGTCGATTCCCCTGCTCCTTGGATGCTGCCTGACCTGCTGTGCTTTTCTAGCACCAGACTCTAGACTCTAATCTCCAGCATCTGCAGTCCTCACTTTCACCAAAGAAATGCCAGAGCCATTGGGAAGAAGAAGCCAGTTGTCTTTTATGATTAAAAAATGTCTGACAGCCTATGAGCTTGTGCTTTCTTTGAATAAAACCTGAATTCAGACTGATTCAGGAGACTGCATATGCTCCTTCAAGACAGTCATCAACTGAGCGCTGGTGGGTGTTAGAGAAATTATAGTTAACTCCATTCCAGCACCTGACATTTTAATAAACTGTGCCAAAAGGTCTGACGGAATTCTGCAACCTTTTGCAGCTGAAGTGACGCTTTCCCCAATATTCACTGTGATTCCCTCAGTGCCAGGGGCGTAGATGGACAGAATTTGTTCGGTGCACTCAGGAGGGACTCTTGGAAGACTATGCAGATAGTCCAACTAGGAAAGTAGCTGTATTAGACCTTGTCTTGGGAAATGAACAATGTATCAACTGGGAGTCATTTTGGAAAGAGTGATCATAATCATGTAAGTTTTAAGATATGGACAAGGAGAAGACTAATCCTCACGTGCACGTGCTGAGCTGGGGTGGGGAGAAGGCCAATCACAACAATATTAGCCGGGCTCAGTAAGGTAGATGTATGGCCACCAGGAGAGGTAGGCAGGCAATACAGGAGTCTCCAGTGGCTATCTCCCTCTCAAACAAGTATATCACTGGGAGGAATAGCCTCTCAGGGGAAGATAGCCGCAGCAGCCATGTCTGTGGTACCATGCATGATTAGATTAGAATCATAGATATGTACAGCATGGAAAAAGACCCTTCGGTCCAACCTGTCCATGCCAACCAGATATCCCAATCCAATCTAGTCCCACCTGCCAGCACCCGGCCCATTCAGCCTCTCCCTGTAGCTCAGATCCTCAAACCCTGGCAACATTCTTGTAAATCTTTTCTGAACCCTTTCAAGTTTCACAGCATCTTTCCAATAGGAAGGAGACCGGAATTGCACGCAATATTCCAACAGTGGCCTAACCAATGTCCTGTACAGCCACAACATGACCTCCCAACTCCTATACTCAATACTCTGACCAATAAAGGAAAGCATACCAAACACCTTCTTCACTATCCTATCTACTTGCGACTCCACTTTCAAGGAGCTATGAACCTGCACGCCAAGGTCTCTTTGTTCAGCAACACTCTGTGGGACCTTACCATTAAGTGTATAAGTCCTGCTAAGATTTGTTTTCCCAAAATGCAGCATCTTGCATTTATCTGAATTAAACTCCATCTGCCACTTCTCAGCCCATTGGCCCATCTGGTCAAGATCCTCTTGTAATCTGAGATAACCCTCTTCGCTGTCCACTACACCTCCAATTTTGGTGTCATCTGAAAACTTACTAACTGTACCTCTTACGCTCGCATCCAAATCATTTACGTAAATGACAAAAAGTGGAGGGCCCAGCACTGATCCTTGTGGCACTCCACTGGTCACAGGCCTCCAGTCTGAAAAATAACCCTCCACCACCCTCTATCTTCTACCTTTGAGCCAGTTCTCCCTGTATTCCATGAGATCTAACCTTGCTAATCAGTCTCCCATGGGGAACCCTGTCGAACGCCTTACTGAAGTCCATATAGATCACATCTACTGCTCTGCCCACATCAACCTTCTTTGTTACTTCTTCAAAAAGCTGAATCAAGTTTGTGAGACATGATGTCCCACGCACAAAGCCATGTTGACTATCCTGAATCAGTCCTTGCCTTTCCAAATACATGTACATCCTGTCCCTTAGGATTCCCTCCAACAACTTGCCCATCACCAAGGTCAGGCTCACCGGTCTATAGTTCCCTGGCTTGTCTTTACTGCCCTTCTTAAACAGTGGCACCACATTTGCTAACCTCCAGTCTTCCGACACATCACCTGTAGATTCCCTACAGTGGAAACAGGCCCTTTGGCCCAACCAGTCCACACCGACCCTCCAAAGAGTAACCCACCCAAACTCATTTCCCTCTGGCTAATGTACCTAACACTGTGGGCAATTTAGCATGGCCAATTCAACTGACCTGCACATCTTTGGACTGTGGGAGGAAACCGGAGCACCCGGAGGAAACCCGCACAGATACGGGGAGAATGTGCAAACTCCACACAGACAGTCACCTGAGGCTGGAATCGAACCTGGGACCCTGGTGCTGTGAGGCAGCAGTGTTAACCACTGAGCCACCGTGCCGCCCCGCACTGACTAGCTCTGCTATAAAACAGAGTATGGCAAAGTTCAAGGAAGTAATTGTGATAGGGGACTCTCTAGTCAGGGGCACAGACAGGCATTTCTGAAACCGCGAGTGAAATTCAAGAATGGCGTGTTGCCTCCCTGGTGCCAGGGTCAAAGACATCTCAGAATGGTTGCAGCAATTTCTGAAAGGGAAGCACGAGCAGCTAGAGGCTATTGTACACATTGGTACCAATGACATCAGTAGAAAAAGAGGTGAGGTCCTGCAGAGAGAAGATAAGGTTAAAAAGCAGTACTCTAAGGGTTGTAACCTCTGAATTCCTCCCAGTGCCAGTAGTGACAGTAGGAATAGGAGGATAGGGCTGATGAATGGGTGGTTGAGGAGCTCAAGATGTGGGCATGGATTCAGATGTTTGGAACATTGGGATTTCTTCTAAGGTAGAGGTGTACAAGAGGGAGGAGCTGGAAGGGAACCAATATCCTGGTGGGAAGATTTGCTGAAGCTAATCAGGAGGGTTTAATCTAGTCTGGCAGGGGATGATATCCCAATAATATTGAGACAAGAGAGAAGATTGAGGCTAATACAGAAGTTAGAGACCTAGTTAAATAAATAAAGCAGGCAAGAGCACAGCAAAAAACAAAGGAAGGCTAATGAATTCAACTGCATTATTTCCATGCAGGATGCCTGACAGTTAAGGCTAATGAACTCAGGGCATGGATGGGTACATGGATACATGGGACTGGGATATCATGGTTATTTCAGAAACATGGCCGAGAGAGGGACAGGACTAGTAGCTTAATGTTCAGGGATATAGATGTTAGATAGGAAGGATATAATTTTAGGCAAGAGTGGAGGGGGAGCTGAATTTCTGACTGAGGAAAGCATCATGGCAGTATCTAAGAGAATATTTCTGAGGAATTAACCAGTGAGGGCACATGGAGGAACTGAGAAATTCAGTCCAATGGGAATGGATGTAAGGGAGTGGGATGTAGGAGGTAAGGGTCGCCAATAGTGTCCCCACTGACCTCATCTGCGGGAAGTGCTCCCAACTCCCGCTCCTCGGAAACTGTATTAGGGAACTGGAGCTGAAGCTGGATGAACTTTAGATCATTCAAGAGGCAGAGGGTGTTATAGGAGGTAGTCTCACCTCAGGTACAGAAAGAAAGATAGATGAATTATAGTCAGGGAACAGAAAGGGAACAGGCAGACAGTGCAGGGATCCCCTGTGGCTGTTCCCCTCAGTAATAAGTGCACCGTTTTGGATACTGCTGGGGGAGGGGACCTACCAGGGAAAGCCATAGTCCGTCTCTGGCACTGAGACAGACTCCTTGGCTCAGAATGGAAGGGGGGAGAATAGAGAAACTCGAGTGGTAGGAGACTCAATAGTTGGAGGTGCCAGCGTCCGGGATGTCCCTGATCGGGTTTACAAGATTCCGAAGGGGGAGGGTGAGCACCAATGACACAGCTAGGAAAAGGGATGAGGATATAAAAGGTGATTTCAGAGAGTTAGAACATAGAACACAGAACATAGAAAAGTACAGCACAGAACAGGCCCCATGGCCTATGAGGTTGCGTTGAGGATTATTTCTCATCTAAAATAAAATAACCTAATCTACACACCCCTCAACTCACTGCTATCCATGTGCATATCCAGCAGTCACTTAAATGTCCCCAATGACTCTGCTCCCACCACCACCGCTGGCAACGCATTCCATGCATTCACAACTCTCTGCAGAAAGAACCTACCTCTGACATCTCCTCTATACCTTCCTCTTAACACCTTAAAACTATAACCCCTTGTGGCAGTCTATCCTGCCCTGGGAAAAAGTCTTTGGCCATTGACTCTATCCATGCCTCTCATTACCTTGCATACCTCGATCAGGTCTCCTCTCGACCTCCTTCTTTCCAGAGAGAAAAGTCCAAGCTTATTCAACCTCTCTTCATAAGACAAGCCCTCCAGTCCAGGCAGCATTCTGGTAAACCTTCTTTGCACTCTCTCCAAAGCCTCTGTACCTTTCCTATAGTAGGGTGACCAGAACTGGACACAATATTCCAAGTGTGGCCTCACCAGGGACTTGTAGAGCTGCAGCAAAACCTCGTGGCTTTAAACTCGATCCCCCTGTTAATGAAAGCCAAAACACCATATGCTTTGTTGACAACTTTGTGGGATCAATGCAAGATCCCTCTGTACCTCTGCCTCTCCAGCATCCTGTCTTTAATCCTAGATTCAGCATTCAAGTTTGACCTTTCAAAATGCATCACTTCGCATTTATCCAAATTGAACTCCATCTGCCACTTCTTAGCCCAGCTCTGCATCCTGTCTATGTTACACTGCAGCCTGCAATAGCCCTCAATACTATTAACTGCACCTCCAATCTTTGTGTCATCGGCAAATTTACTAGCCCACACCTCACACTCATCATCCAAGGCATTTATAAAAACTACAAAGACCAGAAGCCCAAGAACGGAGCCCTGTGGAACACCACTCATCACTGACCTCCAGGCAGAATAGTTTTCATCTACAACCACCCTCAGCCTTCTGTCAGCCAACCAATTCTGAATCCAGACAGCCAAATCTCCCTGTATCCCAAACCCCCTGACTTTATGAATGAGTATACCATGGAGAACCTGATCAAATGCCTTGCTGAAGTCCATATACACCACATCCACTGCTCGACCTTCATTGACCTGTCTCATTACCTCCTCAAAGAACTCAATAACAGTCAAAAGCTATGCTGACTGCCTTTAATCACTCTATGCTTTTCCAAATATTCATAAATCCTATCCCTCAGAATTCTTTCCAAAACCTTTTTGACCACAGACGTAAGACTGACTGGTCTATAATTGCCAGAGATTTCCCTATTGCCCTTCTTAAAAAGAGGAACAACGTTCGCCTCCCACCAATCCTCCGGTACGACTCCCATGGAGAGTGACGAGGCAAAGATCATTGCCAATGGCTTAGCAACCTCCTTTCTTGCTTCCCAGAGCAACCTAGGATAAATCTGATCTGGCCCTGGGGACTGACCATTCTTAATGTTTTCCAACATTTCCAAAACATCAACCTCATCAATCTTGACCTGTCCAAGCCTGTTTCCCAGCTCCTCAAAGTTCTCATTCACAACAAGGTCTCTTTCCTTTGTGAAAACCGAAACAAAAAACTCAGTTGGGTCTTCCCCTATCAGCTCAGACTCCACGCATAAGTTCCTTATAGCTGATCGGCCCTACCTTCTCCCTGATCATTCTCTTATTCCTCACGTATGAGTAAAATGTCTTTGGGTTCTCCCTAATCCTTCCTGCCAAGCCTTTTTCATGCCCCTTCCTTGCTCTCCTCAGTCCATTTCTGAGCTCCTTTCTAGTAAGCCTATAATCCTCTAAAGCTGTGCTAGATCCTTGCTTCCTCCACCTTATGTAAGCTGCCTTCTTCCTTTTGACGAGAAGCTCCTCTGTTCACCCAAGGCTCCTTAATCTTACCCCTTCTTGTCAGTCTCAGAGGAACACATTTGTGCATCACTCGCAACAACTGCTCCTTTAACAGTCTCCAGATGTCTGCTGTGCCCTTTCTGTGGAACAATTGCTCCCAATCTGTACTTCTCACCTCCTGTCTGATAGCATTAAAATTTCCCTTTCCCCAGTTAAGTATCTTCCCTTAGTAACTGCCTGCTCCAAGGCTATGGTAAATGTGAGGCAGTTGTCGTCACTGTCACCAAAGTGTTCTCCCACCGCGAGATCTGACACCTATCCTGGCTCATTGCTGAGCACCAAATCCAAAATGGCCTCTCCCCGCGTCGGCCTGTCTACCTACTGAGCAAGGAAACCTGACAAAAACGGCTCCATCCCAACTATCTGCACTAAGGAGGTTCAAGTCAATTTTGAAAAGCTGAAGTCACCCATAACAACAACCCTGTTACACCTGCCTTTTTCAAAAATCTGCTGGCGTGTGAGTTCTTTGATCTTCCTACTGCTATTAGGGGGTCTGTCGAAAACCCCCAATGCAGTGGCTGTTCCCTTGCTGTTCCTAACTTCCACCCAGACTGACTCAATGGACAAACCTTCCTCAACAACCTTCATTTCTGTAGCTGTGATGCACTCTCTGATTCGTATCGCCACACCGCAACCCCCCCCCCCCCCCCCCCCCCCCCACCACCCCTCCAACAGCCCCACCCCTGTTTCCACCCTCCCTGTTCTCCTTAAATGTTCTACTTCCTTTTCGGAAGCTGAAAAGCAAAATGAGCAGAGTAACAATCTCTGGATTACTACTGGTGCCACGTGGTGGTGAGGCTAGGAACAGGGAGCAATGCAGCTAAACACGTGGCTACAGGGCTGGTGTAGGAGGGAGGGCTTCAGGTTCATAGATCATTGGGGTCCCTTCTGGGGAAGGTGGGATCTGTACATGACTCAATAGACAAACCTTCCTCAACAGCCTTCGCTTCTGTAGCTGTGATGCACTCTCTGATTAGTATCGCCACACCGCAACCCCCCCCCACCCTGCGCTTGCAATGGAGGGGCACCAATATTCTGGGTGGGAGATTTGCTCGAGCACTTTGGGCTGGTTTAAACTAGTTTGGCAGGGGGACTGAGAACCCGAGCTTAAGATCAGAGGAGAGGGTAGTTGTTGAACAGGCAGAAACAGAATACAGAGAGTCTGTCAGGAAGGATACACAGTTGGTAGGGAAAAGGGATGGGTGAAAGTGTGTCTGCTTCAATGCAAGGAGTGTTAGAAATAACAGTGATGAACTTAGCGCATGGATCAGTACTTGGAACTACAATGTAATGGCCATAAAGGAGACATGGATTTCACAGGGGCAGGAATGGTTGCTGGATGTTCCAGGGTTGAGATCTTCTAAAAAGAACAGAGAGGAGGGGGAGTAGCATTGTTAATTAGAGAGTGCATCACAGCTGCAGAAAAGGAGGTTATTGAGGAGGGTGTGTCTACTAAGTCAGTATGGGTGGAAGTCAGGAACGGGAAAGGAGCAGTCACTTTATTGGGTGTTTTCTGTAGCCACCCCACAATAGCAGCAGAGAGATGGAAGAACAGATTGGACAGCAGATCTTGGAAACTTGCAGATGTAACAAAGTTGTTGCTATGGGTGACTTCAACCTCCCCAATATTGATTGGAACCTCCTTAGAGGAGATGGCATGGATGGAGCCGATTTTGTCAGATATGTCCTGGAATGATTCCTGAATCAATATTTATATAGGTTGGCTGGGGGGGGGGGGGGGGGCATATTGGATTTGATGTGAGGCAATTAGCCAAGCCAGTTCTTCTGCGGGAAATACACAGAGGCTGTTTCAGGACAACTTGTTGTGAGTGTTGAATACCTTTGTCCGACTGCGACAGGCAAAGAACGGTAAGGTGGAGGAGCCTTGGATGACAAGAGCAGAGGAGCTCCTGGTCGAGAAGAAGAAGGAAGCTTAGTTAAGTTTGTGGAAGCAAGGATCTGGCACAGCTTTAGAGATTTACAGGGTAGCTAGGAAAGACCTGAAGAGACCTCGGAGGGGCACAGAAAAGACTTGGCGGGAAGGATTAGGGTGAACCCAAAAGCATTTTACTCAAAGCCAGATTTAAACGCAGTTGCAAAATGCGATGTGCATTAGGTAGAATGATGGATACATTGCCCACTGACAATGGGATGGACAACTTTTGTATCTGAAAGCTGTGACAATGACTATTTGCAACTCCACAGGGAGCCTTTCAGCTGCTTCTGCATGCTCATGAATAAATCAGTTATGTCTGATTCGCGCAGTTAAATGCCTTCTCTCGCATTTAACACTGCCAACTTAGCCTTTCAGTTAAGATATAAGCCGAAAGATTCAGCCGATTCCTCCCCAAAGATTTGTTATCACAAAAATCTTTGACTCTTGCTGAAATTCACTGGACAGAGTTGAGACATTTATGGACTCGTTCGAAAACGAGGTTGCATTGCTCGTGTGACCAGACGACACACCACTGGGACTTCCCAGGGAACCTGGCTCCGAGAATGCTTCATCTCGCATTTTGAAAAGAGAACCTTTGCAGGATGAGACAGTTAAAATTGCGGGACTTCACAGTCAGGAGCATGTTCCTGGAGCAAATAAGTTGAAATTTCGATCTTGAAAGGAAATCCTCTTACGGCTCTAATACCAACAATCAGAACTCTGAGCTTTACTTTTTAAATTCAAAAACGTAATTTTGTAATTTTCAAAACCGGACAGTGCCAACTGCCATCCTCTGTGCTTATAAAGTTTCTCGTCTTAATCTTCTCTACTAGATGTTATATCTTGATGATATATACAGTCATAGTCAAAAATCTTACAACACCAGGTTATAGTCCAACAGGTTTAATTGGAAGCACACTAGCTTTCGGAGCGACGCTCCTTCATCAGGTGATAGTGGAGGGCTCGATCGTAACACAGAATTTATAGCAAACATTTAAAGTGTGATGTAACTGAAATTATACATTGAATAATTGATTGTCTGTTAAGCCTTTCATCTGTTAGAATACAGTGATAGTTTCACTTCTTTCATATGTAAATCCAGACGCCTGGAGGAAGAACGCCTCATCTTCCGCCTCGGAACACTTCAACCCCAGGGCATCAATGTGACATCACTTCCTCCCGTCACATCATCTCTGATGTCACACGCTCAGTGACTTCCGCCACCCCTACTGCCATGTCTGCCACCACTTCCGTCTCCACCAGCGCCACTCACCTGCATTCTGCTGACATGCCCCCACAGACCCCACTGTCACTATCCCCACCCCCCAGAACCCTGAGGGGAACACTACCCCTGCTCATGACTCCACCCCCATTCCCCCCACCACCACACCCACTCCAGGTACTGACTCTGACCCCACTCCCAGCTCCACACCCACACCAGATCCCAGCTCCCAGCCCTGCTGAGTTTTCACCATCCCCCCAGACCTCCCCCTCAGTGAGGATGAACGATCAATCCTCAGCAAAGGACTCACCTTCATTCCCCTCCGTCCACGCATCAATGAATTTAATACACGCCGTGACGTCGAACACTTGTTTCGTCGCCTCCGCCTCCGAGCTTACTTTCACAATCAGGATTCCCGCCCACCTTCCGAGGACCCCTTCACCCACCTCCAACACACTGCATCCACCTGGGCACCCCGCGCTGGCCTATTACCTGCCCTCGACCTCTTCATTTCCAACTGCCGCTGGGAGATTAACTGCCTCAATCTGTCCACCCCCTCCCCTCCCCCCCCACTCCGACCTCTCACCCTCATAACGCGCAGCCCTCCAATCCCTCTGCTCCAATCCCAACCTCACCATCAAGCCAGCGGATAAAGGGGGTGCAGTGGTAGTCTGACGCACTGACCTCTACACTGCTGAAGCTAAATGCCAACTCGAGGACACCTCTTCCTACAGCCCCCTCGACCATGACCCCACCCCCCATCACCAAACCATCATCTCCCAGACCACACAGAATCTCATCACCTCAGGAGATCTCCCACCCACAGCTTCCAACCTCATAGTCCAGGAACGCCGCACTGCCCGGTTCTACCTCCTTCCCAAGATCCACAAGCCTGACCACCCTGGCCGACCCATTGTCTCAGCATGCTCTCGCCCCACTGAACTCACCTTTACCTACCTCGACACTGTCCTATCCCCTCAGTCCAGCAACTCCCCACATACGTTCGAGACACCACCCACGCCCTCCACCTCCTCCAAGACTTCCATTTCACCGGCCCCCAACGCCTCATCTTCACCATGGATATCCAATCCCGCTACACCTCCATCCGCCATGACCAGGGCCTCCAAGCCCTCTGTTTTTTCCTCTTCAGACGTCCCCAACAGTACCCTTCCACCGACACTCTCATTCGTTTGGCCGAACTGGTCCTCACCCTTAACAAATTCTCTTTTGAATCCTCCCACTTCCTCCAGACCAAAGGGGTAGCCATGGGCACCCGTATGGGCCCCAGCTATGCCAGTCTCTTTGTTGGCTCCGTAGAACAGTTGATCTTCCGTAATTACACCGGCACCACTCCCCACCTCTTCCTCCGCTACATTGATGACTGCATTGGCGCCACCTCGTGCTTCCGTGAGGAGGTTGAGCAATTCATCAACTTCACCAACACATTCCACCCTGACCTTAAATTTAACTGGACCATCTCTGACACCTCCCTCCCCTTCCTGGACCTCTCCATCTCCATTAATGCCGACCGACTTGACACTGACATTTTTTACAAATCCACCGACTCCCACAGCTACCTGGATTACACCTCTTCCCACCCTACCTCTTGCAAAAATGCCATCCCGTATTCCCAATTCCTCCGCCTCCGCCGTATCTGCTCCCAGGAGGACCAGTTCCACCACAGAACACACCAGATGGCCTCCTTCTTTAGAGACCGCAATTTCCCTTCTCACGTGGTTAAAGATGCCCTCCAATGCATCTCGTCCACATCCTGCACCTCTGCCCTCATACTCCACCCCTCCAACTGTAACAAGGACAGAACGCCCCTGGTGCTCACCTTCCACCCTACCAACCTTCGCATAAACCAAATCATCCGCCGACATTTCCGCCACCTCCAAAAAGACCCCACCACCGGGTATATATTTCCCTCCCCACCCCTTTCTGCCTTCCGCAAAGACCGTTCCCTCCGTGACTACCTGGTCAGGTCCACGTCCCCCTACAACCCACCCTCCCATCCTGGCACTTTCCCCTGTCACCGCAGGAACTGTAAAACCTGTGCCCACACCTCCTCCCTCACCTCTATCCAAGGCCCTAAAGGAGCCTTCCACATCCATAAAAGTTTTACCTGTACATTCACTAATATCATTTATTGTATCCGTTGCTCCCGATGCGGTCTCCTCTACATTGGGGAGACTGGGCGCCTCCTAGCAGAGTGCTTTAGGGAACATCTCCGAGACACCCGCACCAATCAACCACACCGCCCGTGGCCCAACATTTCAACTCCCCATCCCACTCTGCCGAGGACATGGAGGTCCTGGGCCTCCTTCACCGCCCCTCCCTCACCACCAGACGCCTGGAGGAAGAACGCCTCATCTTCCGCCTCGGAACACTTCAACAGCTTCCTCATTTCCCCTTCTCCCACCTCTTCCTAATTTCAAACTTCCAGCTCAGCACTGTCCCCATGACTTGTCCGGACTTGTCCGACCTGCCTATCTCCTTTTCCACCTATCCATTCCACCCCCTGACCTATCACCTTCATCCCCTCCTCCACTCACATATTATACTCTATGCTACTTTCTCCCCACCTTCCCCTAGCTTATCTCTCCACCCTTCAGGCTCTCTGCCTTTATTCCTGATGAAGGGCTTTTGTCCGAAACGTTGATTCCGCTGCTCCTCGGATGCTGCCTGAACTGCTGTGCTCTTCCTGCACCACTAATCCAGAATCTGGTTTCCAGCATCTGCAGTCATTGTTTTTACCTAATATGTTAACAGCTACCCTGAGAATGCAACTTTTAAAAGAAAAGGTTTTGTGATTTACACATGAAAGATGTGAAGCTATCACTGTATTCTAACAGATGAAAGGCTTAACAGACAATCAATTTTTCAATGTATAATTTCAGTTACATCACAATGTAAAGTTTTGCTATAAATTCTGTGTTACGATCGAGCCCTCCACAATCACCTGATGAAGGAGCGTCGCTCCGAAAGCTAGTGTGCTTCCAATTAAACCTGTTGGACTATAACCTGGTGTTGTGTGATTTTTAACTTTGTACACCCCAGACCAACACCAGCATCTCCAAATCATATATACGGTCATAGAATTCTACTATCGATATCCTTTGAGTAGGCAATGCTTGGAACTGAACTCACTATCCTGCACATTGTTCACTTGAAACATGAAATTTGACAAGGTTGGGTAATATTGATTTTAATGGGAGGAGTCTGGAAAACAAAATCGATGAGTTGAGGGCGCAGATTAAAAGATGTCATTACTGACACCCCACATGGTTTTTTTTTGTAGATATTTTTATTGAAATTTAACATTTTTGCAAATTTACAAAAATAAACAAAACTCTCAAATACAAACATTGATGTACAATTAAATCATATATACAATAGTCATAATTTAACAAAGAAAAGAGAAAGAAAACAAAAAAAGAAAAAAAAAGAAACGAAAAAAGAAAGAAAAAAAAACTCAACTTTCTACTAATCTAACCTATAACTAACCAGAGTGTATACCTAAGTCTCTTACATGCTCGGAATGTATAAACATCAAATATAATAAACCCGTATTCGTGCAGGATTCCTCTCCCAAGGGGCCCCGGAGCAGCCCAGTCGGAAATCTTCACTAAATAAAAGTGGGGCTGCGCAATATTCCAGAATACAGAGACTTCAAGTGAGACAGGAAATGAGGCAAAAGGGGAGGCGTGTCGCCAATATTGATCAGCAAATGTTTTCCAGTATTAAGGAAGGGCTTCATTTGAGAAGGCACCTCAAATGAAACTGTATGTCTCGAGCGTAAAAACAAAAAGTAGAGCAATCACATTATTCAGAGTGTACTGTCCATAGAGCCATAGCAGTCCAAACCGAGCAAAAGGCAAATTTCACTGAACGTTAAAAGTGATATGCAATAACACAGGGTTTCCCCTTTCCCAGTATTAACTGTCATAGTCATAGCCTGAGGTGCTTCAGGAGAACAACATTCCTAAAATGTATCAATTTCTTCCGCCTGCTCCTGCCCCACAGAATATATTTCTTCCCACCTGGAATCCATTCGGTTCCCCTTCTCCACTCCTTTCCCAAGCACATCTGCAATTATCCTGAACCTTCACAACAGATTCAAAATGTCTGGTTTGTGGTCCTCAGTCGCCTCCTGTTCCCCATGAACGTGTCATTCCTCTGCACATCCAAACCGCATCAGAATGGTCTTCAGGAGATCAGCCTTTTCCCAGAATGAAGGCCTGAACCATTCCCATCCACTTTCATAGCCCCTGATTAATGGACAGACACTGGTAGGCACACAGATAGAGAAATATTCCCTTGTCAAAGCACACATTCAAATATATCGAAACAAATGTATATGTGGACACAGAGAGCAACATTTACATTCATGTATGTATACATACACACATGCAAATTCCCACACAAACGCAGAGAGGAAAACATATACACAGATACATGCACACATTGAATCAGGCACACAAATGCAGGCACACTTACAGACGGCATACGTAAACACACAAGGCCACTATCACAAACACACGCACATCCCTACAGAGAAGGAACTACTAAACAGAAAACCATATGCACACTCACAAATAAAGCTCCCGATGCATAAGGGCACGGCAATACTTGCACACAGTCACATTCACAAACTCACACATCACATACACCCACACAGACACACACTCGCACAGAAAGAAAACCGGACAGACTCAGTTTCCCACAATCATTTATCCCCATACGGCCAGGCACAGCACAAACCCATACTTCAGCACATGCCGAGCCAAAGAAGGAGATGGTGGGGCAGTCGCCGAGATATCGAAGCACAAGAAATCGATGAGCTGGAAGTGCGGTTACAATTAGCTGAAGAGACTGTCGATAATACCCAAGACGGGGATAAATGTCGCTGAATTCCGTGAACTGCGCTGCGGCGGATTGGAATTGGAAACATGGTTGCATTCTGTCAGACAGGGCACCTGTCAATTAGAAATGACACACTCGACTTTCACCACGCTGTTCTCTGAATTTGGACTGTCTCACCACATAAATAACCGCATTTGTACAGCTGCTCACATTCTGCAGCATAGTGTTCAAAGGTCATTTCAGACTTTGTGCAATCCCAGGATATTTTCCTGTTATGTTATAGTATGTGACTTGATTACATATACAGACCATAGGAGAATAAAAGTGCCAGATATGGTGAAAAGTAAAATCATAGACTTCCTTTTGCTCTCCATCTCCGCGTCACTGCAATTCTCTCCCTTTCTCTGACCTCTCGGTCCTTTAGGGAACTCTAAAATATGCCTGATTGTTCATGAACGAAATCAAAGTGAATGGTAGCAAAGGAGTTAAAATCTTCTCATACTATCAAAGCTCACCCATCCAGAATCAGCCTGGCTTTTGCAGAACAAAACATTGTTGATTATGAACCAAGGGTTAGATAGAAAGCAGAAAGGAATGTTTTTCAGAGTAGAATGCAGGTTATTGGGAGAACGACAGCAGCCGTTTTTTGGAGTCCAATGTTTTGTTTTCAACTCTGGCCACAGACCAATCCAAGGAGAATGGCGACAGTCAACTAGACACACCAGCCTGTGGCTGCAGCCAGCGGGGAAAGGTCACACAGGGGTGATGTTCAGGGAAGACCACCGGAAATAATCCTTTTTTTTGATTTTGCTCAATCTGACCTCTGTGATCATGACAAGGAGAGCCGCCGTTGCCACAGTCAGAAGATACACACGTGGAAAAGCCGTACAGCTTCCTAATTCCGAACAGATTGACTGGAAATGAGAGAAAGGAAAATCATAGGAAATTGCTTTTCGAAATGTGTTCCCTCCTGTATGGGCAGTAAGTCCGAAACGTGAGCAGTGAGACCTTGTGTGTCTTTTGGAGGGAGGGCGGGAGACTTGAAACAAAACCCCTCTCAATTCCAATCCAATTGCAAGGTACATTTGACTCAGTTGTGTGTTTGAAAGAGTCGGGACATTACTCCTGTCCCCGAGCAGGAACGGCTCATCGCCGTGGTGTACAGAGGAACAGCTGTTCTCTAAACTGTGCAAAGGGCCGGCCGCTCTGTCTCATCTACACAGTCTTCAATATCGACAGAGACTGGTGTTTTCCGCACGATGCACGGGGACCGCTGCTCTCTAACGGAAACACAGGGGCTGTTCTCTGTAACAAACAGAGGGACTGCCGTTCTCTATAATATCGACGGGGAGTCATGCTATCTTTCGTATCAAGACGAACTGCTGACCTCTATAGTAGAGACAGGGACAGCTGTTATCTGCAACATACTTAGAAACTGCCGTTCTGTGTATTATGCACTTCATTGTAATATGCACTGAACTGCTGTTCTCTGTAATATAGACAGGCATCGCTGTCTCTGTAAAACAGAAAAGGACTCCTGTCATCAGTAATAATTTGTTTTAATCACTCAGGGATTGTGTTTTCCTGGAATTCACACAGGTACTGCTCTTCTCAGAAATAGAAACAGGACTACTGTTCCCTAAAGTATACACAGGTACATCTGTTCACCACAATACAGTATACACAGGAACTGCTGTTCTCTGCAATGTACACAGAGAACTGCTCTTTTCTCTAATATGCACAGGAACTGCTATTCTGATCATATACACGCGGATCACTGTTCTCTGTAGTACAGATAGGGACTGCTGTATGCTGTTTCATACACACAGGGACTGCTGTTCTGATCATATACACGCAGATCACTGTTCTCTGTAGTACAGACACACAGGGACTGCTGTTCTGAAAAATATGGAGAGGAGCTGCTCTTTTCTATCATATAGATAGGGAGCGCTGTTCTCTATAACCTGCTTCATATGCACAGGCACTGCTTTTCTCCTCAGTATACACAGGGGCTGGTGTTTGCTGTAATATACACAGGGACCTAACTGTAACAAAAGCAGGCACTGCCTTCCTGTGTAATAAAAACAGGGACAGCTGCTCTGTTTGATATGCACAGAGATTGGGAATTGGTTTAGCTCAGTTGGCTGATAAGACTATGGTGACATCATCACACAGAGACTGCTGTTCAATATAATATGCCCAGTGCCTGTTGTTCTCCATAGTATACATGCCTTCTATAATATACACAGGGGTTGCTGTTCTCTACAATATCACAAGGGCAGCTCTCCTCTGTAAAATACAGGGGAACTGCTGTTCTCTGCAAAACCACATAGATTGCTTTTATCTCAAACATAGACAAGGACTGCTGTTCATTGAAATATAATCAGGGATTGCTGTTCTCCATGCTATACATAGATACTACTGTTCGCTGTAATGTGCCATGGAGCTGCTGGACTCTCTAATTTATAAAGGAACTGGTGTTCTCTGTAATATACACAGCAACTGTTGTTTTCAATGTGCTTCACAGGGTCAGCTGTTCCATATAATATGAACAGGGAAAGCTGATCTCTTTGATATATGCAGGGTATGGTTTTCTCTGTAAAGTGCAGAGGACCTGCGGTTCTAGAACAATACAGCACAGAGCAGGCCCTTCGGCCCACGCTGAAATATTCTTTTGAAAAACCCGAGGATAGACAAGTCCCCCGGGCCTGACAGGATATATCCTAGGATTATGTGGGAAGCAAGAGAGGAAATTGCAGAGCCATTGGCAATGATCTTTTCGTCTTCACTGTCAACGGGGGTGGTACCAGGGGACTGGAGAGTAGCGAATGTTGTGTCCCTGTTCAAAAAAGGGAATAGGGATAACCCCGGGAATTACAGGCCAGTTAGTCTTATTCGGTGGTAGTCAAAGTAATGGAAATTGTACTGAGGGATAGGATTTATGAGTATCTGGAAAGACACTGCTTGATTAGAGACAGCCAGCACGGATTTGTGAAGGGTAGGTCTTGCCTTACAAGTCTTATTGAATTCTTTGAGGAGGTGACCAAGCATGTGGATGAGGGTAGAGCAGTGGATGTAGTGTGCATGGGTTTTAGTAAGGCATTTGATAAGGTTCCCCATGGTAGGCTTATGTGGAAAGTCAGGAGGCATGGGATAGTGGGAAATTTGGCCAGTTGAATAGAGAACTGGCTAACCAGTCCAAGTCAGGGAGTGGTGGTAGATGGTAAATATTCAGCCTGGAGCCCAGTTACAAGTGGAGTTCCGCAGGGATCAGTTCTGGGTCCTCTGCTGTTTGTAATTTTTATTAATGACTTGGATGAGGGAGTCAAAGGGTGGGCCAGTAAATTTACAGACGATACAAAGATTGGTGGAGTTGTGGATGGTGAGGAGGGCTGCTGTCGGCTGCAAAGGGACTTCGATATGATGCAGAGCTGGTCTGAGGAGTGGCAGATGGAGTTCAACCCTGTCAAGTGTGAGGTTGTCCATTTAGGAAGGACAAATAGGAATGCGGAATACAGGGTTAATGGTAGGGTTCTTAGTAAGGTGGAGGAGCAGAGGGATCTTGGGGTCTATGTTCATAGCTCTTTGAAAGTAGCCACTCAGGTGGATAGAGCTTGTAAGAAAGCCTATGGCGTATTAGCGTTCATTAGCAGAGGGATTGAATTCAAGACGTGTGAGGTGATGTTGCAGCTGTACAGGACCTTGGTAAGGCCACATTTGGAGTACTGTGTGCAGTTCTGGTTGCCTCACTTTAGGAAAGATGTGGAAGCTTTGGAGAGGGTGCAGAGGAGATTTACCAGGATGTTGCCTGGAATGGAGAATAGGTCGTACGAGGATAGGTTGAGAGTGCTAGGCCTTTTCTCATTGGAACGGCGAAGGATGAGGGGTGACTTGATAGAGGTTTATAAGATGATCAGGGGAATAGATAGAGTAGACAGTCAGAGACTTTTTCCCCAGGTACAACAGAGTGTTACAAGGGGACAAAAATTTAAGGTGAAGGGTGGAAGGTATAGGGAGGATGTCAGGGATACGTTCTTTACCCAGAGAGTGGTGGAGGCATGGAATGCGCTGCCTGTGGGAGTGGCAGAGTCAGAATCATTGGTGACCTTTAAGCATCAATTCAATAGGTACATGGATAGGTGCTTAAGCTAGGACAAATGTTAGGCACAACATTCTGTGCTGTATTGTTCTATGTTCAATGTTCTAGGGATTCTATGTAACATTCCTATGGACTGCTGTTCTGTACAATATCACAGCAACAGCTTTTCTGGTGAATATACACAGCGCCACGTGTTCTCCACAATATGCACAGGGACTGCTGTTCTTTGTAATGAGTACCGGAACTGTTGGTCTCTCTAATTTATACAAGTACTAATGTTCACTGTACTTTACACAGGAACTGTTGGTCCTTATA
The DNA here is from genome assembly GCF_020745735.1 of Hemiscyllium ocellatum. NCBI lineage: Eukaryota > Metazoa > Chordata > Chondrichthyes > Orectolobiformes > Hemiscylliidae > Hemiscyllium > Hemiscyllium ocellatum. The sequence continues at coordinate 2,070,747 of NC_083453.1, forward strand.
ATGTAAGCAGGGGCAATGGTTATCGATGATTTGTGGAAGGCCTGGGGTTCTCTATAATATAGACAGTGACTACTGTTCTGTCAAGTATCGACAGGGACTGCTGATCTCTATAATATTGCCAGGGACTTCTGTTCTCGAAAATATACACAGGGACTGTTCTTCTCTCCAACATACCCAGGAGCTACTGTTCCCTATGATATAAACAGGGACTGCTCTCCTCTGTAATGAGACTGCTGTTCAGTATAAAATGTGCAGGGACTGCAATTCTCTGTAATATGCACAGCATCTGCTATTCTCTGTAATATAAGCAAGCTCAGCTGTTTTCTGTAAATTGCACAGGAACTGCTGTTGTCTGTAATATACGCAAGATGCTGGAAATGCACCACTCTAATCTTGACTCTAATCACCAGCATCTGCAGTCCTCACTTTCACCTGTAATATACGCAAGTTCTGCTGTTTTGTTTCACATTGAGAGGGACTGCTGTTGTCCATAAATACACAGATACTGCTGTTCAGTATGAAACGCAAAGATGCTGCTATTTTCTGTAATATGTACAAGGACTGTAATATAATCAGGGACTTCTGTTCTCTACAATTGAAAGAAGGACAACTGTTCTCCACATTATGTGCAGGGACTGCTGTTTTCCGTAATATACACAAGAACTACTGTTCTGGGAAATATACAGGGAAACCCCTCTTCTCTGCAATATGCATAGGGACGTTGTAATATAGACAGTGACAGTTGTTCCCTGTAATATAGGCAGGGACTGCTGGCTTCCTTAATATAGACAGGAGCTGATCTTCTCTGCAACATTTCCTGGGACTGCTGATCTCAATAATATAGAAGATGCATAATAATGTTTCAATAATAATAATATAAAACAGAAAAGGTCTGCTGTTATCGCTAATATTCTATTTGATAAGCAGAAGACTCTTTTTCTCCTCAGTATACACAGGGACTCCTGTTTCCTGTAACGTGCACAGGGATTGCTGCTCACAATGATATGCACTAGGAATGCTGCACAGTGAAATAGCACATAGACTGCTGTTCTCTATAACATAGACATGGACAGCTGCTTTCTATAAGGTAGAAAGGAACTGCTGTTGTCTTTAATATAGATAGGGACTGTTGATCTCAATAAAATAGAAAATGACTGCTGTTCTTAATAATGTTGTGTTTCATATACACAGGGACTGCTGTTCTCATTTTACACAAGTAATGCTGTTTAGAGCATAGAACATAGCACAGTACAGTACAGGCCCTTTGACCCACGATGTTGTACCCAGCATTTACCTTAATAGAAGATCAACCTAAACTGCACACCCCTCAATTTACTGCCGTCCATGTGCTTGTCCAGCAGTCGCTTAAATGTCCCTAATGTATCTGACTATACCACCACTGCTGGCAGTACATTCCACGCACCCACCACTCTCTGTGTAAAGAACCTATCTCTGACATTTTCCCTATACTTTCCTCCAATCACCTTCAAATATGAGCCCGCATGACAACCATTACCGCCCTGGGGAAAGTTTCTGACTCTCTATTCTGTCTATGCCTCTCATTACCTTGTACCCCCCTATCAAATCAGCTCTCTTCCTCCTCCTCTCCAGTGTGAACAAGCCTAGCTCACTCAACCTCTCTTCATAAGACATACCCTCCAATCCGGGCAGCACCCTGGTAAATCTCCTCTGCACCCTCTCTAAAGCAACAACATCTTTCCTATAATGAGGCGACCAGAACTGGTCACAGTATTCCAAGTGTGGTCTAACCAGGGCTTTATAGAGCTGCAGCAAAACCTTGCATCTTTTAAACTCAATTCCCCTGTTGATGAAAGCCAAAGCACTGTACACCTTCTTAAGAACTCAATCAACTTGGTTGGCAACTTTGAGGGATCTATGTACGTGCACCCCAAGATCCTGCTGTTTCTCCACACTGCCAAGAATCCTGTTTTTCACCCGACATTCAGCATTCAAATTCGACCTTCCAAAATGAATCACTTCGCAGTTATCCAGGTTGAACTCCACCTGCCCCTTCTCGGCCCAGCTCTGCATCTTGTCAATGTCTTGTAGCCTGTAACAGCCCTCAGCATTATCTACAACACCACCGACCTTTGCGTCATCAGCAAACTTACTCACCCACCCTTCATCCAAGTCATTTATAAAAACTACAAACAGCAGAGGCCCAAGAACAGATCCCTGTGGGACACAACTGGACACCGACCTCCAGGTGGAATACTTTCCATCCACTATCATTCACTGTCCTCTTTCAGATAGCTTATTCTGTATCCAGACAGCCAAATTTCCCTGTATCCCATACCTCCTAACTTTCTGAATGAGCGTACTGTGGGGAATCTTATCAAAAGCCTTACTGAAACCCATATACACCACATCCACTGCTTGACTTTTGTCAACCTGTCTCATCACATCCTCAAAGATCTCAATAAGGCTTGTGAGGCATGACCTGCCCCTCACAGAGCCATACTGACCTGCTGCGCTTTTCCAGCAACACATTTTTCAGCTCTGATCTCCAGCATCTGCAGTCCTCACTCTCTCCTAGAATTTCTAGCATGTCCACTTTCTTAATATCAATCTGTTCAAGCCTATTAACCTGGTCCACAGTGTTCTCACTGTCAATAAGGTCCCTCTCTCTCGTGAATTTTGAAGCAAAATATTCATTAAAGGCCTTCCATACCTCTTCAGACTCCAGGCACGAGTTCCCTCCACCAGCCCTGATTGGCACTGCCCTTGCTCTGATCATTCTCCTATTCCTCACGTAAGTGTAGAACGTCTTTGGGTTTTCCCTACTTTTTCCCACCAAGACTTTTTCATGCCCCCTCCTAGCTCTTCTCAGCCCACCTTTGAGTTATTTCCTAGCTACCCTGGAATCCTGTAAAGCTGTGCCAGATCCTTGCTTCCACAACCTTAAGTAAGCGTCCTTCTTTCTCTTGACAAGAAGGTCCTCTTCTCTCGTCATCCAAGGCTCCTCCACCTTACCATTTCTTGCCTGTCTCAGTGGGACAAAGTTATCAAACTCTTGCAACAAGTGCACCTGAACCAACTTCCACATTTCTGTTGTGCATTTCCCATCGAACAAGTGTTCCCAATTTATACTGGACATCTCCTGTTCTCTGTAACATAGACAAGAAATGCTCTTATCAGTAATATGCTCAGGAATTGCTTTTCTGTATACACACAAGGTCTGCTGTTTTTGTAACATGCATAAGGGCTGTTTTTCTGTCTGTTATACCCAGAGATATCTGTTCTCCACCATATACACAGCATTTCCATTCTCTATAATAAAGACAGGGACTGCTGTTCTGTGAAACATAGTCAGGAACTGTATGATCTGTAATGCAGTTAGGGACCGTTATTCTCTATAAACCAGAAGAAGACTGTCATTCTGTAAACTATTCTGTTTCACATACACAGGGGCTGCTGTTTCCTGTATTATACACAGGAATGGCTCTTCTCCCTAATAAAAACAGATACTGCTGTTCTCTATAATATATACAAGGACACCTCTTCTCCACAATATACAGACAGACTGCTGTTCTATGGAGACTGCACTGGAACTGCTGGTCTCACTAATATACACAGGAACTGCTATTTTCAATGAGACACGCAGGGACTTTTGTCCCCTTTAGTATAAGCAGACCCAACTTTCCTCTATGATAGCCGCAGGGCCTGCCATTCTCCGGAATGTACACAGGAACTGATGTTCTCTGTAAAATGCACAAGGACTGCTCTTATTTACAATAACACAGGGTCAGCTCTTCAAATACATTGCGAATACATAGTCTTCGAATACATACACAGCGAATACTGTTCTCTTTAATATACACAGGGACTGCTGTTTTCCACGTATGGAGTCAGATATTACGAGGGGGCATAGCTTTAAATTAAGGGGTGGCAGGTATAGGACAGATATTGGGGTAGATTCTTTACTCAGCGAGTCGTGAGTTCATGGAATGCCCTGCCAGTAACAGTGGTAGACTTTCCCTCTTTATGGGCATTTAAACGGGCATTGGCTAGGTATATGGAGGAAAGTGGGCTAGTGTAGGTTAGGTGGGCTTGGATCGGCGCAACATCGAGAGCCGAAGGGCCTGTACTGTGCTGTATTTTTCTATGTTCTATGTTCTACATGCAGAATAACATGGATAAATGTGAAGTTATACACCATGATGGATAAAACAAAAAGGCAGAGTATTATTCAAATGGTGGTGTATCAGGAAATGTGGACCTACAGAGGCTGTCCTTGTACACCAGTCAGTAAAACAGGTGAGTGCAGCAAGTAATGGGGCAAATAATTAACATACCATTGGCATTCAGTGCAAGAGGATTTGAGTTCAGAAGTAGGGATACAATTATACAGAATCTTGTTGAAACCATTCCTGGAGCGCTGTGTGAGGTCAAGCAGCATCCAAGGAGCAGGCGAATCGACATTTCGGGCAAAAGCCATTCATCAGGAATGGGGCTGCAAGCCAAGGGGGTGGTGAGATAAATGGGAGGGGGTGTGGCTGGGGGGGGGGGTGGAAGGTAGCTGAGAATGCAGTAGGTGGATGGAGGTGGGGGGTCATGCTGATATATTGGAGAGGAGGGTGGAGCAGATAGGTGGGAAAGAAGATGGACAGCTAGGAGAGTTGCCTGGTGACCCAAACAAAAAATTGGGTGATGAACAATGGCCATTGGAAGAATTTAGACATGGTAAAGTCAGCCCGACAGCAAATTTGGTGAAAAAATATGGGCTCAAAAACTAAAGAATTAATTGGACTTTGGCATCAATTTGTCACGAACTTAAAGATAATGCTTTATTAGTCTCTTGATATGAAAACACGACTAAATTGGGCATCAAATTGACTGAAGGGGGATTCTTAAACCAGTTGAAGTTCTAAAGAAGGAATGTGCAAATGAGAAAAGGTTACAATCGAGAGATCTTGATGCAAATGTAATGACAACACTGAAGAACTGTGCAGTTCAATGGTTGGCCTGAAATTAATGAGAGAGACTTTGAATACATGGATCGTAATTATTGGACATCAATAATTCAAAAGGGAGGAAATGAATCTCCATGGAAGGTCTCATCAAATTCCATCTAAGTCAAAAGGCAATGGGGATATTGTTGATAGTCAGCTAGGACTCACTGCTGAGGTGATACCATATCTGGGAAAGTATCAAAACAGCTGCAAATGTGTTGCTGGTCAAAGCACAGCAGGCCAGGCAGCATCTCAGGAATAGAGAATTCGACGTTTCGAGCATAAGCCCTTCATCCCTTTTGTTCCTGATGAAGGGCTTATGCTCGAAACGTCGAATTCTCTATTCCTGAGATGCTGCCTGGCCTGCTGTGCTTTGACCAGCAACACATTTGCAGCTGTGATCTCCAGCATCTGCAGACCTCATTTTTTACTCAAAGTATCAAAACAGTCAAGTCTGCAAGCGACAAAGGTGTAATGTACAGCAGTTTCAGTGACAAATTACTGAGAAAGAGGCAGATGTGCAAGTAAACAACCTCTGATAGAAAGGACGTGCAGCTGGGACTTCAGTTCAAAATCCAACAAGCACCAAGATTAAAAACTGCAGCCTGAAAATGGATGATAGCTTAAAATTTTCAAAGTGTGAAGAAATTCCGGGTCTCTCAACACTGGATTTTGGAATAATAGTCTTGCAGTATAGAGAGTGTGGATGAGTTAGGAGGCTTTGTTGGTAGGACCAGAGTTGAACATCAGTTGACATGGGAGACATTAGGGGAATTGTCTGTGAAGTTAGAATGGAGTTCAAGGAACAGAGGGTAAATCCAATGGATGAGTTAAGTGAGGATAATAGTAACAGATTTTATGACATTACAGATCAAATGAGTAAACACATGGCAAAGAATATTCAATAGCAGAAGTGTGAAAGAATGCAAATTGGAAAACAGATTGAGGAAGAGCAAAATAGAATGTTACAAAATAAAAAGGGAAAAGGAAGACAAGTCAAAAGGTTCTCATAAACAAATTTTACAGCTGATAAATCAATTAAATGTACTGCCCATAGTAATGGCAAAGGTTCAGTTGACATTGACAATAGTTTGACAGATGCAGCAGCAAGCGCAGAGTTGAAAGAGGACTTTATGTTTGTGCAGGGAATGATGAGGCAGCCTACAAATTCTAAAAAGAACCAGTCTACTTTGGATGAATTAATGCCAACCATCCAAGATGCTGTTAAACTTCAGGGGAATGCCTCTAACACTGATAAGCTGTTATGGTCTGAGTTGGGCTGTTTGTATGAACCTGCCACTCAACTCTGTTCTACTCCCGCAGGTCAAACTTGGATGTCTTTGGTCTTGTTCTCTGGGTTAGTGAATGTGTTCATTGCGCAACTCATTGTGGTGCCAGAGCGGTTAGTGACTTACTTCCATGCGCCTGGTGGCATCCCCGCCTGCAGTTTGTTGGCTCAGATGGTTAGTGACCACTGCTTGATCTATCAGGAGCATAACCATAGAAAGGGCATTCCCTTCGCTTGGCAGTCCTTTAGCGATACTGCAACTGCACTACGTTGAGTTGAGTAAATGCCAATGTTATAAATATGTTTTGATTATTGTTGATGTCTTTTCAAAGTGGATTGAAGCCGACCCGACTACTAACACGACTGCTGAGACTGTGGTGAAGACTTTGCTAAAGGAAATTATTCCCCGCTTCAGTATACCTGCATGCAGTAGCTCAGACAATGGACCACACTTTGTGGGTTATATAAATGAAGAACTTTGTTTCCAGCATTCTATTCATCGGCAACTGCATTGTGCTTATCGTCCTCAGGCTGCCGGCCTTGTTGAAGGTTTTAACCAAACTCTTAAGAGTAAACTTGCCAAATGAATGCCTTTCCTGGGTTAAGCCTTACTCCAGGTGAGAATCATGCCTGCGGACAAGATACAACTGTCTCCAGCTGAGATTTTCCACTGTTGCCTGCTCCGTACTCTTCGGAATGATTCGACTCCCTCCTCAGTCCACTTCCACCACATGACCGAAGAAATGATTGGTTATGTTCTTGCTCTAACTAACGTTATGGGTGTCTTTCCCTCCTAGGTGCGTGCAGCCTACGACGGTGTTCCCTTCCTTTCAGCCTCGTCACGGGTGGACTCTGGTTCATTTGTGCTAGTCAAGAACTGGATTCACAAAGGTCTCCAACCTCATTTGGATGACCCCTTCCAGGTTTTGCTTACCACCCCTAGGGCGGTCAAAGTCGCTGGGCACTTGGCTTGGGTCCACCTGTATCATTTGATTGGCTGCACCAATCAAAAGGGGGAGAAGAGGAGAGAATATTGAAACCGAGATCCTGTCCATTGGAGTTTTTGAACTTTGCTGTTGTTTTAATGCTATTCTTATTACAGATACTTGAACTAAGAGGAGAGACATGTGGGGAAATTGCCTGCCTACTGACCTGTTGGATCACATACAACATCCTGATGGGGAAAACCATTAAGCATCGATGCGATCCGAAACAATCCGAGATTATCCACTGAAGAGAAGTCATCCAGTGCACCGGACCAGATGCCTTCGATGTGTGAAATGTGACTAAGACTGATTATTGCAATGGACTCTTACATCAGAAAGACCGCATGCTCCATCTGGAGAGTAGACATCAGTGGAAGTTGCCGTGTCAGCATCAAACTTGTCTTTTCAATTTTACCTGCAGACGTAAGCCGAGAGAGGATAGACATTATTCAATCCGTTACTATGGTAATTTTTTTTAAGGAGGCCCGGGAGCACCACCCCTTTTTTACAGGACAGGCCTTCTTGAGAAAAGAGAAGCCTGATAGGGAAAACTCCTCAATACACAAACAATGGATTTATATAGGCCCACAGACACTCTTCATCCCAGAGTCAGTAGTATGTTACCCCTGTCCCAGTCCTCTATACCAATTTATTCATCAGACCTCCTACTGCCGACCCTCCAAAGAGAAATATCACTTTCCAATACCCAATTAGCCCTCCTGTCACCTGTTTGCTGATGTCTTTTAACTCGACTGCAGGGTCGTTTGAGAATTGCTTGAATGGAACTGGCTATGGGTGTGCAATTATTCATGCTCCCCAGAACATCTCCTGCCTATTTGAGACTTGTCTCGCCCACTCATGTAAGACAAGGGGGCTTTATACCTCCTGCCCATGTATACAAGCAGCTTGCATTCCAATAGCTGGGGGGCGCAACAGGCCTTATGCGGCTTAAGCAGCTCTTCCCAACTGCATGTACGGACCCAGAATGGAACCCTTTCATTGCACATTTATAGGTCTTTTCTCTTATCAGACTGTGATACTGTTGCCAAGACCATGTGTGATAGAGCTAAGAGAGAGCCTAATGGAAACAGGATTCTGAGGACCATTGTCCACCATACAGTGCAAGCACTTAATAGTCATTTTGCCCATTTTTATGGTGCTCAAATGACGCCTCTTGCAAGATGTCGGGCTTTTACTCCTGTCGACCTGGCCAGAACCCGTGCTGTAACATTGCAGTGACCTATTTTAACAGACCTTCCCTCATATATGCCATACCAGGCTATTATTTCTTCAGCCAAGGCAAAGCTACCAATTTCCTTGTCCTTGATGGCAAAGATGTTCCCCATAAGGTTGCTATTGCAGCCCTTGTTCACACAACAGTTCCTTGTCTTGGCCAGTGGACAAATCGATGGAACCTTCATCTGAAAAGGATGCAGCAGTTGGTCTCAGCTGACCTTTGCTTCAATTAGAACGATCCCAAGGGACTGGGTGACAATACAGGACACTCGATAGGCTGGGGAATCCTGAGCACCCTGAATTTGCGAGAATTGGTGGAGGTAATTCGTCAAAAGAATGCAGTTACCTCATCTGCGGCCTGACCATTCTAGGAAATAAGACCAAAGAGGCTCTGGAACAAATTAAACTGGGATTATCAGATCTGCGTCTTTACTCTATGCAAAATCGGTACGCCTTAGACTATATATTAGCCCGGGAAGGCGGGGTCTGTACAATTGTCCAAGATAAATGCATTATTGGCATTCCCGATCGCACTGGCAATGTTATGATACAAGACGAGATCCTGGTGTTCCTTGACAGAATGAATGAAGGGACCAGTTGGGGAGACTGGGGATCTGGCTCTGGCTTATCAATTTAGCGATGTATATCGGAATTATTCTCCTCTGTCTGTTTGTCAGCATTGTTATCATTAATTGCTAAGCTTATGAGCTTTGTGATATAGACTCGCCCCGGAAGATGCTCCTTTTGCAATTCGATGGCTGACCTGCATGTGTTGATGGGGATGATAAATGTGACCAGGTGAATGGTGAAGATGGAAGTGCCTCTCCAGCTGGAACGCCTTGAGGGGCGTTAATTTGGAAGAGCCTTCCCTTTTAGTGACGGCAGTGCGATCACAGGGGGAAATGAGGGTGTGGGCATCTGGACATGTGGGCATCCAATGGTTGAAGGCAATGCACAAAATGGCTTCTGCATTGTCAAATTACCCTGAACCAGACAGAAACAAGAAACCCGTAGACTGACGTAGATCCGATGAATTGAAGAAGTAATGGTTTAACCCAAACCTCAAGGCAGGACAAATATGATTCTAAGAACAGGTTGTTTACAAGAAATCGTGATGGGCTAAGGCAAAATGCACGAGGGCCTCATGCAATTTGATTGGTTGTTATCAAGCGGTAATGCTCCATGTCTGACTATGAACAATGTACATAAACCCGATGCAAGCTCTATAAGTCGTCGCATTCTTTTGGTGGTCTCGGAATACTCATACTTCTGGGCTGATCAGAGTCTACCAGCCCATCCGTATTGAAGAGCAAACAATTGCTTGTGTGATTGACAAAGAGTCGTTTACAGGTGTGTTTATTGATTCATCATGGAACTGAGAGAATCCCCCACCCCAACCCCCCGGGGTTCAGATCATCAGTGGAAGGTTCTGTCCTTGTTGAGGTTGGAGGAGATGGGGTCCGAGGGCACAGGTGTGGGAAATAGATGAGATATGCTTGAGAGCATCATCAACCACGTGGGAAGCTAAATTGTGGTATTTAAATTTGGAGGCCACCCGTTATGTTCTGTGGTGGAACTGGTCCTCCTGGGAGCAGATGCAGCCGAGGTGGAGGAATTAGGAATAAGGCATAGCATTTTTACACCAGGCAGGGTGGGAGGTGGTGTAATTCAGGTCGCTGTGGGAGTCAGTGGGTTTGAAGAAGATGTCAGTGTTGAGTCGGTCACCGTTGATGGCAATGGAGAGGTCCAGGAAGGGGAGGGAGGTGTCTGAGATGAATTTAAGTTTGGAGTGGATTGCATTGAGGTTGATGACCAGTTCAACCATCACATAGGAGCACGAGGTGGCGCCAACGTCGTCATCAATGTAGCGGAGGAAAAGGTGGGGAATGGTGCTGGTGTAACTGTGGAAAGTGGGCCGTTCCATATAACCGACAAAGAGACAGGCAAAGCTGGGGCCCATGCGGGTGCCCATGGCTACCCCTTTCATCTGGAAGAAGTGGGAGGATTCAAAGGAGAAATTATTGATATGAGGACCAGTTCAGCCAAACAAATTAGTGTGTCAGTGGAAGGGTACAGGTGGGAACATTGGGAGAGGAAGAAACTGAGGGTTTTGAGGCCATGGTCATTGCGGATGGAGGTGTGTAGGGACTGGATTACATGGTGAAGATGAGGTGTTGGAGGCCAGGGAAACTAAAGTCTTGGAAGAGTTGGATAGCGTGGGTGATGTCCTGAATGTATATGGGGAGTTCTTGCTCCATGGGTATGGGACAGTATCAAGGTGTGTGGAGATGAACTCAATGGGGCAGGAGCAGGCTTAGACAATGGGTTGGCCGGGATAGTTGGCCTTGTGGATCTTGAGGAGGAGGTAGAACTGGGTGGTGCGTGTTCCCGAACTATGAGGTTGGAAGCTGTGGGTGGGAGATCCCCTGAGGTGATGAGGTTGGCAATTATAATACTAAATGTATATGTAATAGTGTATATTATACATATAATATACTCTATAATATACACATATAATATAATATACATAGGGATTGCTGCTCTCTAGAATATAGATAGGTACTGCTGATCACTATAATACAGACAGACTCTGCCATTATCTATAATATAGACATTAAGCTACCAGTCCTGACCATCCCTGAACCATGTTCCTAATCATGCCCTGAGTTCATCTGCCTTCCCTGTTAGGTCCCTTGCATTGAAATAAATGCAGTTATATTCCTGTTTGGGTGAAAGGAAAGGCTGGTAGGTATAGGGAATGCTGGATAACTAAAGAAATTGAGGGTTTGGTTAAGAAAAATAAGGAAGCATATGCAAGGTATAGACAGGAGAGATCGAGTGAATAAGAGAAGAGGATACAGATAGTAGGAGGATATTTAAGAGGATTGCTGTTCTCTCCTAGGTGCACAAGCACTGCTGTTCTCTCTCAGATATGCAGGGACTGCTGTTCTCTATAAGATACACAGACACTGCTGTTCTCTCTCAGATATGCAGGGACTGCTGTTCTCTATAAGATACACAGACACTGCTGTTCTCTCTCAGATATGCAGGGACTGCTGTTCTCTATAAGATACACAGACACTGCTGTTCTCTCTCAGATATGCAGGGACTGCTGTTCTCTATAAGATACACAGACACTGCTGTTCTCTCTCAGATATGCAGGGACTGCTGTTCTCTGAAAGATGCACAGGCACTGCTGTTCCCAATAAGACACCTGCACTGCTGTTCCACTTCATATACATAGGCACTGCGGTTCTCTCTCAGAGACACAGGGACTGCTGCTCTCTATCATGCACAGAGAGCCTGTTGTTTTCTGGAAGATGCACATGGACTGCTATTCTCCATAACAAGCACAGGCATGCTGTCCTCTCTCAGATACACAGGGACTGCTGCTCTCTCTCCGATATGCATGGAGAGCTGTTCTCTGAAAGACACACAGGCCCCTTTGCGTGGAGCCGCAGAAAATGGGGGAGATACTAAATGAGTATTTTGCGTCAGTATTTACTGTGGAAAAGGATATGGAAGATATAGACTGTAGGGAAATAGATCTTGCAAAATGTCCAGATTACAAAGAATGTCTCAAAACGCATAAAAGTGGATAAACCACAGGACCTGATCAGGTGTACCCTAGAACTCTATGGGAAGGTAGAGAACTTATTGTTGGGCCTTTTCCTGAGATATTTGTATCATCAATAGTCACAGGTGAGGCGCTGAAGACTGGAGTTTGGCTAACGTGGTGCCACTGTTTAAGAAGGGCGGTAAGGGCAACCCTGGGAACTATAGACCAGTGAGCCTGACGTTAGTGGTGGGCAAGTTGTTGGAGGGACCCCTGGGGTCAGGATGTACATGTATTTGGAAAGGCAAGGACTGATTCAGGATAGTCAACATGGCTTTGTGCGTGGGAAATCATGTCTCACAAACTTGATTGAGCTTTTTGAGGAAGTAACAAAGAGGATTGATGAGGGCAGAGCAGTAGATGTGACCTATATGGACTTCAGTAAGTCATTCGACAGGGTTCCCCATGGGAGACTGATTAGCAAGGTTAGATCTCATGGAATACAGGGGGAACTAGGTACCAACCAGTGATGATAATTCTCAGGACTCCAAAGCACTGAGCAGCAGAAGAAGAATGCTATAGAATGAGCTCAGTGTCTGGACGTCCAATGGATCAGATCAAATGTCTGCAGTCGTTCTACACCTAGTCATGAATTGTTCATGAACAGTTAAACAACAAATGGAAGGAGAATTTGTCCATTGTTTTGGCAGATGAAAGATACACAACTGAAATGCCATGGTCAGTGGCTTCTCTTTACAATTGCTGACTGACCTACTGAGAATGTCCAACATTTTCTGTTTTTATTTTGTAATTAAAGGTAATTTAAGTCAAGCCGCCAGGAGACACAATTGATTCCCAATGATGGATCAATGGCTCAGGAGAGGAGAAAAATTTAAATGAAGGCAAAAATATGTCCCACTGTTTTCCATTCTGCCAATCTTTTCCTAACCCCAACATTCACCTTCTGACTTACTATTTTCAAATATCTAAGTACTGTCACTTGTCTTGTCATTGCAGCCTCAGGTGAAAGAGGGAGAGCTGCACCGAGAAGAAGATTAAGAAGGTGGTTTAATGGTTAGCACTGTTGCTTCACAGTGCCAGGGACCTGGGTTTGATTCCAGCCTTGGGTGGCTGTCTGTATGGGGTTTGTGCATTCTCCCCATGTCAGTGTCGGTTTCCTCCGGGTGCTCTGGTTTCCTCCCACTGTCCAAGGGATGTGCAGGTTGGGTGGGTTAGTCATGCTGGATTGCTCATAGTGTTCCAGGGATGTGTACGTTAGCTGCATTAGTCAGGGAAAAATATAGAGTAATAGGGTAGGGGAATGTGTCTGGGTGGGTGACTCTTTGACTGAAGGGCCTGTTTCCACACTGCAGGGATTCTAAGATCCCAGGTCAATGTGCATCACGGAGAAAATGCCACATTCCCGTTTAGAGTGTTAGGTCTTCTATTCTCTTATTCTGGTCTTGGAAGCAGATGTTTGCAGGTAAAGGGATGGCTGGAAAATGGGAAGCCTTCAGAAATGAGATAACGAGAGTCCAGAGAAAGTACATTCCTGTCAGGGTGAAAGGGAAGGCTGGTAGGTATATGGAATGTTGGATGAATAAAAAAATTGAGGGTTTGGTTACGAAAAAGAAGGAAGCATATGTAAGGTACAGACAGGATGGATTGAGTGAATCCTTAGAAGAGTATAAAGGCAATAGGAGTATACTTGAGGGAAATCAGGAGGGCAAAAAGGGGACATGAGATAGCATTGACAAATAGAATTAAGGAGAATTCAAAGGGTTTTTACAAATACAAAGAACAAAAGGGTAACTACGGAGAGAATAGGGCCCCTCAAATATCAGCAAGATGGCCTTTGTGTGGAGCCACAGAAAATGGGGAGATACTAAATGAGTATGAGTATTTTGCATCAGTATTTACTGTGGAAAAGGATATGGAAGATATAGACTGTAGGGAAATAGATAGTGACATCTTGCAAAATGTCCAGATTACAGAGGAGGATGTGCTGGATGTCTTGAAATGGGTAAAGGTGGATAAATCCCCAGGACCTGATCAGGTGTACCCGAGAACTCTGTGGGAAGCTAGAGAAGTGATTGCTGGGTCTCTTGCTGAGATATTTATATCATTGATAGTCACAGGTGAGGTGCCGGAAGACTGGAGGTTGACAAACATGGTGCCACTGTTTAAGAAGGGCGGTAAAGACAAGCCAGGGAACTATAGACTGGTGAGACTGACCTCAGTGGTGGGCAGATTGTTGGAGGGAATCCTGAGGGACAGGATGTACATGTATTTGGAAAGGCAAGGACTGATTAGGGATAGTCAACATGGCTTTGTGCGTGGGAAATCATGTCTTGAAAAAGTGATGTGATCTATATGGACTTCAGTAAGGCATTGGACAAGGTTCCCCATGGGAGACTGATTAGCAAGGTTAGATTTCATAAAATACAGGAAGAACTAGCCATTTGGATACAGAACTGGCTCACAGGTAGAAGATAGAGGGTGGAGGTGGAGGGTTGTTTTTCAGACTGGAGGCCTGTGAACAGTGGAGTGCCACAAGATGCTGGGTCCTCTACTTTTTGTTATTTATATAAACGATTTGGATGTGAGCATAAGAGGTACAATTAGTAAGTTTGCAGCTTGCGCCAAAATTGGAGGTGTAGTGGACAGCGAAGAGGATTACAATAGGATCTGGACCAGATGGACCAATGGGCTGAGAAGTGGCAGATGGAGTTTAATTCAGATAAATGTGAGGTGCTGCATTTTGGGAAAGCAAATCTTAGCAGACTTATACACTTAATGGTAAGGTCCTAGGGAGTGTTGCTGAACAAAGAGACCTTGGAGTGCAGGTTCATAGCTCCTTGAAAGTGGGATTGCAGGTAGATAGGATAGTGAAGAAGGTGTTTGGTATGCTTTCCTTTATTCGTCAGAGTATTGAGTACAGGAGTTGGGAGGTCATGTTGCGGCTATACAGGACATTGGTTAGGCCACTGTTGGAATATTGCGTACAGTTCTGGTCTCCTTCCTATCAGAAAGATGCTGTGAAACTTGAAAGGGTTCAGAAAAGATTTACAAGGATGTTGCCAAGTTTGGAGGATTTGAGCTACAGGGAGAGGCTGAACAGGCTGGGCTGTTTTCCCTGGAGCGTCGGAGGCTGAGGGGTGACCTTATAGAGGTTATAAAATCATGAGGGGCATAGATAGGCAAAGTCTTTACGGCAGTCCCTGTGTATGATACAGATAGCAGCAGTCCCTGAGTATATTTTTGAGAACAGCAGTCCCTGTGGATATTTTCAAGAACGGCAGTGTCAGTATGTAATAGAGAACAGCATTGCCTGTGTATATTGTAGAGAACAACATTGCCTGTGCATATTATAAAGAACAGCAGTCCCTGTGTATATTACAGAGATGGCAGTCCCTGTCCATCTTATAAAGAACAGCGATGCCTGTGTATGCTGGAAAAAGCAGCAGTCCCTGTGTATATTACAGAGACAGCAATGCTTGTGCAAATTATAGAGAACACAAATCCTGAGTATAATGTAGGTGACAGCAGTCCCTGTGTGTATTATAGTAAATGGCAGTCCCTGTGTATATTCTAGAGAACAGCAGTACCTGTATATATGATAGCGAAGAGAAGTCACTGTTTATGTTATTGAGAACAACAGTGCCTGTGTTTATTATATAGAACAGCAGTTCCTGAATATGGTTCAGATATCGGCAGTCCCTGTCTACACCACAGGGAACAGCTGTCCCTGTGTAAATTATAGAGAATGGCAGTCTCTGTGTATATTATGGAGAACAGCAGTCCCTGTCTGTATTATCGAGAACACCAGTGGCTGTGTATATTTTATGCAGAACAGCAGTCCTTATTTATATTACAGAGAACAGCATTGCCTGTGCATATTAGAGAGAATGGCTGTCCCTGTGTATACTAGAGAAAGCGGCAGTTCCTGCATATGTTATATGGAACAGTGGTTCCTGTCTATAATATTAATAATAGAAATCCCTTTGCATGTTTAGAGAACAGCAATCCCTGTACATATTAGAGAGAACAACAGTTCCGGTCTATGTTATAGATAACAGCAGTCCCTGTCGATATTATAGAGAATAGCAGTCGATGGGTATATGATAGAGAACAGCAATTCAAGTGTATATTATAGAAAACAGCATTCTCTGTGTATGTTACAGAGAAAACCAGTCACTGTGTATAATAGAGAAAACAGCAATTCTTTTATTTATTATAGCGAAGAGCAGTACTTGTCTATCTTATAGATTACAGCAGTCCCTGTCTATATTGCAAAGAGCAGCAGGGCCTGTGTATGTTGCAGAGTACAGCAGTCCCTGGACATATTAGAGTGCCCATGTCTATTTCTGAGAACAGTAATTCCTGTACATATCATAAACAGCAGTGATCCCTGTGTCTGTTATAGAAATTAGCAATGCCTGTGTATATACTCCCTATAATATAGAAACAGCAGTCCCTGTGTCTATTATGGCGAAGAGCAGTACAGTAGATTCCAGCAGTGCCTGTGTATCTGAGAGAGTACAGTAGTGCCTGTGTATTGGAAGTAGAACACCATCCCCGGCGTATTTTATCGAGAACAGTAGTGTCTGTGTATCTGAGAGAGAACAGCAGTGACTGCATATTTGAAAGAGAACAGCAATACCTGTGTATCTGACAGAAAACAGCAGTGTCTGTGTATCTGAGAGAGAGTGGCAGTGGCTGTGTATCTTATCGACAATACCAGTCTCCGGCTTTGCATTAAACAGAACAACACTGACTGAGAACAGCAGTGCCAAAGTTTCTGAGAGAGAATAGCAGTGCCTGTGTATCTGAGAGAGAAGATAAGTGCATGTGCATCTTACAGAGAACAGCAGTCCCTGTGAACCTGACAGAGAACAGCAGTGCCTGTGTATCTGAGAGACAACAGCAGTGCGTCTGTATCTCCAAGAGTTCAGCAGTGCCTGTGTATCTGAGAGAGGGCAACAGTGCCTGTGAATCTGAGAACAGCAGTGTCGGATTATCTTGCAGAGAACAGTAGTTCCTGAGTATCTGAGAGACAACAGCAGTCTCTGTATATCTGAGAGAGATAAGCAGTCCCTGTGCAACTGAGAGAGAACAGCAGTGCTTGTGCACCTAGAAGAGAACAGCAGTCCTGGTGTACCTGAGAAAGAACAGAAGGGACTGCGTGTCTGAGAGAGAACAGCAGTGCTTATGTATCTGCTGTTCGCTATGATGGAGACAGGGACTGCTGATCTGTAAAATATACACAGGCACTGCTAATGTCTATAATATACACAGGGACTGCTAATGTCTATAATATACACAGGGACTGCTAATGCCTAGAATATACACAGGCACTGCTAATGTCTATAATATACACAGGCACTGCTAATGTCTAGAATATACACAGGGACTGCTAATGTCTAGAATATGCACAGGCACTGCTAATGTCTATAATATACGCAGGCACTGCTAATGTCTAGAATATACGCAGGCACTGCTAATGTCTAGAATATGCACAGGCACTGCTAATGTCTATAAAATACGCAGGCACTGCTAATGTCTAGAATATACACAGGCACTGCTAATGTCTATAATATACACAGGCACTGCTAATATCTAGAATATACACAGGCACTGCTAATGTCTATAATATACACAGGCACTGCTAATGTCTATCATATACACAGGGACTGCTAATGTCTATAACATACACAGGGACTGCTAATGTCTAGAATATACACAGGCACTGCTAATGACTAGAATATACACAGGGACTGCTAATGTCTAGAATATACACAGGCACTGCTAATGTCTATAATATACACAGGGACTGCTAATGTTTATAATATACACAGGGACTGCTAATGTCTAGAATATACACAGGCACTGCTAATGTCTAGAATATGCACAGGCACTGCTAATGTCTATAATATACACAGGCACTGCTAATGTCTAGAATATACACAGGGACTGCTAATGTCTAGAATATGCACAGGCACTGCTAATGTCTAGAATATACGCAGGCACTGCTAATGTCTAGAATATACACAGGCACTGCTAATGTCTATAATATACACAGGCGCTGCTAATATCTATCATGTACACAGGCACTGCTAATGTCTATAATATACACAGGCACTGCTAATGTCTATCATATACACAGGCACTGCTAATGTCTAGAATATGCACAGGCACTGCTAATGTCTAGAATATGCACAGGCACTGCTAATGTCTATAATATACGCAGGCACTGCTAATGTCTAGAATATACACAGGCACTGCTAATGTCTATAATATATACAGGCACTGCTAATATCTATCATATACACAGGCACTGCTAATGTCTATAATATACACAGGCACTGCTAATGTCTAGAATATACACAGGCACTGCTAATGTCTAGAATATACACAGGCACTGCTAATGTCTAGAATATACACAGGCACTGCTAATGTCTAGAATATACACAGGGACTGCTAATGTCTATAATATACACAGGCACTGCTAATGTCTAGAATATACACAGGCACTGCTAATGTCTAGAATATACACAGGCACTGCTAATGTCTAGAATATACACAGGCACTGCTAATGTCTAGAATATACACAGGCACTGCTAATGTCTAGAATATACACAAGGACTGCTAATGTCTAGAATATACACAGGCACTGCTAATGTCTAGAATATGCACAGGCACTGCTAATGTCTATAATATACACAGGCACTGCTAATGTCTATAATATACACAGGCACTGCTAATGTCTATAATATACACAAGGATTGCTGTTGTCTATGATATGCACAGGAATTGCTTTTCTCAAAAATAGGCATAGGCACTGCTGTTCTCTGGAATATGCACAAAGACTGCTATACTCTACAACATGCACAGACACTGTTGTTCTCTGGATTATAGGCAGGGACTGCTATAATCTATAATGTTGACACGTACCGCTCTACACTATAATCGACACAAGTTATCGTTTTCTCTATTGTACACAGCGACTGCTGTTCTCTGTAATATGCATAGGGAATCCTGTTCTCTATCATTTCCCCGTTGACTGCTGTTCTCTATAAAGTAGAAGGGCACTGTGCTTGAAAATATACACAGGCACTGGTGTTCTTGATAATATCGACAGGGATCATTGTTCTGTCTAATATAAGCAGCGACTGACTGTGTGGAGTTTGCACGTTCTCCCCGTGTCTGCGTGGGTTTCCTCCGGGTGCTCCGGTTTCCTCCCACAGTCACAAAGATGTGCGGGTCAGGTGAATTGGCCATCCTAAATTGCCCGTAGTGTTAGGTGAGGGGTAAATGTAGGGGTATGGGTGGGTTGCGCTTCGGCGGGTCGGTGTGGACTTGTTGGGCCGAAGGGCCTGTTTCCACACTGTAAGTCTAATCTAATCTATAAGCAGAGGCTTCTATTCTCGACAATATACACGGGGACAGCTATTTTCTCTAATAGAGACAGGGACTGCTGTTCTCTGTAATATACGCAGGCAATGCTGTTCTCTATAAGATACACAGGCACTGCTGTTCATTATAGCACACAGAGGGACTGCTGTTCTCTGTAACCCGCAGAGGGGTTGCTGTTCTGTATAAGATACAGAGGGATGACCGTTCTTTATAAGATACAGAGGGACAGATTTTCTCCATAAGATACAGAGGGATGGCTATTCTCTAAAAGATACACACAGGGACTGCTGTGCTCTCTTAGATACACAGGGGCTGCTCTTCTTGATAAGTTACACAGCACTGCTGCTCTCTCTCAGATACACAGGTACTGCTGTTCTTGATAAGATACGCAGGCACAGTTGCTCTCTCTCGGATACAGACACTGCTGTTCTCTCTTCGATACGCATGCACGGCTGTTCTCCCTCAGATACACAGGCAGTGCTGTTCTCTTCTAGACACACAGACACTGCTGTTCTCTATGAGATACAGACATACTTACGTTGTCTGTAATATACAAATGAACTGCTGTTCTCTCTCAGCTCCACATGCTGTTCTCCCTCAGATACACAGGCACTGCTGTTGTCTTTCTGAAATACAGGCACTGCTGATCTCTCTAAGATACACAGGCACTGCTATGCTCCATAAGATACACAGGCAGTGCTGTTCTCTTCAAGATGCACAGGGACTGCTGTTCTCTCTCAGATACACATGCACTGCTGTTCTCTCTCAGATTTACAGGGACTGTTGATCTCCCTCAGATACACAGGCAGTGCTATTCTCTTCCAGATACACAGGCACTGCTGGTCTCACTCAGATACATAGGCACTTATGTTCTCTCTCAGATATACAGGCACTGCTATTCTCTCTCAGATACATAGACATTGCTGTTCCCGTTAAGATGCACAGACACTGCTGTTCTCTATGAGATACAGCCGTACATACATTGTCTATAAGATGCACAAGGACTGCTGTTCTCTCTCAGATACACAGGCAGTGCTATTCTCTCTCAGATACACACGCATTGCTGTTCTTCCTCAGATATACAGGTCGTGCTGTTCTCTCTCAGATATGCAGGCACTGCCGATCTCTCTCAGGTACACAGGCACTGCTGTGCTCTATAAGATAGACAGCTGTTCTCTCTCAGGTACTTCAGTTATCTTTAATGTACATAGGGCCTGCTGTTCACTCTCATATACACATGCACTGCTATTCTCTCTCCCATACACAGGCACTGTTGTTCTCTCTCAGATGCACATGCACTGCTGTTTTCCCTCAGATACACAGGCAATGCTGTGCTCTTCCAGGTACACAGGTACTGCTGGTCCCTCTCAGATATAAAGACATTTCTGTGCTCCTTAAGATACACAGATGTTCTCTCTCAGGTACACAGGCACTCCTGTTCATGCTCAGATACACAGGCACTGCTATTCTGACTCAAATACCAGGCACTGCTGTTCTCTCTCAGATACACAGACACTGCTGTTTGCACTAAGATACACAGGCATTGTTCTTCTCTATGAGGTACTTCTGTTGTCCTTAACATACACATAGACTGCTATTATCTCTCAGATAAACAGGCACTGTTGATATCTCTCAGATGCACAGACACTGCTGTTCTCACTAAGATACACAGGGACTGCTGTTCTCACTGAGATACTCAGGGACTGCTGTTCACTCTCATGTACACAGGCACTACTGTTCTATCTCAGATACACAGGCACTGTTGTTCGCTCTCAGATACAGAGGGACTGTTGTTCTCGCTGAGATACACAGGGACTGCTGTTCTCGCTATGATATTCATTCACTGCGACGGCAATTCTGTTATCTGCCACATGCATAGGCACTGCTGTACTTTCTCAGATACATAGGCACTCCTGTTCTCGCTCAGATACACAGGCACTGCTGTTTGCATGAAGATACACAGGCACTGTACTTCCCTATGAGATACAGAGATACTTCTGTTGTCCATAACATGTTCACTATAATATAGACAGGGACTGCTGTTATCTGTCAGATAAACAGGCACTGCTGATATCTCTCAGATGCACAGGAGTCCCTGTGTATAGAGAACAACAGTGTCTGTAGAAAACAGCATTCCCTTTGTATATAATGGAGAACAGCAGTCCCTGTGTATATTATAGAGAACAGCAGTCCATGTCTATATTGTACAGTACAGCAGTCCCTGTGCATATTATAGAGAATAGCAGTCCCTGTGTATATTACAGAGAGTGGCAGCCCTGCTGTTTATTACAGAGAACAGCATTACCTGCGTGTATTACAGAGAATATATTATAGAGTCAGCAGTCCATGTGTATATTACAGAGACGGCAGTCCCTGTCCATCTTATAGAAAACAGTTGCACCTGTGTATATTAGAGAAAAAAAGCACTCCCTGTATATATTACAGAGAATAGCAATGCCTGTGCTAATTAGAGAGAACACAAATCCTGGGTATAATGCAGATGACAGTAGTCCCTGTCTATATTATAGTGAACAGCAGTCCCTGTGTATATTCTAGAGAACAGCAGTCCCTGTGTATATGATAGCGAAGAGAAGTCACTGCATATATTATAGAGAAGAGCAGTCCCTGTGTATATTACAGAGAATGGCAGTCTCTGTGTATATGATAGAGAACAGCAGTCTCAGTTTATCTTATCGAGAATGCCAGTGGCTGTGTATATTTTATAGAGACCAGCAGTCCTTATTCATATTACAGCATTGCCTGTGCATATTCGATAGAATGGCAGTCCCTGTGTATACAGAGAACAGCAGTGCCTGTGTATCTTAGAGAGTACAGCAGTGCTTGCGAATCCTGCAGAGAAGTGCAGTCCCTGTGTACCTTACAGACAACAGCCGTACCTGTGTAACTTGTAGAGAATAGCAGTCCCAGTTTATATTCGAGAGAACCGCAGTGCCTGTGCGTCTGGGAGAGAACAGCAGTCCCTGTGTATTTTTCAGAGAACAGTATCTGAGAGAGTATAGCAGTCCCCGTGTATCTGACAGAGAACGGCAGTCCCTGTTTATTTGAGAGAGATCAGCATTCCCAGTGTATCTGAGAGAGAACAGCAATGTCTGTGTATCTGAGAGAAATCAGCAGTGCCAGAGAATCTTACAGGGAACAGGAGTGCCTGTGTATCCAAGAGAGATCAGCGGTTCCTGTGCATCAGAGAGAGAACAGCAATGCCTGTGTATCTGAGATAGAACAACAGTGCCTATGTATTTGAGAGGGAAGTGCGGTGCCTATGTATCTGACAGAGAACAGCAATCCCTGAGTATCTGAAAGAGATCAGTAGTGCAAGTGTATCTTGCAGAGAACAACAGTGCCTGTGAATCCTACGGAGAAGTGCAGTTCCTGTATATCTTAACGTGAACAACAGTGCCTCTGCAACTTGTAGAGAATAGCTGTCCCAGTTTATATTCGATAGAACAGCAGTGCCTGTGTATCTGAGAGAGGACAGCAGGGACTGCGTATCTGATGGAGAACAGCAGTGCCTGAGTACCTGAGAGAGAACAGAAGTGCCTGTGTATCTGAGAGAAATCAGCAGTGCCTGTGTATCTGAGAGAAATCAGCAGTACCTGTGTATCTGAGAGAGAACAGCAGGGACTGCGTATCTGATGGAGAACAGCAGTGCCTGAGTACCTGAGAGAGAACAACAGTGCCTCTGTATCTGAGAAAGTATAGCAGTCCCCTTGTATCTGAGAGACAACCGTGGTCCCAGTGTATCTGAGACAGAACAGAATTCGCTGTGTATCTGAGAGGGAGCAGCAACGCCTGTGTATCTGTGAGAAATCAGCAGTGCCTGTGAATCTTATAGAGAACAGCAGTGTCTGTGCATCAGAGAGAGATCAGCAGTGCCTGTGTATGTGAGGGAACTGCTGTGCTTGTGTATCTGAGAGAGGACAGCAGGGCTGCTGATCTGATGGAGAACAGCAGTGTCTGTGTATCTGAGAGAGAATAACAGCGCCTATGTCTCTGAGAGCGAGAAGCAGTGCTTATTCATCTGACAGAGAACAGCAGTCTAAATTTATCTGATAGAGAACAGCAATCCCTGAGCATCTGAAGGAGATCAGTAGTGCAAGTGTATCTTACAGAGAACGGCAGTGCCTGTCTATCTGAGAGAGTACAGCAGTGCCTGTGAATCCTACAGAGAAGTGCAGTCCCTGAGTGTCTGACAGAGAACAGCAATATCTCTGTTACTTACAGAGATTAGCAGGCCCCATTTATATTCTAGAGAATGGCAGTGCATGTACATCCAAGAGAGAACAGCAGTTGCTATGTATATTACAGAGAACAACAGTGCCTCTGCAACAGAGAGAGAACAACAGTGCCTGTGTATGTGATATAAACAGCATCCCTGTTAATTTGAGAGGGAACAGCAGTGCCTATGTAGCTGAGAGATAACAGCAGTCACTGTGTATGTGAGAGAGAACGTACGGGCCTGTGTATCGGAGTGAGAGAAGCAGTGCCTGTGTATCTGAGAGAGAACAGCAGTGACTGTGTACCAAAGGGAGCATAGCAGTGCCTGTGTTTCTGAGCGAGATCCACAGTGTCTGTATATCTGAGAGATTACAACGATGTCTGTGTATCTGAGAGAGAACAGCAGCGCCTGAGTACCTGAGACAGAACAGCAGTGTCTCTGTACCTTATAGAAAACAACAATGTCTATGTATCTGAGAGAGAACAGCAGTGCCTGTGTATCCAAGGGACATCAGCAATGCCTGTGACTCCTACAGGGACGTGCGGTCATTGTGTATCTTACAGAGTACAGCAGTACCTGTGTAACTTGTAGAGAATAGCAGTCCCAGTTTATATTCGACATAACTTTATGGGCGGCACGGTGGCACAGTGGTTAGCACTGCTGCCTCACAGCGCCTGTAGACCCGGGTTCAATTCCCGACTCAGGCGACTGACTGTGTGGAGTTTGCACGTTCTCCCCGTGTCTGCGTGGGTTTCCTCCGGGTGCTCCGGTTTCCTCCCACAGTCCAAAGATGTGCGGGTCAGGTGAATTGGCCAAGCTAAATTGCCCGTAGTGTTAGGTAAGGGGTAAATGTAGGGGTATGGGTGGGTGTGGACTTGTTGGGCCGAAGGGCCTGTTTCCACACTGTAAGTCTAGTCTAGTCTAGTCTAATAACTGCAGTGCCCGTGCATCTGAGAGAGGACAGCAGGACCTGTGTATCAGACAGGGAACCAGAGTGCCTGTACCACCGAGAACAGCAGAGCCTGTGATTCTGAGAGAGAATATCAGTTCCTGCGTATCTTAGAGAGAACAGCATCCCTGCCTACTTGACAGAGGACAGCAGTGCCTGTGTATCTGATGGAGAACAGCAGTGTCTGTGTTATCTGAGAGAGGACAGCAGGACCTGTGTATCTGATGGAGAACAGAAGGGTTTTTGTTATCTGAGTGAGGACAGAAGGATCTGCGTATCTGATGGAGAACAGCAGTGTTTGTGTTCTCTGAGTGAGGACAGCAGGACCTGCATACCAGAAGTAGAACAGCAGTGTCTGTGTCACCTGAGTGAGGACAGCAGGATGTGCGTATCTGATGGAAAACAGCAGCGTATGTGTTATCTGGTTGTGGAGAGCAGTGCCTGCGTATCAGATGGGGAACAGCAGTGTCTGCGTTATCTGAGTGAGGACAGCAGGACCTGCATACCTGATGGAGAACATCAGTATCTGTGTATCTGAGTGAGGAAGCAGAACCTGCATTTATGATGGAGAACAGCAGTGTCTGTGTTTTCTGAGTGAGGACAGCAGGACCTGCGTATCTGATGGAGAACAGCAGTGTCTGTGTATCTGAGTGAGGACAGCAGAACCTGTATATATGATGGAGAACAGCAGTGTCTGTGTTGTCTGAGTGAGGACAGCAGAACCTGCGTATCTGATAGAGAACAGCAGCGGATGTGTTATCTGTGTGAGGACAGCAGGTCCTGTGTATCTGATGGAGAACAGTAGTGTCTGTGTTGTCTGAGTGAGGACAGCAGAACCTGCATATCTGATGGAGAACAGCAGTGTCGGTGTTATCTGAGTGAGGACAGCAGAACCTGCAAATCTGATGGAGAACAGCAGTGTCTGTGTTATCTGAGTGAGGACAGGAGTGCCGACGTATCTGATGGAGAACAGCAGTTTCTGTGTATCTGAGTGAGGAGAGCAGGACCTGCGTATCTGATGGCGAACAGTCGTGTCTGTGTTATCTGAGTGAGGACTGCCGGGTCTGCGCATATGATGGAGAACAACAGTGTCTGTGTTATCTGAGTTAGTACAGCAGTGCCTGTGTATCTGATGGAGAACAGCAGTGTCTGTGTATCTGAGTGAAGACAGCAGGACCTGCGTATTTGATGGAGAACAGATGTCCCAGTGTATCTGAGTGAATACAGCAGTGTCGGCGTATCTGATGGAGAACATCAGTGTCTGTGTTACATGTGTGAGGACAGCAGTGCCTGCGTATCTGATGCAGGACTCTAGTGTCTGTGTTAGCTGAGTGAGGATAGCAGGAACTGCATATCTGATGGAGAACAGCAGTGTCTGTGTTATCTGAGTGAGGACAGCAGGTCCTGCATATCTGATGGAGAACAGCAGTGTCTGTGTTACCTGAGTTAGGACAACAGCACCTGCGTATCATTTGGAGAACAGCAGTGGATGTGTTTTCTGAGCAAGGGCAGCAGGACCTGCGTATCTGATGGAGAACAACGGTGTCTGTGTTACCTGAGTTAGGACAACAGCACCTGCGTATCATTTGGAGAACAGCAGTGTCTGTGTTTTCTGAGCAAGGACAGCAGGACCTGCGTATCTGATGGAGAACAACGGTGTCTGTGTTATCTGAGTGAGGACAACGGGCCCTGCAAATCTGATGGAGAACAGCAGTGTCTGAGTTGTCTGAGTGAGGACAGCAGAACCTGTGTATCTGATGGAGAACAGCAGTGTCTGTGTTATCTGAGTTAGGACAGCAGTGCCTGTGTATCTGATGGAGAACAGCAGTGTCTGTGCATCTGAATGAAGACAGCAGGACCTGCGTATTTGATGGAGAACAGATGTCCCAGTGTATCTGAGTGAATACAGCAGTGCCGGCATATCTGATGGAGAACAGCAGTGTCTGTGTTATCTGAGTGAGGACAGCAGTGCCTTCGTATCTGATGGAGAATAGCAGTGTCAGAGATATCTGAGCGAGGACAGCAGGACCCGGGTATCCGATGGAGAACAGAAGTGTCTGTGTGGTCTGTGTGATCTGAGTGAGGACAGCAGGAGCTGCGTATCTGATGGAGAAAAGCAGTGACTGTGTCATCTGAGTGAGGACAACAGGACCTGCGTGTCTGATGGAGAACAGCAGTGTCAATGTTTTCTGAGTGCGGACAACAGGACCTGCGTATCTGATGGAGAACAGCAGTGTCTGTGTTATCTGAGTGAGGACAGCAGGACCTGCGTATCTGATGGAGAACAGCAGCGGATGTGTTATCTGTGTGAGGACAGCAGGTCCTGTGTATCTGATGGAGAACAGCAATGTCTGTGTTGTCTGAGTGAGGACAACAGGACCTGCGTATCTGATGAAGAACAACAGTGTCTGTGTTATCTGAGTGAGGACAACAGGACCTGCAAATCTGATGGAGAACAGCAGTGTCTGTGTTATCTGAGTGAGGACAGCAGTAACTGCATATTTGATGGAGAACAGCTGTCCCTGTGTTATCTGAGTGAGGACAGCAGGATCTGCGTATCATTTGGAGAACAGCAGTGTCTGTGTTTTCTGAGCAAGGACAGCAGGACCTGCGTATCTGGTGGAGAACAACGGTGTCTGTGTTATCTGAGTGAGGACAACGGGACCTGCAAATCTGATTGAGAACAGCAGTGTCTGAGTTGTCAGAGTGAGGACAGGAGTGCTGACGTATTTGATGGCGAACAGCAGTGTCTGTGTTCTATGTGTGAGGACAGCAGAACCTGTGTATCTGGTGGAGAACAGCAGTGTCTGTGTTATCTGAGTTAGGACAGCAGTGCCTGTGTATCTGATGGAGAACAGCAGTGTCTGTGTATCTGAGTGAAGACAGCAGGACCTGCGTATTTGATGAACAACAGATGTCCCAGTGTATCTGAGTGAATACAGCAGTGCCGGCGTATCTGATGGAGGACATCAGTGTCAGAGATATCTGAGTGAGGACAGCAGGACCTGCATATCTGATGGAGAAAAGCAGTGTCTGTGTCATCTGAGTGAGGACAACAGGACCTGCGTGTCTGATGGAGAACAGCAGTGTCAATGTTTTCTGAGTGCGGACAACAGGACCTGCGTATCTGATGGAGAACAGCAGTGTCTGTGTATCTGAGTGAGGACAGCAGGAGCTGCGAATCTGATGGAGAACAGCAGTGTCTGTGCATCTGAGTGAAGACAGCAGGACCTGCGTATTTGATGGACAACAGATGTCCCAGTGTATCTGAGTGAATACAGCAGTGCCGGCGTATCTGATGGAGAACATCAGTGTCTGTGTTATCTGAGTAAGGACAGCAGAACCTATGTATCTGATGGAGAACAGCAGTGTCTGTGTTATCTGAGTAAGGACAGCAGAACCTATGTATCTGATGGAGAACAGCAGTGTCTGTGTTATCTGAGTGAGGACAGCAGGACCTGCGTATATGATAGAGAACAGCAGTGTCAGAGATATGTGAGCGAGGACAGCAGAACCCGGGTATCCAATAGAGAACAGCTGTGTCAGAGATATCTGAGTGAGGACAGCAGGACCTGCGTATCAGGTGCAGAAAAGCAGTGTCTATGTTATCTGAGTGAAGACAACAGGATCTGCGTATCTGATTGAGAACAGCAGTGTCAATGTTGTCTGAGTGGGGACAACCGGACCTGCGTATCTGATGGCGAACAGCAGTGTCTGTGTTCTGTGTGTGAGGACAGCAGAACCTGTGTATCTGGTGGAGAACAGCAGTGTCTGTGTTATCTGAGTGAGGACAGCAGGACCTGCGTATCTGATGGCGAACAGCAGTGTCTGTGTTATCTGAGTGAGGACAGCAGTGCCTGTGTATCTGATGGAGAACAGCAGTGTCTGTGTATCTGAGTGAAGACAGCAGGACCTGCGTATTTGATGGACAACAGATGTCCCAGTGTATCTGAGTGAATACAGCAGTGCCGGTGTATCTGATGGAGAACATCAGTGTCTGTGTTATCTGAGTAAGGACAGCAGAACCTGTGTACCTGATGGAGAACAGCAGTGTCTGTGTTATCTGAGTGAGGACAGCAGTAACTGCATATTTGATGGAGAACAGCAGTGTCTGTGTTATCTGAGTGAGGACAGCAGTGCCTTCGTATCTGACAGAGAACAGCAGTGTCAGAGATATCTGAGCGAGGACAGCAGGGCCCGGGTATCCGATGGAGAACAGAAGTGTCTGTGTTATCTGAGTGAGGACAGCAGGAGCTGCGTATCTGATGGAGAAAAGCAGTGTCTGTGTCATCTGAGTGAGGACAACAGGACCTGTGTGTCTGATGGAGAACAGCAGTATCTGTATATCTGAGTGAGGACAGCAGAACCTGCGTATCTAATTGAGAGAAGATGTCCCGGTATACCTGAGTGAACACATCAGGAGCTGCGTATCTGATGGAGAACAGCAGTGTCTGTGTTATCTGAGTGAGGTTAGCAGGAACTGCGTATCTGATGGTGAACAGCAGTGTCTGTGTTATCTGAGTGAGGTTAGCAGGAACTGCGTATCAGATGGAGAACAGAAATGTCTGTGTTATCTGAGTGAGGACAACAGGACCTGCGTATCAGATGGAGAACAGCTGTGTCTGTGTTATCTGAGTGAGGACGGCTGGACCTGCGTATTTGATGGAGAACAGATGTCCCAGTGTATCTCACTGAATACAGCAGTGCCAGCGTATCTGATGGAGAACAGCAGTGTTTGTGTCATATGTGTGAGGACAGCAGTGCCTGCGTATCTGATGAAGGACACTCGTGTGTGTGTTATCTGAGTGAGGACAGCAGGACCTGCGTATCTAATGGTGAACAGCTGTCCCAGTGTATCTGAGTGAGGACTGCAGGATCTGCATATCTAATGGACAACATCAGTGTCTGTGTTATGAGTGAGGACAGCAGAACCTGTGTATCTGATGGAGATCAGCCGTGTCAATGTTGTCTGAGTGAGGACAGCAGGAGCTGCGAATCTGATGGAGAACTGCAGTGTCTGTGTTTCCTAAGTGAGAACAGCAGTGCCTGCGTATCTAATGGAGAGAAGATGTCCCGGTGTACCCGAGTGAATACATCAGGAGCTGCGAATCTGATGGAGAACTACAGTGTCTGTGTTATCTGAGTGAGGACAGCAGAATCTGTGTATCTGATGGAGAACAGCAGTGTCTGTGTTATCTGAGTGAGGACAGAAGGAGCTGCGTATCTGATGGAGAACAGCAGTGTCAATGTTTTCTGAGTGCGGACAACAGGACCTGCGTGTCTAATGGAGAACAGCAGTGTCTGTGTTGCCTGAGTGAGGACAGCAGGCCCTGCGTATCTGATGGAGAACAGCAGTGTCAATGTTGTCTGAGTGAGGACAACAGGACCTGCATATCTAATTGAGAGAAGATGTCCCGGTATACCTGGGTGAACACATCAGGAGCTGCGTATCTGATGGAGAACAGCAGTGTCTGTGTTATCTGGGTGAGGTTAGCAGGAACTGCGTATCTGATGGCGAACAGCAGTGTCTGTGTTATCTGAGTGAGGTTAGCAGGAACTGCGTATCTGATGGCGAACAGCAGTGTCTGTGTTATCTGAGTGAGGTTAGCAGGAACTGCGTATCAGATGGAGAACAGAAATGTCTGTGTTATCTGAGTGAGGACAGCAGGACCTGCGTATTTGATGGAGAACAGATGTCCCAGTGTATCTCACTGAATACAGCAGTGCCAGCGTATCTGATGGAGAACAGCAGTGTCTGTGTCATATGTGTGAGGACAGCAGTGCCTGCGTATCTGATGAAGGACACTCGTGTGTGTGTTATCTGAGTGAGGACAGCAGGACCTGTGTATCTGATGGTGAACAGCTGTCCCTGTGTATCTGAGTGAGGACAGCAGGATCTGCATATCTGATGGACAACATCAGTGTCTGTGTTATGAGTGAGGACAGCAGAACCTGTGTATCTGATGGAGAACAGCAGTATCAATGTTGTCTGAGTGAGGGCAGCAGGAGCTGCGAATCTGATGGAGAACAGCAGTGTCTGTGTTTCCTGAGTGAGAACAGCAGTGCCTGCGTATCTAATGGAGAGAAGATGTCCCGGTGTACCCGAGTGAATACATCAGGAGCTGCGTATCTGATGGAGAACTACAGTGTCCGTGTTATCTGAGTGAGGACAACAGGATTTGCGTATCTGATGGAGAACAGCAGTGTCTGTGTTACCTGAGTTAGGACGACAGGACCTGCGTATCATTTGGAGAACAGCAGTGTCTGTGTTTTCTGAGCAAGGACAGCAGGACCTGCATATCTGATGGAGGACAACGGTGTCTGTGTTATTTGAGTGAGTACAACAGGACCTGCATATCTGATGGAGAACGGCAGTGTCTGT
The DNA here is from genome assembly GCF_020745735.1 of Hemiscyllium ocellatum. Taxonomy (NCBI): domain Eukaryota; kingdom Metazoa; phylum Chordata; class Chondrichthyes; order Orectolobiformes; family Hemiscylliidae; genus Hemiscyllium; species Hemiscyllium ocellatum. The sequence goes on from NC_083453.1 coordinate 2,101,770, forward strand.
GTTATCTGAGTGAGGACTGCAGGACCTGCGTATCTGATGGTGAACAGCTGTCCCCGTCTATCTGAGTGAGGACAGCAGGATCTGCATACCTGATGGAGAACATCAGTGTCTGTGTTATCTGAGTGAGGACAGCAGAATCTGTGTAGCTGATGGAGAACAGCAGTGTCTGTGTTATCTGAGTGAGGACAGCAGTAACTGCATACCTGATGGTGAACAGCAGTGTCTGTGTTATCTGAGTGAGGACAGCAGTAACTGCATATCTGATGGAGAACAGCAGGGTCTGTGTTATCTGACTGAGGACAGCAGGACCTGCGTATATGATAGAGAACAGCAGTGTCAGAGATATGTGAGTGAGGACAGCAGAACCCGGGTATCCAATAGAGAACAGCCGTGTCAGAGATATCGGAGTGAGGACAGCAGGACCTGTGTATCAGGTGCAGAAAAGCAGTGTCTATGTTATCTGAGTGAAGACAACAGGACCTGCGTATCTGATGGAGAACAGCAGTGTCTGTGTTATCTGAGTGAGGACAGCAGAACCTGTGTATCTGATGGAGAACAGCCGTGTCTGTGTTATCTGAGTGAGGACAACAGGACCTGCGTATCTGATGGAGAACAGCAGTATCAATGTTTTCTGAGTGCGGACAACAGGACCTGCGTATCTGATGGAGAACAGCAGTGTCTGTGTTATCTGAGTGAGGACAGCATTAACTGCATACCTGATGGTGAACAGCAGTGTCTGTGTTATCTGAGTGAGGACAGCAGTGCCTTCATATCTGACAGAGAACAGCAGTGTCAGAGATATCTGAGCGAGGACAGCAGGACCCGGGTATCCGATGGAGAGCAGCCGTGTCTGTGTTATTTGAGTGAGGACAGCAGGAGCTGCGTATCTGATGGAGAAAAGCAGTGTCTGTGTCATCTGAGAGAGGAGAACAGGACCTGCGTGTCTGATGGAGAACAGCAGTGTGAATGTTTTCTGAGTGCGGACAACAGGACCTGCGTATCTGATGGAGAACAGCAGTGTCTGTGTTATCTGAGTGAGGACAGCAGGACCTGCGTATCTGATGGAGAACAGCAGTATCTGTGTTATCTGAGTGAGGACCAGAGTGCCAAAATAACTGATGGAGAACAGCAGTGTCTGTGTTGCCTGAGTGAGGACAGCAGGACCTGCGTATCTAATTGAGAGAAGATGTCCCGGTATACCTGAGTGAACACATCAGGAGCTGTGTATCTGATGGATAACAGCAGTGTCTGTGTTATCTGAGTGAGGACAGCAAGACCTGCGAATCTGATGGAGAACGGCAGTGTCTGTGTTATCTGAGTGAGGACAGCAGAATCTGTGTATCTGATGGAGAACAGCAGTGTCTGTGTTATCTGAGTGAGGACAACTGTAACTGCATACCTGATGGTGAACAGAAGTGTCTGTGTTATCTGAGTGAGGACAGCAGTAACTGCATCTCTGATGGAGAACAGCAGGGTCTGTGTTATCTGAGTGAGGACTGCAGGACCTGCGTATCTGATGGTGAACAGCTGTCCCCGTCTATCTGAGTGAGGACAGCAGGATCTGCATACCTGATGGAGAACATCAGTGTCTGTGTTATCTGAGTGAGGACAGCAGAATCTGTGTAGCTGATGGAGAACAGCAGTGTCTGTGTTATCTGAGTGAGGACAGCAGTAACTGCATATCTGATGGAGAACAGCAGGGTCTGTTATCTGACTGAGGACAGCAGGACCTGCGTATATGATAGAGAACAGCAGTGTCAGAGATATGTGAGTGAGGACAGCAGAACCCGGGTATCCAATAGAGAACAGCCGTGTCAGAGATATCTGAGTGAGGACAGCAGGACCTGTGTATCAGGTGCAGAAAAGCAGTGTCTATGTTATCTGAGTGAGGACAGCAGGACCTGCGTATCTAATTGAGGGAAGATGTCCCGGTATACCTGAGTGAACACATCAGGAGCTGTGTATCTGATGGATAACAGCAGTGTCTGTGTTATCTGAGTGAGGACAGCAAGACCTGCGAATCTGATGGAGAACGGCAGTGTCTGTGTTATCTGAGTGAGGACAGCAGGACCTGCGTATCTGATGGTGAACAGCTGTCCCCGTGTATCTGAGTGAGGACAGCAGGATCTGCATACCTGATGGAGAACATCAGTGTCTGTGTTATCTGAGTGAGGACAGCAGAATCTGTGTATCTGATGGAGAACAGCAGTATCTGTGTTATCTGAGTGAGGACCAGAGTGCCAAAATAACTGATGGAGAACAGCAGTGTCTGTGTTGTCTGAGTGAGGACAGCAGGACCTGCGTATCTAATTGAGAGAAGATGTCCCGGTATACCTGAGTGAACACATCAGGAGCTGTGTATCTGATGGATAACAGCAGTGTCTGTGTTATCTGAGTGAGGTTAGCAGTAACTGCATCTCTGATGGAGAACAGCAGTGTCTGTGTTATCTGAGCGAGGACAGCAGGACCTGCGTATATGATAGAGAACAGCAGTGTCAGAGATATGTGAGCGAGGACAGCAGAACCCGGGTATCCAATAGAGAACAGCAATGTCAGAGATATCTGAGTGAGGACAGCAGGACCTGTGTATCTGATGGAGAAAAGCAGTGTCTGTGTTATCTGAGTGAGGACAGCAAGACCTGCGAATCTGATGGAGAACGGCAGTGTCTGTGTTATCTGAGTGAGGACAGCAGGACCTGCGTATCTGATGGTGAACAGCTGTCCCCGTGTATCTGAGTGAGGACAGCAGGATCTGCATACCTGATGGAGAACATCAGTGTCTGTGTTATCTGAGTGAGGACAGAAGAATCTGCATACCTGATGGAGAACAGCAGTGTCTGTGTTATCTGAGTGAGGACAGCAAGACCTGCGAATCTGATGGAGAACGGCAGTGTCTGAGTTATCTGAGTGAGGACAACTATAACTGCATACCTGATGGTGAACAGAAGTGTCTGTGTTATCTGAGTGAGGACAGCAGTAAGTGCATATCTGATGGAGAACAGCAGGGTCTGTGTTATCTGAGTGAGGACAGCAGGACCTGCGTATATGATAGAGAACAGCAGTGTCAGAGATATGTGAGCGAGGACAGCAGAACCCGGGTATCCAATAGAGAACAGCAGTGTCAGAGATATCTGAGTGAGGACAGCAGGACCTGTGTATCTGATGGAGAACAGCAGTGTCTGTGTTATCTTAGTAAGGACAGCAGGACCTGCGTATCTGATGGAGAACAGCAGTGTCAGAGATATGTGAGTGAGGACAGCAGAACCTGTGTATCTGATAGAGAACAGCAGTGTCAATGTTGTCTGAGTGAGGACAGCAGTGCCTGTGTATCGGATGGAGAACAGCAGTGTCTGTGTTTCCTAAGTGAGAACAGCAGTGCCTGCGTATCTAATGGAGAGAAGATGTCCCGGTGTACCCGAGTGAATACATCAGGAGTTGCGTATCTGATGGAGAACATCAGTGTCTGCGTTATCTGAGTGAGGACAGCAGTACCTGCGTATCTGATGGCGAACAGCCGTGTCTGTGTTATCTGAGTGAGGACAGCGGGAGCTGCGTATCTGATGGAGAACAGCAGTGTCTGTGTATCTGAGTGAATACAGCAGGAGCTGCGTATCTGATGGTGAACAGCAGTGTCTGTGTTATCTGAGTGAGGACAGCAGTAACTTCATCTCTGATGGAGAACAGCAGGGTCTGTGTTATCTGAGTGAGGACAGCAGAACCTGTGTATCTGATGGAGAACAGAAGTGCCTGTGTTATCTGAGCGAGGACATCAGTAACTGCATATCTGATGGAGAACAGCAGGGTCTGTGTTATCTGAGTGAGGACAGCAGGACCTGCGTATGCGTATATGATAGAGAACAGCAGTGTCAGAGATATGTGAGCGAGGACAGCAGAACCCGGGTATCCAATAGAGAACAGCCGTGTCAGAGATATCTGAGTGAGGACAGCAGGACCTGTGTATCTGATGGAGAACATCAGTGTCTGCGTTATCTGAGTGAGGACAGCAGTACCTGCGTATCTGATGGCGAACAGCCGTGTCTGTGTTATCTGAGTGAGGACAACAGGACCTGCGTATCTGATGGAGAACAGCAGTATCAATGTTTTCTGAGTGCGGACAACAGGACCTGCGTATCTGATGGAGAACAGCAGTGTCTGTGTTATCTGAGTGAGGACAGCATTAACTGCATACCTGATGGTGAACAGCAGTGTCTGTGTTATCTGAGTGAGGACAGCAGTGCCTTCATATCTGACAGAGAACAGCAGTGTCAGAGATATCTGAGCGAGGACAGCAGGACCCGGGTATCCGATGGAGAGCAGCCGTGTCTGTGTTATTTGAGTGAGGACAGCAGGAGCTGCGTATCTGATGGAGAAAAGCAGTGTCTGTGTCATCTGAGAGAGGAGAACAGGACCTGCGTGTCTGATGGAGAACAGCAGTGTGAATGTTTTCTGAGTGCGGACAACAGGACCTGCGTATCTGATGGAGAACAGCAGTGTCTGTGTTATCTGAGTGAGGACAGCAGGACCTGCGTATCTGATGGAGAACAGCAGTATCTGTGTTATCTGAGTGAGGACCAGAGTGCCAAAATAACTGATGGAGAACAGCAGTGTCTGTGTTGCCTGAGTGAGGACAGCAGGACCTGCGTATCTAATTGAGAGAAGATGTCCCGGTATACCTGAGTGAACACATCAGGAGCTGTGTATCTGATGGATAACAGCAGTGTCTGTGTTATCTGAGTGAGGACAGCAAGACCTGCGAATCTGATGGAGAACGGCAGTGTCTGTGTTATCTGAGTGAGGACAGCAGAATCTGTGTATCTGATGGAGAACAGCAGTGTCTGTGTTATCTGAGTGAGGACAACTGTAACTGCATACCTGATGGTGAACAGAAGTGTCTGTGTTATCTGAGTGAGGACAGCAGTAACTGCATCTCTGATGGAGAACAGCAGGGTCTGTGTTATCTGAGTGAGGACTGCAGGACCTGCGTATCTGATGGTGAACAGCTGTCCCCGTCTATCTGAGTGAGGACAGCAGGATCTGCATACCTGATGGAGAACATCAGTGTCTGTGTTATCTGAGTGAGGACAGCAGAATCTGTGTAGCTGATGGAGAACAGCAGTGTCTGTGTTATCTGAGTGAGGACAGCAGTAACTGCATATCTGATGGAGAACAGCAGGGTCTGTTATCTGACTGAGGACAGCAGGACCTGCGTATATGATAGAGAACAGCAGTGTCAGAGATATGTGAGTGAGGACAGCAGAACCCGGGTATCCAATAGAGAACAGCCGTGTCAGAGATATCTGAGTGAGGACAGCAGGACCTGTGTATCAGGTGCAGAAAAGCAGTGTCTATGTTATCTGAGTGAGGACAGCAGGACCTGCGTATCTAATTGAGGGAAGATGTCCCGGTATACCTGAGTGAACACATCAGGAGCTGTGTATCTGATGGATAACAGCAGTGTCTGTGTTATCTGAGTGAGGACAGCAAGACCTGCGAATCTGATGGAGAACGGCAGTGTCTGTGTTATCTGAGTGAGGACAGCAGGACCTGCGTATCTGATGGTGAACAGCTGTCCCCGTGTATCTGAGTGAGGACAGCAGGATCTGCATACCTGATGGAGAACATCAGTGTCTGTGTTATCTGAGTGAGGACAGCAGAATCTGTGTATCTGATGGAGAACAGCAGTATCTGTGTTATCTGAGTGAGGACCAGAGTGCCAAAATAACTGATGGAGAACAGCAGTGTCTGTGTTGTCTGAGTGAGGACAGCAGGACCTGCGTATCTAATTGAGAGAAGATGTCCCGGTATACCTGAGTGAACACATCAGGAGCTGTGTATCTGATGGATAACAGCAGTGTCTGTGTTATCTGAGTGAGGTTAGCAGTAACTGCATCTCTGATGGAGAACAGCAGTGTCTGTGTTATCTGAGCGAGGACAGCAGGACCTGCGTATATGATAGAGAACAGCAGTGTCAGAGATATGTGAGCGAGGACAGCAGAACCCGGGTATCCAATAGAGAACAGCAATGTCAGAGATATCTGAGTGAGGACAGCAGGACCTGTGTATCTGATGGAGAAAAGCAGTGTCTGTGTTATCTGAGTGAGGACAGCAAGACCTGCGAATCTGATGGAGAACGGCAGTGTCTGTGTTATCTGAGTGAGGACAGCAGGACCTGCGTATCTGATGGTGAACAGCTGTCCCCGTGTATCTGAGTGAGGACAGCAGGATCTGCATACCTGATGGAGAACATCAGTGTCTGTGTTATCTGAGTGAGGACAGAAGAATCTGCATACCTGATGGAGAACAGCAGTGTCTGTGTTATCTGAGTGAGGACAGCAAGACCTGCGAATCTGATGGAGAACGGCAGTGTCTGAGTTATCTGAGTGAGGACAACTATAACTGCATACCTGATGGTGAACAGAAGTGTCTGTGTTATCTGAGTGAGGACAGCAGTAAGTGCATATCTGATGGAGAACAGCAGGGTCTGTGTTATCTGAGTGAGGACAGCAGGACCTGCGTATATGATAGAGAACAGCAGTGTCAGAGATATGTGAGCGAGGACAGCAGAACCCGGGTATCCAATAGAGAACAGCAGTGTCAGAGATATCTGAGTGAGGACAGCAGGACCTGTGTATCTGATGGAGAACAGCAGTGTCTGTGTTATCTTAGTAAGGACAGCAGGACCTGCGTATCTGATGGAGAACAGCAGTGTCAGAGATATGTGAGTGAGGACAGCAGAACCTGTGTATCTGATAGAGAACAGCAGTGTCAATGTTGTCTGAGTGAGGACAGCAGTGCCTGTGTATCGGATGGAGAACAGCAGTGTCTGTGTTTCCTAAGTGAGAACAGCAGTGCCTGCGTATCTAATGGAGAGAAGATGTCCCGGTGTACCCGAGTGAATACATCAGGAGTTGCGTATCTGATGGAGAACATCAGTGTCTGCGTTATCTGAGTGAGGACAGCAGTACCTGCGTATCTGATGGCGAACAGCCGTGTCTGTGTTATCTGAGTGAGGACAGCGGGAGCTGCGTATCTGATGGAGAACAGCAGTGTCTGTGTATCTGAGTGAATACAGCAGGAGCTGCGTATCTGATGGTGAACAGCAGTGTCTGTGTTATCTGAGTGAGGACAGCAGTAACTTCATCTCTGATGGAGAACAGCAGGGTCTGTGTTATCTGAGTGAGGACAGCAGAACCTGTGTATCTGATGGAGAACAGAAGTGCCTGTGTTATCTGAGCGAGGACATCAGTAACTGCATATCTGATGGAGAACAGCAGGGTCTGTGTTATCTGAGTGAGGACAGCAGGACCTGCGTATGCGTATATGATAGAGAACAGCAGTGTCAGAGATATGTGAGCGAGGACAGCAGAACCCGGGTATCCAATAGAGAACAGCCGTGTCAGAGATATCTGAGTGAGGACAGCAGGACCTGTGTATCTGATGGAGAACATCAGTGTCTGCGTTATCTGAGTGAGGACAGCAGTACCTGCGTATCTGATGGCGAACAGCCGTGTCTGTGTTGTCTGAGTGAGGACTGCCGGGTCTGCGCATATGATGGAGAACAGCAGTGTCTGTGTTATCTGAGTGAGGACAGCGGGAGCTGCGTATCTGATGGAGAACAGCAGTGTCTGTGTATCTGAGTGAATACAGCAGGAGCTGCGTATCTGATGGCGAACAGCTGTCCCTGTGTTATCTGAGTGAGGACTGCCGGGTCTGCGCATCTGATGGAGAACAGCAGTGTCTGTGTTATCTGAGTTAGGACAGCGGGAGCTGCGTATCTGATGGAGAACAGCAGTGTCTGTGTATCTGAGTGAATACAGCAGGAGCTGCGTATCTGATGGAGAACAGCAGTGTCTGTGTTGTCTGAGTGAGGACAACAGGACCTGAGTACCTAATGGAGAACAGAAGTGTCTCTGTTACCTGAGTGAGGACTGCAGGAACTGCGTATTTGATGGTGAACAGCAGTGTCTGTGTTATCTGAGTGAGGACAGCAGGACCTGCGTATCTGATGGAGAACAGCAGTGTCTGTGTTGTCTGAGTGAGGACAGCAGGACCTGCGTATCTAATTGAGAGAAGATGTCCCGGTATACCTGAGTGAACACATCAGGAGCTGTGTATCTGATGGATAACAGCAGTGTCTGTGTTATCTGAGTGAGGTTAGCAGGAACTGCGTATCAGGTGGAGAACAGAAATGTCTGTGTTATCTGAGTGAGGACAGCAGAATCTGTGTATCTGATGGAGAACAGCAGGGTCTGTGTTATCTGAGTGAGGACAGCAGAACCTGTGTATCTGATGGAGAACAGAAGTGCCTGTGTTATCTGAGCGAGGACATCAGTAACTGCATATCTGATGGAGAACAGCAGGGTCTGTGTTATCTGAGTGAGGACAGCAGGACCTGCGTATATGATAGAGAACAGCAGTGTCAGAGATATGTGAGCGAGGACAGCAGAACCCGGGTATCCAATAGAGAACAGCCGTGTCAGAGATATCTGAGTGAGGACAGCAGGACCTGTGTATCTGATGGAGAAAAGCAGTGTCTGTGTTATCTGAGTGAGGACAGCAGGACCTGCGTATCAGGTGCAGAAAAGCAGTGTCTATGTTATCTGAGTGAAGACAACAGGACCTGCGTATCTGATGGAGAACAGCAGTGTCTGTGTTATCTGAGTGAGGACAGCAGAACCTGTGTATCTGATGGCGAACAGCCGTGTCTGTGTTGTCTGAGTGAGGACAACCGGACCTGCGTATCTGATAGATACACAGACACTGCTGTTCTCCAAGTGAGGACAGCAGAACCTGAACATATGATGGTGAACAGCAGTGTCTGTGTTATCTGAGTGAGGACAGCAGGACCTGCGTATCTGATGGACAACAGCAGTGTCTGTGTTATCTGAGTGAGGACAGCAGGAGCAGCGTATCTGATGGAGAACAGCAGTGTCTGTGTTATCTGAGTAAGGACAGCAGGACCTGCGTATCTGATGGAGAACAGCAGTGTCAGAGATATGTGAGTGAGGACAGCAGAACCTGTGTATCTGATAGAGAACAGCAGTGTCAATGTTGTCTGAGTGAGGACAGCAGTGCCTGTGTATCGGATGGAGAACAGCAGTGTCTGTGTTGTCTGAGTGAGGACAGCAGGACCTGCGTATCTAATTGAGAGAAGATGTCCCGGTATACCTGAGTGAACACATCAGGAGCTGTGTATCTGATGGATAACAGCAGTGTCTGTGTTATCTGAGTGAGGTTAGCAGGAACTGCGTATCAGGTGGAGAACAGAAATGTCTGTGTTATCTGAGTGAGGACAGCAAGACCTGCGAATCTGATGGAGAACGGCAGTGTCTGTGTTATCTGAGTGAGGACAGCAGAATCTGTGTATCTGATGGAGAACAGCAGGGTCTGTGTTATCTGAGTGAGGACAGCAGAACCTGTGTATCTGATGGAGAACAGAAGTGCCTGTGTTATCTGAGCGAGGACAGCAGGACCTGCGTATATGATAGAGAACAGCAGTGTCAGAGATATGTGAGCGAGGACAGCAGAACCCGGGTATCCAATAGAGAACAGCCGTGTCAGAGATATCTGAGTGAGGACAGCAGGACCTGTGTATCTGATGGAGAAAAGCAGTGTCTGTGTTATCTGAGTGAGGACAGCAGAACCTGTGTATCTGATGGCGAACAGCCGTGTCTGTGTTGTCTGAGTGAGGACAACCGGACCTGCGTATCTGATAGATACACAGACACTGCTGTTCTCCAAGTGAGGACAGCAGAACCTGAATATATGATGGTGAACAGCAGTGTCTGTGTTATCTGAGTGAGGACAGCAGGACCTGCGTATCTGATGGACAACAGCAGTGTCTGTGTTATCTGAGTGAGGACAGCAGGAGCAGCGTATCTGATGGAGAACAGCAGTGTCAGAGATATGTGAGTGAGGACAGCAGAACCTGTGTATCTGATAGAGAACAGCAGTGTCAATGTTGTCTGAGTGAGGACAGCAGTGCCTGTGTATCTGATGGAGAACAGCAGTGTCTGTGTTATCTGAGTGAGGACAGCAGTACCTGCGTATCTGATGGCGAACAGCCGTGTCTGTGTTGTCTGAGTGAGGACTGCCGGGTCTGCGCATCTGGTGGAGAACAGCAGTGTCTGTGTTATCTGAGTTAGGACAGCGGGAGCTGCGTATCTGATGGAGAACAGCAGTGTCTGTGTATCTGTGTGAATACAGCAGGAGCTGCGTATCTGATGGAGAACAGCAGTGTCTGTGTTGTCTGAGTGAGGACAACAGGACCTGAGTACCTCATGGAGAACAGAAGTGTCTCTGTTACCTGAGTGAGGACTGCAGGAACTGCGTATCATTTGGAGAACAGCAGTGTCTGTGTTATCTGAGTGAGTACAACAGGACCTGCATATCTGATGGAGAACGGCAGTGTCTGTGTTATATTAGTGGGGACAGCAGTGCCTGCGTATCTGATGCAGGACACTAGTGTCTGTGTTACCTGAGTGAGGACAGCAGGACCTGTGTATCTGATGGTGAACAGCTGTCCCTGTGTTATCTGAGAGAGGACAGCAGGATCTGCATACCTGATGGAGAACATCAGTGTCTGTGTTATCTGAGTGAGGACAGCAGAACCTGTGTATCTGATGGAGAACAGCAGTGTCTGTGTTATCTGAGTGAGGACAGCATTACCTTCATATCTGATAGAGAACAGCAGTGCCTGAGATTTCTGTGCGAAGACAGCAGGACCCGGGTATCCAATGGAGAACAGCCGTGTCTGTGTTATTTGAGTGAGGACAGCAGGACCTACGTATCAGGTGGAGAAAAGCAGTGTCTATGTTATCTGAGTGAGGACAACAGGACCTGCGTATCTGATGGAGAACAGCAGTGTCTGTGTATCTGAGTGAGGACAGCAGGAGCGGCGAATCTGATGGAGAACAGCAGTGTCTGTGTTATCTGAGTTATGACAGCAGTGCCTGTGTATCTGATTGAGAACAGCAGTGTCTGTGTTTCCTGAGTGAGGACAGCAGGACCTGCGAATCTGATGGAGAACGGCAGTGTCTGTGTATCTGAGTGACAACTGCTGGTTCTGCACATCTGATGGAGAACAGCCGTGTCTGTGTTATCTGAGCGAGGACAGCAGTGCCTGCGTATCTGATAGAGAACAGCATTGTCACAGATATCTGAGCGAGGACAGCAGGACCCGGGTATCTGATGGAAACAGCCATGTCGTTGTTATCTGATTGAGGACAGCAGGACCTGCATATCTGATGGAGAACAGCAGTGTCAATGTTGTCTGAGTGAGGACAACAGGACATGCGTAGCTGATGGACAACAGCAGTGTCTGTGTTATTTGAGTGAGGACAGCAGTGCCTGTGTATCTGATGGAGAACAGCAGTGCCTGTGTATCTGAGTAAGAACAGCAGGACCTGCGTATCTGATGGTGAACTGATGTCCCAGTGTATCTGAGTGAATACAGCAGTGCCGGCATATCTGATGGAGAACAGCAGTGTCGGTGTTATCTGAGTGAGGACAGCAGGACCTGCGTATCTGATGGAGAACAGGCGTGTCTGTGTTATCTGAGTGAGGACAGCAGTGCCTTCGTATCTGACAGAGAACAGCAGTGTCAGAGATATCTGAGTGAGGACAGCAGGACCCGGGTATCCGATGGAGAACAGAAGTGTCTGTGTTATCTGAGTGAGGACAGCAGGAGCTGTGTATCTGATGGAGAAAAGCAGTGTCTGTATCATCTGAGTGAGGAGAACAGGACCTGCGTATCTGATGGAGAACAGCAGTGTCTGTGTATCTGAGTGAGGCCAGCAGAACCTGCACATATGATGGAGAACAGCAGTGTCTGTGTTATCTGAGTGAGGACAGCAGGACCTGCGTATCTGATGGAGAACAGCAGTATCTGTGTTATCTGAGTGAGGTTAGCAGGAACTGCGTATCAGATGGAGAACAGAAATGTCTGTGTTATCTGAGTGAGGACAGCAAGACCTGCGAATCTGATGGAGAACGGCAGTGTCTGTGTTATCTGAGTGAGGACAGCAGGACCTGCATATCTGATGGTGAACAGCTGTCCCCGTGTATCTGAGTGAGGACAGCAGGATCTGCATACCTGATGGAGAACATCAGTGTCTGTGTTATCTGAGTGAGGACAGCAGAATCTGTGTATCTGATGGAGAACAGCAGTGTCTGTGTTATCTGAGTGAGGACAGCAGTAACTGCATCTCTGATGGAGAACAGCAGGGTCTGTGTTATCTGAGTGAGGACAGCAGAACCTGTGTATCTGATGGAGAACAGAAGTGCCTGTGTTATCTGAGCGAGGACATCAGTAACTGCATATCTGATGGAGAACAGCAGGGTCTGTGTTATCTGAGTGAGGACAGCAGGACCTACGTATGCGTATATGATAGAGAACAGCAGTGTCAGAGATATGTGAGCGAGGACAGCAGAACCCGGGTATCCAATAGAGAACAGCTGTGTCAGAGATATCTGAGTGAGGACAGCAGGACCTGTGTATCTGATGGCGAACAGCCGTGTCTGTGTTATCTGAGTGAGGACAGCAGGAGCAGCGTATCTGATGGAGAACAGCAGTGTCTGTGTTATTTGAGTGAGGACAGCAGGAGCAGCGTATCTGATGGAGAACAGCAGTGTCAGAGATAGAACATAGAACATAGAACATAGAAGGATACAGCGCAGTACAGGCCCTTCGGCCCTCGATGTTGCGCCGACCGAATCCTACCTAACCTATACTAGCCCAATAACTTCCAAATGCCTATCCAATGCCCGCTTAAATGACCATAAAGAAGGAGAGTTCACCACTGATACGGGCAGGGCATTCCATGAACTCACAACCCGCTGTGTGAAGAATCTACCCCTAACATCTGTCCTATACCTACCACCCCTTAATTTAAAGCTATGTCCCCTAGTAACACCTGACTCCATTAGCGGTAAAAGGTTCTTAGTATCTACCCTATCTAAACCCCTAATCATCTTATACACTTCTATCAGATCTCCCCTAAACCTTCTCTTCTCCAATGAGAACAGCCCCAACTGCCTCAGCCTTTCCTCATAAGATTTTCCTACCATTCCAGGCAACATCCTGGTAAACCTCCTCTGCACTCGTTCTAAAGCTTCCACATCCTTCCTATAGTATGGCGACCAAAACTGCACACAATACTCCAGATGAGGCCGCACCAGAGTCTTATACAACTGCAACATGACCTCAGGACTCCGGAACTCAATTCCTCTGCCAATAAAGCCCAGTACACCATATGCCTTCCTCACAGCACTATTTACCTGGGTGGCAACTTTCAGAGATCTGTGTACATGGACACCAAGATCCCTCTGCTCATCCACACTACCAAGTAGCCTACCATTAGCCCAGTAATCCATCATCTTGTTATTCCTACCAAAGTGAGCGACTTCGCACTTAGCTACATTGAATTCCATTTGCCACATTTCCGCCCAGCTCTGCAACTTATCTATATCCCGCTGTAACCTACCACTTCCTTCCTCACTATCCACAACTCCACCGACTTTTGTGTCATCCGCAAACTTGCTTACCCAGCTTTCAAGTCCTTCCTCTAGATCATTTATAAAGATAACAAAAAGCAATGGTCCCAAAACAGATCCTTGTGGTACACCGCTAGTAACTGCGCTCCAAGATGAACATAATCCATCAACTACTACCCTCTGTCTCCTTCCAGCCAGCCAATTCCTAATCCAAACCTCTAATGTATCCTCAATGCCATACCTCCGAAGTTTTAGCATTAGCCTACCATGGGGAACCTTATCGAACGCCTTACTAAAATCCATATACACAACATCTACTGCTTTACCCTCATCCACTTCCTTGGTCACCTTCTCAAAGAACTCAATAAGGTTTGTGAGGCACGACCTGCCCTTCACAAAACCATGCTGGCTATCCCTGATCACGTTATTCCTACCCAGATGTTCATAAATCTTATCCCTTACCATTCTCTCTAAGACTTTGCCCACCACTGAAGTCAGACTCACTGGCCTATAGTTGCTAGGGCTATCCCTACTCCCTTTCTTGAACAATGGGACCACATTCGCTATCCTCCAGTCCTCTGGTACTATTCCTGTTGACAACGACGACATAAAAATCCAGGCCAATGGCTCTGCTATCTCCTCCCTAGCTTCCCATAGGATCCTGGGGTAAATGCCATCAGGCCCAGGAGACTTATCTATATTCATCCTTTCCAATATTCCCAAAACCTCTTCCCTGCATATTTCCAGGGCATCCATTCTAATTCTTTGTGATTCCATATTCACATCAGCAACAGTGTCCTGTTCCTGAGTGAATACTGAGGAAAAGTACTGATTTAATGTCTCTCCAATCTCCTCCGCCTCCACACACAACTTCCCACTACTATCCTTGACTGGACCGATACCTACCCGAGTCATCCTTTTATTCTTGACATACCTATAGAAAGCCTTTGGGTTTTCCCTAATCCTACCAGCTAAAGACTTTTCATGTCCCCTTCTCGCTTCTCTTAGCTCCCTCTTTAGCTCCTTCCTGGCTACCTTATAACACTCAATCGCCCCTACTGAACCTTCACGCCTCATCTTTACATATGCCGCCTTCTTCCCTTTCACAAGGGACTCCAATTCCTTACTAAACCACGGCTGCCTCACAAGGCCCTTTACACCATGCCTGACTGGTACATACCTATCGAGGACACGCAGTAGCTGCTCCTTGAACACTCCCCACATCTCATTAGTGTTCTTCTCTTGAAGCCTGTTTTTCCAATCCACACATCCTAAGTCATGCCTCACTGCATCATAATTTCCCTGCCCCCAGCTATAGCTCTTGCCCTGCGGCACACGATTATCCCTCTCCATCACTAAAGTAAAAGTCACCGAGTTGTGGTCACTGTCCCCGATGTGCTCACCTACCTCCAAGTCTAACACCTGGCCTGGTTCATTACCTAGAACCAAATCCAATATAGCCTCCCCTCTTGTTGGCCTGTCGACATATTGTGTCAGGAAACCCTCCTGCACACATTGTACAAACACCGACCCATCTAATGAACTCGAGCTATAGCTCTCCCAGTCAATATCTGGGAAGTTAAAGTCCCCCATAACAACCACCCTGCTACCTTCACTCTTTTCCTGAATCATCCTCGCAATATTATCCTCTACTTCTCTTGGACTATTAGGAGGCCTGTAGAAAACACCTAACAGGGTGACCTCACCTTTCCTATTTCTAACCTCAGCCCAAACTACCTCAGATGGCAAGTCCTCTTCCATCGTCCATTCCACTGCTGTGATACTGTCTTTGACAAGTAATGCCACGCCTCCCCCTTTTTTACCCCCATGTCTGATCCTACTAAAACATTTGAACCCTGGAACGTGCAACAGCCATTCTTGTCCCTGTTCTACCCACGTCTCTGTAATGGCCACAACATCGAAGTCCCAGGTACCAACCCACGCTGCAAGTTCACCTACCTTATTCCTTATACTTCTGGCATTGAAGTATACACACTTCAATCCACCTTTCTGGTTACAGACACCCTCCTTAGAGATCGCTGCATTATTCCTAACCTCCCTACACTCAAGGTCCTGTACCCTAAAGCTACAGTCCTGGTTCCCATGCCCCCGCGGAGTTAGTTTAAACCCTCCCAAAGAGCACTAGCAAACCTCCCCCCAAGGATACTGGTGCCCCTCAGGTTCAAGTGTAGACCATCCTTTTTATAGAGGTCCCACCTTCCCCAGAAAGGACCCCAGTTATCCAGAAACCGGAATCCCTCCCTCCTGCACCATCCCTGTAGCCACGCATTTAACTGCTCTCTCTCCCTGTTCCTCGACTCTCTATCACGTGGCACGGGTAACAAACCAGAGACTACAACTCTGTTTGTTCTAACTCTGAGCTTCCAACCTAGCTCCCTGAAAGCCTGCCTTACATCCTCACCCTTCTTCCTACCTATATCGTTGGTGCCAACATGGACCACGATCTGGGGCTGCTCCCCCTCCCCCTTAAGGACCCGGAAAACACGATCAGCGACATCACGTACCCTTGCACCTGGGAGGCAACATACCAAACGTGAGTCCCTGTCGCCCCCACAAAACCGTCTGTCTGTACCCCTCACTATCGAGTCCCCAAGAACAATTGCTCTACCTTTCTCCACCCTACCCTTCTGAGCAACGGGGCCAGGCTCCGTGCCAGAGGCCTGAACCTCGTTGCTTACCCCTGGTAAGTCATCCCCCCCCACAAGTATCCAAAACGGTATACTTGTTCTTGAGGGGAATGACCGCAAGGGGTCCCTGCACTGTCTTCCTCCTCCCACTCCCCCTCACTGTTACCCATCTATCTTGAACTTTCGGAGTAACTACTTGCCTATAGCTCCGATCTATGACCTCCTCTGCCTCCCGAATGATCCGCAGTTCATCCAACTCCAGCTCCAGTTCCCTAACACGGGTTTGGAGGAGCTGGAGATGGGTGCACTTCTTGCAAGTGTACTCAGCAGGGACGCTAATGGCTTCCCTCACCTCATACATGTTGCAAGAGGAACATTGCCCTCTCTGCACTGCCATCCCTCTAAAAGTAAGCTTTCCTTAAAAAAAAACAAAAACCAACTAAATCTAAAGAAACAAACAAGGAAAATGCAGCACTTACCCGCTAGTCACAATTGGTCTTATTATTAGGTTAGAGGAGGTGGAAGGGTGGGAGGCTCTACTCGTGTAATGCCTCGGGTGACTCGCCTGCGCGTTTAAATAAAGGGAGAGAAAAAAAAACCTTACCCAGGTAACCTAGCGCGCCTTCCGGGTCTGCTACCGCTTTTTTAAAGGAAAACTTTAAATTTTTAACTATTAAATAAACGACCAAACTTACCCACCAGCCGTCGCGAAGTCTTCCGAGAGACTGAGAGATATGTGAGTGAGGACAGCAGAACCTGTGTATCTGATAGAGAACAGCAGTGTCAATGTTGTCTGAGTGAGGACAGCAGTGCCTGTGTATCGGATGGAGAACAGCAGTGTCTGTGTTTCCTAAGTGAGAACAGCAGTGCCTGCGTATCTAATGGAGAGAAGATGTCCCGGTGTACCCGAGTGAATACATCAGGAGTTGCGTATCTGATGGAGAACATCAGTGTCGGCGTTATCTGAGTGAGGACAGCAGTACCTGCGTATCTGATGGCGAACAGCCGTGTCTGTGTTGTCTGAGTGAGGACAGCAGGATCTGCATACCTGATGGAGAACATCAGTGTCTGTGTTATCTGAGTGAGGACAGCAGAACCTGTGTATCTGATGGAGAACAGCAGTGTCTGTGTTATCTGAGTGAGGACAACTGTAACTTCATATCTGATGAAGAACAGCAGTGTCTATGTTATCTGTGTGAGGACAGCAGTACCTTCATATCTGATAGAGAACAGCAGTGCCTGAGATTTCTGTGCGAGGACAGCAGGACCCGGGTATCCAATGGAGAACAGCTGTGTCTGTGTTATTTGAGTGAGGACAGCAGGACCTACGTATCAGGTGGAGAAAAGCAGTGTCTATGTTATCTGAGTGAGGACAACAGGACCTGCGTATCTGATGGAGAACAGCAGTGTCAATGTTATCTGAGTGAGGACAACAGGACCTGCGTATCTGATGGAGAACAGCAGTGTCTGTGTATCTGAGTGAGGACAGCAGGAGCGGCGAATCTGATGGAGAACAGCAGTGTCTGTGTTATCTGAGTTATGACAGCAGTGCCTGTGTATCTGATGGAGAACAGCAGTATCTGTGTTATCTGAGTGAGGACCAGAGTGCCAAAATAACTGATGGAGAACAGCAGTGTCTGTGTTGTCTGAGTGAGGACAGCAGGACCTGCGTATCTAATTGAGAGAAGATGTCCCGGTATACCTGAGTGAACACATCAGGAGCTGTGTATCTGATGGATAACAGCAGTGTCTGTGTTATCTGAGTGAGGTTAGCAGGAACTGCGTATCTGATGGCGAACAGCAGTGTCTGTGTTATCTGAGTGAGGTTAGCAGGAACTGCGTATCAGATGGAGAACAGAAATGTCTGTGTTATCTGAGTGAGGACAGCAAGACCTGCGAATCTGATGGAGAACGGCAGTGTCTGTGTTATCTGAGTGAGGACAGCAGTAACTGCATATCTGATGGAGAACAGCAGAGTCTGTGTATCTGAGTGAGGACAGCAGGACCTGCGTATCTGATGGAGAACAGCAGTGTCTGTGTTATCTGAGAGAGGACTGCAGGTCCTGCATATCTGATGGAGAACAGCAGTGTCTGTGTTACCTGAGTGAGGACAACAGGACCTGCATATCTGATGGAGAACGGCAGTGTCAATGTTGTCTGAGTGAGGACAGGAGTGCCGACGTATCTGATGGAGAACAGCAGCGTCTGTGTTACCTGAGTGAGGACAACAGGACTTGCGTATCATTTGGAGAACAGCAGCGTCTGTGTTTTCTGAGCATGGACAGCAGGACCTGCATTTCTGATGGAGAACGGCAGTGTCTGTGTTGCCTGAGTGAGGACAGGAGTGCCGACGTATCTGATGGAGAACAGCATTGTCTGTGTATCTGAGTGAGGACAGCTGGACCTGCGTATCTGATGGCGAACAGCATAGTCAGAGATATCTGAGTGAGAACAGCAGGACCTGCGTATCTGATGGCGAACAGCCGTGTCCGTGTTATCTGAGTGAAGACTGCCGGGTCTGTGCATCTGATGGAGAACAGCAGTGTCTGTGTTATCTGAGTTAGGACAGCAGTGCCTGTGTATCTGATGGAGAACAGCAGTGTCTGTGTATCTGAGTAAGGACAGCAGGACCTGCGTATTTGATGGAGAACAGATGTCCCAGTGTATCTGAGTGAATACAGCAGCGCCAGCGTATCTGATGGAGAACAGCAGTGTCTGTGTTATATGTGTGAGGACAGCAGGAGCTGCATATCTGATGGAGAACAGCAGTGTCTGTGTTATCTGAGTGAGAACAGCAAAACCTGTGCATCTGATGGAGAACAGCAGTGTCTGTGTTATCTGAGTTAGGACAGCAGTGCCTGTGTATCTGATGGAGAACAGCAGTGTCTGTGTATCTGAGTAAGGACAGCAGGACCTGCGTATTTGATGGAGAACAGATGTCCCAGTGTGTCTGAGTGAATACAGCAGCGGCAGCGTATCTGATGGAGAACAGCAGTGTCTGTGTTATCTGAGTGAGTACAGCTGGACCTGCGTATCTGATGGAGAACAGAAGTGTCTGTGTTATCTGAGTGAGGACAGCAGGAGCTGCGTATCTGATGGCGAACAGCAGTGTCTGTGTTATCTGAGTGAGGTTAGCAGGAACTGCGTATCAGATGGAGAACAGAAATGTCTGTGTTATCTGAGTGAGGACAGCAAGACCTGCGAATCTGATGGAGAACTGCAGTGTCTGTGTTATCTGAGTGAGGACAGCAGGACCTGCGTATTTGATGGAGAACAGATGTCCCAGTGTATCTCACTGAATACAGCAGCGCCAGCGTATCTGATGGAGAACAGCAGTGTCTGTGTTATCTGAGTGAGGACAGCAAAACCTGTGCATCTGATGGAGAACAGCAGTGTCTGTGTTATCTGAGTTAGGACAGCAGTGCCTGTGTATCTGATGGAGAACAGCAGTGTCTGTGTATCTGAGTAAGGACAGCAGGACCTGCGTATTTGATGGAGAACAGATGTCCCAGTGTATCTGAGTGAATACAGCAGCGCCAGCGTATCTGATGGAGAACAGCAGTGGCTGAATTATATGAGTGAGGACAGCCGGAGCTGCGTATCTGATGGAGAACAGCAGTGTCTGTGTTATCTGAGTGAGCACAGCAGGACCTGCGTATCTGATGGAGAACAGCAGTGTCTGTGTATCTGTGGGAGGACAGCAGGACCTGCGTATCTGATGGATAACAGCAGTGTCTGTGTATCTGAGTGAGGACAGCAGGACCTGCGTATCTGATGGAGAACCACAGTGTCTGTGTTATCTGAGTGACGACTGCCCGGTCTGCGTATCTGATGGCGAACAGCAGTGTCTGTGTTATCTGAGTGAGGTCAGCAGAACCTGTGTATCGGATGGCGAAGAGCAGTGTCTGTGTAATCTGAGTTAGGACAGCAGTGCCTGTGTATCTGATGGAGAACAGCAGTGTATGTGCTATCTGAGTTAGGACAGCAGTGCCTCTGTATCTGATGGAGAACAGCAGTGTCTGTGTATCTGAGTGAGGACAGCAGGACCTGCGTTTTTGAGGGAGCACAGATGTCCCAGTGTATCTGAGCGAATACAGCAGGATCTGCATACCTGATGGAGAAACTCAGTGTCAGAGATATCTGAGCGAGGACAGCAGGACCCGGGTATCCGATGGAGAACAGCCGTGTCTGTGTGATCTGAGTGAGGACAGCAGGACCTGCGTATCTGATGGAGAACAGCAGTGTCTGTGTTATCTGAGTGAGTACAGCTGGACCTGCGTATCTGATGGAGAACAGAAGTGTCTGTGTTATCTGAGTGAGGACAGCAGGAGCTGCGTATCTGATGGAGAACAGCAGTGTCTGTGTTATCTGATTGAGTACAGCTGGACCTGCGTATCTGATGGAGAACAGAAGTGTCTGTGTTATCTGAGTGAGGACAGCAGGAGCTGCGTATCTGATGGAGAACAGCAGTGTCAGTGTTATGTGAGTTAGGACAGCAGGACCTGCGTATTTGATGGAGAACAGATGTCCCAGTGTATCTGAGTGAATACAGCAGGATCTGCAAACCTGATGGAGAACCTCAGTGTCAGTGTTAACTGAGTGAGGACAGCAGAACCTGTGTATCTGATGGAGAACAGCCGTGTCTGTGTTATCTGAGTGAGGTCAGCAGTGCCTTCGTATCTGATAGAGAACCACAGTATCAGAGATATCTGAGCGAGGACAGCAGGACCCGGGTATCCGATGGCGAAGAGCCGGGTCTGTGTGATCTGAGTGAGGACAGCAGGACCTTTGTATCTGATGGAGAAAAGCAGTGTCTGTGTTATCTGAGTGAGGACAACAGAACCTGCATATATGATGGAGAACAGCAGTGTCTGTGTTATCTGAGTGAGTACAGCAGGACCTGCGTATCTGTTGGAGAACAGAAGTGTCTGTGTTATCTGAACGAGGACAGCAGGAACTGCGAATCTGATGGCAAACAGCAGTGTCTGTGTTTCCTGAGTGAGAACAGCAGTGCCTGCGTATCTAATGGAGAGAAGATGTCCCGGTGTACCTGAGTGAATACATCAGGAGCTGCGAATCTGATGGAGAACTACAGTGTCTGTGTTGTCTGAGTGAGGACAACAGGACCTGCATACCTGATGGAGATCATCAGTGTCTGTGTTATCTGAGTGAGGACAGCAGGACCTGCGTATCTGATGGAGAACAGCAGTGTCAGAGATATGTGAGCGAGGACAGCAGAACCCGGGTATCCGGTGGAGAACAGCCGTGTCAGAGATATCTGAGTGAGGAGAGCAGGACCTGTGTATCTGATGGAGAAAAGCAGTGTCTGTGTTATCTGAGTGAGGACAGCAGGACCTGCGTATCTGATGGAGAACAGCAGTGTCTGTGTTATCTGAGTGAGGACAGCAGTGCCTGTGTATCTGATGGTGAACAGCTGTCCCTGTGTATCTGAGTGAGCACAGCAGGATCTGCGAATCTGATGGTGAACAGCAGTGACTGTGTTATCTGAGTTAGGACAGCAGTGCCTTCGTATCTGACAGAGAACATCAGTGTTAGAGATATCTGAGCGAGGACAGCAGGACCCGGGTATACGATGGAAAACAGCAGTGTCTGTGTTATCTGAGTGAGGACAGTAGGAGCTGCGAATCTGATGGAGAACGGCAGGGTCTGTGTTATCTGAGTGAGGACAGCAGGACCTGTGTATCTGATGGAAAACAGCCGTGTCGGTGTTATCTGATTGAGGCCAGTAGGACCTGCGTATCTGATGGAGAAAAGCAGTGTCTGTGTTATCCGAATGAGGGCAACAGGACCTGCGTATCTGATGGAGAACAGCAGTGTCAATGTTGTCTGAGTGAATACAGCAGGAGTTGCGTATCTGATGGAGAACAGCAGTGTCAATGTTGTCTGAGTGAGGACAATAGCACCTGCGTATCTGATGGAGAACAGCAGTGTCTGTGTTATCTGAGTGAGGACAGTAGGACCTGCGTATGTGATGGACAACAGAAGTGTCTGTGTTATCTGAGTGAGGACAGCAGGACCTGCGTATGTGATGGACAACAGAAGTGTCTGTGTTATCTGAGTGTGGACAGCAGGAGCTGCGTATCTGATGGAAAACAGCAGTGTCTGTGTTATCTGAGTGTGGACAGCAGGAGCTGCGTATCTGATGGAGAACAGCAGTGTCAATGTTGTCTGAGTAAGGACAACAGCACCTGCGTATCTGATGGAGAACAGCAGTGTCTGTGTATCTAAGTGAGGACAGCAGAACCTGCATATATGATGGAGAACAGCAGTGTCTGTGTCATCTGAGTGAGGACAGCTGGACCTGCGTATCTGATGGACAACAGAAGTGTCTGTGTTATCTGAATGTGGACAGTAGGAGCTGCGTATCTGATGGAGAACAGCAGTGTCAGTGTTATCTGAGTGAGGACAGCAGAACCTGTGTATCTGATAGAGAACAGCCGTGTCTGTGTTAACGCAGTGAGGACAGCAGTGCCTTCGTGTCTGATGGAGAATAGCAATGTCAGAGATATCTGAGCGAGGACAGCAGGACCCAGGTATCCGATGGAGAACAGCCGTGTCTGTGTGATCTGAGTGAGGACAGCAGGACCTGCGTATCTGATGGAGAAAAGCAATGTCTGCGTTATCTGAGTGAGGGCAACATGACCTGCGTATCTGATGGAGAAGAGCAGTGTCTGTGTGATCTGAGTGAGGACAGCAGGACCTGCGTATCTGATGGCGAACAGCCATGTCTGTGTTTTCTGAGTGAGGACTGCCGGGTCTGTGCAACTGATGGAGAACAGCAGTGTCTGTGTTATCTGAGTGAGGACAGCAGAACCTGTGTATCTGATGGAAAACAGCCGTGTCGGTGTTATCTGATTGAGGACAGTAAGACCTGCGTTGTGCCCCACAACCTGAGCCGCCTCCGTAATTTTAGTTTTGTCCCGTTCAAGGACGTTAAAAGGCGGATCCTGTACAGACTGCTGCTGCACACCGTCCACCTCTTCTCCCTCATCCACCGCCCGGACACGCCCTGGCGTGCCCATTTGCCACCTGGCGGTGGGGATCCCCTGTGGAGGGCCCTCTACGCAGGAGTCCTCCCCCTTTCTCTCGGGGATCTGGGGTGGAGGGTGTTGCACGCAGCAGTCCCCTGCAACCGCAGATTGCGGTGGTTCACGGACTCCCAGCCAAACTGCTTGTTCTGTGGCGCTGTGGAGTCCGTGGACCATGTGTATATTGGGTGTGGGCGTTTGCACTCCCTTTTTGATTTTCTTAAAAACCTCCTCCTCTGCTTTTGTTTGCACTTCAGTCCCACGCTCCTGATCTTCGGGCACCCGGTGCGGAGGAGGGAGGGCAGGTCTGAAGACCTCCTCGTGGGTCTGCTCCTGGGCCTGGCCAAACTGGCCATAAACAGGTCCAGGCAGCGGGCCGTGGAGGGGGTCGTTAGGGCCGATTGCCTGCCCCTCTTCCGCGGTTACGTTAGGGCCCGGGTGTCCTTGGAGAAGGAGCACGCGGTGTCCACCAACACCCTGGAGTTGTTCAGGGAGAGGTGGGCGCCGCAGGGAGTGGAGTGCATCATTTCCCCCTCCAACTCTATTTTGATTTAGTCCCTGCCCTCCCCTTCACTGTTTTGATCACACAGCATTGCCCTTTGACGTGAAGGACACTGCTTGTCACAGACCACTTGGGTGTTTTCCTACTTTTCCTGGTGGTGGAAATTGAATAAAGATTTGTACACCTTGTCTCTCACTGTGTCTCACACCTGCGCACACACACCATGGGTGCTGGGGATAAAAATAAGCACTACCGCAGTTAGGCGGTAGTGTAAAAAAAATTTTAAAAAAGGAAAAAAAAAGAAAGAGAAAAAGAAATAATCCAGAGACTAGAAGGGCACTACTTGTCATTGGCCACTTGGGAAAAAAAAAGGAAAAAAGAAAAAAAAAATATAACCAGGAGATGAGAATCTCCTCAGTTCAGGGGGCTGACTCCGAGCTGGGTAGCCACAGCCAGTGTACTGTACACGAGTAAATAAAGGGTGACTTGGTGACAGGATACCGGCCTCTGTGAAGTGATTTCTGGGCTGTATAGTACAAAAAAAAGTAAGACCTGCGTATCTGATGGAGAACAGCAGTGTCAATGTTGTCTGAGTGAGGACAACAGGACCTGCATATCTGATGGAGAACAGCAGTGTCTGTGTATCTGAGTGAGGAAGCAGAACCAGCATATAAGATGGAGAACAGCAGTGTCTGTGTTATCTGAGTGAGGACAGCAGGAGCTGCGTATCTGATGGAGAACAACAGTGTCAGTGATATCTGAGTGAGGTTAGCAGGAACTGCGTATCTGATGGAGAACAGCAGTGTCTATGATATCTGAGTTAGGACAGCAGTGCCTGTGTATCTGATGGAGAACAGCAGTGTCTGTGTTATCTGAGTGAGGACAGCAGGAGCTGCGAATCTGATGGAGAACAGCAGTGTCTGTGTTTCCTGAGTGAGAACAGCAGTGCCTGCGTATCTAATGGAGAGAAGAGGTCCCGGTGTACCCGAGTGAATACATCAGGAGCTGCGTATCTGATGGAGAAGAGAAGTGTGTGTGTTATCTGAGTGAGGACAACAGGACTTGCATATCTGATGGAGAACAGAAGTGTCTGTGTTATCTGAGTGAGGACAGCAGGACCTGCGTATCTGATGGAGAACAGCAGTGTCAGAGATATGTGAGCGAGGACAGCAGATCCCGAGTATCCGATGGAGAACAGCAGTGTCAGACATATCTAAGTGAGGACAGCAGGATCTGTGTATCTGATGGAGAAAAGCAGTGTCTGTGTTATCTGAGTGAGGACAACAGGACCTGTGTATCTGATGGAGAACAGCAGTGTCAATGTTGTCTGAGTGAGGACAACAGCACCTGCGTATCTGATGGAGAACAGCAGTGTTTGTGTATCTAAGTGAGGACAGCAGAACCTGCATAGATGAAGGAGAACAGCAGTGTCTGTGTTATCTGAGTGAGGACAGCAGGACCTGCGTATCTGATGGAGAAAAGCAGTGTCTGTGTATCTAAGTGAGGACAGCAGAACCTGCGTATCTGATGGAGAACAGCAGTGTCAGTGCTTTCTGAGTGAGGACAGCAGAACCTGTGTATCTGATAGAGTACAGCCGTGTCTGTGTTATCGCAGTGAGGACAGCAGTGCCTTCGTATCTGATGAAGAATAGCAGTGTCAGAGATATCTGAGCGAGGACAGCAGGACCCGGGTATCCGATGGAGAACAGCCGTGTCTGTGTGATCTGAGTGAGGACAGCAGGACCTGCATATATGATGGAGAACAGCAGTGTCAATGTTGTCTGAGTGAATACAGCAGGAGTTGCGTATCTGATGGAGAACAGCAGTGTCTGTGTTTTATGAGAGAGGACTGCCGGGTCTGCGCATCTGATGGAGAACAGCAGTGTCTGTGTTATCTGAGTTAGGACAGCAGAACCTGTGTATCTGATGGAGAACAGCAGTGTCTGTGTTATCTGAGTTAGGACAGCAGAACCTGTGTATCTGATGGAGAACAGCAGTGTCTGTGTTATCTGATTGAGGACAGTAAGACCTGCGTATCTGATGGAGAACAGCAGTGTCTGTGTGATCTGAGTGAGGACAGCAGGACCTGCGAATCTGATTGAGAACAGCAGTGTCTGTGTTACCTGAGTGAGGAAATCAGGAACTGCGTATCTGATGGAGAACCACAGTGTCTGTGCGATCTGAGTGAGGACAGAAGGCCAGTGCGTATCTGATGGAGAACAGGAGCGTATTTGTTATCTGAGTGAGGACAGCAGTGCCTACGTATCTGATGGAGAACAGCAGCGTATGTATTATCTGTGTCAGGAAAGTAGGTCCTGCGTATCTGATGGAGAATGGCAGTGACTATGTTATCTGAGTGAGGACAGCAGAACCTGTGTATTTGATGGAGAACAGCAGTGTCTGTGTTATCTGAGTGAGGACAGCAATGCCTTCGTATCTGAGTGAGAATGGCAGTGTCAGAGATATCTGAGCGAGGACAGCAGGACCCGGGTATCCGAAGGAGAACAACCGTGTCTGCGTGATCTGAGTGAGGACAGCAGGACCTGTGTATCTGATGGAGAAAAGCAGTGTCTGTGCTATCTGAGTGAGGACAACAGGACCTGCGTATCTGATGGAGAACAGCAGTGTCTTTGTATCTGAGTGAGGACAGCAGGTCCTGCGAATCTGATGGAGAACAGCAGTGTCTGTGCATCTGAGTGAGGACAGCAGTTCCTGTGTATCTGATGGGGAACAGCAGTGTCTGTGCATCTGAGTGAGGACAGCAGAACCTGTGTATCTGATGGAGAACAGCAGTGTCTGTGTATCTGAGTGAGGACAGCAGGACCTGCGTATTTGATGGAGAACAGCAAAGTCTGTGTTATCTGAGTGAGGACAACAGGAGCAGCGTATCTGATGGAGAACAGTAATGTCTGTGTTATCTGAGTGAGGACAGCAGGAGCTGCGTATCTGATGGAGAACAGCAGTGTCAGTGTTAGCTGAGTGAGCACAGCAGGACCTGCGTATCTGATGGAGAACAGCAAAGTCTGTGTTATCTGAGTGAGAACAACAGGACCTGAGTATCGTTTGGAGAACAACGGTGTCTGTGTTATCTGAGTGAGGTCTGCAGAGTCTGCGCATGTGATAGAGAACAGCAGTGTCTGTGTTATTTGAGTGAGGACAGCAGTAACTGCATATCTGATGGAGAACAGAATTTTCTGTGTTATCTTAGTGAGGACAACAGGACCTGCGTATCTGATGGAGAACAGAAGTGTCTGTGTTATCTGAGTGAGGACAACAGGACCTGCGTACCTGATGGAGAACAGCAGTGTCTGTGTTATCTGAGTGAGGACAACAGGACCTGAGCATCATTTGGAGAACAGCAGTGTCTGTGTTTTCTGAGCAAGGACAGCAGTGTCTGTGTATCTGAGTGAGGACAGCAGGACACTGCGTATCTGATGGAGAACAACGGTGTCTGTGTTATCTGAGTGAGGACAGCAGGCAAAGCGTATCTGATGGCGAACAGCCGCGTCTATGTTATCTGAGTGAGGACAGCAGTGCCTGTGTATCTGATGGAGGACAGCAGTGCCTGTGTATTTGATGGAGAACAGCAGTGTCTGTGTTATCTGAGTGAGGACAGCAGGACAGTGCGTATCTGATGGAGAACAGTAATGTCTGTGTTATCTGAGTGAGGACAGCAGGAGCTGCGTATCTGATGGAGAACAGCAGTGTCAGTGTTAGCTGAGTGAGCACAGCAGGACCTGCGTATCTGTTGGTGAACGGCAAAGTCTGTGTTATCTGAATGAGGACAGCAGGTCCTGCATATCTGCTGGAGAACTGCAGTGTCTGTGTTACCTGAGTGAGAACAACAGGACCTGAGTATCGTTTGGAGAACAGCAGTGTCTGTGTTACCTGAGTGAGAACAACAGGACCTGCGTATCTGATGGAGAACAACGGTGTCTGTGTTATCTGAGTGAGGTCTGCAGAGTCTGCGCATGTGATAGAGAACAGCAGTGTCTGTGTTATTTGAGTGAGGACAGCAGTAACTGCATATCTGATGGAGAACAGAATTTTCTGTGTTATCTTAGTGAGGACAACAGGACCTGCGTATCTGATGGAGAACAGAAGTGTCTGTGTTATCTGAGTGAGGACAACAGGACCTGCGTACCTGATGGAGAACAGCAGTGTCTGTGTTATCTGAGTGAGGACAACAGGACCTGAGCATCATTTGGAGAACAGCAGTGTCTGTGTATCTGAGTGTGGACAGCAGGACACTGCGTATCTGATGGAGAACAACGGTGTCTGTGTTATCTGAGTGAGGACAGCAGGCAAAGCGTATCTGATGGCGAACAGCCGCGTCTATGTTATCTGAGTGAGGACAGCAGTGCCTGTGTATCTGATGGAGGACAGCAGTGCCTGTGTATCTGATGGAGAACAGCAGTGTCTGTGTATCTGAGTGAGGACAGCAGGGCCTGCGTATTTGTTGGAGAACAGATGTCCCAGTGTATCTGAGTGAATACAGCAGGATCTGCATACCTGATGGAGAACATCAGTGTACGTGTTATCTGAGTGAGGACAGCAGAACCTGTGTATCTGATGGAGAACAGCAGTGTCTGTGTTATCTGAGTGAGGACAGCAGTAACTGCATACCTGATGGAGAACAGCAGTGTCTGTGTTATCTGAGTGAGGACAGCAGTAACTGCATACCTGATGGAGAACAGCAGGGTCTGTGTTATCTGAGTGAGGACAGCAATGCCATCGTATCTGATAGAGAACAGCAGTGTCAGAGATATCTGAGCGAGGACAGCAGGAACCGGGTATCTGATGGAGAACAGCCATGTCTGTGTTATCTGAGTGAGGACTGCCGGGTCTACGCATCTGATGGAGAACAGCAGTGTCTGTGTTATCTGAGTTAGGACAGCAGTGCCTCTGTATCTGATGGAGAACAGCAGTGTCTGTGTATCTGAGTGAGGACAGCAGGACCTGCGTATTTGATGGAGAACAGATGTCCCAGTGTATCTGAGTGAATACAGCAGGATCTGCATACCTGATGGAGAACATCAGTGTATGTGTTATCTGAGTAAGGACAGCAGAACCTGTGTATCTGATGGAGAACAGCCGTGTCTGTGTTATCTTAGTGAGGACAGCAGTAACTGCATACCTGATGGAGAACAGCAGTGTCTGTGTTATCTGAGTGAGGAAAACAGGACCTGCGTATCTGTTGGAGAACAGCATTGTCAATGTTGTCTGAGTGAGGACAACTGGACCTGCGAATCTGATGGAGAACAGAAGTGTCTGTGTATCTGAGTGAGGACAGCAGGAACTGCATACCTGATGGAGAACAGCAGCGTATGTGTTATCTGAGTGAGGACAGCAGGTCCTGCATATCTGATGGAGAACAGCCGTGTCTGTGTTATCTGAGTGAGGACTGCCAGGTCTGCGCATGTGATGGAGAACAGCAGTGTCTCTTTTATGTGAGCGAGGACAGCAGAACCTGTGCATCTGCTGGAGAACAGCAGTGTCTATGTTATCTGAGTTAGGAAAACAGTGCCTGTGTATCTGATGGAGAACAGCAGTGTCTGTGTATCTGAGTGAGGACAGCAGGACCTGTGTATTTGTTGGAGAACAGATGTCCCAGTGTATCTGAGTGAATACAGCAGGATCTGCATACCTGATGGAGAACGTCAGTGTATGTGTTATCTGAGTGAGGACAGCAGAACCTGTGTATCTGATGGAGAACAGCAGTGTCTGTGTTGTCTGAGTGAGGACAGCAGGACCTGCGTATCTGATGGAGAACAACGATGTCTGTGTTATCAGAGTGAGGACAACTGGACCTGCATATCTGTTGGAGAACAGCAGTGTCTGTGTTATCTGAGTGAGGACAGAAGTGCCGACATATCTGAGGGAGAACATCAGTGTCTGAGTTTCTGAGTGAGGACAGCAGGACCTGCGTATCTGATGGATAACAGCAGTGTCTGTGTTATCTGAGTTAGGACAGCAGTGCCTGTGTATCTGATGGAGAACAGCAGTGTCTGTGTATCTGAGTGAGGACAGCAGGACCTGCGTATTTGATGGTGAACAGATGTCCCAGTGTATCTGAGTGAATACGGCAGTGCCGGCGTATCTGATAGAGAACAGAAGTGTCTGTGTATTTGTGTGAGGACAGCAGTGCCTGCGTATCTGATGCAGGACACTAGTGTCTGTGTTATCTGAGTGAGGACAGCAGGACCTGCGTATCTGATGGACAACATCAGTGTCTGCGTTATCTGAGTGACGACAGCAGAATCTGTGTATCTGATGGAGAACAGCCGTGACTGTGTTATCTGAGTAAGGACAGCAGTAACTGCATATCTGATAGACAACAGCAGTGTCAGAGATATCTGAGTGAGGACAGCAGGACCCGGCTATCCGATGGAGAACAGCCGTGTCTGTGTTATCTGTGTGTGGACAACAGGACCTGCGTATTTGATGGCGAACAGCAGAGTCTGTGTTATCTGAGTGAGGACAACAGGACCTGCGTATCAGATGGTGAATGGCTGTCCCTGTGTATATGAGTGAGGACAGTAGGACCTGCGTATCTGATGGAGAACAGTAGTATCTGTGTTATCTGAGTGAGGACAGCAGAACCTGTGTAGCTGATGGAGAACAGCATTGTCTGTGTTATCTGAGTGAGGACCACAGGACCTGCGTATCTGATGGAGAACAACAGTGTCTATGTTATCTGAATGAGGACACCAGGACCTGCGTATCTGATGGAGAACAGCAGTGTGTGTGTTATCTGAGAGTGGACAGCAGGATCTGCGTATCTGATAGAGAAGAGCTGTGTCTGTGTATCTGAGTGAGGACAGATAACTTTCTCTGTAATCCTACCTTGAACTCCATTCTTTTAAACCAACTTTTTGTTTAACTGCCAACTTCTGATGTTCAAACCCACTCCCCTTTTCCCTGTCTTCTCAATCTTCCTGCTCTTTCCTCCTCTCTTTTTTCCTTTCTTCTGCCAGGACGTTCCTCACCTTTTCCTTTTTCTCTGCCAAAGCGATTCTTTCTTATTCTCTTTCCTCTGCTGTAACCGTAATTCAAACTATTTCAGTTCCTTTTCACGTTCATATTGCTTCACCTGCAATTGAATTCGACCCATTTTCAAAGGTTCTGGTTGTAATTCCAGCAAACGCAAATGCTGAGCTATTGGTGCAATGTCCTCTCCTGTTCCCACAGACAAAGACAACCCCAACTCCAGCTTGCATTCTAATCCTTGCTTTGTCTTTCTCACATTTATAACAAACCCAAAATCGCTTCTTCCAACCCCAGGAAACTCTTGTGTCTAGAAGAGCATTTACGACACCAAGCACTGTTTAAAACAGCCAGAACAAAAGATACCAACACCTATCACTTGGCACCTTTGAGTCCAAGCCTGAACCCAAAGTGGAATTAGAATACCATCGAATATACCATAGAATCCCGACAGTGCAAAACAGGCCAATTTGCCCAACAAGTCCACATCGACCCTCTGAAGAATATCCTACCCAGACCAATCCCTCTATCCTATCACACGGTCTTTCCTAGGCTAATGCACTAACCTACACATCCCTGCACATTGTGGGCTATTTAGTATGGCCAATTCACCCGAATCTGCACACCAAAAGCGAAGTAGCCTGATGGAACCCAGGAAAACACAGGGAGAATGTGCAAACTCAACGCAGACAGTCTCCCGAGGCTGGAACCGAACCCAGGTCCCTGGCGCAGTGAGGCAGCAATGCTAACCACACTGGAATTCTTCAATCAATCCCAACAAAACGCCCCAATCTGTTATGGACCAGGCCAGACCCCTCAAAACATTTTAACCATTCGAAAACCTAACCGTCCCCATTTAGTAACTATTGCTAAATAACTGTTCCAGTACAATGACATCCCATAACACACCCCTTGGTAAAAAGGTAAATTCAAACACAGATTCTTATAGACAGCGGGGAGCAGCATGAACAGAGATTTCAGAAGAGGTCAGAGGAATCCCTTACTGAAGCTTGTAACTCCTCTGGACTCACACATCTTGTGACTACTACAGTTAAATACAAACTGGGAAACACCTGAACTGGGAGAACTGGCCACTCCCCTTCCATTGTTCAATTCAACACTTCCTCGTCTCCTCAACATGTCTGCCTTTACAACCTCTCTTCAAAAAAACCCAGGACAAATTAATGTTTTTTTAAGTGACAGCATCATCAGATCTGTCATCAGTGACAGATTTTGAGTGCGAGCAGCAGCTGCGTTTAATCGAACCCAGAAGACTACAGCTAAGGTAAGACAGTTTGTTTTAAAATTACTTACCGATCGCGGGCAGCGGTGTTTTTTATATTCTTCACAGAACGAGCCGGAGAGGCAGGGGAAGTGATGACGACCAAAGGGGCAGCCGGGAGGGAAAGCACTGAGTATACAACTCACTGTGACATCTCAATTCCAGGGTCCCCTTCTTCTACGTTCAAAAGTTGATTCAGTTCTGTAAACATCTCCTCTGGGCAAGATCCTACTTCCGTTTCTGTTTCCAGTTTAGCTGTTAATTCTGTCAGGTTAGTCCGAATGAAATAATTCTAATACTCCACTATCATATATTCCACTCGCAGAATGCTCTTCACAATATTCCAATTCATTTTAAAACCTCTACAACAAAATTCACCAGAACACAGCTGCTTCAATTCCAGAAACTCTTGGTACCTGTATTCATAAAAGTGACAAAGAGTTTTCTTAAAGTCAATGATTTCAGATCCCAGAAAGCGCCCCCAATGTTCTGATTGCAGCTGAGGTTGAGATGAGAGAATACAGGTCCAGAATTAATTCTGGCTCAATAGATAGCATCTTTCATTCATTTAATGAGCCAGTCCTTCACTGGAAGATCACAATATCAGGCTGTGATATGGTTCTCTACAATAAGGCAGATGTTTATTGCACAAAATAAATCAAATTAAAATAAAGCGAGTGATCAAAAGATAACATAGTTTGAAATATTTCACAAAACCCCTCTAATCCCCCAACAACATACTTTCCAGTGTTCAAGATGCAGAGAAATTGCCTGTGGATTTTCCAGATTTGATTTAACTGCTTGTTCTCAGCTCTTGTCTTGCAAACTGTGATTTTTTTTTATTTTTGTGTAATATTCCGACAACGGGGAGTTTAGATTCAGTAATCTGCAGAATTTGAGCAAACGCATGGACTGGAAAGTACTCTAACTGTACTCTCTCACTGAGGCAAACTGTCATCTTAACTACTTTGAAAAATCTCCTTTATCAGAGAGCTTGCCTGCTTCAAAGCTCAGTCAGCTCTCTTTTGAATTGAAATAAGATGTTTTACAAAACAATTGAGAACCTTGCCCATCACTCTTGTTTAAGCTAACAATGTTTCCTCTGCTGTTTCAACTGCCATGGTATTAACAAACTTCTATTAACAGGGCAGTTACCTGCTCTATGACAACTATAATGTTTCTTAAGTCATGATCTTGCGATATCAAAGTAATTCATTTTAAAATCCATCAAAAAAAGATGAGCAACCAAAAGCCACTGATTTGATAGTCAAACCCTAAAATAAATCATATTAACACATAAAAAAACACACAGACTTCATTTATTCACAATACAAACCATTGAAGCAAAAAAAACCCTCTGTTACACTGAATAACGTGTGCAACCTCACATGCATTCACATCATTTTAGAGCTGTCACATAACCTTTCCAAATCCCTCATAAGTACTTTTTTTCTTTACTTTGCATTGTGATCACATCACAGATTTCCATCTCCGGTCCAAGCTTGGAGAGTATCCAAATGCAAGCGGAGATAAGATTGGAAAACTGCTGAGATGTTTGATACAGAATGGTGGGCCTGATTCTGGGGAGGGACTGAAATCAGGCAGTCATGATGGAGAGGGGATTCTGTTGCAATTGCTCACTTTGTCTGTGATGTTCTGCCTGATTGTCCTAAAAGAGTTAAACCTATTAATCGAAATGTAACCGAGATTTTTTGGCTTCATGGAATGGAGGCCAAGATACGATGGTGGAACAGTAAAATCTTTGAATCACCAGTCAACTAGCCACATCCCACAGGTATTTCTGTGAAGCCAAACTCCTCCCATCCCTTTTTGTATGTGACATGTGGAATAATTGATCAATAATTTCCAAATGCGTTTTGAAATCTCTCTCCCCCACAGTTAATTAAGTTGTGATTATGATTCTTTCCCATGTAAAGTATGGCCTCTCCACCTGCACCACTTGCTATTTGGTTGCCATGTCAGCAATGGATCTGCTGCCTACTAACATTAATGCCATCCTGAAGCAAATTATTCCTTTATATGCTTCGCAAGACTCTTTCCTGGATCTCATCCCTGGGTGTAGTTTTTCGTAAGCCCTGCGTTTTGTGATTAAAGGCTCTTCTGTGTGGTTCATTGTCTTCTTCTGTTTTGATCGATTTGTGGCCATTTGTTGCCAGAAGCTAAAAACAAACTATTGTACTGAGAGAACTGCAAAGGCGATTCTAGCAACAACCTGCATTCGATTCTGCATCAAAAATGTGCCTATCTGCTTTAAACATGAACCTTAGTATATCATCAACAATGTGCCTTTGAAATGTAAGTTGAAGAAAGCTATTTGACTGAGGCAGGATGGAGAGGGTATGACATATTTAACAAACTTATAACCGCTTTGCTCCATTTTTATTAATTCTGTTACTCAGCATTCTGACAGTCAAGCACATTTTAGGAGCGAGTCGAGTCCGGAAGGGACTGAGGGGTCAGACTAAAGGAGTGACTAAAGGGTCAGACCACAGTGACCCCAAGTTAGAGAACAGAAGGAAGTTAATTATTTTACTCTTCGCCATTTCCGGCAGTTTTCTACTTCTTTCATACGTTACAGCATCAGAAGAGATTATCTAACTGAAACTATCAAAATATGTAGAGACATTTCAATTAATTTGTGGAATGTTAGTTCTTGCACGAATGCCTTTATTTATTTGGTAACGCTATCCAAGTTCAGTCAGCTGATCAAGGACACTTTGAAATCTGAGGTTGCACCAATTGTTCAATTATTGAAGAAATAAAAAACGGAGCGAATCCGCAAAGATGTGGATGGTATGATTCCCAGTCGATAAATGCTGTATCAATCTGTGACCTGGAGCTAATAAACCCTGGCAGTAAATGGGGAGTAGGTGAGTGAAAGCATACCCTGAAAGGCAAGACAGGAAACAGCATGGGTAATATACTCCCCCGTATGATGGATTTTCATCAATTCACATTGTCACCACTCACTTGGGAAAATGTGCTGAGCCTTGTACCCCATTACACTGAGGGTGGGGTTGGGATAAATCACAAATATTAATCCTTTAATCAAAGCACGCAAATTCTACAAACCTCCTGTCGGCTTGCATCAAGTTCACAGAAACTGCTGACACTTTCCCTGGATTTGACAAGAATTAATATTTACTGTAGATAAGTAAATGCTAATCACAAGTAAACAGCTGTCAGCTGATAACATATGGGTGTCCTGGTAACAGTCCATTTTGATCGTTAAAAAACCTGCACGCAGATGCCGACACAAGTTCAGAAAATAAAAACAACATTGGTTTATTGGTGATGGGGAAAACAACCCTGTGAACCACAGTTTGGTAACATCACTCCAAATGGCTTCACTAAGATGACCCTTTTGGCTGATGCTGACATTTTGTCCTGCAATGACCTTTCTCCAGTCTCACTTCCTCTCAGAGGTACGGACCCTATCGTCAACGTTGATGACAGGGTCACTGCTTCAGGGCAGTGATCTGACAGCAAGTGATGGAACGAAATAGATGGCCTTTTTGAGACTCCATGTATTTCAATGCACCCACCTCACCCCTCCAGAGTTCCTCAGGGCTCTCCTTGTCTCGTTCACATCCACAAGCTACCAAGAAACCAACCATCGAGTTGCTTGAAGGCTCATAAACTTTGATATCTGAGAATGGTCAGGTTGCACAAACCAAAAAGCGACTTGTTGAAGGCCAAATCCCATTCTCCATATACCTGCTGCCTGCCCGACTGAAAACCCCACCCCCTATTGTTCAAAGTAAGCAGCAGTGTAAACAGCACTTGTAATGAGTTTCGGTGACGTGTTTTTTAAAGTGAAACTTCAAAAGAAATCTAGGCTTGTGAGGCATATCAAAATAACCTTTCCAGTGGAGAATTGCGAATGAATCTGTTTTCCATACTGCTTACC
This sequence comes from Hemiscyllium ocellatum, assembly GCF_020745735.1. Taxonomy (NCBI): domain Eukaryota; kingdom Metazoa; phylum Chordata; class Chondrichthyes; order Orectolobiformes; family Hemiscylliidae; genus Hemiscyllium; species Hemiscyllium ocellatum. The sequence goes on from NC_083453.1 coordinate 2,137,663, forward strand.
TTTGCTTCGAATGTACAGAATCAAATTGATCCAACCAGTTAGGAACTGACAGGAGTGGTGATCTCCAGCTTGAACTAGTTTCAATCAAGTGATTCCCCAGTACGACATTTGAAATGTTCTAATCACGGAAAGGTAATCTGCCCATTCTTTCATTTTCCCTTAATGAGACCTTCAAATAGTACCTTATCTGCTCCTGTGGGTGTTTCTGTAAATACAGAGATGTCATACAATTTTGGGGATTCATCCTCCTTTTTATTTGAAAAAGGTATTCTTGAGAGTGGCATTAATTTATCGTTCCATATCTGATGTTTCCCATGTCAGATTAAACTTCATCTAACTGTGTCACATCAGTAAGTAGCCTTCAGCAAATGGAAACAAATCTCAATATGAAAACAGAGGACAGGTTATCACAATCATATATTTCCTTTCTTTGCGTCAGTATCTAATGTACCATTTCTCAATTAACTGTCAGATAAGTGTAACAAAATGGTCACCGACCTACATTACATCGCTGTGATCAGGAACTCCCTAATATTACCAACAAGATAATGCACTTTCAATCTCATTCCCATGATCACTTCAAATCAGCAAATACCAGGATATTAATTTGGGGAATCTCGAGTAGCAGATATGAAGAAATATTATCTCTTATTCCTGCCCTATTCTGTTTCTGCCTTTCTAACAGGTTTTAGAGTTTGATGATACATAAAATATCGAACATGAAACGGAAAACAGTACAGCACAGTACAGGCCCTTCAGCCTTTGATGCTGTGCCAACCTTTTATCTTACTCTCAGATCAAACCACCCTACACAATCTTCATTTTACGATCTTCCATGTGCCTATCCAAAAGTCATTTGAATATCCCTCATGTATTTGACTCGACTACCACTGCGGGCAGTGCATTCCACACACCTACCATTCTCTGAGTAAAGAACCTTCTTCTAATCACCTTAAAATTATGACTCCTCACGACAGCGATTTCCATCCAGGGAAAATGTCTTTGGAGTATCCACTCTATCTATAACTCTCATCACTTTGTATAACTCTACCAAGTCACCTCTTATCCTTCTTCGCTCCAATGAGAAAAACCCTGTCCCCCTCAATTGCTTTTCATAAGACTTGCCCTCCAGTCCAGGCAGCAACCTGGCAAATCTCCTCTGCAACATCTGTCAAGATTCACATCTGTAAAGAGGACGTTTTACACCTGAACCACACTGGGACCAACACCCTGGCAGGTAGGTTTGATCGTGCAATTGGGAGGAATTTAAACGAGTCTGGCGGGGGGATATTGATGAAATCGAGGCACATCATGAAAGGACGTAAGTCAGAGTGAGTTCAGGTATGTTTAGTGTCAAGAGAGTAAGGCTAGGCTCACTTCAACACAAGGAGCGTATGAGATCAGACTGAGAGTTAAATGTATGGATTGACCTATGAAATTATGATATTGTTGCCGTCAAATAAACTTGGTTTCAGGAAGGGCATGACAGACAATTAAACTTTCCGGAGCACGGAATCTTTAGGTGTGACAGGGAAGTGTTAAAAGGATGGTAGGAAGTCGCACAATTAATGAAGGAGTCAATTACTGCAAGAAGGAGAGAAGACCGTGTCGAAGTATGCAGAGATGAGTTCTGCGGGGCAGGAGCAGGCTGAGACAATGCCCCTCATTCCTGAAGGAGGGCTCATGACCGAAATGTCGAATCTCCTGCTCCTTGGATGCTGCCTGACCTCCTGCGCTTTTCCAGCAACACATTTTCAGCTCTGATCTCAAGCATCCTCACTTTCTCCTGGAATTTAAACGAGTCTGGCAGGGGAATATTGATGAAATCGAGGCACATCATGAGACAACAAAGGAAGTAAGTCAGAGTGAGTTTAGGCATCTTTAGTGATAAGAGCGTAAGGCAAGGCTTAGTTCAACACAAGGAGCATCAGAGATCAGACTGATGAGTTAAATGTGTGGATTGACCTATGAAATTATGATACTGTTGCCATCAAATAAACATGGTTTCGGGAAGGGCATGACAGGCAATTAAACTTTCCGGAGCATGGAATCTTTAGGCGTGACAGGGAAGTGTTAAAAGGATGGTAGGGATGGAGCACAATTAATGAAGGAGTCAATTACTGCAAGAAGGAGAGAAGATATCTTAGATGGGTTCTCAAACGAGGCATTGTGGGTAAAACATTAGGAATGTTAAGGTGTAACCTACTTTATTGGGAGTGCATCATAGGCCCCCAACGAGTCAGTGGGAAATAAAGGAGTAAATATATAGACAGTCCACACAAATGTGTAAGAATAATAATCGGATAATTGGACGAGGGAATTTCAACTTTCCAACAGAAATTAGGATAGTCATGAAGGGTTTAGAAGGGGCAGATTTCTTGAAATGCATTTGGGGAGATTTTTCACATCAACACACAGAAGGCCCAACATGGGACTGTGCATTATTGGGTCTGGTTCTGGGGAAAGAATCTGGCCCATGGTACGGTTAAAATTTACTGTGGTAAAAGTAAAAGATGACATGCAAAAAAATGGCTTTGGACTGGGGAATGCAGAGTTTATTAAAATAAAGCAAAATGTGGCCATCGTTGACTGGGAACAGCTCCTTGTAGGTAAATCTATAGCAGAGCAGTAGGAACATTCAAAAAGGAGCTGGGGAGATTGGAGGCCCAGCGTGACCCTTTAGAGGGAAATAGAGCAGCAGCACATTCAGGGAACCCTGGATGCCTCCGACAATTCAGGACGGGATGAGGAAGAAAAGAAAGGCTTTGAGTAATTCCATAAGGAGGAATTCAGATGTGGCCCGAGAGGAATACAGGAAATACAAGAGGGAATTTGAATAAAAGAAGATGGAAGACCAAGAAGGGACATGAGAAAAGATCTGCAGACAGAATTAGGCAGAAACCTAAGGTATTTTTGAAATACAAGAAAGGGAAGAGATTAACCAGGGAAAGCGGGCGGTCCATTAGGGACCAAGGGGGCAACCTGTGTGTGAAGCCACAGGATATCAGAACGGTATTGAAAGAATACTTCTCTTTGTGTTTCACTTTGGAAAATTTGATCGTAGGAATGGAATTTCGGGAACAGGGATTGTGAGGAAGTTGCATAGTGTTAGAGTGGAAATAAGGAGGTATTGTCACATCTGTCGGGCTTGAAAACAGACAAATCCCCTGACCCAGATGACTTGCATCCCAGGCTGCTGTGGGGAGCGGAAGGGGGATGGGGAATGTGAGGAAGGATATTGCAGGGACTTTGACATAAATTTCCACCTCATCTGTTGCCAAAGGGGAGGTGCTAGAGAAGGAGAGGATGGAAGATGTGGTTTCATATTTCAAGAGGTGAGGGAGAGATGAACCAGGAAATTACAGACTGGTAAGTCTGACAGCAGTGGGAGGGAAGATGTTGGAGAAATATCTAAAGGTTAGAAGGTTATTTGAGGACTGGAGGCTGATATCCAGTGGTATACCAGAATGATCAGTGCGAAGAGCCTCATGTAGGTTATATACAGAAATGATATGGATGGAAATGTGGGGAGAATGTGAAGCAGGTTTGAAGATGACACCAAGATTGGTGGGGTGGTTAAGAGTGAGTGAATTTGACAGTAAGATTTTACCAACTGGGTGTCTGTTGAGTTGGGATGACACGAACAGCCATGTTCAGTCACAGTGTGACAGCAGGAAACAAGCCCCGCATTGATTTAGGCAAATGCAACAATTTTGTACATTTTTAATTGACCTGCACAGTGATGTGAGAAACACATGGGGAACATGTTGACCATCTGTAAGCATGTCATGTTTGAAATGACTTGTGGATGAGGGTATCTTGATTCCCAGTGCAATGTTCCCATCATGTCTGGAACACTGTCCTTACTCTATGGTGGTATTTGACCAGCGATTTCGTGCACATTCATATTGTTTCCAGTGAGGCACTATATCAAAATCCTTCTGATAATCCAAGTACATCACATCCACTGCTTCACCACGTCAACTCTGCCAGTAACATATTCAGGAAACCCTGTCTGTTCCCTCACCTTCACAATTCTGTGCTGCCTCTGCTGAAAGAGAGAATTTTTTTTACTTATAAAATAATTGCTTGCTCTGTAATATATTAGTCACCTTCCCAACGACTGAGATCAGATTAACAGATCTGCCACTGCCATTTTTACTTTCCAAACTTTCTTAAGCAATGATAGAGCATTTATCAAAATGCTAAAGAACTATCTGCATTGAGATATCGATATCATTTAAACTGTGACGATCAATATACATGATGAAAATCTTCATGAAATAATCACTCTCTCTGTACAAATCTTTTTCACCTCTCTCAGGCAAAAGTTAATGGGTTCCCTCAATGTGTTAACTTTCAGACACATGAACTTTTCCCATATCAATCATCTATAACATTGAATTTCTTTCAGTTCCACACTTCACTGGATCATTGAATCGTGTTTGGTTTGGGGAGACGTCCTGTGTCTTTAACTTTTAAGTCAAAGTACTTATTTCGGTCCTTTAACATTTCTCTCATTCCAATCATGAATGCCTGTCTCTTCACGGAATAGACCCACATTAGTCTTTCTTCATCTGTTTTGCTGAACATTGTGCCACCATCAGCGAACATCAACACTTTTGACATGACAGTGGACGCAGTGTAAAATGGTTCAGCCTGAGGAAATCTTGCAGAGATGTCCTGGAGCTGAGTTGCCCATTCCCCAAACAACTACAACCATCTTCCATTATCTTCCATCAGGCTCCGAACAGAGGAGAGATTGCCCCCGATTCACATTGACTCCAGATTTGTGGTGGCTCTTTTCCTACAAATTACCAACTGTCTCCTTGATGTCAAGGACAGTCACTCCTACCTGTTCTCTAGTGTTTGTAATTTGTGATAATAACAGGAAATCATATCATGGTAATCCGACTTATAGACTGGAACATGACGGTTTTCACCTGAATAAATTCATAACCTTAGTGATAGAGGAGAAGGAAATCTGCTGTCTGGTAAGAATAAATGCAGTGAGTAAAGCTAAGTGTACCTCATGAAACAAGATCATATAAGGTTCAAACCATCGAAGCTTCAGAATAGTAGGTACACAGTTAACAGAGAGCCATGGCAGAAATTTATTAATTTTTGAATGTTTATGGAGAGGCCAGCCGAGTGGAATGTGCAGCTTGTAACATGTGGGGCGTCCTGGACATTGTCAGTGTCCGAGATGACCACATGTGCAGGAGGTGTTCCCAGCTACAGAAGCTGGAGCTCTGGGTCTCGGAGCTTGAGCAGCAGTTGGAGACACTGTGGCACATCCACAAGGCTGAGAGTGACCTGGACAGCACATTTAGAGAGGTGGTCACACTGCAGCTCAAGGGACTAGAGGGAAGAAGGGAATGGGTGACCACCATACAGTCCAGTAAAAAAACAGGTAGGTAGTGCAGGAGTTCCCTGGGGTCCCACTTACTATCCAGTATTCCATTTTGGAAGCTGATGTGGGTGTTGGTACGTCAGAGGAATGCAGTCAGAGCCAAGCTTCTGGCACCACAAGCAGCATGACTGTACAGAGGGAGGAATAAAGGAAGAGGATTAGTAATAGGGGATTCTCTCGTGAGGGGAGCAGATATCTGAACACAAAGATGTGACTCCAGGATGGTGTGTTGTTTTCCTCGTGCCAGAGTCAGGGATGTCAATGAACGACTGCAGGGTATCCTGAAAGGAGTGGTGATGGGCAAGAGGGCGGGCAGAATATTGGTGCCAATGATCTGTGCAAAGTGAGGAATGACATCTTACATCAAGAATTCTGGGGGTGAGGCAGGAGATTAAAACGCATGACCTCAACAATTATAATCTTGGGATTATTACTACTGCAACGTACCAGTGAGTATCCAAGAAGGAAAGTAGGACAGATAGACACATTGCTCATGCGTTCACGAAAGAGGGAGGGTTTTAGATTCCTGGATCACTGGGACCATTTTTGGGGAAGGTGGGACTCGTGTAAAGAGGACAGTTGGCACCTGAACCACACTGGGACCAACATCATTACAGATAGGTTTGCTCGTGGTGTTGGGAGGAATTTAAACGAGTCTGGCAGGAGGAGGGAACACAGTCTATTAATGAAATAGAGACTCATCATGCTCAGCAAAGGAAGCAAATCAGAATGGGTTCAGCTACGTTTAGTGTCAAGAGAGTAAGTCAAGGCTGGATGGCCTTTACTTTAATATGAGCTGTGTTAAACGTCAGATTGATGTGTTATTGGTGTGGATTGACACATGAAAGTACGATGTTGCTACCATCACAGAAACATGGTTAAGGGAAGGGCTGGCTTGGCAACTCAACATTCCCGGGTACAGGATCTTAAGGCGAGACAGAGGAGGGTGTACAAAGGATGGTGATGATACACTATTAATGAAGGAGTCAATTACTGCAAGAAAGAGAGATGTTATCTTAGATGGGTCCTCAAATGAGGCTTTGTGGGTAGAATGGAGGAATGTTAAGGGGACAGCTACTTTACTGGGAGTGTACTATTGGCCCCCAAAGCATCAGCAGGAAACAGAGGAATAAACAAGTAAATGTTGCACAGAGATCCGAAAGAATAATAATCGGTAATTGTGCAGAATAATACGTTAAAAAAACCCTTTCTCCCAATAACATCCCCTCCAAACAGTCTTGGGGTAGGGATAACAAGAGATGGAACAGAAACATACTAAATGACAATATCATTTTCCAGGCTGGTGATTCACTCCAGCTCCCGCAGTGCCCACTGGTCTCGAATGGCCTTTACCATGCTGTGGATGACCACGTGATCCCCCTCAAGGGACACCCGAAGACAGATGTAAACGTGAAAGAGGGGCAGACAGTCAGGAGCGACAAGCCTGTCTTTGGTCTGCTGCCTGGACCAGTTAATGGCCTTCCCGGGCTACCTCGAAGCAGAGAGATGAGAAGGCCGGGAGACTTGTCCGCTCATCCCCACACCTGGTGTCAGTAGATCAGGAAGGTGGGACTGAAATGGAAACAACATTTTAACAGCAGTCCCTTCAAAAACCGAACAACAGGCTGCAAATGGACACACTGTAAAGATACATGGAAAACCGTCTCCTCCAGGTCACAGAACGTGTGTGTGGTCTGACACTGGTAAACTCCCTCAGATGACAGTTGTTTGGGACCACTGCAGGCAGCACTCTCCACACCAGATCCCAGGGGTAAGAGGGGAGGACACCTTTGTAGATGACCTTCCAATAGAAATGTCAGCTCACAGACGGAAAAAAAACGTTACACCAAGGCACGGCTGGGCAGGGGGCGAGGCGTAAAAGTGGAGAATATGCAGCATCAGCCCGTACAGATAACACCTCAGTGCTGTTCGAAAGGGCACCGGGAGGATATTTCTCAGACAGCTCAGATTGTGGAACACTCTGACACAGGGGAGGGTACGGGCTGTGGGGCTGATGTCGAGTTCGGGATGAACAGGGATCAGAATTCTGTCTCCTTTCTTGCTCCAGAGGACACTGTGTGACACTGATTGTTCCCCATTTATTCATGTTCATTCATCATTCTTGAACCAGTCATATCTGGTGTGACTTAAATGTGCTGTTGAATGACATCCTTTTATTAATGCTCTGAGTACCCTTTTCATCATCGCTAATATTAGACGAATTTGCTCCGACAGACCGTTTCTTTTCCTCCATTCATCCCGCTATCACTGTTATCCATTCCCCTTCACATGCTGTGGCATTATCATTTGTTTTATTGATGCTGACATTGAATAATTCGCTTAAAAGGAAACAAAAACACGTTTGTGAAGTTTTCTCTGAACTTGGACAGTGTTGCTGCATAAATAAGTGTGTTTGTACAGCAGTTTATATCCCGAAGCATATTTGCGACATATCGGAATACATATTCAGAATTTTTATCCAATAATGGATCTAAAGTATTGAAATATTTGAAAAGGTATCACATCCATAGAAGGATGAAGCTACTGGATATTGCGAAGAGTAAAATGATAGACTTTCTTCTGCTCTCTATCTCTGGGTCACATTGATTGTGCCTCTTGCTCTGATCCCTTAGTCTCTTACGGGCTCGACTGGCCACTAAAATGTACCTGACTGTCAGAGTGTTGATCAACAGAATTAAAGCAAATGGGAGCATTGGAGTTAAGACCTTTTCAAACCTGTTGAATCCTACCCGTACAGGATCATAATAATATGCTTCAGTATTGGTGCAGAGCCACTCGACATTGTTAATGATCAGTTCAGCTTCATACCTGAAGTAGGTGGGAATGTTTTTGAAACAGAGCAGAATGCCTGTTGTTGCTAGAACCACTGTCGCAGTTTTCTTGGTGCAATATTTCATTTTCAACTTCTGGCAACAAATGGCAACAAATCGATCAAAGGTAAAAGTGACGGTGAACCAGACGGAACAATCGGTGGCAGCACGGCGCAGGGTATAGTGAACTCTGCAGACAGTCGTCACATCCAAGAAATTCAGAGGGAAATAATAATTATTGATCCGGTACAGTATGACCTCAAGGATAATGTACAGCAGATCCGCTGTGGCCATGGCAACCAGGTAACAGTTGGTGCATGGGGAGATTCCATATTTTCCTCTGAATAAAATCCCAAGTGCCAGTAAATTTACTGTGGGAGAGTGAAGGGAAAGGGAATTAGAAACTATGGAAAAATCATTCACAGTTTCTGAGGACAGTCCTTTGAACAAAACAAATCAGCCATGCCTTCAACAGGACTCCAAGGTAGACAGATCAGTGTAAATATCAGGTTGAACAGGTATCAGTCAGAGGGGTGGATCAGACTGCTCACTGGAAGCAGGTCAGTGCTTTAATATTCCAGTGGGGAATTGTGTGTCTGAAGCTGGAGATGTGCAACTTTGGAGTAGACCCTCTGCCCCACCGGCTGCAACGTGTTCTATTTCCTTTTCTGTTGCAAAGTGTGTTACCTGGCAAGAAATACTCACAACCCCATTAGACTCACCCTCTGAGTTGTGTGCCTGTCCTTCACACGTCATATTTTGTGGTCTTACCTCCTGTAAATCACTTTCAACTCCACCCCCAACCCGCCAGCCAAATTAACGAGCCAATCTTTATTGGTAATTTGCAAATCATTCAGGGATTTCTTTTCACTTCTCGCCTTGTTTCCGCAAAGAGGCAAGCGTTTGTTGATATATTACTGTCCAAAAATTGGGTATATTTCCCTTCATTCCTTCATACTGTTTTGCACCCTACTTCCCATTGAACTTTGTCTCTGTAACGAGACCCCAGTTGATGTGAAGCTGGGTGCAGGAGGAGAGCTCTGTCGATCTGTTCCCACTGCTCCACATATCGCCAATTGAAATAAAACTGCGCAAGAATACTCATCATCAATTTACATTTCACACAAAACGATTTGTCAAACAGGTTCCTCAGCAAATACAATTGTTTGTTTGCAATCAGGAGAAAACATATTCAACAAGTATGGCATCTGTGATTACCATGGACTTCAGGAAGATCGAAGAGTAAATGGTTATCCCAATTAAAGTACTTAAAGACACTCTCTCCCTCTCTCCTCCTGTTCCCGAATGGAACAGAGCACAAAACAGGTTATTGTGCAGAGATGGCCAAATTCCAAAAGAACAGGAACAATTTAACGAATGGATTATTTGTAAACACAAAATGAAAAGTTGTTGGGTGTTGCAATGATACTTGTTCGGTGTTTTTACACACGTGGTTATGTCAATAAACGTGCACCTTTGCCGATAAAGTCTTGTACAAACAGATTCTTCAGCAAATATAATGTTTTGATGTTCTTCCATACGCTCTATCAAAATGAGGAAAAGGATTCACTCTGAACTGATGTTGTGGGATTTTTTATTTCTGAATTGGGGCAGGTTAGCCGAAGCAGCTTCCTCATGGCGGCTTTCTCTCCAATTCAGCTTGTTCTTAGCAAACCTTCCTCCAACTCAGCTTTATCCTCAGAACCTTCCATCCAATCCAGCGTGTTCTTACAAGACATTCTACCAACTCAATATGTTTTTAAGTGAGCTTCTGTGCTACTCAGATTCCGTCCAAATGAATCGGATACAGCAATAACCTCTCCAAGGCAGTCACAGTACAAAACATATTGACTCATGAAACCTCAACAATTCCAGACGCTTGTGTTACGAAGGTGTGGGCGTACTTTAAAAAGCAGCAGAACTACCGGACACAGCACCAAGTGTTCTCAATAAGGCAACAACGTGACAGTTGCTTGAACAACTCGATTAGGGCATTTTGTTGAGACGAAAAGAAATTTGAATTCTGCCAATCAATTTAAACTATACCCTGAAAAATATCAAACTCCAATCCAGTCTGAATTGAGTATATTGAGAATCATAAACGCCCATGACACAATCCGATGCTTTGGGAGCAAAAGACTGGGGAAAATTGAACACTTGAGAGGAGAACTGCCAAGCCCAGCATGTAAACAGACTGCTTAAAAAAAGCTCTTTTAAAAAGGTACCATTTTGATCAGTCACCTGTGATGCAGAAATTTCGAAGTAGAAGAAAAGAAGACACAGGAAGATCTAAATAGAAGGAAAGCTGGCAGGTTTTGAGATAAGAAGTGAAGTTTTGTAAATCGCAATTGGGAATTTTATCGGACTACTATTATAGAAGAGAAGGCAAAAGATAGGTTAGAGTAAGGAATGGTAAATTATTGTCTGTTATACTTTTTTTTCTGTAGATATTTTTATTGGAATTTAACATTTTTGCAAATTTACAAAAATAAACAAAACTCTCAAATACAAACATTGATGTACAATTAAATCATATATACAATAGTCATAATTTAACAAAGAAAAGAGAAAGAAAGAAAACAAAAAAAGAAAAAAAAAGAAACGAAAAAAGAAAGAAAAAAAAACTCAACTTTCTACTAATCTAACCTATAACTAACCAGAGTGTATACCTAAGTCTCTTACATGCTCGGAATGTATAAACATCAAATATAATAAAACCCGTATTCACGCAGGATTCCTCTCCCAAGGGGCCCCGGAGCAGCCCGGTCTGAAATCTTCACTAAATAAAAGCCCTTGTTAGGATAGCCGAAATATCTGCATTTATATAATTCAAAAAGGGCTGCCATATTTTATAAAATAATTCAGTCTTTCGGTGCACCATATTTGTAAGGAAGTCAAGGGGGATATATTCCATAATTAATCTGTGCCAATTTGAAAGTCCAGGGGGGCCCTCAGCCACCCAGTTCACCAAAATATTTTTCCTTGCACAGAAAGAGAGAATAGAAAATAGTCTCTTCCCATGCGTATCCAGAGATGAGAGGTTCGAAAAGCCCAAAAGGAGAGATACAGGGTCCACCCTAATTTCCGTTCCTAAAATTTCTGTCAGGGTATTTGCCACTTTAGTCCAGTATCTGCGGATTTTCTGACAAGTCCACAGACAATGTACAAGAGTACCCACCTCTATTTTGCATTTGGGACACATTGGAGATGCTCCTGCCTTAAATTTTGCCAGTCGAGCCGGAGCTATATGGGCCCTATGAAGTATCTTTAGTTGGATAGCCTGAGTTCTGTTACAGATAGCAATTCTTCTAGCATTTTCCCAAATGTCATTCCACATATCCTCAGAGATTTCTAGCCCCAAGTCCTGCTCCCATGTTTTAAGCAGGTCATCCATGTCTCCTGAGACTCCATCATGTAGCAAATGGTATATAGTACTAACGGAGGATGCCCCCGCTGGTTGTAAGACATTACGTTCTCTGTCTGATTTATAAAGACTATCTATTAATGTAGTCTTCCTCTGTATATAATCTCGAACTTGGAAGTATCGAAAGAGATCCCCATTAGGTATTCCGAATTTCAGACGCAGCTGCTCAAAGGACATCAGGATCCCATCTTTAAATAGGTCCCCTAAGCATGAGATGCCCCTGGATCTCCAGAGTTTAAAGGTGGCATCTGTAATCCCCGGTTGGAATCCCCATGCGCCTACTATTGGTGCATGGGGGGATGTTTTATGTGAGTTACCCTCATTTTGCCGCATTATATTCCAGGCCTTAATTGTGTTTAATATTATGGGATTTTTACAGTGGTCTGTAATGATTTTCCTCTTATCTGAAAATAAAATGTTAATAAGTGGGTATTTTACTTGGGAGGCTTCGATATCCAGCCAAATTGATTGTGGATCAGATGAAACCCAATCAGCTATGTAACTTAGTAGGGAGCTTAACTGATATTTCCTAAAGTCTGGGAAGTCCAGTCCTCCCCTTGCCTGTGGAAGCTGTAGCTTCGTCAGCTTAATAAGGGGCCGTCTATGGTTCCAAATAAAGGAGCCCAACCAGCCATATAATTTACGTAGGGCCAGCCTTGGCACCATCAGCGGGAGCATTCTCATAGGATATAAGAGACGGGGCAGAACATTCATTTTAATTAATGCTATTCTCCCTAGCCAGGAAATCGGAAGGTCTCTCCATCGCTGGAGGTCCTGCCTTATCCTTTCCATTAATTGTACAAAATTAGCCCTATACAGCTGATCAAATACTGGCGTGATAAAAATACCTAAATATAAGAAGCCCTCCAGGGACCAACGGAAGGGAAAAGGGGATCCGTCCATTAAGTGGGGTATCATAGCCAGACCACCCATTGGCATGGCTTCCGATTTTGAAAAATTAATTTTATAGCCTGAGAATGCACTAAATGTATTAATAACTTGAATTAGACGAGGCACTGACATTAAAGGATTACTGAGGAATAAGAGAATGTCATCTGCATAGAGGGTAATTTTGTGTTTACCTGTACCAATCCTCGGGGCCGTTATATTAGGATCAGTCCGGATGGCTTCTGCTAATGGTTCGATTATCAGTGTAAACAACAATGGTGAGAGAGGACATCCTTGACGGCAGCCCCTACCCACACTGAAGCCATCCGATCTTAACCCATTAGTAATAACAGCTGCTTTGGGGTCATTATACAATGTTGAAACCCATTTGGTAAACACCTGTCCAACGCCAAACCTTTCCAATGTGTAAAATAAATATGACCATTCAACCCTATCAAATGCCTTTTCCGCATCCAATGAAATTACTACTCCTGGTATCTTTCCCTGATGACAGGCTTGGATCATATTCAAGACCCTTCTGATATTATTGGATGATCTGCGGCCCTTAATAAATCCCGTCTGGTCCTCCTTTATAATATATGGCAGTACCCTTTCTAGTCTTAGTGCTAACATTTTTGAGAGAATTTTAAAGTCTACATTTAGTAAGGATATTGGTCTGTAAGATGCACAATCTTCTGGGTCTTTTCCTTTTTTGAGGATAAGAGAAATATTTGCTTCTTTCAGCGTGGGCGGGAGACAGACCTGACTATGCGCAAAATTATACATATCCATAAGTGGGTCAACCAATATTCCTGTAAATTCTTTATAGAATTCAGCTTGAAAACCATCCGGGCCCGGTGCTTTTCCGCTCTGAAGTTGCCTAATTGCCTCAAGTATTTCTTGGACTGTTAAAGGGGTATTTAGGGCCGACACCTGTTCCGGAGTCAGGCCCGGGAAGGTCAAATTTTTAAAAAATGACTGCATCCTCCTAATCCTATCTTCACAATCCTGCGATCTATATAGTTCAGAATAAAATTCTTTAAAGGTCGCATTGATCTTTTTATGATCATGAGTCAGGGTACCTGTACTTTCCTTGATGGTCGGAATAGTTTGAGGGGCTTTCTTTTTCTTTGCAAGAAATGCTAAGTATCTACCCGGTTTGTCGCCATATTCATATAATCTTTGTTTCGCAAATAATATTTCCCTTTTAGCCGTTTGAGTAAGTGCGGTGTTTAAAGCTGTCCTAAGAGCTGTAATCCTCTGCAATTTTGTGATAGAAGGTCTATCAGCGTATGCTGTTTCGGCTGCTTTTAGGCGAGCTTCGAGCAGACGCTGTTGCTCTCCCTTCATTTTCCTCTGGGTCGCTGAATAGGAGATGATCAAACCTCGTGCATAAGCTTTGATGGTCTCCCACATCATTGACGGATTGCTAGCCGTACCAGTATTAATTTCTAAAAAAGTTTTAAGTTCTTGGGAGAAGTACTTTAAAAATTTGCTATCCTTTATCAGGAAGGGGTCCATACGCCAATGCCGAGCAGATGTCCCATTGTTCTTTACCTTAGTTTCCATGTATACAGCGGCATGGTCAGAGATTGCTATAGTACCTATTTTACAGGTTGCTATAGAGTTTAGAAAAATCGATGGGGCAAAAAACATATCAATTCTTGTGTGACATTTATGTGGATTAGAGTAGAAAGAAAAATCTCTACCCTGTGGATGGAGACATCTCCATACATCTACCAATCCTAATTCTTTATTCAGGTCCGCCAGTTGTCTAGATCTGGGAGATACTCCAGCGGCACTCTTGGGAATCCTGTCTATTTCCGGATCCATAATACAATTAAAGTCTCCCCCTATAATTGTATGACGGGCACCAAAGGCCATCAGTTTTGAAAAAGCTTCCGTTATGAATTTAAAGGGGTGTGCCGGGGGGCACTATACATTTAAGATCCCATATTCCTCTCCATTTATGAGGGCTTTAATCAAAATATATCGTCCAGATTCGTCTTTTATCTGATTTAGAAATTTCAAAGGGAAGTTCTTCCGGACAAGGATAACCACTCCCCTGCTTTTTGAATTAAAAGAGGAAAAAAAGGCCTGATCAAATCCGCCCTGTCGTAATTTTAAGTGTTCTTTATCCGACAGGTGTGTCTCCTGTAGGAGAGCTATATCAACTCTCTCCTTAAGATTTGATAATATTTTCTTCCTTTTAACTGGCGAATTACTCCCCCTGACATTCCAGGTGCACCACTTAACCGACTGTTCAGCCATAATCATCTGGACAGATCCGAGACCCCTCGGGAGGGGAAACCCTATCTAGAATATCCCGAGCATGGAGCATACAAGATTTACACAAGTAAAGACTCTCTGATACACTCAAAACAATATAACAAAAAACTCTTTCTAAGTATAAAAAATATAAAACATTCCGAATTGGAGATTTTCTCCCTTGTTCCCAGGGAGCGTCACTTCCTCTCCCACAGTCCATCTTACCCTCTTCCAACCAGTGCCCCACACTTGACCCAGGTGTTCCTCAATAAAATGAGGAGAATTCAAATATAATATAAAGCTAGAGTTAACAGTGAACACCCCACCCCCACCCACACCCACATCTAAATGTATTTGGGAATATTAATACCATATATAACTATAAGATTACAATCTCAACATGTAATACTTAAATATAATACCACAAAATAACAGGGGAAAGAAAAACAACCCCGCTCCTAAAAACAGAAGTAAAATAGAATAAGGTAACCACCTCTCCCCATCAACATTAACCAAACGCCCCAACATATATATATATATACATACACACATAGGGGGAAAGATAAGAAAAGATGATGCGATGTAAACCAAAATAATGGGAAAGGCAGACCAGCGTCCACAATCTCTTACAGTTTATTTAAGAGAGTCCAAGAATTCCTTAGCCTTCTCCGGTGATCTGAAGTTATATATGGATCCTTCGTGGCTAAGGCGTAGCATCGCTGGATATCGTAAGGAGTACTGGATATTTAAGTCCCTTAAACGCTTCTTTGCCTCATCGAATGCCTTCCTCTTTCGGACCAAAGCTGGTGAGAAGTCCTGGAACAGCATGATCCTGGATCCTTTGTGGGTCATAGCTTGGGGATCTTTTCCCAGATTTCTTGAGGCTTCCAGGAGCATCTGCCTCTCCCTATAGCTCTGCAGCTGGAACAGGACCGGGCGTGGGCGCTGGGTTGAGCCGGGACCACGTACTGTGACACGGTAGGCCCATTCTACCCTTACCTGGCCTGATCCATTATGCAGATTTAAAAGTTGTGGCAGCCAATGCTCTAAGAATGCTGTCAGCTGACCTCCCTCTTCCTGCTCAGGCAGGCCCAACAACTGAATATTTTTTCTACGACTTCGATTTTCGAGGTCATCAATGTGGTTTTCTAGGTTCTAGACTCGATTCTCGAGAAAACGGATGTGGTCAGCTGTTGATTTTATCCCAGTCTCTGAGGCTGCGGCCTTCGACTCCACCTCTCTGACTCGGCACTCCAATTCCTGAATGTCTCTGCCCTGCTTCTGCAGCTCGGCTGATAGTGCTTCTCTGCTCTGCCGAGACTCATCGATAAAAGCATCAATCTTCGCCTCCCACCTGGCAAACATCTCCTCAAAGCTCATCTTCATTGGTAAATCTCCTGAAGTAGCTGAAGACACCTTTGTTGCAGCTGAAGAGGGAGAGGGTGGGGGAGGGGTCCCTGCTTTCTTAGAGCCGCCTGTTCCCTTCCCTCTACTCATTTTCCAGCTAGTATTAGACTATTTAAATGTACTAATAGGTAACTATTTAAGGTTAACAACTATTATAAATGGTTTAGTGAGTGTGGTGGGGGTGGATAGCCCACTTTTCCCAAGTTTTGGGTAGAGCACTGTGGACTCAGTCTTGCTGGGTCGCCGCCATCTTGGATCCCCCGTGAATGTTTTTTAAATTTTTGTGTAGTATTCCTACAACGGGGAGTTAAGATTCAGTAATCTGCAGAATTTGAGCAAACTCCTGGACTGGAATGTGCACTAACTGTACTCTTTCACTGAGGCAACCTGTCATCTTAACTACTTTGAAAAATCTCCTTTATCAGAGAGCTTCCCTGCTTCAAAGCTCAGTAAGCTCTCTTTTGAAATGAAATGAAATGTTTTACAAAACAATTGAGAACCTTGCCCATCACTCTTGTTTAAGCTAACAATGTTTCCTCTGCTGTTTCAATGGCCATTGTATTAACAAAGGTCTATTAACAGGGCAGTTACCTGCTCTACGACAACTAAAATGCTTCTTAAGTCATGATCTTGAGAGACCAAAGTAATTAATTTTAAAATCCATCAAAAAAAATAGACGAGCAACCAAAAGCCACTGATCTGATAGTCAAACCCTAAAATAAATAACATTAACACATCAAAAAAACACACAGACTTCACGTATACACAATACAGACTGAATTTTCAACATTTTAGAAAAAAAACCCTCTGTTAATCTGAACAACGTGTGCAACCTCACATGCATTCACATAATTTTAGAGCTGTCACATAGCCTTTCCAAGTCCCTCAAAAGTTTTTTTTTTCCCTAACTTTGCATTGTGATCACATCACAGATTTCCATCTCCGGTCCAAGCTTGGAGAGTATCCAAATGCAAGCTGAGATAAGATTGTAAAACTGCTGAGATGTTTGATACAGAATGGTGGGCCTGATTCTGGGGATGGACTGAAATCTGGAAGTGATGATGGAGAGAGGATTCTGTTGCAATTACTCACTTTGTGTATGATGTTCTGCCTGATTGTCCTAAAAGAGTTAAAACTATTAATCGAATTGTAATCGAGATTTTTGGCTTCATAGAATGGAATTTTATTTCAGTTGGAGTCCAAGATACGATGCTGGAACAGTAAAATCTGTGAATCACCAGTCAATTAGCCACATCCCAAAGGTAATTCTGGTGAAGCCAAACTCCTTCCACCACTTTTTGTATGTGACATGTGGAATTATTGATCAATAACCTCCAGTATACGTTTCGAAATCTATCTTCCCCACAGTTAATTAAGTTGTGCTTATGATTCTTTCCCATGTAAAGTATGGCCTCTCCACCTGCACCATTTGCTATTAGGTTGCCATTTTAGCAATGGATCTGCTGTCAACTAACATTAATGCCATCCTGAAGCAATGTATTCCTTTATATGCTTCGCAAGACTCTTTCCTGGATCTCATCCCTGGGTGTAGTTTTCTGTAATCCCTGTGCTTTGTGATTATGATTAGACTTACAGTGTGGAAACAGGCCCTTCGGCCCAACAAGTCCACACCGACCCGCCGAAGCGAAACCCACCCATACCCCTACATTACCCCTTACCTAACACTACGGGCAATTTAGCATGGCCAATTCACCTGACCCGCACATCTTTGTGACTGTGGGAGGAAACCGGAGCACCCAGAGAAAACCCACGCAGACACGGGGAGAACGTGCAAACTCCACACAGTCAGTCGCCTGAGTCGGGAATTGAACCCGGATCTTCAGGCGCTATGAGGCAGCAGTGCTAACCACTGTGCCACCGTGCCGCCCACCAAGACTCTTCTGTCTGGTTCACTGTCTTCTTCAGTTTTGATCGATTTGTGGCCATTTGTTGCCAGAAGCTAAAAACAAACTATTGTACTGAGGGAACTGCAAAGACGGTTCAAGCAACAACCTGCATTCTATTCTGCATCAAAAATGTGCCTATCTGCTTTAAATATGAACCTTAGTATATAGTCAACAATGTGCCTTTGAAATGTAAGTTGAAGAAAGCTATTTGACTGAGGCAGGATGGAGAGGGTATGACATATTTAACAAACTTAGATCCCCTTTGCACCCATTTGTATTAATTCTGTTCCACAGCATTCTGACAATCAAGCACATTTTAGTCACGAGTCGAGTCCGGAAGGGACTGAGGGATCAGAATAAAGGAGAGAACCACAGTGATCCCAAGTTAGAGAACAGAAGGAAGTTAATTATTTTACTCTTCGCTATTTGCGGCAGTTTTCTACTTCTTTCATACGTTACAGAATCAGAAGAGATTATCTAACTGAGACTATCAAAATATGTAGAGACATTTCAATTAATTTGCGGAACGTTAGTTCTTGCACGAATGCCTTTATTTATTTGGTAACGCTATGCAAGTTCAGTCAGCTGATCAAGGACACTTTGAAATCTGAGGTTGCACCAATTGCTCAATTATTGAAGAAATAAAAAACGGAGCGAATCCGCAAAGATGTGGATGGTATGATTCCCAGTCGATAAATGCTGTATCAATCTGTGACCTGGAGCTAATAAATCCTGGCAGTAAATGGGGAGTAGGTGAGTGAAAGCATACCCTGAAAGGCAAGACAGGAAACAGCATGGGTAATATACTCCCCCGTATGATGGATTTTCATCAATTCACATTGTCACCACTCACTTGGGAAAGTGTGCTGAGCCTTGTACCCCATTACACTGGGAGGGGGGTTGGGATAATCATAAATATTAATCCTTTAATCAAAGCACGCAAATTCTACAAACCTCCTGTCGGATTGCATCAAGTTCACAGAAAATGCTGACACTTCCCCTGGATTAGCAAGAATTAATATTTATTGCATATAAGTAAATGCTATTCACAAGTAAACAGCTGCGAGCTGATAACATATGGGTGTCCTGGTAACAGTCCATTTTGATCGTTAAAAAAACCTGCACGCAGATGCAGACACAAGTTCACAAACTAAAAACAACATTGGTTTATTGGCGATGGGGAAAACAACCCTGTGAACCACAGTTTGGTAACATCACTCCAAATGGCTTCGCTAAGGTGACCCTTTAGGCTGATGCTGACATTTTGTCCCGCAATGGCCTTTCACCAGTCTCACTTCCTCTCAGAGGTACAGTACCCTATCGTCAACCTTGATGACAGGGTCACTGCTTCAGGGCAGTGATCTGACAGCAAGTGATGGAACGAAATAGATGGCCTTTTTGTGACTCCATGTATTTCAATGCACCCACCTCACCCCTCTAGAGGCCCTCAGGCCTCTCCTTGGATCGTTCACATCCAGAAGCTACCAAGAAACCAACCATCGAGTTGCTTGAAGGCTCTTAAACTGTGATATCCCAAAATGGTCAGGCTGCACAAACCAATCAGCGAGTGTTGAAGGTCGAATCCCATTCTCCATATACCTGCCTTATTGAAAACTGCTCCCATTACTGTTCAAAGTAAGCAGCAGTGTAAACAGCACTTGCAATGAGTTTCAGGGACGTGCTTTCTTTTTTAAAAAAGTGAAACTACAAAAGAAATCTGGTCTTGTGAGGCATATCAAAGTAGCCTTTTCCAGTGGGGAATTGGGAATGAATCTGTTTTCTAGACTGCTCACCTCTGGTTAGAATGTACAGAATCAAATTAATCCAACCAGTTATGAACTGACAGGAGTGGTGATCTCCAGCTTGGACTAGTTTCGATCAAGTGATTCCCCAGCACGACATTTGAAATGTTCTAATCACTGAAAGGTAATCTGCCCATTCTTTCATTTTCTCTTAATGAGACCTTCAAATAGTACATTATCTGCTTCTGTGAGTGTTTCTGTAAATACAGAGATGTCATAGAATTTTGGGGATTCATCCTCCTTTTTATTTGAAAAAGGTATTGTTCAGAGTGGAATTAATTTAGCGTTCCATATCTGGTATTTCCCATGTCACATTAAACTTCATCTAACTGTGTCACGTCAGTAAGTAGCCTTCTGCAAATGAAAACAAATCTCAATATGAAAACAGAGGACGGGTTATCACGAACATAAACTTCCTTTCTTTGCCTTAGTATCTAATGTATCATTTCTCAATTAACTGTCAGATAAGTGCAACAAAATGATCACCTGCCTACATTACGTCACTGTGATCAGGAACTCCCTAATATTACCAACAAGATAATGCACTTTCAATCTCATTCCCATGATCACTTCAAATCAGCAAATATCAGGATATTAATTTGGGGAATCTCGAGTGGCAGATGTGAAGAAATATTATCTCTTATTCCTGCCCTATTCTGTTTCTGCCTTTCTAACAGGTTTTAGAGTTTGATGATACATAAAATATAGAACATGAAACGGGGAATAGTACAGCACAGTACAGGCCCTTCAGCCTTTGATGCTGTGCCAACCTTTTATCTTACTCTCAGATCAAACTAATCTACACACCCTTCATTTTACGAACTTCCATGTGCCTATCCAAAAGTCATTTAAATGTCCCTCGTGTATTTGACTCGACTACCACTGCTGGTAGTGCATTCCACACACCTACCATTCTCGGAGTAAAGAACCTTCTTCTAATCACCTTAAAATTATGACTCCTCACGACAACGATTTCCATCCAGGGAAAATGTCTTTGGAGTATCCACTCTATCTATAACTCTCATCACTTTGTATAACTCTACCAAGTCACCTCTTATCCTTCTTCGCTCCAATGAGAAAAGCCCTGTCCCCCTCAATCGCTTTTCATAAGACATGCCCTCCAGTCCAGGCAGCATCCTGGTAAATCTCCTCTGCAACCTCTGTCAAGATTCACATCTGTAAAGAGGACGTTTCACACCTGAACCACATTGGGACCAACACCCTGGCAGGTAGGTTTGCTCGTGCAGTTGGGAAGAACTGAAACTGTGTTGCTGGAAAAGGGCAGCAGGTCAGGCAGCATCCAAGGAGCAGGAGAATCGACGTTTCGGGCATGAGCCCTTCTTCAGGAATGAGGAAAGTGTGTCCAGCAAACTAAGCTAAAAGGTAGGGAGGAGGGACTTGGGGAAGGGGCGTTGGAAATTCGACAAGTGGAAGGAGGTCAAGGTGAGGGTGATAGGCCGGAGTGGGGGTAGCGACGGAGAGGTCAGGAAGAAGATTGCAGGTTAGGAAGGCGGTGCCGTGTTCGAGGGATTTGACTAAGACAAGGTGGAAGGAGGGGAAATGAGGAAACTGGAGAAATCTAAGTTCATCTCTTGTGGTTGGAGAGTTCTTGGACGGAAGATGAGGTGCTCTTCCTCTAGCCGTCGTGTTGCTATGGTCTGGCGAGGGAGGAGTCCAAGAACCTGCATGTCCTTGGTGGGGTGGGAGGGGGAGTTGAAGTGTTGAGCCACGGGGTGGTTGGGTTGGTTGGTCCGGGTGTCCCAGAGGTGTTCTCTGAAACATTCCGCAAGTAGGCAGTCTGTCTCCCCAATATAGAGGAGGCCACATCGGGTGCAGCTAATGCAGTAAATTATGTGTGTGGAGGGGCAGGTGAATTTGTGACTGATATGGAAGGATCTCTTGGGGCCTTGGAGGGAAGTACGGGCGCAAGTGTGGGCTCAAGTTTTGCATTTCTTGCGGTTGCAGGGGAAGATGCCGGGAGTGGAGTTTGGGTTGGTGGGGTATGGACCTGACGAGGGAGTCACGGAGGGAGTAGTCTTTTCAGAACGCTGATAGGGGAGGGGAGGGAAATATATCTCTGGTGGTGGGGTCTGTTTGGAGGTGGCGGAAACAATGACGGATGATACGATGTATATAGAGGTTGGTGGGGTGGTAAGTGAGGACCAGTGGGGTTCTGTCCTGGTGGCGATTGAAAGGGCGGGTCTCAAGGGCAGTGGAGCGGGACATGGAGGAAATGCCGTGGAGGGAATCGTCAATCACGTTTGGGGGGGGAGAAATTGTGGTCTTTGAAGACGGAGGCCACCTGGGTTGTACGGTATTGGAACTGGTCCTCTTGAAAGCAGATGCGGCAGAGACGAAGGAATTGGGAGTATGGGTTGGCATTTTTCAAGGGGGCAGGATGGGAGGAGGTGTAGCCTAGGTAGCTCTGGGAGTCGGTCAGTTTATATTAAATGTCCGTGTTGATTCGCCAACCCGAAAAGTCTAAGAAGGGGAGGGAGGAGTCTGAGACGGTCCAGGTAAATTTGAGGTCGGGGTGGATGGTGTTGGTAAAGTGGATGAACTGTTCACCCTCCTCGTGGGAGCACAAGACAGCGCCGATACAGTCATCGATGTAGCGAAGGAAAAGGTGAGAGGTGGTGAATGTGTAGCTGCAGAAGATGGACTGTTCCACATATCTTACGAAGAGGCAGGCATAGCTGGGGCCCATGCGGGTGCCCATGGCAACTCCTTTGATTGGGAGGAAGTGGGAGGATTGGAAAGACAAGTTGTTCAGGGTGAGGACCAGTTCAGTCAGTGAAAGGAGGGTGTCAGTGGAAGGGTACTAGTTGGTGCGGTGGGAAAGGAAGAAGCGGAGGGCTTTGAGTCCTTTGTGATGGGGGATGGAGGTGTACATGGAGTGGATGTCCATGGTGAAGACAAGGCGTTGGGGACTGGGGAAGCGAAAATCATGGAGGAGGTGGAGGACGTGGGTGGTGTCCCGAGCGTAGGTGGGGAGTTCTTGGACTAAGGGGGACAGATGCAGATACCTCTGCATCTCGAGGTATGCAGAGATGAGTTCTGTGGGGCAGGAGCAGGCTGAGACAATGCCCCTTATTCCTGAAGAAGGGCTCATGACGGAAACGTCGAATCTCCTGCTCCTTGAATGCTGCCTCATCTGCTGCGCTTTTCCAGCAACACATTTTCAGCTCTGATCTCAAGCATCTGCAGTCCTCACTTTCTCCTGGAATTTAAACGAGTCTAGCGGGGGGATATTGATAAAATCGAGGCACATCATGCGACAGCAAAGGAAGTCAGTCAGAGTGAGTTCAGGTATGTTTAGTGTCAAGAGCGTAAGGCAAGGCTTACTTCAACACAAGGAGCATAAGAGATCAGATTGGTAAGGGGCAACCTGTGCGTGAAGCCACAAGATATCAGAACGGTATTGAAGGAATACTTCTCTTTGGGTTTCACTTTGGAAAATTTGATTGTAGGAATGAAATTTCTGGAAAAGGGATTGTGAGGAACTTTCTTAGTGTTAGAGTGGAAATAGGGAGATATTGTCAGATCTGTCGGGCTTGAAAACAGACAAATCCCCTGACCCAGATGAATTGCATCCCAGGCTGCTGTTGGGAGCTGAAGGGGGATGGGAATGTGAGGAAGGATATTGCAGGGACTCTGACACAAATTTCTAACTCATCTGTTACCAAAGGGGAGGTGCTAGAGAAGGAGAGGATGGAAGATGTGGTTTCACATTTCAAGAGGGGTGGGAGAGATGAACCAGGAAATTACAGACTGGTAAGTCTGACAGCAGTGGGAGGGAAGATGTTGGAGAATTATCTAAAGGTTAGAAGTTATTTGAGGACTGGAGGCTGATATCCAGTGGTATACCAGAATGATCAGTGCGAAGAGCCTCATGTAGGTTATATACAGAAATGATATGGATGGAAATGTGGGGAGAATGTGAAGCAGCTTTGAAGATGACACCAAGATTGGTGGAGTGGTTAAGAGTGAGTGAATTTGACAGAATGATTTTACCAACTGGGTGTCTGTTGAGGTGGGATGACCCGATCAGCCATGTTCAGTCACAGTGTAACAGCAGGAAACAAGCCCCCATTGATTTAGGCAAATTCAACAATTTCAGACATTTTTAATTGACCTGCACAGTGATGTGAGAAACACATGGGGAACATATTGACCATCTGTAAGTATTTCATATTTGAAATGACTTGTGGATGAGTGTGTCTTGATTCCCAGTGCAATGTTTCCATCATGTCTGGGACACTGTCCTTACTCCATGGTGGTATTTGACCAGCGATATCGTGCACATTCATATTATTTCCAGTGAGGCACTATATCAAAAGCCTTCTGATAATCCAAATACATCACATCCACTGCTTCACCACGTCAACTCTGCCAGTAACATCTTCAGGAAACCCTGTCAGATTCCTCCCCTTCGCAATTCTGTGCTGCCTCTGCTGAAAGACAGAATGTTTTTTTACTTATAAAATAATTGCTTGCTCTGTAACATATTAATCACCTTCCCAACGACTGAGGTCAGATTAACAGATCTGCCACTGCCATTTTTATTGTCCAACCTTTCATAAGCAATGATGGAGCATTTTCAAAATGCTAAAGAACTGTCCGCATTGAGACATTAATATCATTTAAACTGTGATGATCAATGTATGTGATGAAAATCTTCATGTAATAATCACTCTCTCTGTCCAAATCTTTTTCACCTCTCTCAGGCAAAGGCTGATAGGTTCCCTCAATGTGTTAACTTTCAGCCTCATGAATTTCTCCCATATCAATTCTCTATAACATTGAATTTTTTTCAGTTCCACACTTCACTGGATCATTGAATCGTGTTTGGTTTGGGGAGACTTCCTGGGTCTTTCCCTTTTAAGTCAAAGTACTTATTTCGCTTCTTTACCATTTCTCTCTTTCCAATCATGAATGCCTGTCTCTTCACAGAATTGACCCACATTAGTCTTTCTTCATCTGTTTTGCTGAACATTGTGCAACCATCAGCGAACATCAACACTTTTGACATGATGGTGGACGCAGTGTAAAATGGTTCAGCCTGAGGAAATCTTGCAGAGATGTCCCGGAGCTGAGTTGCCCATTCCCCAAACAACTACAACCATCTTCCATTATCTTCCATCAGGCTCCGAACAGAGGAGAGATTGACCCCTGATTCACATTGACTCCAGATTTGTGGTGGCTCTTTTCCTACAAATTACCAACTGTCTCCTTGATGTCAAGGACAGTCACTCCTACCTGTTCTCCAGTGTGTGTAATTTGTGATAATAACAGGAAATCATATCATGATAATCCTTTTCATAGACTGGAACATGACGATTTCCACCTGAATAAATTCATAGCCTTAGTGATAGAGGAGAAGGAAATCTGCTGTCTGGTAAGGACTAATGCAGTGAGTAAAGCTAAGTGTACCTCATGAACCAAGATCATATCAGGTTTAAACCATTGAAGCTTCAGAATAGTGGGTACACAGTTAACAGAGAGCCATGGCAGAAATATATTAATTTGTGAGTGGCCAGCGGAGTGGAATGTGCAGCTTGTCACATGTGGGGGGTCCTGGACATTGTCAGTGCCCTAGATGACCACATGTGCAGGAGATGTTCCCAGCTGCAGAAGCTGGAGCTCTGGGTCTCGGAGCTTGAGCAGCAGTTGGAGAAACTGTGGCACATCCACAAGGCTGAGAGTGACCTGGACAGCTCGTTTAGAGAGGTGGTCACACTGCAGCTCAAGGGACTAGAGGTAAGAAGGGAAGGGAATGGGTGACCACCATACAGTCCAGAAAAAAAAAACAGGCAGTTTAGTGCAGGAGTTCCCTGGGGTCCCACTCACTAACCGGTATTCCATTTTGGAAGCTGATGTGGGTGCTGGTACGTCAGAGGAATGCAGTCACAGCCAAGCTTCTGGCACCACACGCAGCTTGACTGTACAGAGGGAGGAATAAAGGAAGAGGATTAGTAATAGGGGATTCTCTCGGGAGGGGAGCAGATATCTGCACCCAAAGATGTGACTCCAGGATGGTGTGTTGTTTTCCTCGTGCCAGAGTCAGGGATGTCAATGAACGGCTGCAGGGTATCATGAAAGGAGTGGGTGACGGGCAAGAGGGCGGGCAGAATATTGGTGCCAATGATCTGTGCAAAGTGAGGAATGACATCTTACATCAAGAGTTCCAGGGATGAGGCAGGAGATTAAAACGCATGACCTCAACAATTGTAGTCTTGGGATTATTACCGCTGCAACGTACCAGTGAGTATCCAAATAGGAAAATAGGACAGATGGACACGTTGCTCATGAGTTCATGAAAGAGGGAGGGTTTTAGATTCCTGGATAACTGGGACCATTTTTGGGGAAGATTCGTGTAATGAGGACAGTTGGCACCTGAACGACACTAGGAACAACATCCTTACAGATAGGTTTGCTCGTGGTTTTGGGAGGAATTTAAATGAATCTGGCAAGGTGAGGGGACACAATCTATTGATGAAATAGAGACTCATCATGCTCAGCAAAGGAAGCAAATCAGAATGGGTTCAGCTACGTTTAGTGTCAAGAGAGTAAGTCAAGGCTGGATGGTCTTTACTTTAATATGAGGTGTGTAAAAAGTCAGATTGATGTGTTATTGGTGTGGATTGACACATGGAAGTACGATGTTGCTACCATCACAGAAACCTGGTTAAGGGAAGGGCTGGCTTGGCAACTCAACATTCCCGGGTACAGGATCTTAAAGCGAGACAGAGGAGAGTGTACAAAGGAGGGTGGTGAAACACTATTCATGAAGGAGTCAATTACTGCAAGAAGGAGAGATGTTATCTTAGATGGGTCCTCAAATGAGGCTTTGGGGGTAGAACGGAGGAATGTTAAGGGGACAGCTACTTTACTGGGAGTGTACTGTTGGCCCCCAAAGCGTCAATGGGAAATAGAGGAATAAACAAGTAAGTGTTGCACAGAGATGTGAAAGAACAATAATCGGTAATTGTACAGAATAATATGTTTAAAAAAAACCTTTCTCCAGACAACATCCCGTCCAAACACTCTTGGGGTAGGGATAACAAGGGATGGAACAGAAACATACTAAATGACAATATCATTTTCCAGGCTGGTGATTCACTCCAGCTCCCG
Organism: Hemiscyllium ocellatum; assembly: GCF_020745735.1. Lineage (NCBI taxonomy): Eukaryota > Metazoa > Chordata > Chondrichthyes > Orectolobiformes > Hemiscylliidae > Hemiscyllium > Hemiscyllium ocellatum. The sequence goes on from NC_083453.1 coordinate 2,164,737, forward strand.
CAGTGTCCACTGGTCTCGAATGACCTTTACCATGCTGTGGATGACCAGGTGCTGCCCCTCCAGGGACACCACCCAAGGGCGGATGTAACCGTGAAAGAGGGGCAGAGAGTCAGGAGCGACAAGCCCATCCTCGGCCTGCTGCCTGGACTTGTTCATGGCCATCTTGGGCAGGCCTAGGAGCAGAGACATGAGAAGGCCTGGAGACTTGCCCGCTCATCCCCACACCTGGTGTCAGTAGTTCAGGAAGGTGGGACTGAAATGTAAACAACACTTTAACAGAAGTCCCTTCAAAAACCGAACAACAGGCTGCAAATGGACACACTGTACAGATACATGGAAAACCGTCTCCTCCAGGTCACAGAACGTGTGTGTGGTCTGACACCTGGTGAACTCCCTCAGGTGACAGTTTGGGACCACTGCAGGCAGCACTCTCCACACCAGATCCCTGGGGTAAGAGGGGAGGACATCTGCGTCGATGAACCTCCGATAGGAATGTCAGCTCACAGAGGGAAAAGCGTCACATCAAGCCATGTCCGGACAGTGGGCTGAGGCGTAAAAGTGAAGAATATGCAGCATCAGCCCGGACATACAGAACCTCAGTGCTGTTCGAAAGGGCACTGGGAGGATATTCCTCAGACTGCTCAGATTGTGGAACACCCTGACGCGGGGGAAGGTACGGGCTGTGGGGCTGATGTCGAGTTCGGGATGAACAGGGATCAGAATTCTGTCTCCTTTCTTGCTCCAGAGGACACAGTGTGACACTGATCGTTCCCCATTTATTCATGTTTATCCATCTTTCTTGATGCAGCCATATCTGGTGTGACTTTAATGTGCTGTTCCATGACATCCTTTTATTAATGCTCTGTGTACTCTTTTCATCATCGCTAATATTAGACAGATTTGCTCCGACAGACCCTTCCTTTTCCTCCATTCATCTCATTATCACAGTTATCCATTCTCCTTCACATGCTGTGGCATTTCCATTTGTTTTATTGATGCTGACATTGAATAATTCGCTTAAAAGGAAACAAAAACACGTTTGTGAAGTTTCCTCTGAACTTGGACAGTGTTGATACATAAATAAGTGTGTTTGTACAGCAGTTTATATCCCGGAGCATATTTGCTGCATATCGGAATATATCTTCAGAATATTCATCAAATAATGGATCGAAAGTATCAAAATATTTGAAAAGGTAGCACAGCCATAGAAGGATGAAGCTACTGGATATTGTGAAGAGTAAAATGATAGACTTTCTTCTGCTCTCCATCTCTGGGTCACATTGATTCTGCCCCTTGCTCTGATCTCTCAGTCTCTTACGGGCTCGACTGGCCACTAAAATGTACCTGACTGTCAGAGTGTTGATCAACAGAATTAAAGCAAATGGGAGCATTGGAGTTAACACCTTTTCAAACCTTTTGAATCCTCTCCATACGGGATCATCATCATAGGCGTCATTGTTGGTGCAGAACCACTCGACATTGTTAATGATTAGTTCAGCTTCATACCTGAAGTAGGTGGGAATGTTTTTGAAACAGAGCAGAATGCCTGTTGTTGCTAGAACCACTGTCGCAGTTTTCTTGGTGCAATATTTCATTTTCAACTTCTGGCAACAAATGGCAACAAATCGATCAAAGGTAAAAGTGACGGTGAACCAGACGGACCAATCGGTGGCAGCACGGCGCAGGGTATAGTGAACTCTGCAGACAGTCGTCACATCCAAGAAATTCAGAGGGAAATAATAATTATTGATCCGGTACAGTATGACCTCAAGGATAATGTACAGCAGATCCGCTGTCACCATGGCAACCAGGTAACAGTTGGTGCATGGGGAGATTCCACATTTTCCTCTGAATAAAATCCCAAGTGCCAGTAAATTCACTGTGGGAGAGTGAAGGGAAAGGGAATTAGAAACTATGGAAAAATCATTCACAGTTTCTGAGGACAGTCCTTTGAACAAAATAAATCAGCCATGCCTTCAACAGGTCTCCAAGGTGGACAGATCAGGGTTAAGTTCAGATTGAACAGGTATCAGTCAGAGGGGTGGATCAGACTGCACACTGGAAGCAGGTCAGTGCTTTAATATTCCAGTGGGTAATTGTGTGTCTGAAGCTGGAGATGTGCAACTTTGGAGCAGATACTCTACCCCACCGGCTGCAACGTGTTCTATTTCCTTTTCTGTTGCAAAGTGTGTTACCTGCCAAGAAATACTCACGACTCCATTAGACTCACCCTCTGAGTTGTGTGTCTGTCCTTCACACGTCATATTTTGTGGTCTTACCTCCTGGAGATCACTTTCAACTCCACCCCCAACCCGCCAGACAAATTAACAAGCCTATCTTTATTGGTAATTCGCAAATCATTCAGGGATTTCTTTTCACTTCTAGCCTTGTTTCAGCAAAGAGGCAAGTGTTTGTTGATATATTACTGCCCAAACATTGGGTCGATGTCCCTTCATTCCTTCATACTGTTTGGCACCCTACTTCCCATTGAACTGTGTCTCTGTGACGAGACCCCAGTTGATGTGAAGGTGGATGCAGGAGGAGAGCTCTGTAGATCTGTTCCCACCACTCCACATATCGCCAATTAAAATAAAACTGCGCAAGAATGCTCATCATCAATTTACATTTCACACAAAACGATCTGTCAAACAGGTTCCTCAGCAAATACAATTGTTTGTTTGCAATCAGAAGAAAACATATTCAACAAGTATGGCATCTTTGATTAACATGGAATTGAGGAAGATCGAAGAGTAAATGGTTACCCCAATTAAAGTACTTAAATACACTCTCTCCCTCTCTCTTCCTGTTCCCCAAAGGAACAGAGAACAAAACAGGTTCTTGAGGAAAAAGATTCACTCTGAACTGATGTTGTGGGATTTTTTGTTTCTGAATTGGGGCAGGTTAGCCGGAGCAGCTTCCTCATGGCAGCTTTCTCTCCAATTCAGCTTGTTCTTAGCAAACCTTCCTCCAACTCAGCTTTATCCTCAGAACTTTCATCCAATCCAGCGTGTTCTTATCAAACATTCTACCAACTCAATATGTTTTTAAATGAGCTTCTGTGCTACTCAGATTCCGTCCAAATGAATCAGATACAGCAATAACCTCTCCAAGGCGGTCTCAATCCAAAACCTATTGACTCACGAAACCTCAACAATTCCAGACCCTTGTGTTATGAATGTGTGGGCGTACTTTAAAAAGCAGCAGAACTACCGGACACAGCTCCATGTGTTCTCAATTTGGCAACAATGTGACACTTGCTTGAACAACTCGATTAGGTCGTTCCGTGGAGACAAAAATAAATTTGAATTCGGCCAATCAATTTAAATTTTGCTCTGAAAAATATCAAACTCCAATCCAATCTGAATTGAGTATATTGAGAATCTTAATCTCCCATGACACAATCCTATGCTTTGGGAGTAAAAGACTGGGGACAATTGAACACTTGATAGGATAACTGCCAAGCCCAGCATGTAAACAGACTGCCTAAAAAATCTCTCTTGAAAAGGTACCAGTTTAATCAGTCACCTGTGATGCAGAAGTTCCTACGAAGAAGAAAAGAAGACACAGGAAGATCTAAATAGAAGGAAAGCTGGCTGGTTTTGAGATTAGAAGCGTAGTTTTGTAAATCGCAATTGGGAGTTTTATCGGACTAGTATTATAGAAGAGAAGGCAAAAGATATGTTAGAGTAAGGAATGGTAAATTATTGTCTGTTATACTTGAATAAATAAAGTTGTTGTCTTTTACTTCAAATAGTTCTTGGCCACTCGGACTTTACAGGTGACTGCACAGCATAAATCTTTGCTGTGTTGCTGGTTTTAAATTAAGCAGGAGGGTTTATCCTGTGCTGTAACAGTTTCAGTGTAAACCCTTCTGTTGAATTTAAAACCAGCAACACAGCAAAGATTTATCCCATGCAGTAATCTGTAAAAATTCAAGTGGCAAACAACTATTTAAAGCAAAGATTAACAACTTAATTTCCCAAAGTACAACAGAGAAAAATTAACTAACAACCATTTACCATGCCTTACTCTAACTTATCTGTTATCTTCCCTTCTATAATACTAGTCTGATAAAATTCCCAAATAAGATTGACAAAACCACACTTCTTATCTCAAAACCAGCCAGCTTTCATTCTTCTATTCGGAACATCCTGGGTCTTCTTTTCTTCTTGTTAGGAATTTCTGCGTCACAGGTTACTGATCGAAAAGGTACCTTTTTTAGAGAGAACAAATTTTCAAGCAGTTTGTTTTCATACTGGGCTTGGCAGTTCTCCTCTCAACTGTTCAATTTTACCCGGTCTTTTACCCCCAAGCATCAGATTGTGTCATTGGCTTTTGAGCTTGTCACGAGACTCAATTCAAACTGTATTGGAGTTTGATATTTTTCGGGGGATATTTTACACTGATTGGCTGAATTCGAATTTGCTTTTGTCTCCAGGAAACGAGCTATTCGAGTTTTTCGAGCAAGTGTTACATTGTTACCTTATTGAGAACATTTGGTGTTGTGTCCGGTAGGTCTGCTGCTTTTAACTCTCTTAAAGTACACCCACATCTTCATAACACCTCCACCCTGAAGAAAGAAAAAAAGGAACCATCAAAATGAAAAGATGGCATCGTTGTTTTCTCTACTTTTTAAACACATTGCGCTAACATACAGATCACTTTAATATAAGTTCAGCTTAACTTATTCCCATATACCGGTATGTCTCAGCAAAACTCTATCAGTTAAATCCACGATAAAGCATCTGTGATTACATTCTTCTGACCTGCAACATGTCTGATTTTTGTAATATAAGATTTTAATGAAATATTCTTATCTTTAAAATGTTCGAAAATGTAAGCAGATTGTGGTCAGTGAACACAACCGTCTCTGTCACATTGTTTGTGACATACACATTAAAGTGTTGTAAGGCCAGCACAAACTCACTAGTTCCTTTTCGATTGTGGAGTATTTCCTCTGGTGGATGTTGATCTTCTTCGAAAAGTAACCAACTGGCAATTCAAAAATGTAGGAGTACACCTCCAACTCCAATGTTGCTAGCACTTGAAAAGGTTTTGAAACGTTTGGTGCAGCTAAAACTGGTTTGGTGGTTAATATTACTTTCAAATGGTCGAATGCCTCCTGGCATGATTCTGATCACCAAACTGTTGCGTTCTTCTTCAGCAAATTGGTTAACGGTGCCACTACACGGCTGAAGTTTGGAACAAACTTCCAATAGAATCCTTCTGAGTCCTAAGAGTCAAAGCATCTCATCCTTTGAGTTTGTTCATGGAATTTCCTCAATGGCCTTCGTTTTTGCGTTCTGTGGGATCAACCTACCATGACTGGTGTTATTATGTCCTAAGAACATCACCTCTGCTTTCGCGAATTCAGTTTTATTTAAGTTTATCACTGGTTTTGTTTCTCGTAGTTGTTGAAAGAGCTCTGCAAACTGTACCATGTGATCTTTCCAGGACTTACGGAAGATCATTACATCATCCAAATAGACTGCGCAGTTTGTTAACCCAGCCACAACTCTGTTCATGAGTCTTTGGAATGTGGCGGGTGCATCCTTCATTCCAAAGGGAATCACTTTAAACTGATAAACACCATTTGGGGTTACAAACACAGAAATTTCTTTTGCTGTTTCTGACAAAGGTACCTGACAGTAACCACGCATTAAGTCCAATTGGTGATGCGACTGTGTTGTCCAACTTTCCCGATACAGTCCTCCAATCTAGGAATTGTATATGAGTCTGATTTTGTAATGCCGTTGACCTTCCAATATTCCACACAGAATCGTTTCGTCCCATTCGGTTTGGGCACAAAGATGATCGGCGAACTCCACTCGCTCTGACTTGGTTCGATGATGTTCTCATCGAGCATGACCTCCACCTCCATCTGGACCTGTCTGGCTGTGAAAGGATTAAGCTGATAGTGGTGTTGTTGTATCAGAGTAATATTCTCTACGTCTACTTCATCTACAATAGTCTTAGTCCTCCCCATCTGATTCTTACATATGTCCTTGTATTGTAGTAACAAAAACCTTTCAACTGCGTTCTATGCTCCAGGGACAGATAGCTTCCTAATCTATCCCACTCCTCAAGGACTTCTTCAGGTTTAACGTCTATTTTGAGGCACCTTAATATCCACATCATCTGGATTTGATTCCTCAATCTGAGGGGCAGCAACTCACGCCTGTTTCTTCTGTTCCTTCTCTCTCGTGTAATACGGTTTCAACATGTTCACATGACATACCCCATACTTTTTTTTCTATCTGGCATCTTTACTAAATAGTTCACCATTTTCAACCTTTCCTCAATTTGATAGGGACCACTAAACCTGGCTTTGAAGGGATCTCCTATTACTGGTAACAGAACTAACAAATTATGCCTTCGAGAAAATGTCCGAGTCTCAGAGATTTTATCTGCCATCTACTTCATTCTGCACTGTGCTCTCTTTAGATGCTGTTTGTCTAACTCTCCCTCACCTCTAATACATAATCTAAGTGTGAGATCTCCGACTTTGGCTCCGTCAATTTTTCTTTAATTAATGCCAAAGGGCCTCTCAATTCATGACCGAATATTAACTCGAAGGGAGTGAACTGAGTGATTTGTTTGGGGCATCTCTAATGGAAAACATTATGAAGGGGATACCTTTATCCCAATCATTCGGATAATCCTGACAGTATGTTCTCAACATGGTCTTCAAGGTCTGATGCCACCTTTCTAAAGCTCCCTGGGATTCAAGATGATACACACTGGATTGAAAGTGCTGTATATCTCAGCTGTCCATAACCTGCTGAAACAGCCTAGCAGTAAAATCTGACCCGTGGTCCGACTGAATCTCTGGGTAGCCCATACCTTGTGAGAAAAGCTACTGACTCCTCTACCCGGCTTTTTGCCTTGATACTCCGGAATGGATTTGCCTCCGGAAATCCGGTGGACACATCCATTATATTTAACAAGTACTGGTTCTCAGTTTTAGCTCTCCGGAGGGACCTACACAGTCAATTACAACCCGCATGAAAAGCTTTTCAAATGGGGGAATTGGCAACAAAGGTGTTGGTTTTATAACTGCCTGTGGCTGACTTACCATTTGGCTTGTAAGACATGTACAGAAAATGTTCACCACATTCTTGTGCGTGCCAGGCCAATAAAAATGTTCTTGGACCTTAGCCTGAGTCTTACATACCCCTAGGTGACCTCCTACATATAGTTCATGTGCTACCCATAACACATCCTGCCTGTATGCTACCAGTAACACAAACTGGTGCATTTCCTTTGGCCCATTTACTCCACTGCATTAACCTGCTGTTGTCTCCATTTCCATCTTAGGATTCTGTCTTTCAGATAACAATCCTCTGGTATATTCTCTGCATCCTTTTCGGTGTATGCAACCGCATATTTATATCGTTCATCGTCTTGTCTTGCTGTTGTAAGTCTTTTAGTGTTTCAAGATTAAACATTTCTGTCTGACCCTCTGTTCAAGATCGAGAACACTAACCTGCAAGTGTTTAAACCTGCTGGAAATTTTCGTACCCCCAAATCTATTCAAATCTTTCTAAACCAGTTCAAATCACGGACCCAAGCCCCAAAATTGTTACAACACGGGGTAAACCATCCTGCTTAATTTAAAGCCAGCAACACAGAAAAGATTTATCCCATGCAGTAATCTGTAACAATTCAAGTGGCCAAGATCTATTTAAAGTAAAAATTAACGACTTTTTACCAAAAGTATAACAGAGAATAATACACTAACAACTATTTACCATTCCTTACTCTAACCTTCCCTTCTATATTATTAGTCAGATGAAATTCCCAATTTATAAAAGATTTTTCAAAACCACACTTCTTGTCTCCAAACCAGCCAGCTTTAATTCTTCTATTCGGTTCATCCTGGGTCTTCTTTTCTTATTCTTAGGAATTTCTGCGTCACAGATTACTGATCAAAAAGGTACTTTTTAGAGATACTTATTTATGAACAGTCTGTTTACAGGCTGTGCTTGTCAGTTCTCCTCTCAACTGTTCAATTTTCCCCAGTCGCATCCCCCCTCAAAACATCGGATTTTGTCACTGGCTTCTCAGCCTGTCAATGTTCTCAATTCAAACTGGATTGGAATTTGATATTTTTCGGAGTATAACTTAAAATGATTAGCAGAATTTGAATTTGGTTTTGTCTGCAGGCAATGAGCTAATCGAATTGTTCAAACAAGTGTCACATTATTGCCTGATTGATAACACTTGGTGCTGAGCCTGTTGGTTCTGCTGCTTTTAAATTACACCCACATCATCATCACACTTGTAATCAACTTGTACAGAGATGTGATGAGACATGTTCGGAACCTGCGGAACTTGTACCCAGTTCTGATTTAGTTTAGGGGTAGGGACACGACCTCTGCACCACAAGAACCCGACCATCAATAATCACAGACACTTACCAGGCAAACCGAGTCCAGCTATTACAACATAGAATATGTTCCTGACCACTTCAATTGAACGATGCATTTTCTGAGTGAAGAGATCAATTACTTTGTGCTGCAAGTAACTTCTCTGATTCAGAGTGGGATAATCGCCCTTATTTTATACCCTGCAGGAAATGCCAGGGGAAAGTGTGGTTGCAAAATTTTTAGAGTTGATTATTGTCTGGTGAATTCATGAACAAAGATTACGTCAGCCGAGTTAACTCCCTGGTGATGGAGATCTATTTTGGACAGCTCTGTAGCTCTCTTGAGATGAAGAAATGTATTTGAGACATTCTTAGTCTCAAACATATCACGAAGTACTCCCGCCCAGCATTTTCATCATCGGATCCCAACAGTGTGGAAACAGGCCACTTGGCCAAAAAGACCACACTGACCTCCTCAGGACTAACCCACCCAGACCCACTCCCCTATTCTATTACTCTAAATTTACCACTGACGAATGCACCTAACCTACACATTGCTGAACAGTATGTTCAAGTTAGCATGGCCAATCCATCTAACCTGCACATCTTTGGACTGTGGGAGGAAACCAGACCAGTAAAAAATGAGGTCTGCAGATGCTGGAGATCACAGCTGCAAATGTGTTGCTGGTCAAAGCACAGCAGGTTAGGCAGCATCTCAGGAATAGAGAATTCAACGTTTCGAGCATAAGCCCAAACCAGACCACCCAGAGCAAACCCATGCAGACTCAGAGAGAATGTGCAAACCCCACGCAGACAGTCGCCCAAGGCTGGAATTGCACCCAGGTCCCTGGTGCTTTGAGGCAGCTGTGCTAACCACTGAGTCACTGTGCCACCAAAAATGATTGGCAGGTTTTGCCACAGGGTCTGTACTGACTGGGTCAGCTCTCTGTAAGGGCAGCTCAGCTTCTCTCAATAGCAGCCCCACTTCCACCATCACTTCACTATTTCTCTTGGCCCATTTAGGAGTAATGTGCATAATTCTGGTGGCACTTTCATAGAAAGGATAAGGTGGAGAGTGCTGAGAAAGATTTACCAGGATGTTTCCAGGGAAGGAAGGTTTGAGTAATAAGCAGAGGCTGGATAGACTGTGACTGTTTTCACTGGATCACAGGAGGTTGAGGGGTGACCTGATAAAGATTGATAAAATCATGAAGTGCATAACTGACGTGAATGGAAGGTGTCTTTTCCCTCTGGTCTGGGATGTCAAGACTAAGGTCATATTTTTAAGGTGAAAGCAGAAATATTGAAAACGCAGAGTTGTTTGTGTGTGGAGAATGAACACTCAGAGAACGTGGTGGATATGGGAACAGATGCAACATTTGAAAGATGTTCAGATAAATACATGAATGCGAAATGTTTGGAGGGATATGGGCCAAAGGCGGACAGGTGGGACAAGTTTATTTTGGATTAATGTTCAGCATGGACTGGTTGGACCGAAGAGTCTATTTCCGTGCTGTATGGCTCTCTAACTCCATGTCTTTATGATTGAGCTGATTCATCAACGCCCTTCACGTTGAATCTTTCTTATACACACTACAAGACCATTCATTTAAGATCCGAACCATTGTCCTGTGAAAGGAACATTTTGCATCAGGACACTATTTCATTCATTGCCATTCAGTGTGTATCTGTATCTTTGATGAACTTGACCCCAATTCATTTTGCTCATTGCTGAACTCTCTCTGCTTCTCTTACCTTTTAGAGTCTCTGCAATACGCCATCTCTGGAAAGTGGAATCTCTGCAACATTTCTCACCCCTACACCCTGTGATGATGATGTCACTTTAAAAAGGCTATTTTGTCCTTGGTCTTTTTGAAGAGTGTTCATAACGACAGAGGTCCCGAGGAATCTGGGGAGATAACATTTTAAAAATGGACGGGGAATGGCCAGTTCTCCAAGATCAGGCTTTCTCCAGTGTTTTGTTTTTTTGGTGCAGTATTCACAAGATGTTGGAGTGCGGAAGTGTTTCAAGCTTCTGGAAAAGATTCCTCTGACTTTCTCTGAAATCTCTCACTGGGTGTTGTCCCCTCCTGCCTGCAGACATTGTGTTTGAAGTTACCTTTCTATCTAGGGGTGTGCTTATAGAACGTTACTGTATTGGAACAGCTAGTTAGTTAGATTACTGTATCGGATCAGTTCGGTTTGTTATGGACCAGGCCAGATCCCACTCAAATTAATTTAAGATGGGAGCCTTATTATAAAGACAGATGTGAAGTGGTTATTTCAGATATGATGCAGCTGGTCAAACCACTCGGTTTGAAGCAAAGCATATTGAATTTAAACACTACAGTTGAAGCACAATCAAAAGGAAGTGGAATTTAGAACCACTGAACGATGGGCCAAATACTGACAAATTGGACGAGATTGGGTTAGGATATCTGGTTAGCATGAATGAGTTGGACCAAAGGGTCTGTTTCCATGCTGTACGTCTCGGTGTCCCTATTTGAAAACTTATATATTCTCAAGTAATAGTCAGATATTTTTGACTACTTTTTAATGCTAAATTTATGTGGTCGTCTTTGACATAGAAACTACTTTTGAGTGGCTGAATTTCATGCCTGTCAAAATTCATTCCGTATCATTAGCAGAAATCCAATTGATCTCTAAACAAATAAACAGAAAGAACAATGAATTATGATAATGCTGAAAACTCGGAGTGAAGGGTAACAGCCTGTTCACTGGAAGACCTGGAGGGGAGCGTGACGGTTGGCACACTGACTCATAAATGGTGATCTGTTATCTATGAAGCACTAGGGTCAACTCTTACACGAGATACATGGAAAATTCCAGATTTTTGGCCAAAAACGTGTCAACATTTACATGAGATTGACTATAATTCGAGTATATTTGGTAACTGACCCGACACAGTAACTATTACTCATGAACTGTTCCAATACAGTACCATCCCATAAACACAGCCATTTGCACAAAGGTAAATTCATCAAAAACAAAAAACAAAATAACCTTTTCAAAGTGACAGCATCATCACATCTTCGCCCTTTGGAAAAAGAACCACCAATACACAAAGACGTCTTCATTTTAAACCCTTTAGTCTTACACTTTTATTTACACTGCAACACACATACATTGACTCTAAACATGCAAACATTCACAACTACATTCTATTTCAGTCTATTTACTCCTGACACTGAACGCCTCCATTCTGCATCATCCATGTCTTGACAACACATCAACAATCACATTTTAAAATCCTGCCACGCACATAATTTTCAACTTGAATGGCTACAATAACAAGTTCCATCTAAACAGTCTGCAGCGTTATATTTCAATTTCTCCACAAACTTTAATGGGCCATAATCAGTATATACAATTGTCTCAGACACATTGCTGGCAATATAGATGTGGAAATGTTGTAACGCAAACACCAAGCTCACGGTCTCCTTCACAATTGTGGAATATGTCTGTTGATGAACATTCAATTTCTGGGAGAAATAACCAATAGGTCTTTCTATTTTCTCGTCGTCTTCCTGTAAGAACACTGCACCGACACCCACATAACCTGCATTGATGGCCACTCTGAATGGCTTTGCCTAATTGGGTATGTCTAATACTGGGGCAGTGATTATCACAGTTTTCAGGCTGTCTCAATGCTGTCTGACAGCTGACCAACAATTGAAATTTTCTGCACTTCTTCAATAAATAAGTGAGTGGAACAGTCACTCTGCCAAATTTTGGCATGAATTTCGGATAAAACCCACTTAATCTCGGGAACATTCATACTTCTGACTTCGCCATGGGATGGGAAACTCCCCAATAACCTTTGTTGTCACATTCCGTGGGTCCATCACTCCATGTCCGTAACATGGTCCAGGAATGTGACTTGGGTTTTGGTGAATTCACTCTGAGCTATGTTTATGTAAGTTTCTGGTCCCACTTTCTCAACACAGTCTTCCAAACATGAAATCGGATATGAATCAGACTTTGTAACTGCATTGACTTTGCGATAATCGACACGCAATCATGGGTACCATATGGTTTTGGCACCATTACTATGCAGGAACTCCAGTCAGTGCAATTCACTTTTATTATGTTGTCTTTGTGCGTGTATTCAATCTCTTTTTGAACCTGTGCCAAGTTTAGAGCGATACAGCTATAAGGAAGTTGCTCTCATGGAACCGCATTTCCTAATTCGACATCACATACAATTAGATGCATACATCCCAACTTAATCCCTCATATCTCTCCATGTAATAGTAATAACGCTTTCAGGTCATTTCAATTTTCCTCTGGAAGATAACTCAATAATTTGTTCCAAAGTTTTGAGAACTTCCTCGTTGTCCAATTTAATTTGAAGAATGTCCAATTCAGAATCCTCTGAACTTGTGTATTTGCTTTGTATCGTTGTTATGGACCAGGCCAAACTCAATCTACTCTATCACAACTTGACGATGCTGTTCCAAATAGTTGCAACAACCGCATAAACATCCGCTTTGCAACAAAGGTAAAAGCAAACACAGGTTCTTGCAGGAGAGATGGCACGGAGAGAGAGAAAATCAACATGAAACTGTTTCTTTGACCAGCAGCCTCCAAACCAGAATGCTTGCCCAAACCAATTCAAACCTTGAACTGGGAGAAATGACCACTCCCTTTCATTGTACAAATGTTTTAAAATAAAAGACTGAAAACCTTTTCCAAGTAGAAGTTCCCAGACATATTTGAACCTCTGCCTTTACAATCCCTATGGAAAAAAAAACATAACAATATAAGCTTGTCAAAGGAGCAGCACTGTCACACCACCCCCCTTTAAAAAAATGAACGATGGATATCCAAAGATAGTTTCATCCTAAAACCCCTTAACACTGTTCGTATCCAACAACACATATGCATTACATTGACTATCAACATGCAAACATGCTCTACTACATTCTGTTTCAGTCAGTTTACTCCTCCGTTACTCATTCAAGTCTCGACAATACGTCAGCAATCACGTTTTATTATCCTGCCACAAGCACAATTTTCTGATTGAATGGCTGTAACAACAAGTTCCATTGCAACAGTTTGCAATTTTTATCCTTAAATTTCTCCACAAACTTCAATGGGTTATGATCAGTGTATATGATTGCCTCAGATACGTCACTGGCACCATAAACATTTCCATGTAATAACACCAAACCAAGCACAAAGTCTCCTTTCAAATGTTGAATGTTTCTGCTGATGAATGTTCAATATCCTGGAGAAATATCCGAGAGGCCTTCCTACTTTATTGTCGTCTCCCTGTAAGAGCACAGCACTGACAGCCACATCACTCGCAACAAAAAGTCGGAAGAGAGGGGACCTAATTGAGGTATACAAGACAATGCGAGGCATAGATAGAGTTGATAGCCAGAGACGTTTTTTTCCCAGGGCAGCAATTGTTAACAAGAGGGGTCACAGTTTTAACCTGTTTGGCCGAAAATATAGAGGGGATGTCAGAGGCTGGTTCTTCACGTAGAGAGTTTTGAGAGCATGGAATGCGTTGTCAGCAGCAGTTGTGGAAGCGATGTCATTGGGGATATTTAAGAGACTTCTGGACATACATATGGTCACAGAAATTTGAGGGTTTGTACATTTGGTTTACCTTACATAAGGATCAATGGTCGGCACTAAATCGTGGGCTGAAGGGCCTGTTCTGTGCTGCACTGTTCCATGTTCAATGTTCTATTGATAAACGCCCTGAATATTTTTGTGTAATTAGATGTGGCTAATACCCGGGCAGTGGTTAACACAGGTTTTGTTACCTCTAAATGACATCCCACTGGTAATTCATGTGCTATCCACAACACCTCTTTTTTTAAATAACCCACTCGCAATACAACTTGTTGAAATTCTACCATTTTTGGTACCATATCTACCATATCTACCATATCTACCATATACCCTGAATATGTGATGATCGCTATTTCCTTGTTAAGACATCATTTTTAAGATAGTAACATTTAGTAATATACTCATATTTTTCTTCTGTGCAGTTTTTTTGATACAACTACTTCAGGTTTTCATCTTTCTGTTGTAACTCAGTTACTTTGTCGGTAAAAATATCCACTTTGCCCTCCCCCTGTTCTTGTTTGTCTCCACCATTCGATCAAACATGGTCTCTGATAATTCTAATCCAAATTCCGAATCGGTGATCTTTGATTTATCCTCCTGTTTCAACTGGTGGGTTTGTGACCTTGTTATCATACAGTCAGGAAAGGTCCCAGGGTACACTTCATGTCATACCTCTGTTTCCTGATTTTCCACTGGCTTTTCAACCACAGTAGCCAGCATTCCTACCTGTGATCCAGCTAGATCATTACCAAGGACAAATTGGATTCCTGGAACCAAGTGTTTCTCCAGTACTCCGACCACCACTTCTCCAATTTTCACTGGACACTCTAACCTCACTCTCCATAATGAAGCACTTCTCCTCTCAACATGAATTCCACATCCTCGCCCATTTTCTGGTAATAATCTTTCTGAGTTCTGCATCTCCTCATCTCTCTCCATCAAATATTGAGATGATCCTGTGTCTCTTAATATTCTAAATTCTTTACCTGCTGCTCCTGGCCTATGCAAGTTAACCATACCTTCGCAAGTAAATGATTTAAGAAGATCTGGCACTTCGTTCTCAACCAACCTCTGACCAACTTGGATATTCCGTGCAGCTTTTTAGCCTCCACTGTGCTTCCCTTTACCACTTCAACAAAATTCACTGGTTTTTCGTGTTTTCTGACATCTGTCACCACAGTGCTTTTCCCAACCCACCAACATTGTGATTTGACGTGGCCGACATTATTGGAGAGCCTTTTAACCTCTCTTTCCCCTTCATGGGTTTCCTTTTTACCCTCTGGTAAGCTATCCTTATGATCTTCACCGACATCTACTTTTCCCTTTCCACCTGATATTTTCTCTCTTCCCCAAATTTCTATTCCTCACGGATTGAAATTGATGTTGGAAGCCAAACTTATGAACCAACTGATAATCATCAACCATTTCAGCTGCTAATCTTGCTGTTTTAACTCTCTGTTCTTCCACATGAGTGCTCAATACCTCAGGAAGTGAATTTTTGAACTCCTCCAAGATAATCATCTCTCTAAATGCATTCTATGTTTGATCTGTTTTTTAATGCTTTCATCCACTTCTCAAAATTACTTCGTTTGATTCTTTCAAACTCAACGGATGTTTAGCCAGGGTCCCTCCTTAGATTCCTGAAACATTGTCTGTCGGCTTCTGGCACAAGCTCATATGCACTTAAGATGACTTTCTTCATCTCCTCATACTCCCCAGATACCTCCTCTGATAGGGATGCAAATACCTCACTTACACTACATAACAATTTCGTTTGGATCAAAAGAACTCACATGGTCATTGGCAATTTCATTTGTTTAGCTACTTTCTCAAATGAAATGACAAGGTCTTCTACATTCTTCTCAAACAATGTAGGCAATGTTTGGAGAGATTTAACCAGATCCCCATCAGGACTTTGGCTGTCTGGGTTTATTCATCATCACTATCTTCCTCTCTAATCCGACCTTGAACTCCATACGTTTAAACCAACTTTCTTTTTAACTGCCTCCTTCTGATGTTCAAACCCACTCTCCTTTTCCCTGTCTTCTCAATCTTCCTGCTCTTTCCTCCTCTCTTTTTTTCCTTTCTTCTGCCAGGACGTTCCTTTCCTTTTCCTTTTGCTCTGCCAAAGCAATTCTTTCTTTTTCTCTTTTCTCTGCTTTGAACCGTAATTCAAACTATTTCAGTTCCTTTTCACATTCAAATTGCTTCACCTGCAATTGACTTCGAGCCATTTCCAAAGGTTCTGGTTGTAATTCCAGCAAACGTAAATGCTGAGCTATTGGTGCAATGTCTTCTCCTGTTCCACACACAAAGACAACCCCAACTCCAGCTTGCATTCTTATCCTTGCTTTGGCTTGCTCACCTTTGGTAACAACCCCAAAGTCACGTTCCCCACCCCCTCCCCCGCCCCAGGAAACTCTTTTGTCGAGAAGAGCCAGAACGACACCAAGCACTGTTTAAACGAACCGAATTCAACAGCCAGAACAAAAGATACCAACACCTATCACTTGGCACCTTTGAGCCCAACAACCTGAACCCAACGTGGGATTAGAATACCATAGAATATACCATAGAATCCCTATAGTGCGGAAACAGGCCAATTTGCCCAACATGCCCACATCGACCTTCTGAAGAATATCCCACCCAGACCAATCCCTCTGTCCTATCACACGGTATTTCCCTCGGCTAATGCACATCCCTGCACACCGTGGGCTATTTATGAAGGCCAATTCACCCTAACCTGCACACCAAAATGGAAGTAGCCTGATGGAACCCAGGGAGAATGTGCAAACTCTACCCAGACAGTCGCCCGAGGCTGGAACCAAACACAGGTCCCTGGTGCAGTGAGGCAGCAGTGCTAACCACTCTGGAATTCTTCAATCAATCCCAACCAGAGGCCCCAATCTGTTATGGATCGGGCCAGACCCCTCAAAACATTATAGCCATTGGGAAACCTAACTGTCCCCATATGGTAACTATTGCTAAATAACTGTTCCAGTACAATGACATCCCGTTACACACCCCTTGGTAAAAAGGTCAATTCAAACAGAGATTCTTATGGGCAGCGGGGAGCAGCATTAACAGAGATTTCAGAAGAGGACAGAGGAATTCCTTACTGAAGCTTGTACCTCCTCTGGACTCACACATCGTGTGACTGCTACAGTTAAAAACAAACTAGAAAATTCTTGAACTGGGAGAACTGGCCACTCCCCTTCCATTGTTCAATTAAACACTTCCTAGTCTCCTCAACATGTCTGCCTTTACATCCTCTCTTCAAAAAAACCCAGGACAAATTAATGTTTTTAAAGTGACAGCATCATCAGATCTGTCATCAGTGACAGATTTTGAGTGCGAGCAGCAGCTGAGTTTAATCGAACCCGGAAGACTATAGCTAAGGTAAGACAGTTTGTTTTAAAATTACTTACCGGTCGTGGGCAGTGGTGCTTTTTATATTCTTCACAGAAAGAGCCGGAGCAGCAGGGAAAGTGTCGACGACCAGAGGGGCAGCCGAGAGGGAAAACACTGAGTGTACAACTCACTGTGACATCTCAATTCCAGGTTCCCCTTCTTCTACGTCCAAAAGTTTATTCATATCTGTAAACATCTCCTCTGGACAAGATCCTATTTCCGTTTCTGTTTCCAGTTTCGCTGTTAATTCTCTCAGGATAGTCCGAATGAAACTCGTGGTACCTGTATTCATAATAGTGACAAAGAGTTTTCTTAAAGTCAATGATTTCAGATCCCAGAAAGTGCCCCCAATGTTCTGATTGCAGCTGAGGTTGAGATGAGAGAATACAGGTCCAGAATTAATTCTGGCTCAATAGATAGCATCTTTCATTCATTTAATGAGCCAGTCCTTCACTGGAAGATCACAATATCAGGCTGTGATATGGTTCTCTCCAATAAGGCAGATGTTCATTGCACAAAATAAATCAAATTAAAATAAAGCGAGTGATCAAAAGATAACATAGTTTGAAATATTTCACAAAACCCCTCTAATCCCCCAACAATATAACTTTCCAGTGTTCAAGATGCAGAGAAATTGACTGTGGATTTTCCAGATTTGATTTAACTGCTTGTTCTCAGCTCTTGTCTTGCAAACTGTGATTTTTTTTTATTTTTGTGTAATATTCCGACAACGGGGAGTTTAGATTTAGTAATCTGCAGAATTTGAGCAAACGCATGGACTGGAATGTACACTAACTGTACTCTTTCACTGAGGCAACCTGTCATCTTAACTACTTTGAAAAATCTCCTTTATCAGAGAGCTTCCCTGCTTCAAAGCTCAGTCAGCTCTCTTTTGAAATGAAATGAAATGTTTTCCAAAACAATTGAGAACCTTGCCGATCACTTTTGTTTAAGCTAACAAAGTTTCCTCTGCTGTTTCCGCTGCCATGGTATGAACAAACTTGTATTAACAGGGCAGTTACCTGCTCTCCGACAACTATAATGATTCTTAAGTCATGATCTTGAGAGACCAAAGTAATTAATTTCAAAATCCATCAAAGAAAAGATGAGCAACCAAAAGCCACTGATCTGATAGTCAAACCCTAAAATAAATAATATTAACACATAAAAAACACACAGACTTCATTTGTACACAATACAAAACTGAATTTCCACCATTTAAGAAAACAAATCTGTTAATCTGAACAACGTATGCAACCTCACATGCATTCACGTAATTTTAGAGCTGTCACATAGCCTTTCCAAGTCCCTCATAAGTTTTTTTTCCTAACTTTGCATTGTGACCACATCACAGATTTCCATCTCCGGTCCAAGCTTGGAGAGTATCCAAATGCAAGCGGAGATAAGATTGTAAAACTGCTGAGATGTTTGATACAGAATGGTGGGCCTGATTCTGAGGAGGGACTGAAATCAGGCAGTGATGATGGAGAGGGGATTCTGTTGCAATTACTCACTTTGTGTATGATGTTCTGCATGATTGTCCTAAAAGAGTGAAACCTATTAATCGACTTGGAACCGAGTTTTTTTTGGCTTCATGGAATGGAATTTTATTTCAGCTGGAGTCCAAGATACGATGGTGGAACAGTAAAATCTTTGAATCACCAGTCAACTCGTCACTTCCCAAAAGGTATTTCTGTGAAGCCAAACTCCTTCCATCCCTTTTTGTATGTGACATTTGTAATTATTGATCAATAATTTCCAAATACGTTTTGAAATCTCTCTCCCCCACAGTTAATTAAGTTGTGATTATGATTCTTGCCCGTGTAAAGTATGGCCTCTCCACCTGCACCACTTGCTATTTGGTTGCCATTTTAGCAATGGATCTGCTGTCTACTAACATTAATGCATCCTGAAGCAAATTATTCATTTATATGCTTCGCAAGACCCTTTCCTGGATCTCATCCCTTGGTGTAGTTTTTTGCAATCTCTGTGTTTTGTGATTAGAGACTCTTCTGTCTGGTTCACTGTCTTCTTCAGTTTTGATCGATTTGTGGCCATTTGTTGCCAGAAACCAAAAACAAAGTATTGTACTGAGGGAACTGCAAAGATGGTTCAATTAACAACCTGCATTCTGTTCTGCATCAAAAATGTGCCTATCTGCTTTAAATATGAACCTTAGTATATAGTCAACAAAGTGCCTTTGAAATGTAAGCTGAAGAAAGCTATTTGACTGAGGCAGAATGGAGAGGGTATGACATATTGAACAAAATTATAACCGCTTTGCTCCCATTTGTATTAATTCTGTTACTCAGCATTCTGACAGTCAAGCACATTTTAGGAGCGAGTCGAGTCCGTAAGGGACTGAGGGGTCAGAATAAAGGAGAGAACCACAGTGACCCCAAGTTAGAGAACAGAAGGAAGTTAATTATTTTACTCTTCGGTATATCCAGTAGTTTTCTACTTCTTTCATGCGTTACAGCATCAGAAAAGATTATCTAACTGAAACTATCAAAATATGTAGAGACATTTCAACTAATTTGCGGAATTAAATAAAAACAACATTGGTTTATTGGTGGTGGGGAAAACAACCCTGTGAACCACAGTTTCGTAACATCATTCCAAATGGCTTCACTAAGATGACCCTTTGGCTGATGGCGACATTTTGCCCCGCAATGAATTTTCTCCAGTCTCACTGACTCTCAGAGGTATGGTACCCTATCGTCAACGTTGATGACAGGGTCACTGCTTCTGGGCAGTGATCTGACAGCAAGTGATGGGAGGAAATAGATGGCCTTCTTCAGACTCCATGTATTTCAATGCACCACCTCACCCCTCCAGAGGTCCTCAGGGCTCTCCTTGTATCGTTAACATCCACAAGCTACCAAGAAACCAACAATCGATTTGCCTGTAGGCTCATAACCTTTGATATCCGAGATTCGTCAGGTTGCACAAACCAATCAGCGACTTGTTGAAGGTCAAATCCCATTCTCCATATACCTGCTGCCTGCCCACCTGAAAACCCCACCCCCTATTGTTCAAAGTAAGCAGCAGCGTAAACTCCACTTGCAATGAATTTCGGGGACGTGCTTTTTTTAAAAAGTGAAACTACAAAAGAAATCTAGGCTTGTGAGGCATATCAAAATAACCTTTCCAGTGGAGAATTGGGAATGAATCTGTTTTCCATACTGCTTACCTTTGCTTCGAATGTACAGAATCAAATTGATCCAACCAGGTAGGAACTGACAGGAGTGGTGATCTCCAGCCTGGACTAATTTCAATCAAGTGATTCCCCAGCACCACATTTGAAATGTTCTAATCACTGAAAGGTAATCTGCCCATTCTTTCATTTTCTCTTAATGAGACCTTCAAATTGTACGTTATCTGCTCCTGTGAGTGTTTTTGTAAGCACAGAGATGTCATACAATTTTGGGGATTCATCCTCCTTTTTATTTGAAAAAGGTATTGTTGAGAGTGGCATGAATTTAGCGTTCCATATCTGATGTTTCCCATGTCAGATTAAACTTCATCTAACTGTGTCGTATCAGTAAGTAGACTTCAGCAATGGAAACAAATCCAAATATGAAAACAGAGGACAGGTTATCACAATCATATATTTCCTTTCTTTGCCTCAGTATCTAATGTACCATTTCTCAATTAACTGTCAGATAAGTGTAACAAAATGGTCACCGACCTACATTACATCGCTGTGATCAGGAACTCCCTAATATTACCAACAAGATAATGCACTTTCAATCTCATTCCCATGATCACTTCAAATCAGCAAATACCAGGATATTAATTTGGGGAATCTCGAGTAGCAGATATGAAGAAATATTATCTCTTATTCCTGCCCTATTCTGTTTCTGCCTTTCTAACAGGTTTTAGAGTTTGATGATGCATAAAATATAGAACATGAAACGGGGAATAGTACAGCACAGTACAGGCCCTTCAGCCTTTGATGCTGTGCCAACCTTTTATCTTACTCTCAGATCAAACTAACCTACACAACCTTCATTTTACGATCTTCCATGTGCCTATCCCAAAGTCATTTGAATATTCCTCATGTATTTGACTCGACTACCACTGCTGGTAGTGCATTCCACAAACCTACCATTCTCGGAGTAAAGAACCTTCTTCTAATCACCTTAAAATTATGACTCCTCACGACAGCGATTTCCACCCAGGGAAAATGTCTTTGGAGTATCCACTCTATCTATAACTCTCATCACTTTGTACAACTCTACCAAGTAACTTCGCATCCTTCTTCGCTCCAATGAGAAAAGCCCTGTCCCCGTCAATCGTTTTTCATAAGACATGCCCTCCAGTCCAGGCAGCATCCTGGTAAATCTCCTCTGCAACCTCTGTCAAGATTCACATCTGTAAAGAGGACGTTTTACACCTGAACCACACTGGGACCAACATACTTGCAGGTAGGTTTGTTCGTGCAGTTGGGTGGAATTTAAACGAGCTGAAAATGTGTTGCTGGAAAAGCGCGGCAGGTCAGGCAGCATCCAAGGAGCAGGAGAATCGACGTTTCGGGCATGAGCCCTTCTTCAAAAATGAAGAAAGTGTGTCCAGCAGACTAAGATAAAAGGTAGGGAGGAGGGACTTGGGGGAAGGGCGTTGGAAATGCGATAGGTGGAAGGAGGTCTAGGTGAGGGTGATAGGCTGGAGTGGGGGTGGCGACGGAGAGGTCAGGAAGAAGATTGCAGGTTAGGAAGGCGGTGCTGTGTTCGAGGGATTTGACTGAGACAAGGTGGGGGTAAGGGAAATGTGGAAACTGGAGAAATCTGAGTTCATCTCTTGTGGTTGGAGGTTTCTTAGACGGAGGATGAGGCGCTCTTCCTCCAGCCGTCGTGTTGCTATGGTCTGGCAAGGGAGGAGTCCAAGGACCTGCATTTCCTTGGTGAAGTGGGAGGGTGAGTTGAAATGTTGAGCCACGGGGTGGTTGGGTAGGTTGGTCCGGGTGTCCCAGAGCTGTTCTCTGAAACATTCCACAAATAGACAGCCTGTCTCCCCACTATAGAGGAGGCCACATCGGGTGCAGCGGATGCAGTAAATTATGTGTGTGGAGGTGCAGGTGAATTTGTGGCAGATATGGAAGCATCCCTTGGGGCCTTGGAGGGAAGTAAGGGGGCAGGTGTGGGCGCAAGTTTTGCATTTCTTGCGGTTGCAGGGGAAGGTGCTGGGAGTGGAGGTTGGGTTGGTGGGGGGAACAAGAATTCCCCACCTACTCCCCACCTATGGACCTGACGCGGGAAAAACGGAGGGAGTGGTCTGTTCAGAATGCTGAGAGGGGAGGGGAGGAAACTATATATCTGGTGGTGGGGTCTGTCTGGAGGTAGCGGAAATGACGATGGGTGATGCGATGTATATGGAGGTTGGTGGGGTAGTAAGTGAGTACCAGTGGGGTTCTGCCCTGGCGGAGATTGGAGGGGCGGGGCTCAAGGGCGGAGGAGATGCCGTGGAGGGCATCGTCAAGCACGGCTGGGGGAAAAATTGTGGCCTTTGAAAGAGGAGACCACCTGGGTTGTACGTTATTGGAACTGGTCCTCCTGGGAGCAGATGTGGCAGAGACATTGGGAGTATGGGTTGGCATTTTTACAGGGGGCAGGGTGGGAGGAGGTGTAGCCTAGGTAGCTGTGGGAGTCGGTCGGTTTATATTAAATATCCGTGTTGATTCGGCCGCCCGAGATAGAAACGGAAAGGTCAAAAAAGGGGAGGGAAGAGTCTGAGACCGTTAAGGTAAATTTGAGGTTGGGGTGGAAGGTGTTGGTAAAGTGGATGAACTGTTCACCAACCTCGTGGGAGCACAAAGCAGCACCGATACAGTCATCGATGTAGTGGAGGAAAAGGTGGGGGGTGGTGCCAGTGTAGCTGCGGAAGATGGACTGTTCCACATATCCTACGAAGTGGCAGGCATAGCTGGGGCCCATGTGGGTTCCCATGGCTACTCCTTTGGTTGGGAGGAAGTGGGTGGATTGGAAAGACAAGTTGTTCAGGGTGAGGACCAGTTCAGTCAGTCAAAGGAGGGTGTCAGTGGAAGGGTACTGGTTGGTACGGCGGGAAAAGAAGAAGCAGAGGGCTTTGAGCCCTTCGTGGTGGGGGATGGAAGTGTATAGGGACTGGAAGTCCATGGTGAAGATAAGGCGTTGGGGTCC
Organism: Hemiscyllium ocellatum; assembly: GCF_020745735.1. NCBI lineage: Eukaryota > Metazoa > Chordata > Chondrichthyes > Orectolobiformes > Hemiscylliidae > Hemiscyllium > Hemiscyllium ocellatum. The sequence continues at coordinate 2,188,284 of NC_083453.1, forward strand.
GTGGAACCGAAAATCATGGAGGAGGTGGAGGGCGTGGGTGATGTCCTGAACGTAGGTGGGGAGTTCTTGGTCGAAGGGGGACAGGACCATGTCGAAGTATGCAGAGATGGGTTCTGTGGGGCAGGAGCAGGCTGAGACAATGCCCCTCATTCCTGAAGAAGGGCTCATGACCGAAACGTCGAATCTCCTGCTCCTTGGATGCTGCCTCATCTGCTGCGCTTTTCCAGCAACACACTTTCAGCTCTGATCTCAAGCATCTGCAGTCCTCACTTTCTCCTGGAATTTGAACGTGTCTGGCAGGGGGATATTGATGAAATCGAGGCACATCATGCGACAGCAAAGGAAGTAAGTCAGAGTGAGTTTAGGCATCTTTAGTGATAAGAGCGTAAGGCAAGGCTTAGTTCAACACTAGGAGCATCAGAGATCAGACTGATGAGTTAAATGTGTGGAATGACCTATGAAGTTATGATATTGTTGCCATCAAATGAACATGGTTTCGGGAAGGGCATGACAGGCAATTAAACTTTCCGGAGCATGGAATCTTTAGGCGTGACAGGGAAGTGTTAAAAGGATGGTAGGGATGGAGCACAATTAATGAAGGAGTCAATTACTGCAAGAAGGAGAGAAGATATCTTAGATGGGTTCTCAAACGAGGCATTGTGGGTAGACCATTAGGAATGTTAAGGTGTAACCTACTTTATTGGGAGTGCATGACAGGCCCCCAACGAGTCAGTGGGAAATAAAGGAGTAAATATATAGACAGTCCACACAAATGTGTAAGAATAATAATCGGATAATTGGACACAGGGATTTCAACTTTTCCAACAGAAAGTTGGATAGTCATCCTATGAAAGTTTTAGAAGGGGCAGATTTCTTGAAATGCATTTGGGGAGATTTTTCACATCAACACGCAGAAGGCCCAACATAGGACTGTGCATTATTGGGTCTGGTTCTTGGAAAAGAATCTGGCCCATGGTATGGTTCAAATTTGTTGTGGTCAAAGTAAATGATGACATGCAAAATAAAAAATGCATTGGACTGGGGGAATGCAGAGTTTATTAAAATAAAGGAAAATGTTGCCATCGTCGACTGGGAACAGCTCCTTGTAGGTAAGTCTATAGCAGAGCAGTGGGATCATTCAAAAAGGAGCTGGGGAGATTGCAGGCCCAACGTGACCCTTTCGGTGGAAATACAGCAGCAGTACATTCAGGGAACCCTGGATGTCTCAGACAATTCAGGACTGGATGAGGAAGAAAAGAAAGGCTTTGAGTAAGTCCAAAAGGAGGAATTCAGATGTGGCCCGAGAGGAATACAGGAAGTACAAGAAGGAATTAAAAAAAAGGAGATGGAAGACCAAGAAGGGACATGAGAAAAGATATGCAGACAGAATTAGGGAGAAACCTAAGGTATTTTTGAAATACAAGAAAGGGAAGAGATTAACCAGGGAAAGAGTACGGACCATTAGGGACCAAGGGGGCAACCTGTGTGTGAAGCCACAGGATATCAGAAGGGTATTGAAAGAATACTTCTCTTTGGGTTTCACTTTGGAAAATTTGATCGTAGGAATGGAATTTCTGTAACAGGGATTATGAGGAACTTGCATAGTTTTAGAGAGGAAATAGGGAGATATTGTCAGATCTGTCGGGCTTGAAAACAGACAAAACCCCTGACCCAGGCAGCATTCAAGGAATAGGAAATTCGACGTTTCGGGCGTAAGCCCTTCATCAGGAGTGAGGAGAGGGTGTCAGGCAGGTAAAGATAAAAGGTAGGGAGGAGGGACTTGGGGGAGGGGCGATGGAGATGTGATAGGTGGAAGGTACCCGAAGATTTTAACCTACTGCGAGATTCAACTGTGATCTCCAGCATCTGCAGACCTCATTTTTTACCCGAAGATTTTAACCTACTGCGAATCCTCTTGCAAGGATGCCTTCCTTGAAGAAGCTCTCTTCCTCCCTCTACAAGGATTTCAGTGAGTCTACCTCCTTCCACCTATCACATCTCCATCGCCCCTCCCCCAAGTCCCTCCTCCCTACCTTTTATCTTTACCTGCCTGGCACCCTCTCCTCATTCCTGACGAAGGGCTTACGCCCGAAACGTCGAATTTTCTATTCCTTGGATGCTGCCTGACCTGCTGTGCTTTCACCAGCAACACATTTTCAACTGTGATGTCCAGCATCTGCAGACCTCATTTTTTACCAGATGAATTGTATCCCAGGCTGCTGTGGGGAGCGGAAGGGGGATGGGGAATGTGAGGAAGGATATTGCAGGGGCTCTGACACAAATTTCCACCTCATCTGTTGTCAAAGGGGAGGTGCTAGAGAAGTAGAGGATGGAAGATGTGGTTTCACATTTCAAGAGGGGTGGGAAAGATGAACCAGGACTGGTTACAGACTAGTAAGTCTGACAGCAGTGGGAGGGAAGATGTTGGAGAAAGATCTAAAGGTTAGAAGGTTATTTGAGGACTGGAGGCTGATGTCCAGTGGTATACCAGAATGATCAGTGCGAAGAGCCTCATGTAGGTTATATACAGAAATGATATTGATGGAAATGTGGGGAGAATGTGAAGCAGCTTTGAAGATGGCACCAAGATTGGTGGGGTGGTTAAGAGTGCGTGAATTTGACAGAATGATTTTACCAACTGGGTGTATGTTGACTTGGGATGACCCGAACAGCCATGTTCAGTCACAATGCGACAGCAGGAAACAAGTCCGCCCATTGATTTAGGCAAATTCAACAATTTCAGACATTTTTAATTGACCTGCACAGTGATGAGAGAAACACATGGGGAACATATTGACCATCTGTAAGTATTTCATCTTTGAAATGACTTTTGGAGGAGTGCATCTTGATTCCCAGTGCAATGTTTCCATCATGTCTGGGACACTGTCCTTACTCCATGGTGGTATTCGACCAGCGATTTCGTGCACATTCATATTATTTCCAGTGAGGCACTATATCAAAGGCCTTCTGATAATCCAAATACATCACATCCACTGCTTCACCACGTCAACTCTGCCAGTAACATCTTTAGGAAACCCTGTCAGTTCCCTCCCCTTCGCAATTCTGTGCTGCCTCTGCTGAAAGACAGAATGGTTTTTTACTTATAAAATAATTGCTTGCTCTGTAATATATTAATCATCTTCCCAACGACTGAGGTCAGATTAATAGATCTGCCACTGCCATTTTTATTGTCCAACCTTTCTTAAGCAATGATAGAGCATTTATCAAAATGCTAAAGAACTGTCCGAATTGAGATATCGATATCATTTAAACTGTGATGATCAATGTATGTGATGAAAATCTTCATGTAATAATCACTCTCTCTGTACAAATCTTTTTCACCTATCTCAGGCAAAGGCTGATAGGTCCCCTCAATATGTTAACTTTCAGTCTCATGAATTTCTCCCATATCAATTCTCTATAACATTGAATTTGTTTTTCAGTTCTCCACTTCAATGGATCATTGAATCGTGTTTGGTTTGGGGAGACTTCGTGCGTCTTTCATTTTTAAGTCAAAGTACTTATTTTGCTTCTTTACCATTTCTCTCTTTCCAATCATGAATGCCTGTCTCTTCACAGAATTGACCCACATTAGTCTTTCTTCATCTGTTTTGCTGAACATTGTGCAACCATCAGCGAACATCCACCCTTTCGACATGATGGTGCACGCAGTGTAAAATGGTTCAGCCTGAGGAAATCCTGCAGAGATGTCCTGGAGCTGAGTTGCCCATTCCCCAAACAACTACAACCATCTTCCATTATCTTCCATCAGGCTCCAAACAGAGGAGTGATTGCCCCAGATTCACATTGACTCCAGATTTGTGGTGGCTCTTTTCCTACAAATTACCAACTGTCTCCTTGATGTCAAAGACAGTCACTCCTACCTGTTCTCCAGTGTTTGTAATTTGTGATAATAACAGGAAATCATATCATGATAATCCTTTTCATAGACTGGAACATGACGATTTCCATCTTAATAAATTCATAGCCTTAGTGATAGAGGAGAAGGAAATCTGCTGTTTGGTTAGAATTAATGCAGTGAGTAAAGCTAAGTGTACCTCATGAACCAAGATCATATAAGGTTCAAACCATTGAAGCTTCAGAATAGTGGGTACACAGTTAACAGAGAGCCATGGCAGAAATTTATGAATTTATGAATGTTTAAGGAGTGGCCAGCCGAGTGGAATGTGCAGATTGTTACATGTGGGGAGTCCTGGACATTGTCAGTGTCCGAGATGACCACATGTGCAGGAGGTGTTCCCAACTGCAGAAGCTGGAGTTCTGGGTCTCGAAGCTTGAGCAGCATTTGGAGACACTGTGGCACATCGACAAGGCTGAGAGTGACCTGGTCAGCACATTTAGAGAGGTAGTCACACTGCAGCTCAAGGGACTAGAGGAAAGAAGGGAATGGGTGACCACCATACAGTCCAGAAAAAAAAACAGGCAGGTAGTGCAGGAGTCCCCTGGGGTTCCACTTACTAACCGGTATTCCATTTTGGAAGCTGATGTGGGTGCTGGTACGTCAGAGGAATGCAGTCACTGCCAAGCTTCTGGCACCACAAGCAGCTGGACTGTACAGGGGGAGGAATAAAGGAAGAGGATTAGTAATAGGGGATTCTCTCGTGAGGGGAGCAGATATCTGCACCCAAAGATGTGACTCCAGGATAGTGTGTTGTTTTCCTCGTGCCAGAGTCAGGGATGTCAATGAACGGCTGCAGGGCATCCTGAAAGGAGTGGGTGATGGGCAAGAGGGCGGGAAGAATATTGGTGCCAATGATCTGTGCAAAGTGAGGAATGACATCCTACATCAAGAATTCCAGGGATGAGGCAGGCGATTAAAATGCATGACCTCACCAATTGTAATCTTGGGATTATTACCGCTGCAACGTACCAGTGAGTATCCAAATAGGAAAATAGGACAGATGGACACGTTGCTCATGTGTTCACGAAAGAGGGAGGGTTTTAGATTCCTGGATAACTGGGACCATTTTTGGGGAAGGTGGGACTCGTGTAAAGAGGGCGATTGACACCTGAACCACACTGGGACCAACATCCTCATAGATAGGTTTGCTCGTGGTGTTGGGAGGAATTTAAACGAGTCTGGCAGGAGGAGGGGACACAGTCTATTCATGAAATAGAGACTCATCATGCTACAGCAAAGGAAGCAAGTCAAAGTGAGTTCAGCTACATTCAGTGTCAAGGGAGTCAGGCAAGGCTGGATGGTCTTTACTTTAATATGAGCTGTGTAAAAGGTCAGATTGACGTGTTATTGGTGTGGATTGACACATGAAAGTAAGATGTTGCTACCATCACACAAACATGGTTCAGGGAATGGCTGGCTTGTCAACTCAACATTCTCTTTTACAGGATCTGAAGGCGAGACAGAGGAAGGTGTACAAAGGATGGTAATGAAGCACTATTGATGAAGGAGTCAATTACTGCAAGAAGGAGAGACGTTATCTTAGATGGGTCCTCAAATGAGGCTTTGTGGAGAGAATGGAGGAATGTTAAGGGGACAGCTACTTTACTGGGAGTGTACTTTTGGCCCCCAAAGCGTCAATGGGAAATAGAGGAATAAACAAGTAAATGTTTCACAGAGATGTGAAAGAATAATAATCAGTAATCGTACAGAATAATATGTTAAAAAAAAACCTTTCTCCAGACAGCATCCCCTCCAAACACTCTTGGTGTAGGGATAACAAGGGATGGAACAGAAACATACTAAATGACAATATCATTTTCCAGGCTGGTGATTCACTCCAGCTCCCGCAGAGTCCACTGGTCTCGAATGGCCTTTATCATGCTGTGGATGACCAGGTGCTCCCCTCCAGGGACACCACTCAAGGGCGGATGTAACCGTGAAAGAGGGGCAGAGAGTCAGGAGCGACAAGCCCGTCTTCGGCCTGATGCCTGGACCTGTTAATGGCCCTCTTGGGCAGGTCTGGGCGCAGAGACATGAGAAGGCCTGGAGACTTGGCCGCTCATTCCCACACCAGGTGTCAGTAGATCAGGAAGGTGGGACTGAAATGTAAACAACATTTTAACAGTAGACCCTTCAAAAACCGATCAACAGGCTGCAAATGGACACACTGTAAAGATACATGGAAAACCGTCTCCTCCAGGTCACAGAACGTGTGTCAGGTCTGACACCCGATGAACTCCCTCAGGTGACAGTTGTTTAGGACCACTGCAGGCAGCACTCTCCACACCAGATCCCTGGGGTAAGAGGGGAGGACATCTTTGTAGATGACCCTTCGACAGGAATGTCAGCTTACAGAGGGAAAAGCGTCACATCAAGTCATGTCCGAGCAGTGGGCTGAGGCGTAAAAGTGAAGAATATGCACCATCAGCCCGTACATATAAAACCACAGTGCTGTTCGAAATGGCACCGGGAAGATATTCCTCAGACTGCTCAGATTGTGGAACACCCTGTCACGGGGGAGGGCACGGGCTGTGGGGCTGATGTCGAGTTCGGGACAGACAGGGATCAGAATTCTGTCTCCTTTCTTGCTCCAGAGGGCACTGTGTGACCCTGATCGTTCCCCATTTATTCATGTTCATCCATCGTTCTTGATGCAGTCATATCTGGTGTGACTTAAATGTGCTGTTTCATGACATCCTTTTATTAATGCTCTGAGTACCCTTTTCATCATCGCTAATATTGGACAGATTTGCATCGACAGACCCTTCCTTTTCCTCCATTCATCCCGCTATCACTGTTATCCATTCCCCTTCACATGCTGTGTATTACCATTTGTTTTATTGATGCTGACATTGAATAATTCGCTTAAAAGGAAACATCAATGTGTTTGTGAAGTTTTCTATGAACTCGGACAGTGTTGCTTCATAAATAAGTGTGTTTGTACAGCAGTTTATATCCCGGAGCATATTTGCTACATATTGGAATACATATTCAGAATTTTCATCAAATAATGGATCTAAAGTACTAAAATAATTCAAAAGGTACCACATCCACAGAAGGATGAAGCTACTGGATATCGCGAAGTGTAAAATGATAGACTTTCTTCTGCTCTCCATCTCTGGGTCACATTGATTGTGACTCTTGCTCTGCTCCCTCAGTCTCTTACGGGCTTGACTGACCACTAAAATGTGCCGCACTATCAGAGTGTTGATCAACAGAATTAAAGCAAATGGGAGCATTGGAGTTAAGACCTTTTCAAACCTATTGAATCCTACCCGTACAGGATCATTATAATATGATTCAGTATTGGTGCAGAACCACTCGACATTGTTAATGATTCGTTTCGATTCATACCTGAAGTAGGTGGGAATGTTTTTGAAACAGAGCAGAATGCCTGTTGTTGCTAGAACCACTGTCGCAGTTTTCTTGGTGCAATATTTAATTTTCAACTTCTGGCAACAAATGGCAACAAATCGATCAAAGGTAAAAGTGACGGTGAACCAGACGGACCAATCGGTGGCAGCACGGCGCAGGGTATAGTGAACTCTGCAGACAGTCGTCACATCCAAGAAATTCAGAGGGAAATAATAATTATTGATCCGGTACAGTATGACCTCAAGGATAATGTACAGCAGATCCGCTGTCACCATGGCAACCAGGTAACAGTTGGTGCATGGGGAGATTCCACATTTTCCTCTGCTTAAAACCACAAGTGCCAGTAAATTTACTGTGGGAGAGTGAAGGGAAAGGGAATTAGAAACTATGGAAAAATCATTCACAGTTTCTGAGGACAGTCTTTTGAACAAAACAAATCAGCCATGCCTTCAACAGGTTTCCAAGGTGGACAGATCAGGGTAAAGTTCAGGTTGAATAGGTATCAATCAGAGACGTGGATCAGACTGCTCACTGGAAGCAGGTCAGTGCTTTAATATTCCAGTGGGGAATTGTGTGTCTGAAGCTGGAGATCTGCAACTTTGAAGTAGACCCTCTGCCCCACCGGCTGCAACGTGTTCTATTTCCTTTTCTGTTGCAAAGTGTGTTACCTGCCAAGAAATACTCACTACCCCATTAGACTCACCCTATGAGTTGAGTGTCTGTCCTTCACACGTCATATTTTGTGGTCTTACCTCCTGTCGATCACTTTCAACTCCACCCCCAACCCGCCAGCCAAATTAACGAGCCAATCTTTATTGGTAATTCGCAAATCATTCAGGGATTTCTTTTCACTTCTGGACCTGTTTCAGCAATTAGGCAAGTGTTTGTTGATATATTACTGTCCAAAAATTGTGTAGATTTCCCTTCATTCCTTCATTATGTTTGGCACCCTACTTCCCATTGAACTGTGTCTTTGTGACGAGACCCCAGTTGATGTGAAGGTGGGTGCAGGAGGAGAGCTCTGTAGATCTGTTCCCACTGCTCCACATATCGCCAATTGAAATAAAACTGCGCAAGAATACACATCATCAATTTACATTTCACACAAAACGATCTGTCAAACAGGTTCCTCAGCAAATACAATTGTTTGTTTGCAATCAGGAGAAAACATATTCAACAAGTATGGCATATTTGATTACCATGGAATTCAGGAAGATCGAAGAGTAAATGGTTATCCCAATTAAAGTACTTAAATACACTCTCTCCCTCTCTCTTCCTGTTCCCGAAAGGGGCAAAGAACAAAGCAGGTTCTTCTGCAGAGATGGCCAAATTCTCACAGAACAGGAACAATTTAACGAATGAAAAGGTGTTGGATGTTGCAACGTTACTTGCTCTGTGTTTTTACACACGTGGTTATGTCAATAAACGTGCACCTTTGCCCATAAAGTCTTGTACATACAGATTCTTCAGAAAATGTAATGCTTTGATGTTCTTCCAGTCGCTCTATTAAAATGAGGAAAAGGATTCACTCTCAACTGATGTTGTGGGATTTTTTCTTTCTGAATTGGGGCAGGTTAGCCGAAGCAGCTTCCTCATGGCAGCTTTCTCTCCAATTCAGCTTGTTCTTAGCAACCCTTCCTCCACCTCAGCTTTATTCTCAGAAACTTCCATCCAATCCAGCGTGTTCTTACCAGACATTCTACTAACTCAATATGTTTTTAAGTGAGCTTCTGTGCTACTCAGATTTCGTCCAAATGAATCAGACACAGCAATAACCTCTCCAAGGCAGTCCCAGTACAAAACAAATTGACTCATGAAACCTCAACAATTCCAAGAAATTGTTCACATCTAAGAAATTCCCAGGGAAATAATATTTTTTGATTCAGTACAGTATGACCTCAAGGATAAGATACAGTAGATCCGCTGTCACCGTGGCGATCAAGTAACAGGTGGTGCATGGAGAGATTCCACATATTCCTCTGAATAAAATCATAAGTGCCAGTAAATTCACTGTGAGTGAGCGAAGGGAAAGGGGTTTAGAAATTATGGAAAAATCATTCACAGTTTCTGAGGACAGACCATTGAACAAAACAAATCAGCCATGACTTTAACAGATCTCCAAGGTGTACAGGTCCGGGTAAAGTTGAAAAATATGGCGCTGGAAGTAACTCAGCAGGCCAGGCAGCATCCGAGGAGCAGGAGAATCGACGTTTCGGGCATAAGCCTTTCTTCATGGTAAAGTTCAGGTTGAAAAAGTATCAGTCGGCGGCACATAGCAGACTGCTCACTGTCAGCAGGTCAATGCTTTAATATTCCAGTGGGGAATTGTGTGTCTGAAGCTGGAGAAGTGTAATGTTGGATTTGACCCTCTGCTTCACCCGGTGTAACGTGTTCTATTTCCTTTTCTGTTGCAACGTGCTTAACCTGTAAATGATAATACTCACTCCCCCATTAGATTCACCCTCTGACTTGAGTGTCTGTCCTTCAGACATCATTTTGTGGTCCTCCTGTAGATCAGCCTTACTCATCATTACTTTTGACTCCTCCCACAGTGCTCCAGCCACATTAACGAGTCAATCCTTGTTGCGAATTTGCATTTATTGGAGTGGCAGGGTGGCTCGGTGGTTAGCCCTACCACCAGATAACATCAAGGATCCGTGTTTGATCCCAGCACTGGGTGACTGTCTGTGCGGAGTTTGTGTGTTGTTCCCGCATCTGCTTGGGTTTCCTCCCACAGTTCAAAAAAGTCCAGATTAGGTGAGTTCGCCATGCTAAATTGCCCATAGTGTTCAGGGATGTACAGGTTAGTTGCATTTTGGGGGGTAAATATAGGGTAACAGAGTGGGTCTGGGTGGTTTACTCTTCGGAAGGCTGGTGTGGAGATGTTGGGCTGTACGGCCTGTTACCACATTGTTAGGGATTCTAAGAAGAAAACCAAAAAAATTCTTTTTATTTTCCCTTTTATACTTGTTTCAGCAATGAGTCAAGTGCTTATTAATATACATTGTACAAGAAATTGGGTAGGTTTCCCTTCATTCCTTCATACTGTTTGGCACGCAAATTTCAATTGAACTGTGTCGCTGTGACGAGACCCCAGTTGATGTGAGGGTGGATGCGGGAGGAGAGCTCTGTAGGTCTTTTCCCACTGCTCGGCATTTCGCCAAGTGAAATAAAACTGCACAAAAATACACATCATCAATTTACGTTTCACACAAAACGATCTGGAAAACAGGTTTCTTAGCAAAAACAATTGTTTGCCGTCAGGACAAAACATATTCACAAAGTATGGCATCACTGATCAACATGGAGTTCAGGAAGACAGGGAGTAAATGGTTTTCCAAATTAAACGTCCCAAAAGACAATCTCTTCTGCTTTCTCTCTCCCTCTCTCCTTTCTCTCTCTCTGTCTCATTGCGTTCCCGAAAGGAGCAGAGAACAAAACATGTTCTCGTGCAGAGATGTTCAAATTGCGAAAGGACACATACAGTTTGACGAACAAATTACTCCTGAACACAAAATGAAACGGTGTCGGATGTTGTACAACATTTGTTCTGTGTTTTAACACGTGTGGTATGCATCTTTGCCTATGAAGTCTTGTGCATACAAATTCTTCAGAATCTGTTCTCCCAGTCTCTGTTTCAATCTAAAGATTAGGTTTCACTCTGAAGTGATGTTGTGGGATTTTGTTTGTTTCTGAACTGGGAGAGATTATCTGGAGCAGCTTCCTTATGGCAGCTTTCTCTCCAATTCAACGTATTCTTTACAGACTTACCCCCAACTCAAGTATATACTCAGAACCTTCCCTCCAATCCAGTGTGTTCTAACCAGGCGTTCTGCCAACTCAACATGATTTAGTGAGGTTCTGTGCTACTCAGTGTGTACTCAGCAGATTCCCTCCAAATGAATCCGATACAACAATAACTCTCCAAGACAGTCACTGGTCAAATCATATTGACTCATGCAAACGCAACAATTCCAGACACTTTTAATCAAGCTGCATGGAGATGTGAGATACACATGGGGAACAGGGGGATACTGTACCCAGGCCTGCTGCAGTTCAGAGGTTGGGACACTACCACTGCACGACAAGAGCCCTACTCTCAACAATCACAGACACTTACCAGGCAAACCGAGAACAGCAATTGCAAAGTAGAAAACATTCCTGACCACTTGGATTGGTCGATACATTTTCCGAGTGAAGAGATCAATTACTTTGTGCTGTGTAAGCAATCTGATTCAGAATGGGATAAAGCCCCTTATTTTATAACCTGAAGGAACTGACAGGGGAAACGGTGGTTGTAAAATTATTCAAGTTGATTATTTTCTGGAGAATTCACAAACAAGGATTACGACAGCCGAGTTAACTCCCTGGTGATAGAGATATTTTGGACGGCTATGTAGTTCTCCTGAGATGAAGAAATTCAATTGAGACATTCTTAGGCTCAAAGATATCACAAAGAATTCCCGCCCAGCATTTTCATCATAGAATACTGACAGTGTGGAAACAGGCCAGCATCTGGCCAAAAAGACCGCAGTGACCCTCTCAAGAGTGACCAACCCAGTCCCATTCACCAGCATTATCCCAAATTAATGCACTAAGTTACACATCACTGAATAGCATGGACAATTGACTTAACCCTCACATCTTTGGAATGTTGGGGGAAACCAGAGCAAACCCACACAGACACAGCGAGAATGTGCAAACATTATACACACAATTGCATGAGGCTGAAATTGAACGCGGGTCCCTGGTGCTTTGAGATAGCAATGCTAACTACTTAACCATCGTGCCACCCGAAATGATTGGGCCCTCCCCGGTGGGAGGTTTTGCCACAGGGTCTGTGCTGAATGGGTCAGCTCTCTGTAAGAACATTCAGCTTGTCTCAATCAGCAACCCCACTTCAACCATCACTTCACTGTTTCCTTCGGCCAGATCAGAGTAATGTGCCACGTTCTAGTCGCCCTCTGGTACAAAGGATAAAAAATAATCTGGAGAGGGTTCATAAAAGATTCACTTGGATGTTCCCAGGAATGGAAGATTTCAGTTGTTGGCCGTTTTCATAGGATCGCAGGAGTTTGAGGAGTGATTTATAAAGATTGATAAAATCATGAGGTGGGTAAATCCCTCCAGTGTGGGATTTCCAGATGAGGAATATATTTTAATGTGAAAGGGGAAGGATTGAAAAAAAGACTTCAGGATATTATGTTTTAAGCACAGAGTGTTTTGTGTGGAGAATGAACACCCCGAGAAAGTGGATATGGGTACAGTTACAACAGTTAAAAGACCATTTAGATCAATACATGAATGAGAAATATTTGGAGGGATTTGGGCCAAGGGCTGGACTAGTTTATTTTGGAGTTATGGCCAGCACGAATTGGATGGATTGAAGAGTCTGTTTGCGTGCTGTCTGACTCTCTGACTCTATAGCTCGATGATTGAGCTGATTTGTCAATGCCCTTCACATTGAATCTTTTTTTACAAACACTCCAAGACCATTCATTTCAGATCCTAACCACTGCCCTGTTAAAGGGACTTTTTGAATCAGGGCACTCTTTCATTCCCTGCCATTCAGTGTGTATCTGTCTCTTTGATGAACTTGCCCCAACTCCTTTTGCTCATTGTGGATCTCTCTCTGCTTCTCTTACCGGTTTGAGTCTCTGCAATACGCTATCTCTGGAAAGAGGGATCTCTGTAACATTTCTCACCCCTACACCCTGTGGCGATGCTGTCACTTTAAAAGGCTATTTTGTCCGTTTTTTTAAAGAGTGTTCGTAAAGGCAGAGGTCCCGAGGAGTCTGGGGAGTTTAACCGCTTAACAATGGAAGGGGAATGGCCAGTTCTCCCAGATCAGGCTTTCTCAGGTTTTCTTTTGCTGCAGCATTCATGGGATGCTGGAATACGGAGGCTTTACAAGCTTCAGGAAAGGATTCCTTTGCCTTTCTCTGAAATTTCTCTCTGGATGTTGTTCCCTTCTGCCTGTAAGAATGTGTGTTTGAATCTCCCTTTCTGCTTCTGGTTGTGCTTATGGGATGTTACTGTATTGGAACAGCTAGTTAGTTAAGTTCCTGTCTCGGGTCAGTTAGGTTTTTTTGTGGACCAGGCCAGATCCCCTTCAAAATATTTTAAGAAGGGAGCCTAGACACTGACTTTTTCTTATTGTCAATTCAGATGTGAAATGGATATTCCAGGTGTGATGCAGCTGGTCAAACCACTCAGCTTAAACAAAATGTATTTAAGTTAAACATCACAGTTGAAGCACAATCAAAAGAAAGTGGAATTTAGAATAACTTAATGATGGGTCAAATGCTGACAAATGGGACGAGATTGGGTTAGCATATCTGGTGAATTCACTCTTAGCTATGTTTATGTAAGTGTCCTGTTCCACTTTCTCAACATAGTCTTCCAAACATGGAACGGGGTATGAATCAGACATTGTAACTGTGTTGACTTTGTGATAATCTACACGTAATTGTTGGGTACCATGTGGCTTTGGCACCATTACTACGGGGAAGCTCCAGTCAATGCAATTCACGTTGATTACGTTGCTTTTGCGCACGCGTTAAATCTCTTTTTGAACTTGTGCCAACTTTAGAGTGTTACACATATAAGGAGGTTGCTCTATTGGAACAGCTTTTCCCAAATCTACATCATACATAATTAGATTCGTACTTCCCAGCTTATTCCCACACATTTCCCCATGCAACAGTAATAATTCTTTCAGGTCATTTCGATTTCGTCTTGAAGATAACTTATTAATTTGTCCCAAGTTTTGAGAACTTCCTCATTGTCCAATTTAATTTGAAGAATGCCTATTTCAGAATTATCTGAACTTGATTCTTCATGTTGTATCATTGTTATGGACCAGGCCAGACCCCATCAAAACATTTTAAGAAGGGAGCCCTGACCCTAGCCTTTTGAGCTGTATTAAACAGGTGTAGAGTTGATATTGCAGGAGTGACACAGCTGGCCCAAACACTTAGTTTAAAATAAAACAGAATTTATTTGCAGATTACAGAACGAAACACAAACAAAAGAGAACTAAATTTTGAATAACTTAACCTTGCTGAAAACTCAATCAACTCTGTCACAACTTGATGAGGCTGTTCCAAATACTTGCAATATTTTCTTAAACATCCGCATTGCAACAAAGGTAAAATCAAACACAGGTTCTTACAGGAGAGATGACAAACAGAGAGAGAAAATCAACATGGAGCTGTTTCTTTGACCAGTGGCCTCAAACCCAGGATACTTGCCAAAACGAAATCAAACCATGCCTTGAACTGGGAGAACTGGCCACTTCCCTTTCATTGTACAAGTGTTTTAAAATAAAGTACTGCAAAGCATTTTCATGTAGAAATTTCCAAACCTCTGCCTTTACAACCCCTCTGGAAAAAAAAGCCAAGGCCAACATAACCTTTTCAATGGAGCAACATCTCACATATCGCCACTTCAAACAAAATGAACCATGGATATCCAAAGATGGTTTCATTCTGAAACCCCTAAACACTGTTGGTAGCCAACAACGAATATGCATTTTCTTTATTATGAGCATGCAAACACGCACTACTACATTCTGTATCTGTCATTTACTCCTCCATTTCTCATTCAAGTCTGACAATATGTCGGCAATCATGTTTTCTTATCCTGCCATATGCACAACTTTCTAATTGAATGACTGTAACAACAAGCTCCATCCGAACAGACTGCAATTTATGTCCTTAAATTGCTTCACGAACTTAAATAGATTATGATCAGTGTATATGATTGTCCAGATACGTTACTGGCACCATAAATGTTTAAATGGTGTAACACCAATACCAAGCACAAAGTCTCCTTTTCAAATGTTGAATGTTTCTGCTGATGGCTGTTCAATTTCCTGGAGAAATATTGATAGCTCTTTCTATTTTCTCGTCATCTTCCTGTAAGAGCACAGCACTGACATCCACATCACTCGCATCGATAACATCCTTGAATGGTTTTGTATAATTAAATGTGGCTAATACTGGGGTAGTGGTTTTATAGGTTTTCTTACCTATAAATGGCCTCCTTCTGGTAATTCATGTGATACCTACACCACATGTTGTGGTTCTGTTCGCCGCGCTGGGAATTTGTGTTGCAGACGTTTCGTCCCCTGTTTCAATGACATCCTCAGTGCTTGGGAGCCTCCTGTGAAGCGCTTCTGTGATGTTTCCTCCGGCATTTATAATGATTTGTAACTGTCGCTTCCGGTTGTCCGTTCCAGCTGACAAAAAACAAAACAAAAAAAAAGGCACTAAAGACAAAATGGCCAAATTAACACACAAAACAGAGAGGACACCGCAACACACTCCTGGATTAGAAATCTCTCCCACAGACAGCTCACAGACACGGAAAGAACAATACTGGTCAAGGGACTCAACTACAACCACAGGGACGCCAACACAGCAGACTTCCTAGCAGCACTAGAATGCACACTCAGGAACAATGGACTGACAGAAGAGACACAACAAACAGTGAGAGAAAGTATCGTACCTCTGATGACAAGGAAAAGACAAGCACATAACCTCAACACCAAGGAGGGGGAAGCACTAAAAGCACTAAGAAACGATAAGAACATAATCATAATACCAGCAGACAAAGGCAGAATGACGGTCATCCTGGACAAAGCAGACTACATCAAAAAAACACAACAAATACTTGCAGCTACCAACACCTACCAAAAGAGGGAGCTTGACCCCACCCCACTGCTCACCAATTGGAGAAACAACACACTGAGGAATGACAATAAAACGGACAGATAACCAGGTTTGACCGACAGAGAATGAAACCTGAAAGCAACAACACCCCCAGACTCTATGGACTACCTAAAGTGCACAAACCAAATATCCAACTCCGACCCATCGTATCACGACCAGGGACACCATCACACAAACTGGCTAAAGAACGCCAGCAGAAACTGAAACACCTGATCAGCGAATCCAGACACTCTATACAATCAACACAGGAATTCTTGGACATCATCAGAAATATACACATAGACAAGGAAGAAACTAAGGTCTCATTCGATGTAAAGGCACTGTTCACCTCTATCGACAAAACCATAGCCAGAGAAACAATAGCCAACCTGCTGGACACACAGAACAGACAGCAAGAGGGAACCTATCAACAAAGACTCATACTCAAACTACTGGACCTGTGCCTCACAACATACTTCACATTTTACATCCAAATATATGAACAAATCAACGGCACACCCATGGGCTCACCCATCTCTGGATTAATAGCAGAAGCGGTAATGCAAAGGTTAGAACAAACAGTTTTACCGCAAATTCAACCCAAACTCTGGGTCAGATATGTGCATGACACCTTTGTAATCATTAAAAACACAGACATAGAGAACACACACCGGATCATCAACGCCACACTCACAGGAATCCGATTCACGAGAGAGGAAGAAAAGGACAACCAACTCCCATTCCTAGACACGATGGAACAGAGAACACCGAATAGAGAATTCACCACAAAGGTATACAGGAAAGCCACACACACAGACCAAGTTCTAAACTACCAAAGCAACCACCCCAACACACACAAAAGAAGTTGCATCAAGACACTGTTCAAAAGGGCCACAACACACTGCAGGACACCAGAACTGCAAAAAGAGGAAGAAGAACACCTATACAATGTATTTGCCAAAAACGGATACCCGCGCAATTTCATCAACAGATGCTGAAGGGAAAGACAACGGAATGAGGACATGCCACAAGCCAAAGGACGAGCCACACTACCATACATCAAAAGAATTTCTGAACTGACAGCCAGACTACTGCAACCGCTAGGACTCATAACAGCACACAAACCAACAGCCGCTCTCAGACAACAAGTTACCCGGTACCCAGCATGAGCAAAACCAATGTACTGTACAAAATCACATGCAAGGACTGCACAAAACACTACATAGGACAAACAGGAAGACAGATAACGTCCGCATCATTGAACACCAACTACCCACGAAATGACATGACCAGCTATCCTTAGTAGCCACACACTCAGGTGACAAGCAACATGAGTTCGACTGGGACAACACTACTATAAAAGGACAAGCCAAACAGAGAACAGCCAGAGAATTCCTAGAGGCATGGCACTCATCCACAGATTCAATCAATAAGCACATCGACCTGGACCCAATAGTCTGGCTACTGCAGCGGACAGCTGGAACTGACAACCGGAAGTGGCAGGTACACATCACTATAAATGCTGGAGGAAACATCACAGAAGCGCTTCACAAGAGGCTCCCAAGCACTGAGGATGTCACCTAGATAGGGGACGAAACGTCTGCAACACAAATCCCCAGCTCGGCGAACAGAACCACAGCAACGAGCACCCGAGCTACAAATCTTCTCCCAAACTTTGAACCCACACCATCTCTGTGTTTTATAAACCACTCGCAATGCAACTTGATGAAATTCTGCCATTTCTCATCTGCCTGAATATGTGATGATCTCTGTTTCCTCATCAAGCCATCATTTTTAACATCGTAACTTTCAGGAATGTCCTCAATTTCGTCTGTGTTTATTTTTTTTTTATACAACTGCTTCAGTTTTTCATCTTTCTGTTGTAATTCAGTTAATTTGTCGGAGCTAAAAATATTCACTTTATCCTCCCCCTGTTCTTGTCTGTCTCAACCATTCGATCAAACATGGTCTCTGATAATTCCACTTCAAATTCCTTATCGGTGATCTTTGATTTCTCCTCCTGTTTCAACTGGTGGCTTTGTGACCTTGTTATCACACAGTCAGGAAAAATCCCAGGGTACACTTACTGTAATAGATCAGTGCCTGGTTTTACAATGGCTTTTCAACCACAGTAGGCGGAACACCACCAAGGTCACTTCTTTCACCCCCCGTAAACTCTCAGCGATTACTACACTAAGCACTGTTTAAACCAACCAAGGTCAACCGCCGGAACAAAAGACACCAACATCTAACACTTGTCACCTTTGTATCCAACAACTCTAATCCAAAGCGGAATTGGAATAACATAGAAAATACCACAGAATACCTACAGTGTGAAAACAGGCCAATTGGCCCAACAAGTCCACAACGAGCCGCCAAAGAATATCCCACCCAGACACATCCTCCTATCCGATCACCCTGTATTTCTCAAATTAAATGCACCTAACCTACACATCCCTACACTCCATGGACAATTTAGCTTGGCCAATTCACTCTAACCTGCACATTAAAACTGAAGCATCCGGAGGGAACCCAGGCAAACGCGGGGTGGATACTTAAACTCTAGAGACAGCAGGCTGAGGAATCAAACCTGGGTCTCTGGCGCTGTGAGGCAGCAGTGCCAACCACTCTGGAATTCTTGAATCAATCCCAATAAGAGGAAGACCCAATTTGTTGTGGACCCCTCAAAATATTTTAACCATTCGAAAGCCTAACCATCCCGACATAGTAATGGTTCCAACATGACAACATCACATAAACACACCTCTTAGTAAAAAGGCAAATTCAAACACAGATTCTTACAGGCAGCAGGGAGCAACATTAACGGAGATTTGACAAGAAGGACAGAGGAATTCCTTCCTGAAACTTGCAACTCCCCTGGACTCACACATCTTGTGATTGCTACAGTTAAAAACAAACTAGAAAATACATGAACCTGGGAGAACTGGCCACTCACCTTCCATTGTTAAATTAATTACTTCCTAGACTGTTCGATGCCTCTGCCTTTGCAACCTCTCTTCCAAAACGTCCAGGACAATATAATCTGTTTGAAGTGACAGCATCATCCCAGGTTTTCCAATAGTGAAAGTTATCTTAAATTCTGCTTTATTTTGTTCATGCTTGAACTTTAGGGTTTAAGTAAATTTCGCTTTGCTGAACAGCAGAGTGGTTCGGGTTATGAAGTTGAAGACATGTATTGGACATTTAAGGGAGAGTGAAAGCGGGCAAACACCTGTGATGTCACAGAGTATACTGGACAATTTGAAGATGTAACATTTGCCAATAACTCAGATACTGAGATGTTTTCTCAGCAATTCAAATTCAGCGAATCAGTTTAAATTATGCTGCAGGATACTAAAATCCAATCGAATTTGAATTTTGCTGTTTTGACAACATTGAACCAATGAGACGATCCGATGTTTTGGGGCATAAAAAAGCAGGCATTTTGGACTTTTAGCCAGAGAAAGAGCATCTTCTGCCTTCGACAGACTGCCCACAAACTCTCGCTCTGAAAGGTAACTTTTTCAGATGAAAAGTCTCTGCAGCAGAAGACCGATGACGACCCAGGGAGATGCACAAACATAGGAAGCTTGACACCCAAAACTAACAACCACGGTCTGGTTTTGAAAATCGATTTGCTATAAATGTAATAAGGGCTTTATCGGGTCAGTGTATTGTTATAGAGTGGGAGATAGATAACAAACCTTTAATAACACGGAGGCATCACAATGTAAATGGTTGTTGTTTAACATTGTTTTTTGGAGTTAAAGAATAAAATTGTTTTTTTTTTCTTTAAATGGTGGAATGTGGATAGTTCTCTGTCACTCATACTTCCACAGATTACGGGGCGAGGTGAGCTTTTCTGTGTGTTTGGTTTAATTAGCAGGAGTGTTTACCCTGTGTCATAGCAGTTGCATCACACCTGGATTAACTAATTCCCATCTGCCTTTGCAATAATAAAACATTAGGGTCTTGGTTACTTTCTTAAAATATTTTGAGGGGGTTCTGGCCTGGTTCATAATAACACTCTCTAACACCCTTTGATGAAATGTGTGCCCCAAAACGACACAATCAACAGGATTTATGCTTCCAGTGGATGTGTCTAGGGTTGTGAAGTTTCAGTTCTTCGTCTCATACATTAAAGATTGCGTTCTCTTCCTTCAGACTGAACTCTAATATTAAACCAATGGGGCGTCTAACCATTCCCTGAATTTTATTCGCTCCCGTCCATGTTCCCTTCCCTTCCAGGAATGTTCTATCCCATTCCAAGTTATAAAATCGACCATATTCAGTGACTGTCATTTGTAACTTCATTTCAATTTGTCATTCCAGAGTCCTGAAGGGGAGAGCTGAGAAGATTGTGGAGGCATTGGTGGTGATCTTTCAGGAATCACTGGAGTCAGGGAGGGTCCCAGAGAACTGCAAAGTGACAGTGTTCTTTAAGAAGGGATGGAGGCAGAGCAGTGAAAACTACAGGCTGGTTCACCTGACCTTGATTTTGGTCAGGTTTTAGAGTCCATTATGAATCACAGACCCACAGAAGTGATACAGCGCAGAGCAGGTCATTGGGCCCATCTAGTTTGCAATGACCCAAAGACATCCAGATACCCTTCCTATCCCATCTTCCTGCACACTTCCCAGAGCGTGGCAGTTTACAGCACCTACAGTGCAGATTCAGACACTTTTTAAAAGAGTTTAGGGGCTCTGCCACCAACACCAACTCAGACGGTGAACTCCAGTCACCCACCACCCACTGCGTAAAAATGTTTTCCTCTCCATAAGACCATAAGAGCAGAAATTAGACCATTCAGCCCCATGAGTCTGCTCTTTCATTAAATCATGGCTGATCAGTTTCTCAATCCAAGTCTCCTGCTTTCTCCCTGTACCATTGATCCAGTTGCCAATCAAGAGCATATCTATCTCAGTCTTAAATGTAGTTAATGACCTGTCCTCCACAACCATCTGTGGCAATGATATCCATAGATTCTCCACTTGCTGGCTGGAGAGAATTCTCCTTATCTCTGTTCTGAAGGGGCTTCCCTTTACTCTAAGGCTATATTCTCGTGCCCTCGCCCCTCTTACCAATGGAAACATCTTCCCAACATCCAATTTGTCCAGGCTGTTCAGATTTCTCTAAGTTTCAATTAGATCCTCCCCTCATTCTTCTAAACTCAATGGAGTACAGACCCAGAGTCCTTAAACATTCTTCACATGTTAATGCTTTCATCCCTGGGACGATTTGCATGAAGCTCCTCTGAACATGCTCCAGGGCCAGTCCATTCTTCCTGAGAGATGTGACCAAAAATTGCACTCAATACACCAAATGTGGGTCTGACCAGAGCTTTGCAATGCCTCAGAAGTATTTCCCTGCTTTTATATTTTGGTCCTCTCAATTAAATGCCAACATTACATTTGCCTTCCTCACTAATCACTCAACCTGCAAGTTCATCTTGAGAGAATTCGGTACTAGAACTCCTAATTCTCTTTGCACTTCAGACTTCTGAATTTTCTCCCCAGTTAGAAAATAATCCATGCCTCTATTGTTCAGATCAAAATGCATGACCTCACTCTTTCCCACATTGTAGTCCAGTTGCCACTTCTTTGCCAAATCTCCAAACCTGTCCAGATTCTTCTCCAGCCTCCCTGCCTCCTGCAAAGTACCTGTCCGTCTTCCTATCTTTGTATCATTCCCTCTCGTCTTTCTGCCACTTTGTTGAATCTATGAGCCCATGGTTTTGAACTCTCTTCCAAAGGAAACGGGTTCCTCCTGTTCAGTCCATCTCTACTCTTCACAGTTTTGTCCACATGGATATTTGGGATGAGATTGTGGAGTGATTGGAAGTGCATGGTGAAATAGGGTGAAGTCAGCAGGGCTTCATCAAGGGGAGGTCATGCTGGACAAACCTGTTTGATGTCTTTGAGGAAGTAATGAGCAGAGATTGTTTCTTCAATCACTGATGCACTCACACAGATATCAGGCTCCACTTGAACTGGGTGATCATTAAACCAGACGTTTATTTTGATTGGTTCTGATTTGGCTGTTGCTAAGCAACTTACCTTTTCCAATCCAGATGTATGTCGCTTTTTTCAGGGTGTTCACTCTCCTGGATACTACCCTGTGACTTCTCTTACTCAATTCAGATCCAGAGAGATTCTTTTGATCTCTTGAGAACGCATACCAGCAGCAACTACAATGGTTTTCCAGCCCGTATCTGGAAGCAAATGTTAGCTGTTTAGCCGAGGCTTGGCTTTGTTGTGGGGTTTGGTTGTGGGCTGACCTCAAGTCCCTCTGTTCAGAATGTGTCCTTCAATATTTCTTCTGAGACACTCCGGGTGCAAGAGGTGGGCTGCTGTCCGGTACAAACCACCTGTACCCGAGGCTGTGTGAGAGGAACTAGACCCAGTGGGAAAACACTCCAGGAGAAGCTACAAGAGAAAGAACATCAAAATGCTGCAACATGTCATTCGATTTGATGCATCTTACAGTGTTCGCAGTGTTGGTGGTGGAAGCTGAATAGTCGGATCGACACACATTGATTACACAGAAGGATACTGAAGGAAATGTTACTTGGATTGGCTGCCTGCATTCCCTGCTTGCAGATTGTGTGCTTTTCAAACAAAATAGAATGATTTCGAACTTGGCCCATACCAGTCCATCACCGGCACCTCTACATCAGTGTTGAACTGCACTTAGTGTCTGTTTACTGAATAGAATGGACTTGTTGATCCCAGTGAATACACATTACTGTCGGTGTAGAACTGCACTCTGTTTGATTCTCAGCTAGAATGTAAAACCTGCTCCTTGTGATCATATATGACTGGGGTTATCTGTCAGTGTTGAACTGCTCACAATTTGCATTAATGATCAAAGCTGTATCCATAAAGCTGGTTGAACAATGAGTCCTGGGACTATCTGTCAGAGCATAACTGCATTCAGAAGCACTAACTGGACTCGATTATCCGATCACATATACAGATATTCTTGAAATTCTTTGTCAGTCTATAACTGCTCTCAGTGAGTGTAATTAACTGGAGGAGAGTGTGTGATTTACAGGTTTATGGACTTCCTCCAATAAATCCACAATATCCTATCCAAATTGCTACAATGGTAAGGGATGGGGGTGCACTTATGTAAAAGTGTCTAAAATTATCCCCTGTGCTATGATAAAATTTATCAGTCGTCACAGCTTCTCTGGAGGACCTCATATCTCATGCATATGTCTGAAGGAGGAATGTGTCTCTATTACCACTGCTATTCAAACCCTTTGTGGGGTGGTTAACAACACCCACCTTCATTATGTTACCTCTAATGGCACTAATGTTTTCCCAATTATTGGATGGGTAGAAACATTCTGGGATGTTGTTCATGTCTCTTATCAAGAGACCCACCTCATTCGACTAAATGATTTTCAGCCTTTACGTTCGGGACCAAACTAAATAATCATGAATCACCCAGATACTGCAGGAAGTCAGAAAGATAGGCCCGTTTCTTATTGGGAAGGTGCCTCCATTATCTTTGCTAAACCTGGATATTATTTTTTCAGAGATAATAATGCATTTAAATACCTTGCCCTAAATAGAGCAAGTACTCCTTGTGTTGTAGCTGAAGGAACACTATTTCCAACTGCTGTTCCCTGTCCAATTACCTGGCAACGAGATTAAAATTCCCCTGTTAAACGTTCAGTTTTTCCTGACTTTTGTGCAGAATGGAAGAATCCAAAGGCCACATCAAGAGGTAAAACTCACTCATTGGCATATGCAGTTCTTAGTGTTCTTTTCGTAGGATGGTTGTCAGGAGTTATTAGTCATCAAAACCGCAATTCCGGAATTATCTCATTGTCGACTCACGATTTTGGGAAATGAGACAACTGCTGCCCTAATAGAAATTAGGGACATACTTTCAGAATTGTGCCTAGTTACCCAACAGAACCGTTATGCACCCGATTACATACTTGTGAAAGAAGGTGGAGTTTGTGCCATAGTCAAAGGGAATTGAATCATGGGGGTCACTAATTTTATTGAAAACATTACGAGACATAAAGATAAATTCCGCACTTTTGTCAACCAAATGAATGAAGGTGCAGGATGAGGAGGTTGGCTTTTGGCTCTGGTACAACTGGCTAAGCAATATGGCTCTATATGCTGCTATTGTTCGAGTTGGTACTTTTGTTGGTATTGCTCTTGTTAAGTGTATTATTGCCAGATATTAGCTTGTATTGACAACATTTGTTCCACCCAGAAAATAGTTCTCCTTCACTCAGATGATGGTGAGGAAGCACCATTGCCTGCCCTTGGTTCCTCTTCAGAGGAAGAGGAAGTATGGTAGTCATTCACTGCCATCAAATTGGATTAATTTTATACATGTCTTTATGATGTGGTCACGGAATGACCAAAAGCGGGAATGAGTCTATTTACAAGGATGTTGCCAGGCTGGGAGGATTTGAGCTATTGTGAGAGGCTGAACAGACTGGGGCTGTTTTCCCTGAAGTGTCGGAGGCTGAGGGGTGACCTTATAGAGGTTTACAAAATTATGAGGGGCATGGATAGGGTAAATAGACAGTGTCTTTTCCCTGGGGTCAGGGAGTCTAGAACTAGAGGGCATAGGTTTAGCGTGAGAGGGGAAAGATATAAAAGAGATCTAAGAGGCAACTTTTTCACACAGAGGGTGGTACGTGTATGGAATGAGCTGCCAGAGGAAGTGGTGAAGGCTGGTACAATTACAACATTTAAGAGGCATTTGGATGGGCATATGAATATGAAAGGTTTGGAGGGATATGGACCGGGTGCTGGCAGGTGGGACTAGATTGGATTGGTAAATCTGGTCGGCATTGACGGTTTGTACCGAAGGGTCTGTTTCCATGCTATACATCTCTATGACTCTATAACAGGAACATGTAAATTTTTATTAACCCACAAAATGGCTTTTCAATTAAAATAACACAGCAATATGGCTGCAAGTAATGATTTGCCTCTGTGAATTAGAACTGATGCTTTGCTAAGTTGGTCGTTTTTAGAGATAAGAGAGAACAATGGAAAACATTTAACCCTGAGAGACCACACCCCCAGATATGCAATTGTGCGTTGTCTCTACCGGCAGAAATGTGAAGTATTCACCCAAACCCGAAATAACAGTTTGGCACTCACCTCATTTCCTCTTCTGCTTTGGATACTTTTTTGTTTGTATTTTCAAGCCGGCGATATTTTGACAGAAGTCTCTTATGTGTCTTGTTGTTCTTTCTCCTGTGATCAAATCTGCACTTGCGTTGATTCTTTTGGGAAAAACTTGAAGTTTTCAGATCAATAATTACTCATCGATTATCCATTTGTTAAAGGATAGATTTGTTACAGAAAACATGATTTCTGTTTTCTTGCTATTTTATTTTAAATTTTATTCTGGGAAATGGTTTCTTCAACTTAGATGGAGATCAATGAGATATTGACCATCTGTGAGTATTTCATATTTGAGATGACTTGTAGATGAGTGTATCTTGATTCCCAGTGCAATGTTCCCATCATGTCTGTGACACTATCCTTAATCCATGCTGGTATATTGCCATCAATCCTGAACACATTCATATTGTTCCCATGAGGCACGTTATCAAAAACCTTTTGATCATCCAAATACACCATATCCACTGCTTCACCACATCAACTCTGTCAGTAACAAATGCAGGAATTCCTCTCAGTTCCCTCCCCTTCACAATTCTGTGCTACCTCTGCTGAATCAGAGAATGTTTTTCTACTTGTAAAACAATTGAATGCTGTAAAATAATGGCTTGCTTTGCAATAAATTAATCACCTTCCCAATGACAGAGGTTGGGTTTACAGATCGGCCACTGCCACTTTCATGAGCCAACCTTTCCTAAACAATGATGGAGCCTTTTCAAAATGCTGAACACCTGTCCACACTGAGATATTGATATCATTTGAAATGTGATGATCATTGTACATGGTGGAGAACTTCAAGCGATAATCACTCTCTCTCTGTCAACATCTGTTTCAACTCTCTCAGGCAAAGGCCAGCGGGTCCCCTGAATATGTCAACTTTCAGTCTCATTAATTTCTCCAATGCGACTTCTCTGCAACATTGAATTTCTTTCAGTTCCACACTTCACTGGATCATTGAATTGTGCTTGTTTTTGGGAGGGTTCCTGTGTCTTTTACTGTTAAGACAAACACAAATGACTTTTTTCCCTTCTCTACTGCTTCTTTCCTTCCTATTATACATGTCTGTCTCTTCACAGAATTGACCCACATCAGTCTTTGCGAATCTGTTTGACTGAACATTGTGCAAGCATCAGCCAACATTCATCGCTCTGACATTATGGAGGATGCAGTGTAAAATGTTTGGGCCTGGGACACTACATTGAGGAAATCCTGCAGCGATGTCCTGGAGTTGAATTACCCACCCTCTGCCCACCCCCCCGCACCTCCCCCCCCTCGCCGCCCCAAGACAACTACAACCATTTTCCATTATGTTCCATGAGGCTCCAAACAGAGGAGAGATTGCACCCCACCCCACACCCCAACTCACATTGACTCCAGTTTTGTAGTGGCTCTTTCCTACAAATTGTCAACTGTCTCCTTGATGTCAAGAACAGTCACTCCGACCTGTTCTCCAGTGTTTGTAATATGAAGAGGAAAAAATAACATGGTGATCCTCCGTAAAGACAGGATCGTGAAAATTTCCACCTGACTGATTTCATAACTTTAGTGAAAGATGAGTAGGAAATCTGCTGTCTGGTAAGACTTAATGCAGTTAGTAAAGCTAAGTGTACCGAATGAATCAAGACTGTATAAGGTTCAAACACTAGAAGCTTCAGAATACTGGGTATACAGTTAACAGAGAGCCAAGGCAGAAATGCGTTAATTTGTAAATGTTTAAGAAGAGGCCAGCCGAGTGGAATGTGCAGCCTGTCACAACTGGGGAATCCTGGAAAATGTCAGTGCCCGAGATGTCCACGTGTGCAGGTCGTGGTCCCAGTTACAGAAGCTGGAGCTCTGGGTCTTGGAGCTTGAGCAGCAGTCGGAGACACGGTGGCTCATCCACAAGGCTGAAAGTGACATGGACAGCACGTTTAGAGAGGTGGTCACACTGCAGCTCAAGGGACAAGAGGGAAGAAGGTTATGGGTGACCACCATACAGTCCAGAAATAACAGGCAGGTAGTGCAGGGGCACCCTGGGGTCCCACTCACTAACCGGTATTCCATTTGGGAAGCTTATGTAGATGCTGGTACCTCAGAGGAATGCAGTCTGAGCCAAGCTTCTGGCACCACAAGAGGCTTGACTGTACAGGGGGAGGACTAAAGAAAGAGGATTTGTGATCGGAGATTCTTTAGTCAAGGTAGCAGACATCTGCACCCAAAGATGTAACTCCAGGATGGCGTGTTGCCTCCCTCGTGCCGGGGTCAGAGATGTCACTGACCCTGGCACATGGATGCAGGGCATCCTCAAAGGATTGGGGGATTGGTTAGAGGGTGGGCAGTATATTGGTCCCAATGATCTGGGCAAACTGAGGAATGAAAGCATGCATCAAGATTTACAGGAGCTAGGCAGGAGATTAAAATGCAGGACCTCAATGGTTGTAATCCATGGATGATTACCAGTGCAACATACCAGCCAGTATAGAAATAGGAAAATTGGTCAGATGAACACTTTTCTCATGACTTCATGCAAGAGGGAGAGTTTTCAATTCCTGGATCACTGGGACAATTTTTGGGAAAGGTGGGACATGTGTAAAGAGGACGGTTAACACCTGAACCACTCTGGGACCAACATCCAACAGATTTGCGAGTTCTTTTGGGAGGAATTTAAGTGAATTTGGCAGGGGGAGAGGACACAGAATATTGATGAAATAGAGACACATCATGCTACAGAAAAGGAAGCAAGTCAGAGTGAGTTCAGCTACATTCAGTGTCAAGAGAGAAAGGCAAGGCTGGGTGGTCTTTAATATGAGGATTGTAACAGGTCAGATTGACGTGTCATTGGTGTGGATTGACACATAGAAGTATGAATTTGCTACCATCACAGAAACATGGTTAAGGGAAGGGCTGGCTTGGCAACTCAACATTCTTGGGTACAGGATCTTAAGGCGATACAGAGGAGGGTGTACAAAGGATGGTGGTGAAACACTATGAATGAAGGAGTCAATTACTGTAAGAAGGAGAGATGTTATCTTAGATGGGTCCTCAAACGAGGATTTGTGGATAGAACGTAGGAATGTTAAGGGGACAGCTACTTTACTGGGAGTATACTATTGCCCCCAAATCGTCAACTCCAAATAGAGGAATAAACATGTAAATGGTTCACAGAGATGTGAAAGAATAATAAGGCATGGGGAGGATTTCCCTCAGAAAGCTCAGATTGTGGAACACCCTGTCATGGGGGAGGGTACAGGCTGTGGGGTTGATGTCGAGTTCGGAACAGACAGGGGTCAGAGTTCTGTCTCCTATCTTGCTCCAGAGGACACTGTGTGACACTGATCGTTCCCCATTTATTCACGTTCATCCATCGTTCTTGAAGCAGTCATATCTGGCGTGACTTAAATGTGCCGTTTCATGACATCCTTTTATTAATGCTCTGAGTACCCTTTTCATCATCGCTAATATTGGACAGATTTGCTCCGACAGACCCTTCCTTTTCCTCCATTCGTCCCGCTATCACTGATATCCATTCCCCTTCACATGCTGTGGCATTACCATTTGTTTTATTGATGCTGACATTGAATAATTCGCTTAAAATGAAACATCAACACGTTTGTGAAGTTTTCTCTGAATTTGGACAGTGTTGCTACATAAATCAGTATGTTTGTACAGCAGTTTATATCCCAGAGCATATATGCAAAATATTGGAACATATCTTCAGACTTTTTATCCAATAATGGATCTAAATTATTAAAATATTTCAAAAGGTAGCGCATCCATAGAAGAATGAAGCTACTGGATATCGCGAAGAGTAAAATGATAGACTTTCTTCTGCTCTCCATCTCTGGGTCACATTGATTCTGCCCCTTGCTCTGATCCCCCAGTCTCTTACGGGCCCGGCCGACTGCTAAAATATTCCGTACGATCAGAGTGTTGATCAACAGAATAAAAGCAAACGGGAGCATTGGAGTTAACACCTTTTCAAACCTAATGAATCCTACCCGTACAGGATCATAATAATATGCATCAGTATTGGAGCAGAACCACTCGACATTGTTAATGATTCATTTAGCTTCATACCTGAAGTAGGTGGGGATGTTTTTGAAACAGAGCAGAATGCCTGTTGTTGCGAGAACTGCTGTCGCAGTTTTCTTGGTGCAATATTTCATTTTCAACTTCTGGCAACAAATGGCAACAAATCGATCAAAGGTAAAAGTGACGGTGAACCAGACGGAACAATCGGTGGCAGCACGGCGCAGGATATAGTGAACTCTGCAGACAGTCGTCACATCCAAGACATTCAGAGGGAAATAATAAGTATTGATCCGATGCAGTATGACCTCAAGGATAATGTACAGCAGATCCGCTTTCACCATGGCAACCAGGTAACGTGTGGTGCATTGGGAGATTCCACATCTTCCTCTGAATAAAATCCGAAAAGCCAGTAAATTCACTGTGGGAGAGTGAAGCGAAAAGGAATAAGAAACGATGGAAAAATCATTCACAGTTTCTGAGGACAGTCCTTTGAACAAAACAAATTAGCCATGCCTTCAACAGGTCTCCAAGGTGGACAGATCAGGGTAAAGATCAAGCTGAACAGGTATCAGTCAGAAGGGTGGATCAGACTGCTCACTGGAAGCAGGTCAGTGCTTTAATATTCCAGTGGGGAATTGTGTGTCTGAAGCTGGAGATGTGCAACTTTGGAGTAGACCCTCTGCCCCACCGGCTGCAACGTGTTCTATTTCCTTTTCTGTTGCAAAGTCTGTTACCTGACAGGAAATACTCACTACCTCATTAGACTCACCCTCTGAGTTGTGTGTCTATCCTTCACACGTCAAATTGTGTGGTATTATCTCCTGTAAATCACTTTCAACTCCACCCCCAACCCGCCAGCCAAATTAACGAGCCAATCTTTATTGGTAATTCGCAAATCATTCAGGGATTTCTTTTCACTTCTAGACTTGTTTCAGCAACGAGGCACGTTATTGTTGATATATTACTGTCCAAAAATTGGGTAGATTTCCCTTCATTCCTTCATACTGTTTGGCACCCTACTTCCCATTGAACTTTGTCTCTGTGACGAGACCCCAGTTGATGTGAAGATGGTTGCAGGAGGAGAGCTCTGCAGATCTGTTCCCACTGCTCCACATATCGCCAATTGAAATAAAACTGCGCAAGAATACACATCATCAATTTACATTTCACACAAAACGATCTGTCAAACAGGTTCCTCAGCAAATACAATTCTTTGTTTGAAATCAGGAGAAAACATATTCAACAAGTATGGCATCTTTGATTACCATGGAATTCAGGAAGATCGAAGAGTAAATGGTTATCCCAATTAAAGTACTTAAAGACACTCTCTCCCTCTCCCTTCCTGTTCCCGAAAGGAACAGAGAACAAAACAGGTTCTTGTGCAGAGTTGGACAAATTCCGAAAGAACAGGAGCAATTTAACGAATGAAATATTTGTAAACACTAAATGAAAAGGTGTTAGATGTTGCAACGTTACTTGTTGTGTTTTTACACATGTGGTTATGTCAATAAACGTGCACCTTTGCCCATAAAGTCCTGTCCATACAGATTCTTCAGAAAATGTAATGTTTTTTGATGTTTTGCCAGTCGCTCTATCAAAATGAGGAAAATGATTCACTCTGAACTGATGTTGTGGGAGTTT
Organism: Hemiscyllium ocellatum; assembly: GCF_020745735.1. Classification (NCBI taxonomy): domain Eukaryota; kingdom Metazoa; phylum Chordata; class Chondrichthyes; order Orectolobiformes; family Hemiscylliidae; genus Hemiscyllium; species Hemiscyllium ocellatum. Next base: position 2,219,115 of record NC_083453.1, read on the forward strand.
TTTTTGTTTCTGAATTGGGGCAGGTTAGCCGAAGCAGCTTCCTAATGGCAGCTTTCTCTCCAATTCAGCTTGTTCTAAGCAAACCTTCCTCCAACTCAGCTTTATCCTCAGAACCTTCCATCCAATCTAGTGTGTTCATGCCAGACATTCTCCCAACTCAATATGTTCTTAAGTGAGCTTCTGTTCTGCGCAGATTCCGTTCAAATGAATCAGATACAGCAATAACCACTCCAAGGCAGTCTCAGTACAAAACATATTGAATCATGAAACCTCAACAATTCCAGACGCTTGTGTTATGAAGATGTGGGCGGACTTTAAAAAGCAGAAGAACTACCGGACACAGCACCAAGTGTTCTCAATAAGGCAACAATTTGACACTTGCTTGAACACATCGATTAGCTCGTTTCCTGGAGACAAAACGAAATTTGAATTCGGCCAATCAATTTAAATTATACCCTGAAAAATATCAAACTCCAATCCAGTCTGAATTGAGTATATTGAGAATCTTCAACTCCCATGACACAATCCGATGATCTGGGAGGAAAAGACTGGGGAAAATTGAACACTTGAGAGGAGAACTGCCAGGCACAGCATGTAAACAGAATGCTTAAACAAAGCTCTTTTAAAAAGGTACCATTTTGATCAGTCACCTGTGATGCAGAAATTCCTAAGAAGAAGAAAAGAAGACACAGGAAGATCTAAATAGAAGGAAAGCTGGCTCGTTTTGAGATTAGAAGTGTAGTTTTGTAGATCGTGATTGGGAGTTTTATCGAAGTATTGGGAGTATTATAGATGAGAAGTCAAAAGATAGGTTAGCGTAAGGAATGAGAAATTATTGTCTGTTATACTTGAATAAATAAAGTTGTTGTCTTTTACTTCAAATAGTGCTTGGCCACTCGGATTTTTACAGGTGACTGCACAGCATAAATCTTTGCTGTGTTGCTGATTTTAAATTAAGCAGGAGTGTTTATCCTGTGTTGTAGCAGTTTCAGGGTAAACCCTTCTACTGAATTTAAAACCAGCAACACAGCAAAGATTTATCCCGTGCAGTAATCTGTAAAAATTCAAGTGACAAACAACTCTTTAAAGTAAAAAATTAACAACTTAATTTCCAAAAGTATAACAGAGAGCAATTAACAAACAACTATTTACCATGCGTTTCTCTAACTTAGTTGTCATCTTCCCTTCTATTATACTAGTCTTAATAAACTCCCAACTGAGATTTCCAAAAGCACACTTCTTATTTCGTTCTTCTATTCGGATCATCCTGGGTCTTCTTTTCTTCTTGTTAGGAATTTTTGTATCACAGGTTGCGGATCGAAAAGGTACCTTTTTTTTGAGAGAACCAATTTTCAAGCAGTTTGTTTACATGCTGGGCTTGGCAGTTCTCCTCTCGACTGTTCAATTTTCCCCGGTCTTTTACCCCCAAAGCATCAGATTGCATCATTGGCTTTTAAGCTTGTCAATTGACTCCATTCAAACTGTATTGGAGTTTGATATTTTTCTGGGTATATTTTAAACTGATTGGCTGAATTCGAATTTGTTTTTGTCTCCACGAAATGAGCTATTCGACTTTTTCAAGCAAGTGTTACTTTGTTACCGTATTGAGAAGATTTGAGGCTGTGTCCGGTAGTTCTGCTGCTTTTAACTCTCTTAAAGTACACGCACATCTTCATAACACCTCTACCCTTAAGAAAAAAAAAGAACCATCAAAATGAAAATGTGTCTTCATTGTTTTCTCTACTTTTTAAACACATTGCCCTAACATGCAGAACACTTTAATATAAGTTCACCTTAACTTATTCCCATATACCGGTAAATCTCATCTAAATTCTATCAGTTAAATCCGCGATAACGCATTTGTGATTACATTCTTCTGACCTGCAACATGTATGATTTTTATAACATAAGATTTTAATCAAATATTCTTATCTTTAAAATGTTCGAAGAATGCAAGCAGATTGTGGTCAGTGTACACAACCGTCTCTGTCACATTGTTTGTGACATACACATTAAAGTGTTGTAAGGCCAGCACAAACTCACTAGTTCCTTTTCCATTGTGGAGTATTTCCTCTGGTGGATGTTGATCTTCTTCAAAAAGCAACCAACTGGCAACTCAATCCCATCCTCATCTTCCTGAAGGAGTAGAACTCCAACTCCAATGTCACTAGCATTTGAAAAGGTTTTGAAAAGTTTGGTGCAGCTAAAACTGGTTTGGTGGTTAATATTACTTTCAAATGGTGGAATGCCTCCTGTCATGATTCTGACCACCAAAATGTTGTGTTCTTCTTCAGCAGTTTGGTTAACCGTGCCACTACACGGCTGAAGTTTGGAGCAAACTTCCAATAGAATCCTTCTGAGTCCTAAGAGTCAAAGCAACTCTTTCTTTGAGTTTGGTTAATGAAATTCCACGATGACCTTCGTTTTTGCCTTCTGTCAACCTTCCATGACTGATGTTATTATGTCCAAAGAACGTCACCTCTGCTTTCACGAATTCAGTTTTATTTAAATTTATTACTGGTTTTGTTTCTCGTGGTTTTTGAAAGAGCTCTGCCAACTGTACCATGTGATTTTTCCAGGACTTACTGAAGATCATTACATTGTACAAACAGACTGCGCAGTTTGTAAACCCAGCCACAACTCTGTTGATGAGTCTTTGGAATGTGGCGGGTGCGTCCTTCATTCCAAAGGGAATCACTTTAAACTGATAAACACCATTTGGGGTTACAAACGCAGAAATTTCTTTTGCTGCTTCTGACAAAGATACCTGACAGTAACCACGCATTAATTTCAACTGGTGATGCGACTGGGTTGTCCAACGTTCCCGATACAGTCCTCCAATCTAGGAATTGGATATGAGTCTGATTTTGTAATGCCGTTGACCTTCCAATGTTCCACACAGAATCGTTTAATCCCATCCGGTTTGGGCACAAAGATGATCGGCGAACACCACTCGCTCTGGCTTGGTTTGATGATGTTCTTGGCGAGCATGGCCTCCACCTCCATCTGGACCTGTCTGGCTGTGAAAGGATTAAGCCGATAGTGGTGTTGTTGTATCAGAGTAATATTCTCTACGTCTACTTCATGTACAATTGTCTTAGTCCTCCCCATCTGATCCTTACATCTGTCCTTGTATTGTAGTAACAAAAACATTTCAACTGCGTTCTATGCTCCTGGGACAGATAGCTCACTCAGCTATCCCACTCCTCAAGGACTTCTTTATTTTTAACATCTATTTTGAGGCTCCTTAAAATCCACATCATCTGGATTTGATTCCTCACTCTGAGGGGCAGTAACTAACACATGTTTCTCCTGTTCCTTCTCTCTAGTGTAATACGGTTTCAACATGTTCACATGACATACCCCATGCCATTTTCTTCTATCTGGCATCTTTACTAAATAGTTCACTTGACTCAACCTTTCCTCAATTTGATAGGGACCACTAAACCTGGCTTTGAAAGGATCTCCTATCACTGGTAACAGAACTAACAAATTATCCCTTCGAGACAATGTCCGAGTCTCAGAGATTTTATCTGCCATCTACTTCATTCTGCACTGTGCTCTCTTTAGATACTGTTTAGCTGACCCCCCCCCCCCCCCTCACCTCCAATAGACAATCTAAGTGTGAGATCTCTGACTTTGGCTCTGTCAATTTTTCTTTAATTAATTTCAAAGGGCCTCTCACTTCATGAACTAATATTAACTGGAAGGGAGTGAACTGAGTGATTTGTTTGGGGCATCTCTAGTGGCAAACAATACGAATGGGATACCTTTATCCCAATCATTCGGATAATCCTGACAGTATGTTCTCAACATGGTCTTCAAGGTCTGATGCCACCTTTCTAAAGCTCCCTGGGAATCAAGATGATTCACACTGGATTGAAAGTGCTGTATACCTCAGCTGTCCATAACCTGCTAAAACAGCCGAGCAGTAAAATCTGACCCTTGGTCCGACTGAATCTCTGGGTAGCTCATACCTTGTGAGAAAAGCTACTGACTCCTCTACCCCGCTTTTTGCCTTGATACTCCGTGATGGAATTGCCTCTGGAAATCTGGTTGACGCATCCATTATAATTAACAAGTACTGGTTCTCACGTTTAGCTCTCCGGAGGGACCTACACAGTCAATTACAACCCGCATGAAAAGATTTCAAATGGGGGAATTGGCAACAAAGGTGTTGGTTTTATATCTGCCTGTGGCTTACTTACCGTTTGGCGTGTATGACATGTACAGAAAATGTTCACCACATACTTGTGCGTGCCAGGCCAATAAAATGTTTTTGGACATTAGCCTGAGTCTTTCATACCCCTAGGTGACCTCCTACATGTAGTTCATGTGCTACCCATAACACATCCTGTCTGTCTGCTACCAGTAACGCAAACTGGTGCATTAACTTCGGCCCATTTCTCCTCTGCATTAACCTGCTATGGTCTCCATTTCCATTTAGGATTCTGTCTTTCAGATAACAATCCTCTGGTATATTCTCTGAATCCTTTTCGGTGTATGCACCCATATATTTATATTGTTCATCGTCTTGTCTTGCTGTTTTAAGACTTTTAGCCTTTCAGGATCAAACATTTCTGCCTGCCCCTCTGTTAAAAATCGAGGACACTAACCTGCAAGTGTTTAAACCTGCTGGAACTTTTCGGACCCCCAAATCTATTCAAATTTTCTAAACCAGTTCAAATCATGGACCCGAGCCCCAAAATTGTTACAATGTGGGGTAAACCCTCCTGCTTAAATTAAAACCAGCAACACAGAGAAGATTTATCCCATGCAGTAATCTGTAACAATTCAAGTGGAGAATACCTATTTAAAGTAAAAATTAACGACTTTATTTCCAAAAGTACAACAGATAATAATAAACTAACAACTATTTACCATTCCTTACTCTAACCTTCCCTTCTATAATACTAGTCTGAGAAAACTCCCAATTTACAAAAGATTTACAAAACCACACTCCTTATCTCTAAACCAGAAAGCTTTCATTCTTCTATTCGGATCATCCTGGGTCTTCTTTTCTTCTTCTTAGGAATTTCTGCGTCACAGATTACTGATCACAAAGGTACTTTTCAGAGAGATTTGTTTATAAACAGTCTGTTTACAGGCTGTGCTTGGCGATACTCCTCTCAACTGTCCAATTTTCCCCGGTCGCATACCCCCTCAAAACATCGGCTGTGTCACTGGCTTTTAAGCTTGTCAATGTTCTCAACTCAAACTGGATTGGAATTTGATATTTTTTGGAGTATAATTTGAAATGTTTAGAAGAATTTGAATTTGGTTTTGTCTCCAGGCAATGAGCTAATCGAATTGTTCAAACAAGTGTCACATCATTGCCTTATTGAGAACACTTAGTGCTGAGCCCGTTAGTTCTGCTGCATTTAAATTACACTCACATCATCATCACACTTGTAATCAACTTGTACAGTGATGTGAGAAACAAGTAGGTGACCGGGGAAACTTGTATCCAATTCTGATTTAGTTCAGGGGTAGGGACACGACCTCTGCACCACAAGAACCCGACCATCAACAATCACAGACACTTCCCAGGCAATCCGAGTACAGCTATTCCAACATAGAATATGTTCCTGACCACTTCAATTGAACGATGCATTTTCTGAGTGAAGAGATCAATTACTTTGTGCTGCAAGTAATTTCTCTGATTCAGAGTGGGATAAACACCCTTACTTAATACCCTGCAGGAAATGCTGGGGGAAACTAAGGTTGCAAAATTTTTAGAGTTGATTATTGCCTGGTGAATTCACGAACAAAGATTACGTCAGCCGAGGTAACTCCCTGATAAGAGAGATGATTAACAATCTATTTCGGACAGCTCTGCAGCTCTCTTGAGATGAAGAAATTTATTTGATACATTCTTAGGCTCAAACATATCACCAAGTACTCCCGCCCAGCATTTTCATCATAGTATCCCGACAGTGTGGAAACAGGCGACTTAACCAAAAAGACCACACTGACCTCCTCGAGACAAACACACCCAGACCCATTCCCCTATTCTATTACTCTAAATTTACCACTGACGAATGCACCTAACCTACACATTGCTGAGCAGTATGTTCAATTTAGCATGGCCAATCCATCTAACCTGCACATCTTTGGACTGTGGGAGGAAACCTAACCTCCCAAAGCAAACCCATGAAGACACAGAGAGAATATGCAAACCCCACGCAGACAGTCGCCCAAGGATGGAATTGCACCCAGGTCCCTGGTGCTTTGAGGCAGCAGTGCTAACCACTGAGTCACTGTGCCACCCCAAATGATTGACAGGTTTTGCCACAGGGTCTGTGCTGACTGGGTCAGCTCTCTGTAAGGGCAGCTCAGCTTCTCTCAATCAGCAACCCCACTTCCACCATCACTTCACTGTTTCCCTTGGCCAGATCAGGAGTAATGTGCCCAGTTCTGGTGGCACTTTCATAGAAAGGATAAGGTGGAGAGTGCTCAGAAAGATTTACCAGGATGTTTCCAGGGATGGAAGGTTTGAGATATAAGGAGAGGCTGGATAGACTGGGACTGTTTTCACTGGATCACAGGAGGTTGAAGGGTGACCTTATAAAGATTGATAAAATCATGAAGTGCATAAATGAGGTGAATGGAAGGTGTCTTTTCCCTCTGGTGTGGGATTTCAAGACTAATGTAATATTTTTAAGGTGAAAGGAGAAAGATTGAAAACACAGAGTGGTTTGTGTGTGGAGAATGAACGCCCAGAGAACATGGTGGATGTGGACACAGTTGCAACATTTAAAAGATCTCTAGATAAATACATGGATGAGAAATGTTTGGAGGGATATGGGCCAAAGGTGGTCAGGTGGGACTCGTTTATTTTTGAGTAATTTTCAGCATGGACTGGTTGGACCGAAGTGACTATTTCCATACTATATGACTCTCTAACTCCATGTCTCTATGATTGAGCTGATTCATCAATGCCCTTCACATTGAATCTTTCTTAAACACACTCCAAGGCCATTCATTTCAGATCCTAACCACTGTCCTGTGAAAGGAACATTTTGAATCAGGGCACTCTTTCATTCATTGCCATTCAGTGTGTATCTGTATCTTTGATGAACTTGCCTCCAACTCCTTTTGCTCATTGTGGATCTCTCTCTGCTTCTCTTACCTGTTTGAGTCTCTGCAATACACCATCTCTGGAAAGTGGAATCTCTGCAGCATTTCTCACTCCTACACCCTGTGATGATGCTGTCACTTTAAAAAGGCTATTTTGTCCTGGGTCTTTTTGAAGAGTGTTCATAACGACAGAGGTCCCGAGGAGTCTGGGGAGTTTAACAGTTTAACAATGGACGGGGAGTGGCCAGTTCTCCCAGATCAGTACTATGGGCTAGTATAGGTTAGGTAGGACTCGGTCGGCGCAACATCGAGGGCCGAAGGGCCTGTACTGCGCTGTATCCTTCTATGTTCTATCAGGCTTTCTCCAGTCTTTTGTTTTTTGCTGCAGCATTCACAAGATGTTGGAGTGCGGAAGTGTTGCAATCGTCAGGAAAAGATTCCTCTGACTTTCTCTTAAATCTCGCATTAGATGTTGTCCCCTCCTGCCTGCAAACCTTGTGTTTGAAGTTACCTTTCTGTCTAGGGGTGTGCTTATGGGACGTTACTGCATTGAAACAGCTCGGTCGTTACATTACTGTATCGGATCAGTTCGGTTTGTTATGGACCAGGCCAGACCCCACTCAAATTAATTTAAGATGGGAGCCTTATTGTAAAGACAGATGTGAAGTGGGTATTTCAGGTATGATGTAACTGGTCAAACCACTCGGTTTTAAGAAAAACATATTTAATTTAAACACTACGGTTGAAGCACAATCAAAAGGACGTGGAATTTAGCTCAACTAAACGATGGGCCAAATACTGACAAATGGGATGAGATTTAGTGATGTGTTGTCTATGAAGCACTATGGACAACTCTTACACGAGATATATCTGGAAAATTCCAGAATTGTGGCCAACATTGTGTCAACATTTACGTGAGATTGACTATTATTCGAGTATATATGGTAACTGACCCGACACAGTAACTATTTCTAATGAACTGTTTAAATACAGTACCATACCATAAACACACCCCTTCGCAAAAAGGTAATTTCGTCAAAACCAAGGACAAAATAACCTTTTTAAAGTGACAGCATCATCACATCTTCGCCCTTTTAAAAAAGAACCACCAATGCACAAGGATGTCTTCCTTTTAAACCCTTTAGTCTTACTCTGTTAGTACACTGCAACACACATACATTGACTCTAAACATGCAAACATTCACTCCTACATTCTATTGCAGTCTGTTTACTCCTGACACTGAACGCCTCCATTCTTCATCATCCATGTCTTGAGAACACATCAACAATCACAATTTCTTATCCTGCCACGCACATAATTTTCAAATTGAATGGCTGCACTCGCAAGCTCCATCTAAACAGTCTGCAACGTTGTATTTCAATTTCTCCACTAACGTTAATGGGTCATAATCAGTATGTACAATTGTCTCAGACACATTGCTGGCAATATCAATGTGGAAATGTTGTAACGCAAACACCAAGCTCAAGGTCTCCTTCTCAATTGTGGAATATTGTCTGTTGATGAATATTCAATTTCTGGGAGAACTACCCAAGAGATCTTTCTATTTTCTCTTTGTCATCCTGTAAGTGCACTGCACCGACACCCACATCACCTGCATTGATAGCCACTCTGAATGGCTTTGCCTAATTGAGTATGCCTAATACTGGGGCAGTGATTATCACAGTGTTCAGGCTGTCTCAATGCTGTCGTACAGCTTACCGTCCATTGAAATTTTCTGCACTTCTTCAATAAATAAGTGAGTGGAACAGGCACTCTGCCAAAATTTGGCATGAATTTCGGATAAAACCCACTTAATCCCGGGAACATTCATACTTTTGTCTTCGTCATGGGATGGGAAACTCCCCAATAACCTTTGTTATCGCATTCCTTGAGTCCATCATTCCATGTCCGCAACATGGTCCAGGAATGTGACTTGGGTTTTGGTGAATTCACTCTTAGCTATGTTTATGTAAGTTTCTGGTCCCACTTTCTCAACACAATCCTCCAAACATGGAATCCGATATGAATCAGACTTTGTAACTGCGTTGACTTTGCGATAATCTACACGTAATCGTTGGGTAACATGTGGTTTTGGCACCATTACTACGGGGGAGCTCCAGTCTATGCAATTCACTTTTATTATGTTGTCTTTGTGCGTGCATTCAACCTCTTTTTGAACCTGTGCCAAGTTTAGAGCAATACGTCCATAAGGAAGTTGCTCTCATGGAACCGCATTTCCTAAATCTACATCACGTACAATTAGATGCGTATATCCCAGCTTAATCCCTCATATTTCCCCATGTAATGGTAATAACGTTTTCAGCTGCTTTTAATTTTCCTCTGGAAGATAACTCAATAATTTGTCCCAAGTTTTGAGAACTTCCTCGTTGTCCAATTTAATTTGAAGAATGTCCAATTCAGAATCCTCTGAACTTGTGTCTTCACTTTGTATCGTTGTTATGGACCAGGCCAGACTTACTCAAAACATTTCAAGAAGGTAGCCCAGACCCTAACGTTTTGAGTTGTATCAAGAAGGTGTAACAGTGGATATTGCAGGAGTGACACAGTTGGCCCAAACATTCAGTTTTAAACAAAACACAATTTATATACAGACGACAGAATGAAACACAAACAAAAGAAACCAAATTTATAATAACTTAACCGATCTGAAAACCCAATCGAATCTATCACAACTTGATGATGCTGTTCTAAATAGTTGTAACATCCCCATAAACATCCGCTTTGCAACAAAGGTGAAATCAAACACAGGTTCTTGCAGGAGAGATGGCGGAGAGAGAGAAAATCAACATGAAACTGTTTCTTTGACCAGCAGCCTCCAAACCAGAATGCTTGCCAAAACCAAACCAATTCAAACCTTGAACTGTGAGAACTGGCCACTCCCCTTTCATTGTAGAAGTGTTTTAAAATAAAAGACTGAAAACCTTTTCCAAGTAGAAGTTGCCAGACAGATTTGAACCTCTGCCTTTAATATACTTATGGAAAAAAAAGCCATAGCAATATAAGCTTGTCAAAGGAGCAGCATTGTCGCACCACTCCCTTTAAAAAACGAACGATGCATATCCAAAGATGGTTTCATCCTAAAACCCCTTAACACTGATAGTATCCAACAACACATATGCATTACATTGACTATCAACATGCAAACATGCTCTACTCCATTCTGTTTCAGTCAGTTTACTCCTCCGTTTCTCATTCAAGTTTCGACAATACGTCATCAATCACGTTTTCTTATCCTGCCACAAGCACAATTTTCTAATTGAATGTCTGTAACAACAAGCTCCATTTCAACAATCTGCAATTATTATCCTTAAATTTTTCCACAAACTTCAATGGGTTATGATCAGTGTATATGATTGCGTCAGATACGTTACTGGCACCATAAACATTTACATGTTGTAACACCAAAACCAAGCAAAAAAGTCTCCTTTCAAATGTTGAATGTTTCTGCTGATGAATGTTCAATATCCTGGAGAAATATCCGACAGGTCTTCCTATTTTATTGTCGTCTCCCTGAGAGAGCACAGCACTGACAGCCACATCACTCGCAACAAAAAGACGAAAGAGAGGGGATCTAATTGAGGTGAACAAGATAATGAGAGGCATATATAGGTTGATAGCCAGAGACTTTTTTTCCCAGGGCAGCAATTGTTAACACGAGAGGTCATATTTTTAAGCTGTTTGGCGGAAAGTACAGAGGGGATGTCAGAGGCTGGTTCTTTACGTAGAGAGTTTTGAGAGCATGGAATGCGTTGCCAGCAGCAGTTTTGGAAGCGAGGTCATTGGGGATATTTAAGAGACTGCTGGACATACATATGGTCACAGACATTTGAGGGTTCGTACATGAGGATCAATGGTCGGCACAAAATCGTGGGCTGAAGGGCCTGTTCTGTGCTGTACTGTTCTATGTTCTATCGAAAAACACCTTGAATGTGATGATCGCTATTTCCTTTGCATGTCATAATTTTTCAGGTAGTAACACCTCGTAATATACTCATATTTTTCTTCTGTGCAGGGTTTTTGATACAGCTACTACAGGTTGTCATCTTTCTGTTGTAACTCAGTTAATTTGTCGCAACTAAAAATATTCACTTTGCCCTCCCCCTGTTCTTGTTTGTCTCAACCATTCGATCAAACATGGTCTCTGATAATTCTACTTCAAATTCCTTATCGGTAATATTTGATTTCTCCTCCTGTTTCAACTGGTGGGTTTGTGACCTTGTTATCACACAGTCAGGAAAAATCCCAGGGTACACTCCCTGTCATATCTCAGTTACCTGATTTTCTACTGGCTTTTCAACCTCAGTAGCCAACATTCCTCCCTGTGATCCAGCTTGATCATTACCAAGGACAAATTGGATTCCTGGAACCAAGAGCTTCTCCAATACACTACCACCACTTCTCCAATTTTCACTGGACACTCTAACCTCACTCTCCATAATGAAGCACTTCTGCATTCACCATTAATTCCACATCCCTGCACCTTTTCTAGTAATAATCTTTCTGAGTTTCGCATTTCCTCATCTCTCTCCATCAAATATTGAGATGATCCTGTGTCTCTTAATATTCTAAATTCTTTACCTGCTGCTCCTGACCTATGCAATTTAACCATACCTTCGCAAGTAAATGATTTAAGAAGATCTAGCACTTGGTTCTCAACCAACCTCTGACCAACTTGGATATTCCGTGCAGGTTTTTAGCCTCCACTGTGCTTCCCTTTACCACTTCAACAAAATTCACAGGTTTTTCGTGTTTTCTGACATCTGGCTCCCCAGGGCTTTTCCAAACCCACCAACATTGTGATTTCACGTGGCCGACATTATTGGAGAGCCTTTTAACTTCTCTTTCCCCTTCATGGGTTTCCTTTTTAACCCCTGGTAAGCTCTCCTTATAGATCTTCACCGACATCTACTTTTCCCTTTCCGCCTGATAATTTCTCTCTTCCCCAAATTTCTATCCCTCACGGATTAAAATTGATGTTGGAAGCCAAACTTTGATTTATGAACCAACTTATAATCATCAACCATTTCAACTGCTAATCTTGCTGTTTTAACTCTCTGTTCTTCCACATGAGTTCTCAATACCTCAGGAAGTGAATTTTTGAACTCCTCCAAGATAATCATCTCTCTAAAAGCATCATACATTTGATCTGTTCTTAATGCTTTCATCCACTTCTCAAAAATACTTTGTTTGATTCTATCAAACTCAACGTATGTTTGGCCAGCGTCCCTCCTTAGATTCCTGAAACATTGTCTGTCGGCTTCTGGCACAAGCTCATATGCACTTAAGATGGCTTTCCTCATCTCCTCATACTCGCCAGATACCTCCTCTGATAGGGATGCAAATACCTCACTTACACTACCAAACAATTTCGTTTGGATCAAAAGAACTCACATGGTCACTTGCAATATCATTTGTTTAGCCACTTTCTCAAATGAAATGACAAGATCTTCTACATCCTTCTCAACCAATGTAGGCAATGCTTGGAGAGATTTAACCAGATCCCCAGCAGGCCTTTGGCTGTCTGGGTTTACTCATCATCACTATCTTCCTCACTAATCCGACCTTGAACTCCATACTTTTAAACCAACTTGCTATTTAACTTCCAAGTTCTGACGTTCAAACCAACTCTCCGTTTCCCTGTCTTCTCAATCTTCCTGCTCTTTCCTCCTCTCTTTTTCCCTTTCTTCTGCCAGGGCGTTCCTCACCTTTTCCTTTCGCCCTGCCAAAGCGATACTTCCTTTTTCTCTTTCCTCTGCTTTTAACCATAATTCAAACTATTTCAGTTTCTTTTCACGTTCAAATTGCTTCACTTACAATTGAATTCGAGCCATTTCCAAAGGTTCTGGTTGTAATTCCAGCAAACGTAAATGCTGAGCTATTGGTGCAATGTCCTCTCCTGTTCCCACAGACAAAGACAACCCCAACTCCAGCTTGCATTCTAATCCTTGCTTTGGCTTGCTCACCTTTGGTAACAACCCCAAAGTCACTTCTTCCCCCCCCCAGGAAACTCTTGTGACTAGAAGAGCCATGACTACACCAAGCACTGTTTAAACCAACCGAATAGAACAGCCAGAACAAAAGATAACAACACCTATCACTTGGCATCTTTGAGTCCAAACCTGAACCCAAAGTGGGATTAGAATACCATAGAATATACCATAGAATCCCTACAGTGTGGAAACAGGCAAATTTGCCGAACAAGTCCGCATCGACCTTCTGAAGAATATCCCATCCAGACCAATCCCTCTGTCCTATCACACGTTATTTCCCTCGGCTAATGCACTAACCTACACATCCCTGCACACTGTGGGCTATTTAGTGTCGCCAGTTCACCCCAACCTGCACACCAAAAGCGAAGTAGCCTGATGGAACCAGGAAAACACAGGGAGAATATGCAAACTCTACCCAGACAATCGGCCGAGGTTGGAACCGAACCCAGGTCCCTGGCGCAGTGAGGCAGCAGTGCTAACCACTCTGGAATTCTACAATCAATCCCAACCAGAGGCCCCAATCTGTTATGGACCAGGCCAGACCCCTCAAAACATTTTAGCCATTCGCAAACCTAACTGTCCCCATATAGCAACTATTGCTGAATAACTGTTCCAGTACAATGACATCCCATAATACACCACTTGTTTAAAAGGTAAATTCAAACACAGATTCTTTTAGACAGCGGGGAGCAGCATGAACAGAGATTTCAGAAGAGGACAGAGGAATTCCTTACTGAAGCTTGTACCTCCTCTGGACTCACACATCTTGTGACTGCTACAGTTAACAACTGGGAGGACTGGCCACTCCCCTTCCATTGTTCAATTAAACACTTCCTAGTCTCCTCAACATGCCTGCCTTTACAGCCTCTCTTCAAACAAATCCAGGATAAATTAATGTTTTTAAAGTGACAGCATCATCAGATCTGTCATCTGTGACAGATTTTGAGTTCAAGCAGCAGCTGAGTTTAATCGAACCTGGAAGACTACAGCTAAGGTAAGACAGTTTGTTTTAAAATTCCTTACCGATCACGGGCAGCGGTGTTTTTTAAATTCTTCACAGAAAGAGCCGGAGAAGCAGGGTTAAAGACGACAACCAGAGGGGCAGCTGGGAAGGAAAGCACTGAGTTTACAACTCACTGTGACATCTCAATTCCAGGTTCCCCTTCTCCAACGTTCAAAGGTTTATTCGTTTCTGAAAACATCCCCTCTGGACAAGATCCTACTTCCGTTTCTGTTTCCAGTTTAGCTGTTAATTCTCTCAGGTTAGTCCGAATGAAATAATTCTAATACTCAACTATCATATATTCCACTCGCAGAATACTCTTCACAGTGTTCCAATTCATTTTAAAACCTCGACAACAAAATTCACCAGAACACAGCTGCTTCAGTTTCAGAAACTCTTGGGAACTTTATTCATAAAAGTGACACAGCGTTTTCTTAAAGTCAATGATTTCAGATCCCAGCAAGTGCCCCCAATGTTCTGATTGCAGCCGAGGTTGAGATGAGAGAATACAGGTCCAGAATTAATTCTGTCTCAATAGATAGCATCTTTTATTCATATAATGAGCCAGTCCATCACTGGAAGATCACAATATCAGGCTGTGATATGGTTCTCTACAATAAGGCAGATGTTTATTGCAAAAAATAAATCAAGCTAAAATAAAGCGAGTGATCTAAAGATAACATAGTTTGAAATATTTCACAAAGCCCCTCTAATCCCCCAACAACATTACTTTCCAGTGTTCAAGATGCAGAGAAATTGCCTGTGGATTTTCCAGATTTGATTTAACTGCTTGTTCTCAGCTCTTGTCTTGTAAACTGTGATTTTTTTTACTTTTGTGGAATATTCCTACAACGGGGAGTTTAGATTTAGTAATCTGCAGAATTTGAGAAAACTCATGGACTGGAATGTACCCTAACTGTACTCTTTCACTGAGGCAAACTGTCATCTTACAATTCCTACAACGGGGAGTTTAGATTTAGTAATCTGCAGAATTTGAGCCAACTCATGGACTGGAATGTACACTAACTGTACTCTTTCAATTAGGCAACCTGTCATCTTAACTACTTAGAAAAATCTCCTTTATCAGAGAGCTTGCTTCAAAGCTCAGTCAGCTCTCTTTTGAACTGAAATTAAATGTTTTACAAAACAATTGAGAACCTTGCCCATCACTCTTGTTTAAGCTAACAATGTTTCCTCTGCTGTTTCCACTGCCATGGTATTAACAAACCTCTATTAACAGGGCAGATACCTGCTCTCCGACAACTCTAATGATTCTTAAGTCATGATCTTGAGAGACCAAAGTAAATAATTTTAAAATTCATCAAAAAAATAGATGAGCAACCAAAAGCCACTGATCTGATCGTCAACCCCTAAAATAAATAATATTAACACATAAAACACACACAGACTTCATTTATACACAACCCAAAACTGAATTTTCACCGTTAAAGAAAAAAAATCTGTTAATCTGAACAACGTGTGCAACCTCACATGCATTCACATCATTTTAGAGCTGTCACATAGCCTTTCCAAGTCCCTCATGAGTTTTTTTTTTGTACTTTGCATTATGACCACATCACAGATTTCCATCTCCGGTCCAAGCTTGGAGAGAATCCAAATGAAAGCTGAGATAAGATTGGAAAACTGCTGAGATGTTTGATGCAGACTAGTGGGCCTGATTCTTGGGAGGCACTGAAACCTGGAAGTGATGATTGATAGGGGATTCTGTTGCAATTACTCACTTTGTGTATGATGCTCTGTCTGATTGTCCTAAAAGAGTTAAACCCATTAATCGAATTGTAATCGAAATTTTTGGCTTCATGGAATGAAATTTTATTTCAGCTAGAGTCCAAGATACGATGGTGGAACAGTAAAATCTTTGAATCTCCAGTCAACTAGCCACATCCCACAGGTATTTCTGTGAAGCCAAACTCCTTCCATCCTTTTTTGTATGTGACATGTTGAATTATTGATCAATAATTTCCAAATAAGTTTTGAAATCTCTCTCCCTCACAGGTAATTAAGTTGTGATTATGATACTTTCCCATGTAAAGTATGGCCTCTCCACCTGCACAACTTGCTATTTGGTTGCCATTTCAGCAATGCATCTGCTGTCTACTAACAATAATGCCATCCTGAAGCAAACAATTCCTTTATATGCTTCGCAAGACTCTTTCCTGGATCTCATCCCTGGGTGTAGTTTTTTTGTATGCCTTGTGCTTTGTGATTAGAGACTCTTCTATCTGGTTCACTGTCTTCTTCTGTTTTGATCAATTTGTGGCCATTTGTTTCCAGAAGCTAAAAACAAAGTATTGCACCGAGAGAACTGCAATGGCGATTCTAGCGACATCTTGCATTCTATTCTGCATCAAAAATGTGCCTGTCTGCTTTAAATATGAACCTTAGTATATAGTCAACAATGGGCTTTTGAAATGTAAGCCGAAGAAAGCTATCGGACTGAGGCAGGATGGAGAGGGTATGTCATATTTAAAAAACTTAGAATCCCTTTGCTCCCATTTGTATTCATTCTGTTAGCAGCATTCTGACAGTCAAGCACATTTTAGTAGCGACTCGAGACCGTAAGGGACTGAGGGGTCCAAATAAGGGAGAGAACCACAATGACCCCAAGTTAGAAAACAGAACTAAGTTAATTATTTTACTCTTTGCTATTTCCGGCAGTTTTCTACTTCTTTCGTACATTACACCATCAGAAGAGATTATCTAACTGAAACATTCAAAATATGTAGAGACATTTCAATTAATTTGCGGAATGCTAGTTCTTGCACGAATGCCTTTATTTATTTGGTAACACTATCTAAGTTCACTCAGCTGATTAAGGACACTTTGAAATCTGAGGTTGCACCAATTGCTCAATTATTGAAGAAATTAAAAACGGAGAGAAACAGCTAAGATGTGAATGGTATGATTCCCAGTCTATAAATGCTGTCTCAATCTGTGACCTGGAGCTAATAAACCCTGGCAGTAAATGGGGAAGGGCAAGACAGGAAACAGCATGGGTGATACATTCCCGCCTATGATGGATTTTCATCAATTCACATTGTCACCACACAGGTGGGAAAGTGTGCTGAGCCTTGTACCCCATTACACTGAGAGGGGGGTTGTGATAATCATAAATATTAATCCTTTAATCAAAGCACGCAAATTCTACAAACCTCCTGTCGGCTTGCATCAAGTTCACAGAA
This sequence comes from Hemiscyllium ocellatum, assembly GCF_020745735.1. NCBI lineage: Eukaryota > Metazoa > Chordata > Chondrichthyes > Orectolobiformes > Hemiscylliidae > Hemiscyllium > Hemiscyllium ocellatum. The sequence goes on from NC_083453.1 coordinate 2,236,413, forward strand.
AATGCTGATACTTTCCCTGGATTGGCAAGAATTAATATTTACTGCAGATAAGTAAATGCTAATCACATGTAAACAGCTACTAGCTGATAACATATGGGTGTCCTGGTAACAGTCCATTTGGATCGTTAAAAAACATGCACGCAGATTCAGTCACAAGTTCACAAACTAAAAACAACATTGGTTTATTGGTGATCGGGAAAACAACCCTGTGAACCACAGTTTGGTAGCATCACTCCAAATGGCTTCACTAAGATGACCCTTTTGGCTGTTGGTGACATTTTGTTCAGCAATGACTTTTCTCCAGTCTCACTTGCTCTCAGATGTACAGTACCCTATCGTCAACGTTGATGACAGGGTCACTGCTTCAGGACAGTGATCTGACAGCAAGTGATGGGAGGAAATAGATGGCCTTCTTCAGAATCCATGTATTTCAATGCACCCACCTCACCCCTCCAGAGGTCCTCAGGGCTCTCCTTGTCTCGTTCCCATCCACAAGCTACCAAGAAACCAACCATCGAATAAACTTTGATATCCCAGAATGGTCAGGTTGCACAAACCAATCAGCGACTTGTTGAAGGCCAAATCCCATTCTCCATATTCCTGCCGCCTGCCCGACTGAAAACCACACCCCCTGTTGTTCAAAGCAAGCAGCAGTGTAAACAGCACGTGCAATGAGTTTCGGTGACGTGTTTTTTTTAAATGAAATTTCAAAAGAAATCTGGTCTTGTGAGGCATATCCAGTGGTGAATTGGGAATGAATCTGTTTTCCAGACTGCTCACCTCTGGTTAGAATGTACAGAATCATATTGATCCAGTTAGGAACTGACAGGAGTGGTGATCTCCAGCTTGGACGAGTTTCAATCAAGTGATTCCCCAGCACGACATTTGAATTGTTCTAATCACTGAAAGGTAATCTGCCCATTCTTTAATTTTCCCTTAATGAGACCTTCAAATAGTACATTATCTGCTCCTGTGGGTGTTTCTCTAAACACAGAGATGTCATACAATTTTGGGGATTCATCCTCCATTTTATTTGAAAAAGGTATTGTTGAGAGTGGCATTAATTTAGCGTTCCATATCTGATGTTTCCCATGTCACATTAAACTTCATCTAACTGTGTCACATCAGTAAGTAGCTTTCTGCAAATGGAAAGAAATCTCAATATGAAAACAGAGGACAGGTTATCACAATCAAATATTTCCTTTCTTTGCCTCAGTATCTAATGTACCATTTCTCAATTAACTGTCAGATAAGTGCAACAAAATGGTCACCAACCTACATTACGTCACTGTGATCAGGAACTCCCTAATATTACCAGCAAGATAATGCACTTTCAATCTCATTCCCATGATCACTTCAAATCAGCAAATAACAGGATATTAATTTGGGGAATCTCGAGTAGCAGATATGAAGAAATATTATCTCTTATTCCTGCCCTATTCTGTTTCTGCCTTTCTAACAGGTTTTAGAGTTTGATGATACATAAAATATAGAACATGAAACGGAAAACAGTACAGCACAGTACAGGCCCTTCAGCCTTTGATGCTGTGCCAACCTTTTATCTTACTCTCAGATCAAACTACCCTACACAATCTTCATTTTACGATCTTCCATGTGCCTATCCAAAAGTCATTTGAATATCCCTCATGTATTTGACTCGACTACCACTGCGGGCAGTGCATTCCACACACCTACCATTCTCTGAGTAAAGAAACTTCTGCTGATCACCTTAAAATTCATGAAACCTCACTCTTCATGACAGCGATTTCCATCCAGGTAAAATGTCTTTGGAATATCCTCTTTATAATGCGTCTCATCACTTTGTATAACTCTACCAAGTAACATCTCATCCTTCTTCGCTCCAATTAGAAAAGCCCTGTCCCCTCAATCGCTTTTCATAAGACATGGCCTCCAGTCCAGGCAGCATCCTGGTAAATCTCCTCTGCAACATCTGTCAAGCTTCACATCTGTAAAGAGGACGTTTTATACTTGAACCACACTGGGACCAACACCCTTGCAGGTATGTTTGCTCGTGCAGTTGGGAGGAATTTAAACGAGTCTGGCGGGGGGATATTGATGAAATCGAGGCACATCATGCAACAGCAAAGGAAATAAGTCAGAGTGAGTTAAGGTATGTTTAGTGTCAAGAGCGTAAGGCAAGATTTACTTCAATACTCGGAGCGTAAGAGATCAGACTGATGAGTTAAATGTGTGTATTGACCTTTGAAATTATGATATTGTTGCCATCAAATAAACATGGTTGCGGGAAGAGCATGACAGGCAATTAAACTTTCCGAAGTATGGAATCTTTAGGCGAGACAGGGAAGTGTTAAAAGGATGGTAGGTGTTGAGCGCAATAAATGAAGGAGTCAATTACTGCAAGAAGGAGAGAAGATACCTTAGATGGGTCCTCAAACGAGGCATTGTGGGTAGAACATTAGGAATGTTAAGGTGTAACCTACTTTATTGGGAGTGTATCATAGGCCCCCAACGAGTCAGTGGGAAATAAAGGAGTAAAGATATAGACAGTCCACACAAATGTGTAAGAATAATAATCGGATAACTGGACGAGGGGATTTCAAAATTTCCAACTGAAATTAGAATAGTCATCCTATTAAGGGTTTAGAAGGGGCAGATAACTTGAAATGCATTTGGGGAGATCTTTCACATCAACATTCAGAAGGCCCAACATGGGACTGTGCATTATTGGGTCTGGTTCTGAGGATAGAATCTGGCCTGTAGTATGGTTCAAATTTATTGTGGTCAAAGTAAAAGATGACATGCAAAAAAAAATGGCGGTGGACTGGGGAATGCAGAGTTTATTAAAATAAAGGAAAATGTGGCCACCGTTGACTGGGAACAGCTCCTTGTAGGTAAGTCTATAGCAGAGCAGTGGGAACATTCAAAAAGGAGCTGGGAAGATTGCAGGCCCAACGTGACCCTTTAGGAGGAAATACAGCAGCAGTACATTCAGGGAACCATGGATGTCTCATACAATTCAGGACTGGATGAGGAAGAATAGAAAGGCTTTGAGTAAGTCCAAAAGCAGGAATTCAGATGTGGCCCGAGAGGAATACAAGAAGTACAAGAGGGAATTTAAAAAATAAAGAATGAAGACCAAGAAGGGACATGAAAAAAGATTTGCAGACAGAATTAGGGAGAAACCGAAGGTATTTTTGAAATACAAGTAAGGGAAGACATTAATCAGGGAAAGCGAACGGTCTATTAGGGAACAAGGGGGCAACATGTGTGTGAAGCCACAGGATATCAGAAGGATATTGAAAGAATACTTCTCTTCGGGTTTCACTTTGGAAAAGTCGATCGTAGGAATGGAATTTCGGGAACAGGGATTGTGAGGAACTTGCATAGATTTCAAGACGAGATCGGGAGGTATAGTCAGGTCTGTCGGGCTTGAAAACAGACAAATCCCCTGACCCAGATGACTTGCATCACAGGCTGCAGTGGGGAGCGGAAGGGGGATGGGGAAGGTGAGGAAGGATATTGCAGGGACTCTGACATAAATTTCTAACTCATCTGTTGCCAAAGGGGAGGTGCGAGAGAAGTAGAGGATGGAAAATATGGTTTCACATTTCAAGAGGTGTGGGAGAGATGAACCAGGAAATTACAGACTGGTAAGTCTGACAGCAGTGGGAGGGAAGATGTTGGAGAAAGATCTGAAGGTTAGAAGGTGATTTGAGGACTGGAGGCTGATATCCAGTGGTATACCAGAATGATCAGTGTGAAGAGCCTCATGTAGGTTATATTCAGAAATGATATGGATGGAAATGTGGGGAGAATGTGAAGCAGCTTTGAAGATGACACCAGGATTGGTGGGGTGGGTAAGAGTGAGTGAATTTGACAGAATGATTTTACCAACTGGGTGTCTGTTGAGTTGGGATGACTCGATCAGCCATGTTCAGTCACAGTGTGACAGCAGGAAACAAGCCCCCCATTGATTTAGGCAAATTCAACAATTTCAGACATTTTTAATTGACCTGCACAGTGACGTGCGAGACACATGGGGAACATATTGACCATCTGTAAGTATTTCATACTTGAAATGACTTGTGGATGAGTGTATCTTGATTCCCAGTGCAATGCTTCCATCATGTCTGGGACACTGTCCTTAATCCATGGTGGTATTTGACCAGCGATTTCGTGCACATTCATATTATTTCCAGAGAGGCACTATATCAAAATCCTTCTGATAATCCAAATACATCACATCCACTGCTTCACCACGTCAACTCTGCCAGTAACATCTTCAGGAAACCCTGTCAGTTCCCTCCCCTTCGCAATTCTGTGTTGCCTCTGCTGAAAGAGAGAATGGTTTTCTACTTATAAAATACTTGCTTGCTCTGTAATATATTAATCATCTTCCCAACGACTGAGATCAGATTAACAGATCTGCCACTGCCATTTTTATTCTCCAACCTTTCTTAAACAATGATGGAGCATTTTCAAAATGCTAAAGAACTGTCCGCATTGAGATATCTATATCATTTAAACTGTGATGATCAATGTATGTGATGAAAATCTTCATGTAATAATCACTCTCTCTGTCCAAATCTTTTTCACCTCTCCCTGGCAAAGGCTGATAGGTCCCCTCAATATGTTAACTTTCAGCCTCATGAATTTCTCCCATATCAATTCTCTATAACATTGAATTTTTTCAGTTCCACACTTCACTGGATCATTGAATCGTGTTTGGTTTGGGGAGACTTCCTGTGTCTTTCACTTTTAAGTCAAAGTACTTATTTCGCTTCATTACCATTTCTCTCTTTCCCATTATGAATGTCTGTCTCTTCACAGAATTGACCCACATTAGTCTTTCTTCATCTGTCTTCCTGAACATTGTGCAATCATCAGCGAACATCCACCCTTTCGACATGACAGTGGACGCAGTGGAAAATGGTTCAACCTGTGGAAATCTTGCAGAGATGTCCTGGAGCTGAGTTGCCCATTCCCCAAACAACCACAACCATCTGCCATTATCTTCCATCAGGCTCCGAACAGAGGAGAGATTTCCCCCGGATTCACATTGACTCCAGATTTGTGGTGGTTCTTTTCCTACAAATTACCAACTGTCTCCTTGATGTCAAGGATAATCACTCCTATCTGATCTCCAGTTTTTGTAATTTGTAATAATACCAGGAAATCATATCATGATAATCCTTTTCATAGACTGGAACATGACGATTTCCACCTTAATAAATTCATAAACTTAGTGATAGAGGAGAAGGCAATCTGAAGTCTCGTAAGAATTAATGCAGTGAGTAAAGCTAAGTGTACCTCATGAACCAAGATCATATAAGGTTTAAACCCTTGAAGCTTCAGAATAGTGGGTACACAGTTAACAGAGAGCCATGGCAGAAATATATTAATTTGTGAATGTTCAAGGAGTGGCCAGCCGAGTGGAATGTGCAGCTTGCCACATGTGGGGAGTCCTGGACATTGTCAGTGTCTGAGATGACCACATGTGCAGGACATGTTCTCAGCTGCAGAAGCTGCAGCTCTGGGTCACGGAGCTTGAGCAGCAGTTGGAGACACTGTGGCACATTGACAAGTGAGAGTGATCTGGACAGTTCGTTTAGAGAGGTGGTCACACTGCAGCTCAAGGGACTAGAGGTAAGAAGGGAAGGGAATGGGTGACCACCATACAGTCCAGAAAAAAACAGGCAGGTAGTGCAGGAGTTCCCTGGGGTCCCACTTCCTAACCGGTATTCCATTTTGGAAGCTGATGTGGGTGCTGGTACGTCGGAGGAATGCAGTCACTGCCAAGCTTATGGCACCACAAGCAGATTGACTGCACAGAGGGAGGAATAAAGGAAGAGGATTAGTGACAGTGGATTCTCTAGTCAGGGGTGTAGATATCTGCACACAAAGATGTGACTCCAGGATGGTGTGTTGTTTTCCTCTTGCCAGAGTCAGGGATGTCAATGAACGGCTGCAGGGCATCCTGAAAGGAATGGGTGATGGGCGAGAGAGCGGGCAGAATATTGGTGCAAATGATCTGTGCAAAGTGAGGAATGACATCTTACACCATGAATTCTGGGTGTGAGGCAGGAGATTAAAACGCATGGCCTCAACAGTTGTAATCTTGGGATTATTACCGCTGCAACATACCAGTGAGTATCCAAATAGGAAAATAGGACAGATGAACACATTTCTTATGAGTTCACGAAAGAGGGAGGGTTTTTGATTCCTGGATCACTGGGGCCATTTTTGGGGAAGGTGGGACTCGTGTAATGAGGACAGTTGGCACCTGAACCACACTGGAACCAACATCATTTCAGATAGGTTTGCTCGTGGTGTTAGGAGGAATGTAAACGAGTCTGGCAGGAGGAGGGGACACAGAATATCGATGAAATAGAGACTCATCATGCTACAGCAAAGGAAGCAAGTCAGAGTGAGTTCAGCTACGTTCAGTGTCAAGGGAGTCAGGCAAGGCTGGATGGTCATTACTTTAATAAGAGCTGTGTAAAAAGTCAGATTGATGTGTTATTGGTGTGGATTGACACATGGAAGTACGATGTTGCTACCATCACAGAAACATGGTTAAGGGAAGGGCTGGCTTGGCAACTCAACATTCCCGGGTATAGGACCTTAAGGCGAGATAGAGGAGGGTGTAGCAAGGATGGTGGTGAAACACTATTCATGAAGGAGTCAATTACTGCAAGAAGGAGAGATGTTATCTTAGATGGGTCCTCAAATGAGGCTTTGGGGGTAGAACGTAGGAATGTTAAGGGGACAGCTACTTTACTGGGAGTGTGCTATTGGCCCCAAGGCGTCAATGGGAAATAGAGGAATAAACAAGTCAATGTTTAACAGAGATGTGAAAGAACAATAATCGGTAATTGTACAGAATAATATGTTTAAAAAAAAAACCTTTCTCCAGACAACATCCCCTCCAAACACTCTTGCGGTAGGGACAACATGGGATGGAACAGAAACATACTAAATGACAATATCATTTTCCAGGCTGGTGATTCACTCCAGCTCCCGCAGTGTCCACTGGTCTCGAATGACATTTACCATGCTGTGGATAACCTGGTGCTGCCCCTCCAGGGACACCACCCAAGGGCGGATGTAACGGTGAAAGAGGGGCAGAGAGTCAGGAGCGACAAGCCCGTCCTCGGCCTGCTGCCTGGACCTGTTAATGGTCATCTTGGGCAGGTCTTGGAGCAGAGACATAAGAAGGCCTGGAGACGTGTCCGCTCATCCCCACACCTGGTGTGGGTAGATCAGGAAGGTGGGACTGAAATGGAAACAACATTTTCACAGAAGCCCCTTCAAAAACCGAACAACAGGCTGCAAATGGACACACTGCGCATACTCATGTAAAGCAGTCTCCACCAGGTCACAGAACGTGTGTGTGCTCTGGCACCTGGTGAACTCCCTCAGCTGACAGTTGTTTGGGACCACTGCTGGCAGCACTCTCCACAACAGATCCCTGGTGTAAGATGGGAGGACATCTTTGTAGATGACCCTCCGATAGGAATGTCAGCTCACAGAGGGAAAAACGTCACATCAAGGCATGTCCGGGCAGTGGACTGAGGCGTAAAAGTGAAGAATATGCAGCATCAGCCCGTACATATAAAACCTCAGTGCTGTTCGAAAGGGCACCGGGAGGATATTCCTCAGACAGCTCAGATTGTGGAACACCCTGGCACGGGGGAAGGTACGGGCTGATGGGCTGATGTCGAGTTCGGGATGGACAGGGGTCAGAATTCTGTCTCCTTTCTTGCTCCAGAGGATACTGTGCGATACTGGTCGTTCCCCATCTATTCATGTTCATCCATCGTTCTTGATGCAGTCATATCTGGTGAGACTTAAATGTGCTGTTCCATGACATCCTTTTATTAATGCTCTGAGTAGCCGTTTCATCATCGATAATATTAGACAGATTTGCTCCGACACACCCTTCCTTTTCCTCCATTCATCCCGCTATCACTGTTATCCATTCCCCTTCCCATGCTGTGGCATTTCCATTTGTTTTATTGATGCTGACATTGAATAATTCGCTTCAAAGGAAACAAAAACACGTTTGTAAAGCTTTCTCTGAACTTGGACAGTGTTGCTACATAAATAAGTGTGTTTGTACAGCAGTTTAAATCCCAGAGCATATTTGCTACATATCAGAATACATATTCTGAATTTTCATCAATTAATGGATCTAAAGTATCAAAATATTTGAAAAGGTACCACAACCATAGAAGGATGAAGCTACTGGATATTGTGAAGAGTAAAATGATAGACTTTCGTCTGCTCTCCATCTCTGGATCACATTGATTCTGCCCCTTGCTCTGATCCCTCAGTCTCTTATGGGCTCGACTGGACACTAAAATGTACCTGACTGTCAGAGTGTTGATCAACAGAATTAAAGCAAATGGGAGCATTGGAGTTAAGACCTTTTCAAAACTTTTGAATCCTCTCCATATGGGATCATCATAATAGGCGTCATTGTTGGTGCAGAACCACTCGACATTGTTAATGATTAGTTCAGCTTCATACCTGAAGTAGGTGGGAATGTTTTTGAAACAGAGCAGAATGCCTGTTGTTGCTAGAACCACTGTCACAGTTTTCTTAGTGCAATATTCAATTTTCAACTTCTGGCAACAAGTGGCAACAAATCGATCAAAGGTAAAAGTGACGGTGAACCAGACGGAACAGTCTGTGGCAGCACGGCGCAGGGTATAGTGAACCCTGCGGACAGTCGTCACATCCAAGAAATTCAGAGTGAAATAATAATCATTGATCCGGTATAGTATGACCTCAAGGATAATGCACAGCAGATCCGCTGTCACCATGGCAACCAGGTAACAGTTGGTGCATGGGGAGATTCCACATTTTGCTCTGAATAAAATCACAAGTGCCAGTAAATTCACTGTGGGAGAGTGAAGGGAAAGGGAATTAGAAACTATGGAAAAATCATTCACAGTTTCTGAGGACAGTCCTTTGAACAAAACAAATCAGCCATGCCTTCACCAGGTCTCCAAGGTGGACAGATCAGTGTAAAGTTCAGGTTGAACAGGTATCTGTCAGAGGGGTGGATCAGACTGCTCACTGGAAGCAGGTCAGTGCTTTAATATTCCAGTGGGGAATTGTGTGTCTGAAGCTGGAGATGTGCAACTTTGGAGCAGACACTCTGCCCCACCGGCTGCAAGGTATTCTATTTCCTTTTCTGTTGCAAAGTGTGTTACCTGACAGGAAATACTCACTACCCCATTAGACTCACCCTCTGAGTTGTGTGTCTGTCCTTCACACGTCATATTTTGTGGTCTTACCTCCTGTAGATCACTTTCAACTTCACCCCCAACCCTCCAGCCAAATTAACGAGCCAATCTTTATTGGTAATTCGCAAATCATTCAGGGATTTCTTTTCACTTCTAGACTTGTTTCAGCAATGAGGCAAGTGTTTGTTGATATATTACTGTACAAAACTTGGGTAGATTTCCCTTCATTCATTCATACTGTTTGGCACCCTACTTCCCATTGAACTTTGTCTCTGTGACGAGACCCCAGTTGATGTGAAGGTGGATGCAGGAGGAGAGCTCTGTAGATCTGTTCCCACTGCTCCACATATCGCCAATTGAAATGAAACTGCGCAAGAATACCCATCATCAATTTACATTTCACACAAAACGATCTGTCAAACAGGTTCCTCAGCAAACTCAATTGTTTGTTTGCAATCAGAAGAAAACATATTCAACAAGTATGGCATCTTTGATTCCCATGGAATTCAGGAAGATCGAAGAGTAAATGGTTATCCCAATTAAAGTACTTAAAGACACTCTCTCCCTCTCTCTTCCTGTTCCCGAATGGAACAAGAACAAAACAGGTTCTTGTGCAGAGGTGGACAAATTCAGAAAGAACATGGACAATTTAACGAATGGATTATTTGTAAACACTAAATGAAAAGGTGTTGGATGTTGCAACGTTACTTGTTCTGTGTTTTTACACACGTGGTTATGTCAAAAACCGTGCACCTTTGCCGATAAAGTCTTGTACATACAGATTCTTCGGACAATGTCATGTTTTGATGTTCTTTCAGTCGCTCAATCAAAATGAGGAAAATGATTCACTCTGAACTGGTGTTGTGTGATTTTTTTTGTTTCTGAATTGGGGCAGGTTAGCCTGAGCAGCTTCCTCATGGCAGCTTTCTCTCCAATTCAGCTTGTTCTTAGCAAACCTTCCGCCAACTCAGCTTTATCCTCAGAACCTTCCATCCAATCCATCGTGTTCTTATCAGACATTCTTCCAACTCAATATGTTTTTTAAGTGAGCTTCTGTGCTACTCAGATTCCGTTCAACTGAATCAGATACAGCAATAACCTCTCCAAAGCTGTATCAGTCCAAAACATATTTAATCATGAAACATCAACAATTCCAGACGCTTGTGTTGTGAAAATGTGGGCGTACTTTAAAAAGCAGCAGAACTACCGGACACAGGACCAAGTGTTCTCAATAAGGCAACAATTTGACACTTGCTTGAACACATCGATTAGCTCTTTTCCTGGAGACAAAAAGAAATTCGAATTCGGTCAATCAATTTAAACTATACCTTGAAAAGTATCAAACTCCAATCCAGTCTGAATTGAGTATATTGAGAATCTTCAACTCCCATGACACAATCCGATGCTCTGGGAGGACAAAACTGGGGGAAATTGAACACTTGAGAGGAGAACTGCCAAGTCCAGCATGTAAACAGACTGCTTAAAAAAAACTCTTTTAAAACGGTACCATTTTGATCAGTCACCTGTGATGCAGAAATTCCTAAGAAGAAGAAAAGAAGACACAGGAAGATCTAAATAGAAGGAAAGCTGGCTCGTTTTGAGATTAGAAGTGTAGTTTTGTAGATCGTGATTGGGAGCTTTATCAAAGTATTGGGAGTATTATAGATGAGAAGTCAAAAGATAGGTTAGAGTAAGGATTAGTAAATTATTGTCTGTTATACTTTAATAAATAAAGTTGTTGTCTTTTACTTCAAATAGTTCTTGGCCACTCGGATTTCACAGATGACTGCACAGCATAAATCTTTGTTGTGTTGCTGATTTTAAATTAAGCAGGATGGTTTATCCTGTGTCGTAGCAGTTTCACGGTAAACCCTTCTGCTGAATTTAAAACCAGCAACACAGCAAAGATTAATCCCGTGCAGTAATCTGTAAAACTTCAAGTGGCAAACAACTCTTTAAAGTAAAAATTAACAACTTAATTTCCAAAAGTATAACAGAGAACAGTTAACTAACAACTGTTTACGATGCCTTTCTCTAACTTAGCTATTATCTTCCCTTCCATTATACTAGTCTGAAAAAACTCCCAATTGACATTTCCAAAACCACACTTCTAATCTCAGAACCAGCCAGCTTTCATTCTTCTATTCGGATCATCGTGTGTCTTCTTTTCTTCTTGTTAGGAATTTCTGCAACACAGGTTGCTGATCGAAAAGGTACCTTTTTTGAGAGAAACAATTTTCAAGCAGTTTGTTTACATGCTGGGCTTGGCAGTTCTCCCCTCGACTGTTCAATTTTCCCGGTCTTTTACCCCCAAAGCATCAGATTGTGTCATTGGTTTTTAAGCTTGTCAATTGACTCAATTCAAACTGCATTGGAGTTTGATATTTTTCGGGGTATATTTTAAACAGATTGGCTCAATTCGCATTTGCTTTTGTCTCCAGGAAACGAGCTATTCGAGTTTTTCGAGCAAATGTTACATTGTTACCTTATGGAGAAGATTTGGTGCTGTGTCCGGTAGTTCTGCTGCTTTAAACTCTCTTAAAGTACACCCACATCTTCATAACACCTCTACCTTTAAGAAAAAAAATAAATCATCAAAATGAAAAGATGGCTTCATTGTTTTTTCTACTTTTAAACACATTGTCCTAACATACGGATCACTTTAATATAAGTTCACTTTAACTTATTCCCATATACCGGTATATCTCATCAAAACTCGATCAGTTAAATCCGCGATGATGTATCTGTGATTAAATTCTTCTGACCTGCAACATGTATGATTTTTCTAACATAAGATTTTAATGAAAGATTCTTATCTTTAAAATGTTCGAAGAATGTAAGCAGATTGTGGTCAGTGTACACAACCTTCTCTGTCACATTGTTTGTGACATACACATTAAAGTGTTGTAAGGCCAGCACAAACTCACTAGTTACTTTTCGATTGTGGAGTGTTTCCTCTGGTGGATGTTGATCTTCTTCGAAAAGCAACCAACTGGCAATTCAATCCCATCCTCATCTTCCTGAAGGAGTACAACTTCAACTCCAATGTCACGAGCATTTGAAAAGGTTTTGAAAATTTGTAACAGCTAAAACTGGTTTGGTGGTTAATATTACTTTCAAATGGTCGAATGCCTCCTGGCATGATTCTGACCACCAAGATGTTGTGTTCTTCATCAGCAAATTGGTTAACGATGCCACTACATGGCTGAAGTTTGGAGCAAACTTCCAATAGATTCCTTCTGAGTCCTAAGAGTCAAAGCATCTCTTTCTTTGAGTTTGGTTATGGAAAATCCTCGATGACCTTCGTTTTTGCCTTCTGTGTGGTCAACCTACCATGACTGATGCTATTACGTTCTAAGAACGTCACCTCTGCTTTCACGAATTCAGTTTTATTTAAGTTTATCATCGGTTTTGTTTCTCGTAGTTGTTGAAAGAGCTCTGCCAACTGTACCATGTGATCTTTCCAGGATTACTAAAAATCACTACATCGTCCAAATAGACTGCGCAGTTTGTTAACCCAGCCACAACTCTGTTCATGAGTCTTTGGAATGTGGCGGGTGCGTCCTTCATTCCAAAGGGCATTACTTTAAACTGATAAACACCATTTGGGGTTACAAACGCAGAAATTTCTTTTGTTGTTTCAGACAAAGGTACCTAACAGTAACCACCCATGAAGTCCAAGTGGTGATGGAACTCAGTTGTCCAAGTTTCTCAATACAGTCCTCCAATCTAGGAATTTTAGATGAGTCTGATTTTGCAATGCCGTTGACCTTCCAATATTCTACACAGAATCGTTTAATCCCATCTGGATTGGGCACAAAGATGATCGGCGAACTCCCCTCGCTCTGGTTTGGTTCGATGATGTTCTTGTCGAGCATGGCCTCCACCTCCACCTGGACCTGTCTAGCTGTGAAAGGATTAAGCCGATAGTGGTGTTGTTGTATCAGAGTAATATTCTCTACGCCTACTTCATGTACAATTGTCTTAGTCCTCCCCATCAGATTCTTACATGTGTCCTTGTATTGTAGTAACAAAAACCTTTCAGCTGCGTTCTATGCTCCTGGGACAGATAGCTCACTCAGCTATCCCTCTCCTCAAGGACTTCTTCAGTTTTAACGTCTATTTTGAGGCACCACAAAATCCACATCATCTGGATTTGATTCCTCACTCTGAGGGGTAGTAACTAACGCTGGTGTCTCCAGTTCCTCTTCTCTCGTGCAATACGGTTTCAACATGTTCGCATGACATACCCCATACCTGTTTTTATCCAGCTGGCATCTTTACTGAAGAGTTCACCTGACTCAACCTTTTCTCAATTTGATAGGGACCACTAAACCTGGCTTTGAAGGGATCTCCTATCACTGGGAACAGAACTAACAAATTATCCCTTCGAGAAAATGTCCGAGTCTCATAGCTTTTACCTGCCATCTACTTCATTCTGCACTGTGCTCTCTTTAGATACTGTTTAGCTAACCCCCCCAACCTCCACCATCACCTCCAATACATAATCAAAGTGTGAGATCACCGACTTTGGCCCTGTCAATTTTTCTTTAATTTATTTCGAAGGGCCTCTCACTTTATTGCCGAATATTAACTCGAAGGGAGTGAACTGAGTGATTTGTTTGGGGCATCTCTCATGGTAGTTAATGCGAATGGGATACCTTTATCCCAATCATTCGGATAATCCTGACAGGATGTGCTCAACATGGTCTTCAAGGTCTGATGCCACCTTTCTAAAGCTCCCTGGAATTCAGGATGATACACACTGGATTTAAAGTGCTGTATACCTCAGCTGACCATAACCTGCTTAAACAACATAGCAGTAAAATCTGACCCTTGGTCCGACTGAATCTCTGGGTAGCCCATACCTTGTGAAAAAGGCTATTGACTCCTCTACCCCGCTTTTTGCCTCGTTATTCGGGAATGGATTTGCCTCCGGAAATCTGGTGGACGCATCCATTATATTTAACAAGTACTGGCTCCCACTTTTAGCTCTCCGGAGGGACCTACACAGTCAATTACAACCCGCATGAAATGTTTTTCAAATGCGGGAATTGGCAACTAAGGTGTTGGTTTTATAACCACCTGTGGCTTACTTACCATTTGGCGTGTATGACATGTGCAGCAAAAGTTCACCACATTCTTGTGCATGCCAGGCCAATAAAATTGTTCTTGGACCTTAGCTTGAGTCTTTTATATCCCTAGGTGACCTCCTACATGTAGTTCATGTGCTACCCATAACACATCCTGTCTGTATGCTACCAGTAACACAAACTGGTGCATTAACTTCGGCCAATTGCTCCTCCGCATTAACCTGCTGTGGTCTCCATTTCCATCCTAGGATTCTGTCTTTCCGATAACAATCTTCCGGTATATTCTCTGCATCCTTTTCGGTGTATGCACCCATATATTTATATCTTTCATCGTCTTGTCTTGCAGTTGTAAGTCTTTTAGCCTTTCAGGATTAAACATTTCTGTCTGACCCTCTGTTTAAGATCGAGAACACTAACCTGCAAGTGATAAAACCTGCTGGGAGTTTTTAGATTAGATTACTTACAGTGTGGAAACAGGCCCTTTGGCCCAACAAGTCCACACCGGCCCGCCAAAGCGCAACCCAGCAAGAGCCCTACATTTACACCTTACCTAACACTACGGGAATTTAACATGGCCAATTCACCCGACCTGCACATCTTTGGACTGTGGGAGGAAACCCACGCAGACATGGGGAGAACGTGCAAACTCCACACAGTCTGTCGCCTGAGTCGGGAATTGAACCCGGGTCTCAGGCGCTGTGAGGCAGCAGTGCTAACCACTGTGCCACCGTGCCGCCCACTAAGACCCCCAAACCTATTCAAATCTTTCTAAACCAGTTCAAATCACGGACCCGAGCTCCAAAATTGTTACAACACGGGATAAACCCTCCTGCTTAATTTAAAACCAGCAACACAGAAAAGACTGATCCCATGCAGTAATCTGTAACAATTCAAGTGGCCAAGATCTATTTAAAAATTAACGACTTTATTTCCAGAAGTATAACAGATAATAATAAACTAACAACTATTTCCCATTGCATACTCTAACCTTCCCTTCTATAATACTAGTCTGAGAAAACTCCCAATTTACAAAAGATTTACAAAACCACACTCCTTATCTCTAAACCAGAAAGCTTTCATTCTTCTATTCGGATCATCCTGGGTCTTGTTTCCTTCTTCTTAGGAATTTCTGCGTCACAGATTACTGATCAGAAAGGTACTTTTCAGAGAGATTTGTTTCTTAGTAGTCTGTTTACAGGTTGGGCTTGGCAGTTCTACTCTCAACTGTTCAATTTTCCCCAGTCGCACAGACCCTCAAAATATCGGATTGTGTCACTGGCTTTTCCGCTTGTCAATGTTCTCAATTCAAACTGGATTGGAATTTGATATTTTTCGGAGTATAATTTAAAATGATTAGCCGAATTTGAATTTGTTTTTGTCTCCAGGCAATGAGCTAATCGAATTGTCCAAAACAGGTGTCACATTGTTGCCATATTGAGAACACTTGGTGCAGTTCCCGTTAGGTCTGCTGCATTTAAAGTACACCCACATCATCATCACACTTGCAATCAACTTGTACAGAGATGTGATGAAACATGTTGGGAACCGGGGGAACTTGTACCCAGTTCTGATTTAGTTCAGGGGTAGAGACACTACATCTGCACCACAAGAACCCGACCATCTCCAATCATAGGCACTTACCAGGCAAACCGCATACAGCTATTACAACGTAGAATATGTTCCTGACCACTTCAATTGAACGATGCATTTTCTGAGTGAAGAGATCAATTACTTTGTGCTGCAAGTAATTTCTCTGATTCAAAGTGGGATAAACACTCTTATTTTATACCCTGCAGGAAATGCCAGGGGAAACTGTGGTTGCAAAATTTTTAGAGTTGATTATTCTCTGGAGAATTCATGAACAAATATTACGTCAGACGAGTTAACTCCCGGGTGACAGAGATGATTAAAAATCTATTTCGGAAAGGTATGCAGCTCTCTTGAGATGAAGAAATTTATTTGATACATTCTTAGGCTCAAACATATCACCAAGTACTCCCGCCCAGCATTTTCATCATAGGATCCCGGAGTGTGGAAACAGGCGACTGAGCCAAAAACACCACACTGACCTCCTCAAAACTTACGAACACAGACCCAATCCCCTATTCTATCACTCTAAACTTACCGCTAACGAATGCACCTAACCTACACATTGCTGAACAGTATGTCCAATTTAGCATGGCCAATCCATCTAACCTGCACATCTTTGGACTGTGGGAGGAAAGCAGAGCACCCAGAGCAAGCCCATGCAGACACAGAGAGAATGTGCAAACCCCACGCAGACAGTCACCCAAGGCTGGATTTGCACCCAGGTCCCTGCTGCTTTGAGGCAGCAGTGCTAACCACTGAGTCACTGTGCCGCCCCAAATGATTGGCAGGTTTTGCCACAGGGTCTGTGCTGACTGGGTCAGCTTTCTGTAAGTGCGGCTCAGCTTCTCTCAATCAGCAACCCCACTTCCACCATCACTTCACTGTTTCCCTCGGCCAGATCAGGAGTAATGTGCGTTATTCTGGTGGCACTTTCATAGAAAGGATAAGGTGGAGAGTGCTGAGAAAGATTTACCAGGAAGTTTCCAGGGATGGAAGGTTTGAGATATAAGGGGAGGCTGGGTAGACTGGGACTGTTTTCACTGGATCACAGGAGGTTGAGGGGTGACCTTATAAAGATTCATAAAATCATGAAGTGCATAAATGAGGTGAATGGAATGTGTCTTTTCCCTCTGGTGCGGGATTTCAAGACTAAGGGCATATTTTTAAGGTGGAAGGAGAAAGATTAAAAACACAGAGTGGTTTGTGTGTGGAGAATGAACACCCAGAGAAGATGGTGGATGTGGGCACAGTTGCAACATTTACAAGATATTTAGATAAATACATGAATGAGGAATGTTTGGAGGGATATGGGCCAAAGGTGGGCAGGTGGGATGAGTTTATTTTGGAGTAATGGTCAGCATGGACTGGTTGGACCGAAAAGTCTATTTCCGTGCTGTATGACACTCTAACTCCATGTCTCTATGATTGAGCTGATTCATCAATGCCCTTCACATTGAATCTTTCTTTTCCACACTCCAAGACCAATCATTTAAGATCCTAACCACTGTCCTGTGAAAGGAACATTTAGCATCAGGACACTATTTCATTCATTGCCATTCAGTGTGTATCTGTATCTTTGATGAAGTTGCCCCCAACCCCTTTTGCTCATTGTGGATCTCTCTCTGTTTCTCTTACCTTTTTGAGTCTCTGCAATACGCCATCTCTGGAAAGTGGAATCTCTGTAACATTTCTCACCCCTACACCCTGTGATGATGCTGTCACTTTAAAAAGGTTATTTTGTCCTTGGTCTTTTTGAAGAGTGTTCATAACGACAGAGGTCCGGAGGAGCCTGGGGAGTTTAACAGTTTAACAATGGACGGGGAATGGCCAGTTCTCCAAGGTCAGGCTTTCTCTAGTCTTTTGCTTTTTTGCTGCATTATTCACAAGATTTTGGAGTCCGGAAGTGTTGCAAGCTTCAGGAAAAGATTCCGCTGACTTTCTCTGAAATCTCTCACTGGATGTTGGCCCCTCCTGCCTGCAGACATTGTGTTTGAAGTTACCTTTCTGTCTAGGGGTGTGCTTATGGAACGTTACTGCATTGAAACAGCTAGTTAGTTAGGTTACTGTATAAGATCAGTTCGGTTTGTTATGGACCAGGCCCGACCCCACTCAAATTAATTTAAGTTGGGAGCCTTATTGTAAAGACAGATGTGAAGTGGCTATTTCAGGTATGATGCAACTGGACAAACCACTCGGTTTTGAGCAAAGCATATTTAATTGAAACACTACAGTTGAAGCACAAACATAAGAAAGTGGGATTTAGCACAACTAAACGATGGGCCAAATACTGACAAATGGGACAAGGTTGGGTTAGGATATCTGGTTGGCATGAATGAGTTGGAACAAAGGGTCTGTTTCCATGCTGTGCGTCTCTGTGTCCCTATTGGAAAACGTATCGTACATTCTCAAGTAATCGTCAGGTATTTTTGAGGACTTTTAAGGCTAAATTTATGTGGTCGTCTATGACATAGAAACGACTTTTGAGTGGCTGAATTTCATGCCTGTCAAAATTCATTACGTATCATTATCAAAAGATCCAATTGATCTCTTAACAAATAAACAGAAGGAACAATGAATTATGGCAATATTGAAAACCCGGAGAAGAGGGTAACAGCCTGTGCACTGGAAGACCTGGAGGGGAGCGTGACGGCTGGCACACTGACTCATAAATGGTGATCTGTTATCTATGAAGCACTAGAGTCAACTCTTACACCCAGACCAATCCCTCTGTCCTATCACACGGTATTTCGCTAGGCTAATGCACGAACCTACACATCCCTGCACACTGTGGGCAATTTAGTATGGCCAAGTCACCCTAACCTGCACACCAAAAGCGAAGTAGCCTGATGGAACCCAGGAAAATACCGGGAGAATGTGCAAACTCTACCCAGACAGTCGCCCGAGGCTGGAACCGAACCCAGGCCCCTGGCGCAGTGAGACAGCAGTGCTAACCACTGTGGAATTCTACAATCAATCCCAACAAGAGGTCCCAATCTGTTATGGACCTGGCCGGACCCCTCAAAACATTTTAACCATTCGAAAACCTAACCATCCCCATATAGCAACTATTGCTAAATAACTGTTCCAGTACAATGACATCCCATAACACACCCCTTGGTAAAAAGGTAAATTCAAACACAGATTCTTATAGGCAGCGGGGAGCAGCATGAACAGAGATTTCAGAAGAGGTCAGAGGAATTCCTTACTGAAGTTTGTACCTCCTCTGGACTCACACATCTTGAGACTGCTACAGTTAAAAACAAACTAGAAAATAACTGAGCTGGGAAAACTGGCCACTCCCCTTCCATTGTTCAATTAAACACTTCCTAGTCTCCTTAACATGTCTGCCTTTACAACCTCTCTTCAAACAAATCCAGGACAAATTAAAATGACAGCATCATCAGATCTGTCATCAGTAACAGATTTTGAGTGCGAGCAGCAGCTGAGTTTAATTGAAAACAGAAGACTACAGCTAAGGTAAAACAGTTTGTTTTAAAATTCCTTACCGATGGCAGGCAGCGGTGATTATTTTATTCTTCACAGAAAGAGCGGGAACAGCAGGGGAAGTGATGTGTGGGGTGTGGGGATGGATTTTGAGGCAGGAAATTGCAGGGGCAACTCAAAAGTCAAAAGTTAATTCCCCTTGACACTGCCTCTGGGACAGGGACAGCACCGGGTTAAATACAGAGTGAACTCTTTCTACTCTTTGTAAACAGAAAAGTGAAGTTTCCTCAACTATTTAGAGCTCAAAGGTTCCTTGACTCCCTTGCACTCAAAATAATGTTCCTTCGACTCTGAAAATAAAATAAGACTTCACTCCAATTACATCCCCTCCAAACACTCTTGGGATAGGGGCAACAAAGGGTTGAAATCGAGTCCCTTAACTCATTAGAAGTCAAAGTAAACTAAAAATCAAATTCCCCTTGGTCAACCTCCATCAAACTCACTGGAGACAGGGACAGCAAAGGGTAAAATTAAGCCCTTGTGTCTTTCAGAAAGCCCAAAACGAAAATAGAAATAAATTAAAACAGCCCCTGCTGGGGTACTACACCGAAAACAAACGCAAATTCCAAAATGTTGGATGGAAACTTATATGATGGAACAGAAACTTATGAAATGACGATCCCATTTTCCAGGCTGGTGATGCACTCGAGTTCCAACAGTGCCCACCGGTCTCTAAATGCCTCGACGATGTTGGGGATGACCAGGTGCTCTCTCTCCAGGGATACCCGAGGGCAGATGTAACCGTGAAAGAGGGGCAGGCAGTTGAGAACGACAAGCCCGTCCTCGGCCTGCTGCCTGGACCTGTTAATGGCCATCTTGGGCAGGCCCAGGTGCAGAGACATGAGAAGGCCTGGAGACTTGTCCGCTTAACCCCAAACCTGGTGTCAGTAGATCTGGAAGGTGGGACTGAAATGTAAACAACATTTTAACAGTAGACCCTTCAAAAACCGAACAAGAAGCTGTAAATGAGCACACAGCAAATACGCATGGAAAACCGTCTCCTCCAGGTCACAGAACCTGTGTGTGGTCTGACACCTGGTAGACTCCCTCAGCTGACAGTTGTTTGGGACCACTGCAGGCAGCACTCTCCACACCAGATTCCTGGGATAAGAGGGGAGGACCCCTTTGTAGATGACGCTCCGACAGGAATGTCAGCTCACAGAGGGAAAAACGTCACGACAAGGCATGTCCAGGCAGCGGGCTGAGGCGTAGCACTGGAGAATATGCAGCATCAGCCCGTACAGATAACGCCTCAGTACTGTTCGAAAGGGCACCGGGAGGATACGTGTTGCTGGAAAAGCGCAGCAGGTCAGGCAGCATCCAAGGAACAGGAAATTCGACGTTTGGGGCAGAAGCCCTTCATCACTTTTTCCACTGGGAGGATATTCCTCAGACAACTCAGATTGTGGAACACCCTGTCACGGAGGAGGAAACGGGCTGTGGGGCTGATGTCGAGTTCGGGATGGACAGGGGTCAGAATTCTGTCTCCTTTCTTGCTCCAGAGGACACTATTACACTGATCGTTCCCCATTTATTCATGTTCATCCATCGTTCTTGATGCAGTCATATCTGGTGTGACTTAAATGTGTTGTTTAATGGCATCCTTGTGTTCATGCATTGAGCACTATTTTTGTCATCGCTAATATTAGGCAGATTTGCTCTGACAGACCCTTCCTTTTCGTCCATTCATCCCATTATCACTGTTATCCATTCCCCTTCACATGCTGTGGCATTATCATTTGTTTTATTGATGCTAACATTGAATAATTCGCTTAAAAGGAAACATCAACACGTGTGTGAAGTTTTCTCTGAACTTGGACAGTGTTGCTACATAAATAAGTGTGTTTGTACAGCAGTTTATATCCCGGAGCATATTTGCGGCATATCGGAATACATATTCAGAATATTCATCAAATAATGGATCTAAAGTATTAAAATATTTGAAAAGGTACCACATCCATAGAAGGATGAAGCTACTGGATATCGCGAAGAGTAAAATCAGAGACTTTCTTCTGCTCTCCATCTCTGGGTCACAATGATTCTGCCCCTTGCTCTGATCCCTCAGTCTCATACGGGCTCGACTGGCCACTAAAATGTACCTGACTGTCAGTGTGTTAATCAACAGAATTAAAGCAAATGGGAGCATTGGAGTTAGCACCTTTTCAAACCTATTGAATCCTACTCGTACAGGATCATGATAATATGCTTCAGTATTGGTGCAGTACCACTCGACATTGTTAATGATTCTGAAGGCTTCGTACCTGAAGTAGGTGGGAATGTTTTTGAAACAGAGCAGAATGCCTGTTGCTGCTAGAACCACTGTCGCAGTTTTCTTGGTGCAATATTTCATTTTCAACTTCTGGCAACAAATGGCAACAAATCGATCAAATGTAAAAGTGACGGTGAACCAGACGGAACAATCGGTGGCAGCACGGCGCAGGGTATAGTGAACTCTGCAGACAGTCGTCATATCCAAGAAACTCCCAGGAAAAAAATAGGATTTCATCCGGTACAGTATGACCTCAAGGATAATGTACAGAAGATCCGCTGAAACCATGGCAACCAGGTAACAGTTGGTGCATGGGGAGATTCCACATTTTCCTCTGAATAAAATCACAAGTGCCAGTAAATTCACTGTGGGAGAGTGAAGGGAAAGGGAATTAGAAACTATGGAAAAATCATTCACAGTTTCTGAGGACAGTCCTTTGAACAAAACAAATTAGCAATGCCTTCAACAGGTCTCCAAGGTGGGCAGATCAGTGTTAAGATCAGGTTGAACAGGTATCAGTCAGAGGGGTGGATCATATTACACACTGGAAGCAGGTCAGTGCTTTAGTATTCCAATGGGGAATTGTGTGTCTGAAGCTGGAGATGTGCAACTTTGGAGTAGACCCTCTGCCCCACCTGCTGCAACGTGTCCTATTTCCTTTTCTGTTGCAAAGTGTGTTACCTGCCAAGAAATACTCACTACCCCATTAGACTCACTCTCTGAGTTGAGTGTCTGTCCTTCACACGTCATATTTTGTGGCCTTACCTCTGGTAGATCACTTTCAAGTCCACCCCCAACCCGCCAGCCAAATTAACGAGCCAATCTTTATTGGTAATTCGCAAATCATTCAGGGATTTCTTTTCACTTCTAGCCTTGTGTCAGCAATGAGGCAAGTGTTTGTTGATATGTTACTGTCCAAAAATTAGGTCGATGTCCCTTCATTCCTTCATGCTGTTTGGCACCCTACTTCCCATTGAACTGTGTCTCTGTGACGAGACCCCAGTTGATGTGAAGGTGGGTGCAGGAGGAGAGCTCTGTAGATCTGTTCCCACTGCTCCACATATCGCCAATTGAAATAAAACTGCGCAAGAATACACATCATCAATTTACATTTCACACAAAACGATCTGTCAAACAGGTTCCTCAGGAAATACAATTCTTTGTTTGCAATCGGGAGAAAACATATTCAACAAGTATGGCATCTTTGATTACCATGGAATTCAGGAAGATCAAAGAGTAAATGGTTATCCCAATTAAAGTACTTAAAGACACTCTCTCCCTCTCTCTTTCTGTTCCTGAAAGGAACAGAGAACAAAACAGGTTCTTGTGCCGAAATGGACAAATTCCGAAAGAACAGGAACAATTTAACGAATGGATTATTTGTAAACACTAAATGAAAAGGTGTTGGATGTTGCAACGTTACTTGTTCTGTGTTTCTACACACGTGGTTATGTCAATAAACGTGCACCTTTGCACATAAAGTCTTGTACATGCAGATTCTTCAGAAAATATAATGTTTTGATGTTCTTTCAGTCGCTCTATCAAAATGAGGAAAAGGATTCACTCTGAACTGATGTTTTGGGATTTTTTTTGTTTCTGAATTGGGGCACGTTAGCCTGAGCAGCTTCCTCATGACAGCTTTCTCTCCAATTCAGCTTGTTCTTAGCAAACTTTCCTCCAACTCAGCTTTATCCTCAGAACCTTCCATCCAATCCAGCGTGTTCTTACCAGACATTCCCCCAACTCAATATGTTTTTAAGTGAGCTTCTGTGCTACTCAGATTCCGTCCAAATGAATCAGATACAGCAATAACCTCTCCAAGGCAGTCACAGTCCAATATATATTGACTCATGAAACCTCAACAATTCAAGGCGCTTGTGTTATGAAGATGTGGGCACAATTTAAAAAGCAGCAGAACTACCGGACACACCACCAAGTTTTCTCAATTAGGCAACAATGTGACAACTTGCTTGATCAACTCGATGAGCTCGTTTCCTGGAGACAAAAGGAAATTTGAAATCGGCCAAACAATTTAAATTTTACCCTGAAATATATCAAACTTCAATCCTGACTGAATTGAGTATATCGAAAATCTTAAATGCCCATGACACAATACGATGCTTTGGGAGTAAAAGACTGGGGAAAATCGAACACTTGAGAGGAGAACTGCCAAACCCAGAATTTAAACCGACTGCTTAAAAAAAGCTGTCTTGAAAACGTACCGTTTTGCGGTCACCTGTGATGCAGAAATTCCTAAGAAGAAGAAAAGAAGACACAGGAAGAACTAAATAGAAGGAAAGATGGCTCGTTTTGAGATTAGAAGTGTAGTTTTTGGGAGTTTTATCAGACGAGTATTATAGAAGAGAAGGCAAAAGATAGGTTAGAGTAAGGAATGGGAAATTAATGTATGTTATATTTGAATAAATAAAGTTGTTGTCTTTTACTTCAAATAGTTCTTGGCCACTCGGATTTTTACAGGTGACTGCAGAGCATAAATCTTTGCTGTGTTGCTGGTATTAAATTAAGCAGGAGGGTTTATCCTGTGTTGTAACAGTTTCAGGGTAAAACTTTCTGCTGAATTTAAAACCAGCACCTTAGCAAAGAATTATCCCGTGCAGTAATCTGCATAAATTCAAGTGGCAAACAACTCTTTAAAGTTAAAATTAACAACTTAATTTCCAAAAGTATAACAGAGAACAATTAACTAACAACTATTTACCATGCCTTACTCTAACTTATCTGTTATCTTCCCTTCTGTCATACTAGTCTGATAAAACTCCCAATTAAGATTTACAAAACCACACATCTTATCTCAAAACCAGCCAGCTTTCATTCTTCTATTCGGATCATCCTGGGTCTTCTTTTCTTCTTGTTAGGAATTTTTGCGTCACAGGTTACTGATCAAAAAGGTACCTTTTTTTTAGAGAACCGATTTTCAAGCAGTTTGTTTACATGCTGGGCATGGCAGTTCTCCTCTCAACTGTTCAATTTTTCCCGGGCCTTTATCCACAAAGCATCAGATTGTATCATTGGCTGTTAAGCTTGTCAGTTGACTCAATTCAAACTGTATTGGAGTTTGATATTTTTCGGTGAATATTTTAAACTGATTGGCTGAATTCGAATTTGCTTTTGTCTCCAGGAAACGAGCTATTTGAGTTTTTCGAACAAATGTTACATTGTTACCTTATGGAGAAGATTTGGTGCTGTGTCTGGTAGTTCTGCTGCTTTAAACTCTCCTAAAGTACACCCACATCTTCATAACACCTCTACCTTTAAGAAAAAAAAATGAACCATCAAAATGAAAAGATGGCTTCATTGTTTTTCCTACTTTTTAAACGCATTGCCCTAACATACAGATCACTTTAATACAAGTTCACCTTAACTTATTCCCATATACTGGTATATCTCATCAAAACTATTTAAAATCTGATTGAAGATTTGTAGCTCGGGTATCCGTTGTTGTGGTTCTGCTCGCCGAGCTGGAAGTTTTTGCTGCAAACTTTTCGTTCCCTGGCTAGGGAACATCATCAGTGCTGTTGGAGCCTCGTGTGAAGCGCTGCTTTGATGATGATGATGTTCCCTAGCCAGGGAACGAAACGTTTGCAGCAAAAACTTCCAGCTCGGCGAGCCGAACCACATCATCAAAACTATATTAGTTAAATCCACGAGAACGCATCCGTGATTAAATTCTTCTGACCTGCAACATGCATGATTTTTCTAACATAAGGTTTTAATGAAAGATTCTTATCTTTAAAATGTTCGAAGAATGTAAGCAGATCGTGGTCAGTGTACACAACCGTCTCTGTCACATTGTTTGTGACATACACATTAAAGTGTTGTAAGGCCAGCACAAACTCACTACTTCCTTTTCAGTTGTTGAGTATTTCCTCTGGTGGATGTTGATCTTCTTCGAAAAGCAACCAACTGGCAATTCAATCCCATCCTCATCTTCCTGTAGGAGTACAACTCCAACTCCAATATCACGAGCATTTGAAAAGGTTTTGAAAAGTTCGGTACAGCTAAAACTGGCTTGGTGGTTAATATTACTTTCAAAGGGTCGATTGCCTCCTGGCATGATTCTGACCACAAAAATGTTGTGTTCTTCTTCAGCAAATTGGTTAACCGTGCCACTACACAGCTGAAGTTTGGAGCAAACTTCCAATGGAATCTTTCTGAGTCCTAAGAGTCAATGCATCTCATTCTTTGAGTTTGGTTATGGAAATTCCTCGATGGCATTCGTTTTTACCTTCGGTAGGGTCAACGTTCCATGATTGATGTTATTATGTCCAAAGAACGTCACCTCTGCTTTCGCGAATTCAGTTTTATTGAAGTTTATCATCGGTTTTGTTTCTCGTAGTTGTTGAAAGAGCTCTGCCAACTTTACCATGTGATCTTTCCAGGACTTACAAAAGATCACTACATCGTCCAAATAGACTGCGTAGTTTGTTAACCCAGCCACAACTCTGTTCACTAGTCTTTGGAATGTGGGCGGCTGCGTCCTTCATTCCAAGGGACATCACTTTAAACTGATAAAGACCATTTGGGGTTCAAACGCAGAAATTTCTCTTGCTGTTTCTGACAAAGGTACCTGACAGTAACCACGCATTTAGTCCAACTGGTGATGGAACTGAGTTGCCCAACTTTCTCGATACAGTCCTCCAATCTAGGAATTGGATATGAGTCTGATTTTGTAATGCCGTTGACCTTCCAATATTCCACACAGAATCATTTAGTCTCATTCGGTTTGGGCACAAAGATGATCGGCGAACTCCACTCGCTCTGGCTTGGTTTGATGATGTTGTCGTCGAGCATGGCCTCCACCTCCATCTGGAACAGTCTGGCAGTGAGAGGATTAAGCTGATAGTGGTGTTGTTGTATCAGAGTAATATTCTCTACGTCTACTTCATGTACAATAGTCTGAGTCCTCCCCATCTGATTCTTACATGTGTCCTTGTATTGTAGTAACAAAAACATTTCAACTGCGTTATATGCTCCTGGGACAGATAGCTCACTCAGCTATCCCACTCCTCAAGGACTTCTTCAGTTTTAACGTCTATTTTGAGGCACATCAAGATCCACATGATCTGGATTTGATTCCTCACTCTGAGGGGCAGTAACTAACGCCTGTTTCTCTCGTGCAAAACGGTTTCAACATGTTCGCATGACATACCCCATACCTGTTTTTATCCAGCTGGCATCTTTACTAAATAGTTCACCTGACTCAACCTTTTCTCAATTTGATAGGGACCACTAAACCTGTCCTTGAAGGGATCTCCTATCACTGGTTACAGAACTAACAAATTATCCCTTCGAGAAAATGTCCGAGTCTCAGAGCTGTTATCTGACATCTACTTCATTCTGCACTGTGCTCTCTTTAGATACTGTTTAGCTAACCCCCCTCACCTCCAATACATAATCTAAGTGTAAGATCTCCGACTTGGCCCTGTCAATTTTTCTTTAATTAATTTCGAAGGGCCTCTCACTTCATGACCGAATATTAACTGGAAGGGAGTGAACTGAGTGATTTGTTTGGGGCATCTCTAATGGCAAACGATGCGAATGGGATACCTTTATCCCAATCATTCGGATAATCCTGACAGTATGTTCTCAACATGGTCTTCAAGGTCTGATGCCACCTTTCTAAAGCTCCCTGGGATTCAGGATGATACACACTGGATTGAAAGTGCTGTGTACCGAAGCTGTCCATAACCTGCTTAAACAGCCTAGCAGTAAAATCTGACCCTTGGTCCGACTGAATCTCTGGGTAGCCCATACCTTGTGAAAAAAGCTATTGACTCCTCTAGCCCGCTTTTTGCCTTGATACTCCGTGATGGAATTACCTGAGAAAATCTGGTGGACGCATCCATTATATTTCACAAGTACTGGTTCCCACTTTTAGCTCTTCGGAGGGACCTACACAGTCAATTACAACCCGCATGAAAAGATTTCAAATGCGGGAATTGGCAGCAAAGGTGTTGGTTTTATCATCAACTGTGGCTTACTTACCATTTGACGTGTATGACATGTACAGCAAAATCCACCACATTCTTCGGCGTGCCAAGCCAATAAAAATGTTCTTGGACCTTAGCCTGAGTCTTTCATACCCCGAGGTGACCTCCTACATGTAGTGCTACCCATAACACATCCTGTCTGTATGCTACCAGTAACACCAACTGGTGCATTTCCTTTGGCCCATTTCTCCTCTGCATTAACTGCTATGGTCTCCATTTCCATCTTAGGATTCTGTCTTTCAGATAACAATCCTCCGGTATATTCTCTGCATCCTTTTCGGTGTGCACGCACATATTTATATCTTTCATCGTCTTGTCTTGCTGTTGTAAGTCTTTTAGCCTTTCAGGAGTAAACATTTCTGTTTGACCCTCTGTTTAAGATCGAGAACACTAACCTGCAAGTGTTTAAACATGCTTGGACTTTTCGTACCCCCAAACCTATTCAAATCTTTCTAAACCAGTCCAAATCACGGACCGGAGCCCCAAAATTGTTTCAACACGGAGTAAACCCTCCTGCTTAATTTAAAACCAGCAAAACAGAGAAGATTTATCCCACGCAGTAATCTGTAACAATTGAAGTGGACAAGATCTATTTAAAGTAAAAATTAACGACTTTATTTCCAAAAGTATAACAGATAATAATAAACTAACAACTATTTACCATTCCTTACTCTAACCTTCCCTTCTATAATACTAGTCTGAGAAAACTCCCAATTTACAAAAGATTTACAAAACCACACTCCTTATCTCTAAACCAGAAAGCTTTCATTCTTCTATTCGGATCATCCTGGGTCTTCTTTTCTTCTTCTTCGGAATTTCTGCGTCACAGATTACTGATCACAAAGGTACTTTTCAGGGAGATTTGTTTCTTAGAAGTCTGCTTCCAGTTTGAGCTTGGCAGTTCTACTCTCAACTGTTCAATTTTCCCCAGTCGCATACCCCTCAAAACATCGGATTGTGTCACTGGCTTTTCAGTTTCTCAATGTTCTCAATTCAAACTGGATTGGAACTTCATATTTTTCGGAGTATAATTTAAAATAATTAGCCGAATTTGAATTTGGTTTTGTCTCCAGGCAATGTGCTAATCAAATTGCTCAAACAGGTGTCATATTGTTGCCTTATTGAGAACATTTGGTGCAGTTCCCGTTAGGTCTGCTGCATTTAAAGTACACCCACATCATCATCACACTTGTAATCAACTTGGACAGAGATGTGATGAAACATGTGGGGAACCAGGGCAACTTGTACCCAGTTCTGATTTAGTTCAGGGATAGGGACACTACCTCTGAACCACAAGAACCCGACCAACAACAATCACAGACACTTACCAGGCAAACCGAGTACAGCGATTACAACGTAGAAAATGTTCCTGACCACTTCAATTGAACGATGCATTTTATGAATGAAGAGATCAATTACTTTGTGCTGCAAGCAATTTCTCTGATTCAGAGTGGGACAAACACTCTTATTTTATACCCTGCAGGAAATGCCAGGGGAAACTGTGGTTGCAAAATTTTTAGAGTTGATTATTCTCTGGAGAATTTACGAACAAAGCTTACGTCAGTCGAGTTAACTCCCGGGTGATAGAGATGATTAACAATCTATTTCGGACAGCTCTGCAGCTCTCTTGAGATGAGGAAATTTATTTGAGACATTCTTAGGTTCAAACATATCACCAAGTACTCCTGCCCAGCATTTTCATCGTAGGATCCTGAGAGTGTGGAAACAGGCGACTTAGCCAAAAAGACCACATTGACCTCCTCAGGATTAACCCACACAGACCCATTCCCCTATTCTATTTCGCTAAGTTGACCACTGACGAATGCACCAAACCTACACATTGCTGAACAGCATGTTCAATTTAGCATGATTAATCCATCTAACCTGCACATCTTTGGGCTGTGGGAGGAAAGCGGAGCACCAAGAGCAAACCCATGCAGACACAGAGAGAATGTGCAAACCCCACGCAGACAGTCACCCAAGGCTGGAATTGCACCCAGGTCCCAGGTGCTTTGAGGCAGCAGTGCTAACCACTGAGTCACTGTGCCGCCCCAAATGATTGGCAGGTTTTGCCACAGGGTCTGTGCTGACTGGGTCAGCTCTCTGTAAGGGCAGCTCAGCTTCTCTCAATCAGCAACCCCACTTCCACCATCATTTCACTGATTCCCTAGGCCAGATCAGGAATAATGTGCCCAGTTCTGGTGGCACTTTCATAGAAATGATAAGGTGGAGAGTGCTCAGAAAAGTTGAACAGGATGTTTCCAGGGATGGAAGGTTTGAGATATAAGGAGAGGCTGGGTAGACTGGGACTGTTTTCACTGGATCACAGGAGGTTGAGGGGTGACCTTATAAAGATTCATAAAATCATGAAGTGCATAAATGAGGTGAATGGAAGGTGTCTTTTCCCTCTGGTGTGGGATTTCAAGACTGAGGTCATATTTTTAAGGTGAAAGGAGAAAGATTGAAAACACAGAGTGGTTTGTGTGTGGAGAATGAACACCCAGAGAAGATGGTGGATGTGGGCACAGTTGCAACATTTACAAGATATTTAGATAAATACATGAATGAGAAATGTTTGGATGGATATGAGCCAAAAGCGGGCAGGTGGGACGAGTTTATTTTGGAGTTATGGTCAGCATGGACTGGTTGGACCGAAGAGTCTATTTCCGTGCTGTATGACTCTCTAACTCCATGTCTCTATGATTGAGCTGATTCATCAATGCCCTTCACATTGAATCTTTCTTCTCCACACTCCAAGACCATTCATTTCAGATCCTAACCACTGTCCTGTGAAAGGTACATTTTGCATCAGGACACTATTTCATTCATTGCCATTCAGTGTGTATCTGTATCTTTGATGAACTTGCCCCAACTCCTTTTGCACATTGTGGATCTCTCTCTGCTTCTCTTACCTTTTTGAGTCTCTGCAATATGCCATCTCTGGAAAGTGGAATCTCTGTAACATTTCTCACCCCTACACCCTGTGATGATGCTGTCACTTTAAAAAGGCTATTTTGTCCTGGGTCTTTTGGAAGAGTGTTCATAACGCAGAGGTCCCGAGGAGTCTGGGGAGTTTAACAGTTTAACAATGGACGGGGAGTGGCCAGTTCTCCCAGATCAAACTTTCTCCAATCTTTTGTCTTTTGCTGCAGCATTCACAAGATGTTGGAGTGCGGAAGTTTTGCAAGCTTCAGGAAAAGATTCCTCTGGCTTTCTCTGAAATCTCTCACTGGATGTTGTCCCCTCCTGCCTGCACACCTTGATTCTGAAGTTACCTTTCTGTAAGTGGCGTGCTTATGGGATGTGCCTGCATTGAAACAACTATTTAGTTAGATTACTGTATCGGATCAGTATGGTGTGTTAGGGACCAGGCCCGACCCCACTCTAATTAATTTAAGATGGGAGCCTTATTGTAAAGACAGATGTGAAGTAGGTATTTCAGGTATGATGTAAGTGGTCAAACCACTCGGTTTCAAGCAAAACATATTGAATGTAAACACTACAGTTGAAGCACAAACAAAAGAAAGTGGAATTAAGCTCAACTATTCGATGGTCCAAATACTGACAAAGGGGACGAGATTGGGTTAGCATATCTAGTTAGCATGAATGAGTTGGACCAAAGGTTCTGTTTCCATGCTGTACGTCTGTGTGACACTATTGGAAAACTTATCATATATTCTGAAGTAATCGTCAGATATTTTTGACTACTTTTTAAGGCTAAATTTGTTTGGTCGTCTATGACATTGATACTATTTTTGAGTGGCTGAATTTCATGCCTGTCCAAATTCATTCCGTAACATTAGCAGAAATCCAATTGAATCATGAACAAATAAACAGAAATAACAATGAATTATGATAATGCTGAAAACCCGGAGTGGAGGGTAACTGCCTGTGGACTGGAAGACCTGGAGGGGAGCGTGACGGTTGGCACACTGACTCATAAATGGTGATGTGTTATCTATGAAGCACTAGGGTCAACTCTTACACGAGATACATGGAAAATTCCAGATTTTTGGCCAAAATTGTGTCAACATTTACATGAGATTGACTATTATTCAAGTATCTATGGTAACTGATCCGACATGGTAACTCTTCCTAATGAACTGAAACAATACAGTACCATCCCATAAACACACCCCTTTGCAAAAAGGTAAATTCATCAAAACCAAGGACAAAATAACCTTTTTCAAAGTGACGGCATCATCACACCTTCACCCTTTTAAAAGAGAACCACCAATACACAAAGATGTCTTCATTTTAAACCCTTTAGTCTTAGTCCGTTAGTACACTGCAACGCACATACATTGACTCTAAACATGCAAACATTCACTGCTACATTATATTTAAGTCTGTTTACTCCTGACACTGAACGCCTCCATTCTTCATCATCCATGTCTTGACAACACATCAACAATCACAATTTCTTATCCTGCCACTTATCAAATTGAAAGGCTGCACGAACAAGCTCCATCTAAACAGTCTGAAACTTTGTACTTAAATGTCTCCACAAACTTTAATGGGTCATAATCAGTTTGTACAATTGTATCAGACACATTGCTGGCAATATAGATGTGGAAATGTTGTAACGCGAACACCAAGCTCAAGATCTTCTTCTCAATTGTGGAATATTTCTGTTGATGAATATTCAATTTCGGGGAGAAATGCCCAATAGGTCTTTCTATTTCATCGTTGTCTTCGTGTAAGTGCACTGCACCGACACCCACATCAGCTGCATTGATAGCCACTCTGAATGGCTTTGCCGAATTGGGTATGCCTAATAATGGGGCAGTGATTATCACGGTTTTCAGGCTGTCTCAATGCTGTCTGACAGCTTACTGTCCATTGAAATTTTCTGCACTTCTTCAATAAATAAGTGTGTGGAACAGTTACTCTGCAAACATTTGGCATGAATTTCGGATAATCCCATTTAATCCCGGGAACATTCATACTTCTGTCTTCGTCATTAGTTAGTTAGTTAGAAGGATACAGCGCAGTACAGGCCCTTCGGCCCTCGATGTTGCGCCGACCGAATCCTACCTAACCTATACTAGCCCAATAACTTCCAAATGCCTATCCAATGCCCTCTTAAATGACCATAAAGAAGGAGAGTTCACCACTGATACGGGCAGGGCATTCCATGAACTCACAACCCGTTGTGTGAAGAATCTACCCCTAACATCTGTCCTATACCTACCACCCCTTAATTTAAAGCTATGTCCCCTAGTAACACCTGACTCCATTAGCGGTAAAAGGTTCTTAGTATCTACCCTATCTAAACCCCTAATCATCTTATACACTTCTATCAGATCTCCCCTAAACCTTCTCTTCTCCAATGAGAACAGCCCCAAGTGCCTCAGCCTTTCCTCATAAGATTTTCCTACCATTCCAGGCAACATCCTGGTAAACCTCCTCTGCACTCGTTCTAAAGCTTCCACATCCTTCCTATAGTATGGCGACCAAAACTGCACACAATACTCCAGATGAGGCCTCACCAGAGTCTTATACAACTGCAACATGACCTCAGGACTCCGGAACTCAATTCCTCTGCCAATAAAGCCCAGTACACCATATGCCTTCCTCACAGCACTATTTACCTGGGTGGCAACTTTCAGAGATCTGTGTACATAGACACCAAGATCCCTCTGCTCATCCACACTACCAAGTAGCCTACCATTAGCCCAGTAATCCATCATCTTGTTATTCCTACCAAAGTGAACGACTTCGCACTTAGCTACATTGAATTCCATTTGCCACATTTCCGCCCAGCTCTGCAACTTATCTATATGCCGCTGTAACCTACCACTTCCTTCCTCATTATCCACAACTCCACCGACTTTCGTGTCATCCGCAAACTTGCTTACCCAGCTTTCAAGTCCTTCCTCTAGATCATTTATAAAGATAACAAAAAGCAATGGTCCCAAAACAGATCCTTGTGGTACACCGCTAGTAACTGCGCTCCAAGATGAACATAATCCATCAACTACTACCCTCTGTCTCCTTCCAGCCAGCCAATTCCTAATCCAAACCTCTAATGTATCCTCAATGCCATACCTCTGAAGTTTTAGCATTAGCCTACCATGGGGAACCTTATCGAACGCCTTACTAAAATCCATATACACAACATCTACTGCTTTACCCTCATCCACTTCCATAGTCACCTTCTCAAAGAACTCAATAAGGTTTGTGAGGCACGACCTGCCCTTCACAAAACCATGCTGGCTATCCCTGATCACGTTATTCC
The DNA here is from genome assembly GCF_020745735.1 of Hemiscyllium ocellatum. Lineage (NCBI taxonomy): Eukaryota > Metazoa > Chordata > Chondrichthyes > Orectolobiformes > Hemiscylliidae > Hemiscyllium > Hemiscyllium ocellatum. Next base: position 2,270,357 of record NC_083453.1, read on the forward strand.
TACCCAGATGTTCATAAATCTTATCCCTTACCATTCTCTCTAAGACTTTGCCCACCACTGAAGTCAGACTCACTGGCCTATAGTTACTAGGGCTATCCCTACTCCCTTTCTTGAACAATGGGACCACATTCGCTATCCTCCAGTCCTCTGGTACTATTCCCGTTGACAATGACGACATAAAAATCCAGGCCAATGGCTCTGCTATCTCCTCCCTAGCTTCCCATAGGATCCTGGGGTAAATGCCATCAGGCCCAGGAGACTTATCTATATTCATCCTTTCCAATATTCCCAAAACCTCTTCCCTGCATATTTCCAGGGCATCCATTCTAATTATTTGTGATTCCATATTCACATCAGCAACAGTGTCCTGTTCCTGAGTGAATACTGATGAAAAGTACTGATTTAATGTCTCTCCAATCTCCTCCGCCTCCACACACAACTTCCCACTACTATCCTTGACTGGACCGATACCTACCCTAGTCATCCTTTTATTCTTGACATACCTATAGAAAGCCTTTGGGTTTTCCCTAATCCTACCAGCTAAAGACTTTTCATGTCCCCTTCTCGCTTCTCTTAGCTCCCTCTTTAGCTCCTTCCTGGCTACCTTATAACTCTCAATCGCCCCTACTGAACCTTCACGCCTCATCTTTACATATGCCGCCTTCTTCCCTTTCACAAGGGACTCCAATTCCTTACTAAACCACGGCTGCCTCACAAGGCCCTTTACACCATGCCTGACTGGTACATACCTATCGAGGACGCGCAGTAGCTGCTCCTTGAACAATCCCCACATCTCATTAGTGTTCTTCTCTTGAAGCCTGTTTTTCCAATCCACACATCCTAAGTCATGCCTCACTGCATCATAATTTCCCTGCCCCCAGCTATAGCTCTTGCCCTGCGGCGCACGATTATCCCTCTCCATCACTAAAGTAAAAGTCACCGAGTTGTGGTCACTGTCCCCGAAGTGCTCACCTACCTCCAAGTCTAACACCTGGCCTGGTTCATTACCTAGAACCAAATCCAATATAGCCTCCCCTCTTGTTGGCCTGTCGACATATTGTGTCAGGAAACCCTCCTGCACACATTGTACAAACACCGACCCATCTAATGAACTCGAGCTATAGCTCTCCCAGTCAATATCTGGGAAGTTAAAGTCCCCCATAACAACCACCCTGCTACCTTCACTCTTTTCCTGAATCATCCTCGCAATATTATCCTCTACTTCTCTAGGACTATTAGGAGGCCTGTAGAAAACACCTAACAGGGTGACCTCACCTTTCCTATTTCTAACCTCAGCCCAAACTACCTCAGATGGCAAGTCCTCTTCCATCGTCCATTCCACTGCTGTGATACTGTCTTTGACAAGTAATGCCACGCCTCCCCCTTTTTTACCCCCATGTCTGATCCTACTAAAACATTTGAACCCTGGAACGTGCAACAGCCATTCTTGTCCCTGTTCTACCCACGTCTCTGTAATGGCCACAACATCGAAGTCCCAGGTACCAACCCACGCTGCAAGTTCACCTACCTTATTCCTTGGGATGGGAAACTCCCCAGTAACGTTGTTGTCACATTCCGTGGGTCCATCATTCCATGTCCGTAACATGGTCCAGGAATGTGACTTGGGTTTTGGTGAATTCACTCTGAGCTATGTTTATGTAAGTTTCTGGTCCCACTTACTCAACACAATCTTCCAAACATGGAATCGGATATGAATCACACTTTGTAACTGCGTTGACTTTGCGATAATCTACACATAATCGTTGGGTACCGTGTGGTTTTGGCACCATTACTATGGGGGAGCTCCAGTCAATGCAATTCTCTTTTATGATGTCGTCTTTGGGCGTGCATTCAATCTCTTTTTGAACCTGCGCCAAGTTTAGAGCGATACGTCCATAGGGAGGTTGCTCTCATGGAACAGCATTTCCTAAATCTATACCATTTATAATTAGATATGTACGTCCAAGCTTAATCCCTCATATTTCCCCATGTAATAGCAATAACGCTTTCAGGTCATTTCAGTTTTCCTCTGGAAGATAACTCAATAATTTGTCCCAAGTTTTGAGAACTTCCTCGTTGTCCAATTTAATTTGAAGAATGTCCAATTCAGAATCCTCTGAACTTGTGTATTCGCTTTGTATCGTTGTTATGGACCAGGCCAGACTGACTCAAAATATTTCAAGAAGGTAGCCCAGACCCTAACGTTTTGAGTTGTATCAAGAAGGTGTAACAGTGGACATTGCAGGAGTGACACAGTTGGCTCAAACACTCAGCTTTAAAGAAACACAATTTATATACAGACTACAGAATGAAACACAAACAAAAGAGAACCAAATTTATAAGAACTTTACCGTCCGAAAACTCAGTCGACTCTATCACAACTTGATGATGCTGTTCCAAACAGGTGCAACGTCCCCATAAACATCTGCTTTGCAACAAAGGTAAAACCAAACACAGGTCCTTGCAGGAAAGATGGCAGAGAGAGAGAAAATCAACATGAAACTGCTTCTTTGACCAGCCGCCTCAAAACCAGAATGCTTGCCAAAACCAAACCAATTCAAACCTTGAACTGGGAGAACTGGCCACTCCACTTTCGTGGAACAAGTGTTTTAAAATAAAAGACTGAAAACCTTTTACGAGTAGAAGTTGCCAGACAGATTTGAACCTCTGCCTTTACAAACCCCATGGAAAAAAATAACACTATAAGCTTGTCAAAGGAGCAGCATTGTCACACCACCCCGCTTTAAAAAATGAACGATGGATATCCAAAGATGGTTTCATCCTAAAACCCCTTAACACTGTTAGTATTCAACAACACATATGTATTACATTGACTATCAACATGCAAACATGCTCTACTACATTCTGTTTCAGTCAGTTTACTCCTCCATTTCTCATTCCAGTCTCGACAATACGTCAGCAATCACGTTTTCTTATCCTGCCACAAGCACAATTTTCTAATTGAATGGCTGTAACAACAAGCTCCATCTCAACAGTTTGCAATTTTTATCCTTAAATTTCTCCACAAACTTCAATGGGTTATGATCAGTGTATATGATTGCTTCAGATACATCACTGGCACCATAAACATTTACATGTTATAACACCAAAACCAAGCACAAAGTCTCCTTTCAAATGCTGAATGTTCCTGCTGATGAATGTTCAATATCCTGGAGAAATATCCTCTAGGTCTTCCTACGTTATTGTCGTCTCCCTGCAAGAGCACGGCACTGACAGCCACGTCACTCGCAACAAAAAGACGGAAGAGAGGGGACCTAATTGAGGTGACCAAGGTAATGCGAGGCATAGATAGAGTTGATAGCCAGAGACTTTTTCACAGGGCAGCAATTGTTAACACGAGGGGTCATAGTTTTAAGCTGTTTGGCGGAAAGTATCGAGGGGATGTCAGAGGCTGGTTCTTTACATAGAGAGTTTTGAGAGCATGGAATGCGTTGCCAGCAGCAGTTGTGGAAGTGAGGTCATTGGGGATATTTAAGAGACTGCTGGACATAAATATGGTCACAGACATTTGAGGGTTCGTACATTAGGTTTACCTTACATGAGGATCAATGGTCGGCACAAAATCGTGGGCTGAAGGGCCTGTTCTGTGCTGTACTGTTCTATGTTCTATGTTCTATCGATAAACACCTTGAATGTTTTTGCATAATTAGGTGTGGCTAATACTCGGCCAGTGGTTAACACAGGTTTTCTTACCTCTAAATGACCTCCTCCTGGTAATTCATGTGCTATCCACAACACCTCTTTTTTTTAATAACCCACTCGCAATATAACTTGTTGAAATTCTGCCATTTCTCATCTCCATTAATTTGTGATGATCGCTATTTCCTTATTCAGACATCATTTTTAAGACAGTAACATCTCGTAATATACTCATATTTTTCTTCTGTCCAGGTTTTTTGATACAATAACTTCAGGTTTTCATCTTTCTGTTGTAACTCAGTTAATTTGTCGGAGCTAAAAATATCCACTTTGCACTCCCCCTGTTCTTGTTTGTCTCAACCATTCGATCAAACATGGTCTCTGATAATTCTACTTCAAATTCCTCATCGGTGATATTTGATTTCTCCTCCTGTTTCAACTGGTGGGTTTGTGACCTTGTGATCACACAGTTAGGAAAAGTCCCAGGGTACACTGCCTGTCATACCTCAGCTACCTGATTTTCTACTGGCTTTTCAATCACAATAGCCAGCATTCCTACCTGTGATCCAGCTAGGTCATTACTAAGGACAAATTGTATTCCTGGAACCAAGACTTTCTCCAGTTCTCCTACCACCACTTCTCCAATTTTCACTGGACACTCTAACCTCACTCTCCATAATGAAGCACTTCTCCTCTCACCATGAATTCCACATCCTCGCACCTTTTCTGGTAATTATCTTTCTGAGTTCCGCATCTCCTCATCTCTCTCCATCAAGTATTGAGATGATCCTGTGTATGTTAATATTCTAAATTCTTTACCTGCTGCTTCGGACTTTAGCAAGTTAACCATACCTTCGCAAGTAAATGATTTAAGAAGATCTGGCACTTCGTTGTCAACCAACCTCTGACCAACTTGGACATTCTGGTGCAGGTTTTTAGCCTCCACTGTGCTTCCCTTTACCACTTCAACAAAACTCACTGGTTTTCGTGTTTTCTGACATATGGTTCCCCAGCGCATTTCCCAAACCACCAACATTGTGATTTCACGTGGCCGACATTATTGGAGAGCCTTTTAACTTCTCTTTCCCCTTCATGGGTTTCCTTTTTAACCCCTGGTAAGCTATCCTTATGATCTTCACCGACATCTACTTTTCCCTTTCCACCTGATAATTTATCTCTTCCCCAAATTTCTATCCCTCACGAATTGAAATTGATGTTGGAAGCCAAACTTTGATTTATGAACCAACTTATAATCATTCACCATTTCAGCTGCTAATCTTGCTGATTTAACTCTCTGTTCTTCCACATGAGTTCTCAATATCTCAGGAAGTGAATTTTTGAAATCCTCCAAGATAATCATCTCTCTAAAAGCGTCATATGTCTGATCTGTTTTTTTAATGCTTTCATCTACTTATCAAAATTACTTCGTTTTATTCTTTCAAACTCAACGTATGTTTGGCCAGGGTCCCTTCTTAGATTCCTGAAACATTGTCTGTCGGCTTCTGGCACAAGCTCATATGCACTTAAGATGACTTTCTTCATCTCCTCATAGTCCCCAGATACCTCCTCTGATAGGGATGCAAATACCTCACTTGCCCTACCTACCAATTTTGTTTGGAACAAAAGAACTCACAAGGTCTTTGGCAATTTCATTTGTTTAGCCACTTTCTCAAATGAAATGACAAGGTCGTCTTCATCCTTCTAAACCAATGTAGGCAATGCTTGGGGAGATTTAAACAGATCCCCATCAGGCCTTTGGCTATCTGGGTTTAATTTTCATCACTATCTTCCTCACTAATCCGACCTTGAACTGCATCCTTTTAAAACATTTGTTGATAGAATCTGTGGATGAGCGCCATGCCTCTAGGAATTCCCTTGCTGTTCTCTGTTTGGCTTGCCCTATAATACTCGTGTTGTCCCAGTCTAATTCATGTTGCTTGTCATCTGCGTGTGTAGCTACTCAAGATAACTGGTCGTGTCGTTTCGTGGCTAGTTGGTGTTCATGGATGCGGATCGTTAGCTGTCTTCCTCTTTATCCTATGTAGTGTTTTGTGCAGTCCTTGCATGGGCCACAAACACTGCAGCACACCAGAACAGCAAAAAGAGGAAGAAGAACACCTCTACAATGTATTCTCCAAAAACGGATACCCACGCAATTTCATCAACAGATGCCTAAGGGAGAGACAACGAAACGAGGACATGCCACAAGCCAAAGGACCAGCCACACTACCGTACATCAGGAGCATTTCCGAACTGACAGCCAGACTACTGCGACCACTAGATCTCATAACAGCACACAAACCAACAGCCACTCTCAGACAACAACTCACCAGAACGAAGGACCCAATACCCAGCATGAGCAAAACCAATGTAGTGTACAAAATCCCATGCAAGGACTGCACAGAATGCTACATAGGACAAACAGGAAGACAGCTAACGACCCGCATTTATGAACACCAACTAGCCATGAAACAACACGACTAGCTATCCTTAGTAGCCACACACGCAGATGACAAGCAACATGAATTCGACTGGGACAACACGACTATTATAGGACAAGCCAAACAGCCAGGGAATTCCTCGAGGAATGGCATTCATCCACAGATTCGCTCAACAAACACATCAACCTTTACCCAATATACCGACCACTGCAGCGGACAGCTGGAACTGACAACCAGAAGCGGCAGAGACAAACCACTATAAATGCCGGAGGAAACATCACAGAAGCGCTTCACAGGAGGCTCCCAAGCACTGAGGATGTCACCGAGAAAGGGGACAAAACGTTTGCAACACAAATTCTAGCTCGTCGAACAGAACCACAACAACGAGCACCCGATCTTCAAATCTTCTCCCAAACATTTAACAATGTTTCCTCTGCAGTTTCAACTGCCATAGTATTAACAAACTTCTATTAACAGTGCTGTTACCTGCTCTACGACAACTATAATGTTTCTTAAGTCATGATCTTGAGAGACCAAAGTAATTAATTTCAAAATCCACCAAAAAATGGATGAGCTACCAAAAGCCACTGATCTGATAGTCAAACTCTAAAATAAATAATATTAAACACACACTAAAATAAATAATAAAAAAAACACACAGACTTCACGTATACACAATACAGACTGAATTTTCATCATTTAAGAGAAAAAAAAACTCTGTTTCTCTGAACAACGTGTGCAACCTCACATGCATTCCATCATTTTAGAGCTGTCACATAGCCTTTCCAAGTCCCTCATAAGTTTTTTTTCCTAACTTTGCATTGTGATCACATCACAGATTTCCATCTCCGGTCCAAGCTTGGAGAGTATCCAAATGCAAGCTGAGATAAGATTGTAAAACTGCTGAGATGTTTGATACAGAATGGTGGGCCTGATTCTGGGGAAGGACTGAAATCAGGCAGTGATGATGGAGAGGGGATTCTGTTGCAATTACTCACTTTGTGTATGATGTTCTCCCTGATTGTCCTAAAAGAGTTAAACCTATTAATCGAATTGTAATCTAGATTTTTGACTTCATGGAATGGAATTTTATTTCAGCAGGAGTCCAAGATACGATGGTGGAACAGTAAAATCTGTGAATCACCAGTCAACTAGCCACATCCCACAGGTATTTCTGTGAAGCCAAACTCCTTCCATCCCTTTTTTGTTTGTGACATGTGGAATTATTGATAAATCACTTCCAGTTTAAGTTTTGAAATCTCTCTTCCCCCACAGTTAATTAAGATGCGATTATGATTCTTTCCCATGTAAATATGGCTTCTCAACGTGCACCACTTGCTATTTGATGGTCATTTCAGCAATGGATCTGCTGTCTTCTGCTGTCTACTAACATTAATGCCATCCCGAAGCAAAGTATTCCTTTATATGCTTCACGAGACTCTTTCCTGGATCTCATCCCTGGGTGTAGTTTTTTGTAATCCCTGTGTTTTGTGATTAGAGACTCTTCTGTGTGGTTCACTGTCTTCTTCTGTTTTGATCGATTTGCGGCCATTTGTTGCCAGAAGCTAAAAATAAAGTATTGTACTGAGGGAACTGCAAAGACGGTTCAAGCAACAACCTGCATTCTATTCTGCTTCAAAAATGTGCCTATCTGCTTTAAATATGAACCTTAGTATATAGTCAACAATGTGCCTTTGAAATGAAAGCTGAAGAAAGCTATTTGATTAATGCAGGATGGAGAGGGTATGACATATTTAACAACACTCTGACAGTCAAGCACATTTTAGTAGCGAGTCGAGTCCGTAGGGGACTGAGGGGTCAGAATAAGGGAGAGAACCACAGTGACCCCAAGTTAGAGAACAGAAGGAAGTTAATTATTTTCCTCTTCGCTACTTTCGGCAGTTTTCTACTTCTTTCATACGTTACAGCATCAGAAGAGATGATCTAACTGAAACTATCAAAATATGTAAAAACATTTCAATTAATTTGGGGAACGTTAGTTCTTGCACGAATGCCTGTATTTATTTGATAGCGCTATCCAAGTTCAGTCAGCTTATCAAGGACACTTTGAAATTTTTTGTTGCACCAATTGCTCAATTATTGAAGAAATAAAAATGAGAGAATCAGGTAAGATGTTGATGTTGTGATTCCCATCGAGAAATGCTATATCAATCCGTGACCTGGAGCGAATAAACCCTGGCACAAATGGGGAGTAGGTGAGTGAAAGCATACACTGAAAAGCAAGACAGGAAACAACATGGGTGATATAGTCCCCTGTATGATGGATTTTCATCAATTCACATTGTCACCACTCAGTTGGGAAAGTGTGCTGAGCCTTGTACCCCATTACACTGAGGGTGGGTTTGGGATCATCACAAATATTAATCCTTTAATCAAAGCTCGCAAATTCTACAAACCTCCTGTCGGCTTGCATCAAGCTCACAGAAAATGCTGACACTTTCCCTGGATTTGACAAGAATTAATATTTAACGCAGATAAGTAAATGCTAATCATAAGTAAACAGCCATGAGCTGATAACATTTGGGTGTCCTGGTAACAGTGCATTTTGATCGTAAAAAGCCTGCACACAGATGCAGACACAAACAAAAAACAACATTGGTTTATTGGTGATGGGGAAAACAACCCTGTGAACCACAGTTTGGTAACATCACTCCAAATGGATTCACTAAGATGCCCCTTTTGGCTGATGGTGACATTTTGTCCCACAATGACCTTTCTCCAGCCTCACTTCCTCTCAGAGGTACGGTACCCTATCGTCAGCGTTGATGACAGGGTCACTGCTTCAGGGCAGCGATCTGACAGCAAGTGATGGGAGGAAATAGATGGCCTTCTTCAGACTTCATGTATTTCAATGCACCACCTCACCCCTCCAGAGATCCTCAGGGCTCTCCTTGTCTCGTACACATCCACAAGCTACCAAGAAACCCACCATCGTGTTGCTTGAAGGCTCATAAACGTTGATATCCGAGAATGGTCGGGTGCACAAACCAATCAGCGATTTGTTGAAGTCCAAATCCCATTCTCCATATACCTGCTGCCTGCCCTATTGAAAACCCCACCCATTTTGTTCAAAGTAAGCAGCAGTGTAAACAGCACTTGCAATGAGTTTCGGGGTCGTGCTTTTTTTTTTAAAGTGACACTTCAAAAGAAATCTGGTCTTGTGAGACATATCAAAATAGCCTTTCCAGTGGAGAATTGGGAATGAATCTGTTTTCCATACTGCTTACCTTTGGTAAGAATGTGCAGAATCAAATTGATCCAACTAGTCAGGAACTGACAGGAGTGGTGATCTCCAGCTTGGACGAGTTTCAATCAAGTGATTCCCCAGCACGACATTTGAAATGTTCTAATCACTGAAATGTAATCTGCCTATTCTTTAATTTTACCTTAATAAGACCTTCAAATAGTACATTACCTGCTCCTGTGGGTGTTTCTGTAAACGCAGAGATGTCATACAATTTTGGGGATTCATTCTCCATTTTATTTGTAAAAGGTATTGTTGAGAGTGGCATTAATTTAGCGTTCCATATCTGGTATTTCCCATGTCACATGAAACTTCATCTAACTGTGTCACATCAGTCAGTAGACTTCTGCAAATGGAAACAAATCTCAATATGAAAACAGAGGACAGGTTATCACAATCATACACTTCCTTTCTTTGCCTCAGTATCTAATGTACCATTTCTCAATTAACTGTCAGATAAATGAACCAAAATGGTCCCGACTAACATTACGGCACTGTGATCAGGAACTCCCTAATATTACCAACAAGATAATGCACTTTCAATCAGCAATCACTTCAAATCAGCAAATACCAGGATATTAATTTGGAGAATCTCGAGGAGCAGATATGAAGAAATATTATCTCTTATTCCCGCCCTGTTCTGTTTCTGCCTTTCTAACAGGTTTTAGAGTTTGATGACACATAAAATATAGAACATGAAACGGGGAACAGTACAGCACAGTGCAGGCCCTTCAGCCTTTGATGCTGTGCCAACCTTTTATTTTACTCTCAGATCAAACTACCCTACACACGCTTAATTTTACGATCTTCCATGTGCCTATCCAAAGGTCATTTAAATGTCCCTCATGAATCTGACTCGACTTCCACTGCTGGCAGTGCATTCCACACACCTACCATTCTCTGAGTGAAGAACCTTCTTCTAATCACATTAAAATTATGACTCCTCACGACAGCGATTTCCATCCAGGGAAAATGTCTTTGGAATATCCACTCTATCTATGTCTCTCATCAGTTTGTATAACTCCACCAAATGACCTCTCATCCTTCTTCGCTCTAATGAGAAAAGCCCTGTCCCCCTCAATCGTTTTTCATAAGACATGCCCTCCAGTCCAGGCAGCATCCTGGTAAATCTCCTCTGCAACCTCTGTCATGCTTCACATCTGTAAAGAGGAAGTTTTTCACCTGAACCACACTGGGGCCAACGCCCTTGCAGGTAGGTTTGCTCGTGCAGTTGGGAGGAATTTAAACGAGTCTGGCAGGGGGATATTGATGAAATCGAGGCACATCATGTGACAGCAAAGGAAGTAAGTCAGAGTGAGTTCAGGTATGTTTAGTGTCAAGAGCGTAAGGGAAGGCTTACTTCAACACTAGCAGCATAAGAGATCAGACTGATGAGTTAAATGTGTGGATTGACCTATGAAATTATGATATTGTTGCCATCAAATAAACATGGTTTCGGGAAGGGCATGACAGGCAATTAAACTTTCTGGAGCATGAAAGCTTTAGGCGTGACAGGGAAGTGTTAAAAGGATGATAGGGGTGCAGCACAAATAATGAAGGAGTCATTTACTGCAAGAAGGATAGAAGATATCTTAGATGCGTCCTCAAACGAGGCACTGTGGGTAGAACGGAGGAATTTTAAGGTGGAACCTACTTTATTGGGAGTGTATCATAGACCCTCAAAGTGTCAGTGGGAAATAAAGGAGTAAATATATAGACAGTCTACACAAATGTGTAAGAATAATAATCGGATAATTAGACAAGGGGATTTCAACTTTTCCAACAGAAATTAGGATAGTCATCCTATGAAGGGTTTAGAAGGGGCAGATTTCTTGAAATGCATTTGGAAAGATTTTTCACATCAACACGCAGAAGGCCCAACATGGCACTGTACTTTATTGGGTCTGGTTCTTGGGAAAGAATCTGGCCCATGGTATGGTTCAAATTTATTGTGGTCAAAGTAAAAGATGACATGCAAAAAAATGGCTTTGGACTGGGGGAATGCAGAGTCTATTAAAATAAAGCAAAATGTGGCCATCGTTGTCTGGGAACAGCTCCTTTTAGGTAAGTCTACAGCAGAGCAGTGGGGACATTCAAAATGGAGCTGGGGAGATTGAAGGCCCAACGTGACCCTTTAGGGCGAAATACAGCAGCAGTACATTCAGCGAACCATGGATGTCTCAGACAATTCAGGACTGGATGAGGAAGAAAAGCAAGGCTTTCAGTAAATCCAAAAGGACGAATTCAGATGTGGCCCGAGAGGAATACAGGAAGTACAAGAGGGAATTTAAATAAAAGAAGATGGAAGACCAAGAAGGGACATGAGAAACGATTTGCAGACAGAATTAGGTAGAAACGTAAGGTATTTTTGGAATACAAGAAAGTGAAGAGATTAACCAGGGAAAGAGTACGGTCCATTAGGGACCAAGGGGGCAACCTGTGTGTGAAGCCACAGGATATCGAATGGGTATTGAAAAAATACTTCTCTTCGGGTTTCACTTTGGAAAAGTCGATCGTACGAAATGAATTTCTGGAACAGGGATTGTGAGGAACTTGCATAGTTTTAGAGTGGAAATAGGGAGATATTGTCAGATCTGTCGGGCTTGAAAACAGACAAGTCCCCTGACACATATGAATAGCATCACAGGCTGCAGTGGGGAGCGGAAGGGGGATGGGGAATGTGAGGAAGGATATTGCAGGGTCTCTGACACAAATATCTTCCTCATCTGTTGCCAAAGGGGAGGTGCTCGAGGAGTAGAGGATGGAAGATGTGGTTTCACGTTTCAAGAGGTGAGGGAGAGATGAACCAGGAAATTACAGACTGGTAAGTCTGACAGCAGTGGGAGTGAAGATGTTTGAGAATTATCTAAAGGTTCGAAGGTGATTTGAGGACTGGAGGCTGATATCCAGTGGTATACCAGAATGATCAGTGCGAAGAGCCTCATGTAGGTTATATACAGAAATGATATGGATGGAAACGTGGGGAGAATGTGAAGCAGGTTTGAAGATGACACCAAGATTGGTGAGGTGGTTAGGAGTGAGTGAATTTAACAGAATGATTTTACCAACTGGATGTCTGTTGACTTGGGATAACTCGATCAGCCATGTTCAGTCACAGTGTGACAGCAGGAAACAAGCCCCCCATTGATTTAGGCAAATTCAACAATTTCAGACATTTTTAATTGACCTGCACAGTGATGTGAGAAACACATGGGGAACATATTGACCATCTGTAAGCATGTCATGTTTGAAATGATATGTCGATGAGTGTATCTTGATTCCCAGTGCAATGTTTCCATCATGTCTGGGACACTGTCCTTAATCCTTGGTGGTATTTGAGCAGCGATTTCGTGCGCATTTGTATTATTTCCAGTGAGGCACTATATCAAAATCCTTCTGATAATCCAAATACATCACATCCACTGCTTCACCACGTCAACTCTGCCAGCAACATCTTCAGGAAACCCTGTCAGTTCCCTCCCCTTCGCAATTCTGTGCTGCCTCTGCTGAAAGACAGAATGATTTTCTACTTCCAAAATAATTGCTTGCTCTGTAATATATTAATCACCTTCCCAACGACTGAGGTCAGATTAACAGATCTGCTACTGCCATTTTAATTGTCCAACCTTTCTTAAGCAATGATGGAGCATTTTCAAAATGCTAAAGAACTGTCCGCATTGAGATATCCATATGATTCAAACTGTGACGATCAATGTACGTGATGAAAATCTTCATGTGATAATCACTCTCTCTGTCCAAATCTTTTTCACCTCTCTCAGGCAAAGGCTAATGGATTCCCTCAATGTGTTAACTTTCAACCTCATGAATTTCTCCAATATCAATTCTCTATAACATTGAATTTCTTTCAGTTCCACACCTCACTGGATCATTGAATCGTGTTTGGTTTGGGGAGACTTCCTGTGTCTTTCACTTTTAAGTCAAAGTACTAATTTCGCTTCTTTACCATTTCTCTCTTTGCCATCATGAATATCTGTCTCTTCACAGAATTGACCCACATTAGTCTTTCTTCATCTGTTTCGCTGAACATTGTGCAAACATCAGCGAACATCCACCCTTTCAACATGATGGTGGACGCAGTGGAAAATGGTTCAGCCTGAGGAAATCCTGCAGAGATGTCCTGGAGCTGTGTTGCCCATTCCCCAAAGAACCACAACCATCTTCCATTATCTTCCATCAGGCTCCGAATAGAGGAGAGATTGCCCCCGATTCGCTTTGACTACACGTTGGTCATGAGTTCATGAAAGAGAGAGGGTTTTAGATTACTGGATCACTGGGACCATTTTGGGGGAAGGTGGGACTCGAGTAAAGAGGACGGTGGCACCTGAAGCACACTGGGACCAACATCCTTACAGATAGGTTTGCTCGTGCTGTTTTAAACGAGTCTGGCAGGAGGAAGGGACACAGTCTAAAGATGAAATAGGGAGTCGTCATGCGACAGCAAAGGAAGCAAATCAGAATGAATTCAGCTACGTTTAGTGTCAAGAGAGTAAGGCAAGGCTGGATGGTCTTTAATATGAGGATTGTAATAAGTCAGATTGACATGTCATTGGTGTGGATTGACACATGGAAGTACGAATTTGCTACCATCACAGAAACATGGTTAAGGGAAGGGCTGGCTTGGCAAGCCAACATTCCCGAGTACAGGATCTTAAGGCGAGACAGAGGAAGGTGTACAAAGGATGGTGGTGAAACACTATGAATGAAGGAGTCAATTACTGCAAGAAGAAGAGATGTTATCTTAGATGGGTCCTCAAAAGAGGCTTTGTGGGTAGAATGTAAGAATGTTAAGAGAACAGCTGCTTTACTTGGAATGTACTATTGGCTCCCAAAGCGTCAATGGGAAATAGAGGAATAAACAAGTAAATGTGTCACAGAGATGTGAAAGAATAATAATCGGTAATTGTACAGAATAATACGTTAAAAAAAACCTTTCTCCCGACAGCATCCCCTCCAAACACTTCTGGGGTAAGGTCAACAAGTGATGGAACAGAAACATACTAAATGACAATATCATTTTCCAGGCTGGTGATTCACTTCAGCTCCCGCAGTGCGCACTGTCCTCGAATGGCCTTTACCATGCTGTGGATGACCAGGTGCTACCCCTCCAGGGACACCACCCAAGGGCAGATGTAACCATGAAAGAGGGGCAGAGAGTCAGGAGCAACAAGCCCATCTTCGGCCTGCTGCCTGGACTTGTTCATGGCCATCTTGGGCAGGCCTAGGAGCAGAGACATGAGAAGGCCTGGAGACTTGCCCGCTCATCCCCACACCTGGTGTCAGTAGATCAGGAAGGTGGGACTGAAATGGAAACAACATTTTAACAGCAGTCCCTTCAAAAACCGATCAACAGGCTGCAAATGGACACACTGTAAAGATACATGGAAAACCGTCTCCTCCAGGTCACAGAACGTGTGTGTGGTCTGACACCTGGTGAACTGCCTCAGCTGACAGTTGTTTGGGACCACTGCAGGCAGCACTCTCCACAGCAGATCCCTGGGGTAAGAGGGGAGGACATCTTTGTAGATGACCCTCCGATAGGAATGTCAGCTCACAGAGGGAAAGACGTCACATCAAGACATGTCCGGGCAGTGGGCTGAGGCGTAAAAGTAAAGAATATGCAACATCAGCTCGTACATATAAAACCTCAGTGCTGTTCGAAAGGGCACCGGGAGGATATTCCTCAGACAGCTCAGATTGTGGAACACCCTGTCACGGGGGAGGGTATGGGCTGTGGGGCTGATGTCGAGTTTGGGACAGACAGGGGTCAGAATTCTGTCTCCTTTCTTGCTCCAGAGGACACTGTGTGACACTGATCGTTCCCAATTTATTCATGTTTATCCATCGTTCTAGATGCCGTCATATCTGGTGTGACTTAAATGTGCTGTTCAATGGCATCCTTTTATTAATGCTCTGAGTACCCTTTTCATCATCGCTAATATTAGACAGATTTGCTCCGACAGACCCTTCCCTTTCCTCCATTCATCCCGCTATCACTGTTATTCATTCCCCTTCACATGCTGTGGCATTATCATTTTTTTTATTGATGCTGACATTGAATAATTCGCTTCAAAGGAAACAAAAACACGTTTGTGAAGCTTTCTCTGAACTTGGACAGTGTTGCTACATAAATAAGTGTGTTTGTACAGCTGTTTATATCCCGGAGCATATTTGCTACATATCAGAATACATATTCAGAATTTTCATCAAATAATGGATCTAAAGTATCAAAATATTTGAAAAGGTACCACAGCCATAGAAGGATGAAGCTACTGGATATTGCGAAGAATAAAATGATAGACTTTCTTCTGCTCTCCATCTCTGGGTCACATTGATTCTGCCCCTTGCTCTGATCCCTCAGTCTCTTACGGGCTCGACTGGCCACTAAAATGTACCTGACTGTCAGAGTGTTGATCAACAGAATGAAAGCAAATGGGAGCATTGGAGTTAAGACCTTTTCAAAACTTTTGAATCCTCTCCATATGGGATCATCATAATAGGCGTCATTGTTGGTCAGTACCACTCGACATTGTTAATGATTAGTTCAGCTTCATACCTGAAGTAGGTGGGAATGTTTTTGAAACAGAGCAGAATGCCTGTTGTTGCTAGAACCAAAGTCGCAATTTTCTTGGTGCAATATTTCATTTTCAACTTCTGGCAACAAATGGCAACAAATCGATCAAAGGTAAAAGTGACGGTGAACTAGACGGAACAATCGGTGGCAGCACGGTGCAGGGTATAGTGAACTCTGCAGACAGTCGTCACATCCAAGAAATTCAGAGGGAAATAATAATTATTGATCCGGTACAGTATGACCTCAAGGATAATGTACAGCAGATCCGCTGTCACCATGGCAACCAGGTAACAGTTGGTGCATGGAGAGATTCCACATTTTCCTCTGCTTAAAACCACAAGTGCCAGTAAACTTACTGTGGGAGAGTGAAGGGAAAGTGGAATTAGAAACTATGGAAAAATCATTCACAGTTTCTGAGGACAGTCCTTTGAACGAAACAAATCAGCCATGCCTTCAACAGGCCTCCAAGGTGGACAGATCAGTGTAAAGTTCAGGTTGAACAGGTATCATTCAGAGGGATGGGTCAGACTGCTCACTGGAAGCAGGTCAGTGCTTTGATATTCCAGTGGGGAATTGTGTGTCTGAAGCTGGAGATGTGCAACTTTGGAGTAGACCCTCTGTCCCACCGGCTGCAACGTGTTCTATTTCCTTTTCTGTTGCAAAGTGTGTTACCTGCCAAGAAATACTCACTACCCCATTAGACTCACCCTCTGAGTTGGGTTTCTGTCCTTCACACTTCATATTTTGTGGTCTTACCTCCTGTAGATCACTTTCAACTCCACCCCCAACCCGCCAGCCAAATTAACGAGCCAATCTTTATTGGTAATTCACAATCATTCAGGGACTTCTTTTCACTTCTAGACTTGTTTCAGCAATGAGGCAAGTGTTTGTTGATATATTACTGTCCAAACATTGGGTAGATTTCCCTTCATTCCTTCATTATGTTTGGCTCCCTACTTCCCATTGAACTGTGTCTCTGTGACGAGACCCCAGTTGATGTGAAGGTGGATGCAGGAGGAGAGCTCTGTAGATCTGTTCCCACTGCTACACATATCGCCAATTGAAATGAAACTGCGCAAGAATACTCATAATCAATTTACGTTTCACACAAAACGATCTGTCGAACAGTTTCCCCAGCAAATACAATTGTTTGTTTGCAATCGGGAAAAAACATATTCAACAAGTATGGCATCTTTGATTACCATGGACTTCAGGAAGATCGAAGAGTAAATGGTTATCCCAATTAAAGTACTTAAAGACACTCTCTCCCTCTCTCTTCCTGTTCCCGAAAGGGGCAAAGAACAAAACAGGTTCTTGTGCAGAGACGGACAAATTCCGAAAGAACAGGAACAATTTAACGAATGGATTATTTGTAAACACAAAATGAAATGGTGTTGGATGTTGCAACGTTAATTGTTCTGTATTTTTACACACGTGGTTTTGTCAATAAATGTGCACTTTTGTACATAAAGTCTTGTACGTACAGATTCTTCAGAAAACGTAATGTTTTGATGTTCTTTCAGTCGCTCTATCAAAATGAGGAAAATGATTCACTCTGAACTGGTGTTGTGGAATTTTTTTTGTATCTGAATTGGGGCAGGTTAGCCTGAGCAGCTTCCTCATGGCAGCTTTCTCTCCAATTCAGCTTGTTCTTAGCAAATCTTCCTCCAACTCAGCTTTATCCTCAGAACCTTCCATCCAATCTAGTGTGTTCTTACCAGACATTCTCCCAACTCAACATGTTTTTAAGTGAGCTTCTGTGCTACTCAGATTCCATCCAAATGAATTGTACACAGCAATAACCTCTCCAAGGCAGTCACAGTCTAAACCACATTGACTCATGAAACTCAACAATTCCAAGAAATTGTTCACATCTAAGAAATTCACAGGGAATAATATTTTTTGATTCAGTACAGTATGACCTCAAGGATAATATACAGTAGATCCGCTGTCACCGTGGCGATCAAGTAACCGGTGGTGCATAGAGAGATTCCACATGTTCCTCTGAATAAAATCATAAGGGCCAGTAAATTCACTGTGAGTGAGTGAAGGGAAAGGGGTTTAGAAATTATGGAAAATCATTCAGTTTCTGAGGACAGACCATTGAACAAAACAAATCTGCCATGACTTCAACAGATCTCCAAGGTGTACAGATCAGGGTAAAGTTGAAAAATGTGGCGCTGGAAAAAAACTCAGCAGCATCCGAGGAGCAGGAGAATCGACGTTTCGGGCATAAGCCTTTCTTCAGGGTAAAGTTCAGGTTGAAAAGGTATCAGTCGGAGGCACGTAGCAGTCTGCTCACTGGTAGCAGGTCAATGCTTTAATATTCCAGTGGGGAATTGTGTGTCTGAAGCTGGAGAAGTGTAATGTTGGATTTGACCCTCTGCTTCACCCGGTGTAACGTGTTCTATTTTCTTTTCTGTTGCAACGTGCTTAACCTGTAAATGAAATACTCACTCCCCCATTAGATTCACCCTCTGACTTGAGTGTTTGTCCTTCACACATCATTTTGTGGTCTTATCTCCTGTAGATCAGCCTTACTCATCATTACTTTTCACTCCTCCCACAGTGATCCAGCCACATTAAAGAGCCAATCCTTGCTGGGAATTTGCATTTGTTGGAGTGGCAGGGTGGCTCAGTGGTTAGCCCTACCACCTGATAACGTGAAGGATCCGTGTTTGATCCCAGCGTTGGGTGACTTGTCTGTGTGGAGTTTGTGTGTTGTTCCCGCGTCTGCTTGGGTTTCCTCCCACAGTTCAAAAACGTGCAGATTAGGTGAGTTGGCCATGCTAAATTGCCCATAGTGTTCAGGGATGTGTAGGTTAGTTGCATTTTGTGGTGTAAATATAGGGTAACAGAGTGGGTATGGATGGGTTACTCTTCGGAAGGCTGGTGTGGACATGTTGGGCTGTACGGCCTGTTACCACATTGTTAGGGATTCTAAGAAGAAAACAAAAAAAAATTCTTTTTGTATTCCCTTTTATACTTGTTTCAGCAATGAGTCCAGTGCTTATTAATATACATTGTACAAGAAATCGGGTAGATTTACCTTCATTCCTTCATACCGTTTGGCATGCAAATTGCAATTGAACTGTGTCGCTGTGACGAGACCCCAGTTGATGTGAGGGTGGATGCGAGAGGAGAGCACTGTAGGTCTGTTCCCACTGCTCGGCATTTCGCCAAGTGAAATAAAACTGCACAAAAATACACATCATCAATTTACGTTTCACACAAAACGATCTGGAAAACAGGTTTCTTAGCAAAATCAATTGTTTGCCATTAGGACAAAACATATTCAAAAAGTATGGCATCACTGATCAACGTGGAGTTCAGGAAGGCAGGGATTAAACGTACCAAAAGACAATCTCTTCTGCTTTCTCTCTCCCTCTCTCCTTTCTCGCTCTCTGTCTCATCGCGTTCCCGAAAGGACACGTACAGTTTGACGAACAGATTGCTTCTGAACACTAAATGAAACGGTGTCGGATGTTGTACAACATTTGTTCTGTGTTTTCACACGTGTGGTATGCATCTTTGCCTATGAAGTCTTGTGCATACAAGTTCTTCAGAATCTGTTCTCCCAGTCGCTGTTTCAATCTAAAGATTAGGTTTCACTCTGAAGTGATGTTGTGGGATTTTGTTTGTTTCTGAATTGTGAGAGATTATCTGGAGCAGCTTCCTTATGGCAGCTTTCTCTCCAATTCAACGTATTCTTTGCAGACTTACCCCCAACTCAACTATATCCTCAGAACCTTCCCTCCAATCCAGTGTGTTCTTCCCAGGCGTTCTGCCAACTCAACATGATTTAGTGAGGTTCTGTGCTACTCAGCGTGTACTCAGCAGATTCCCTCCAAATGAATCCGATACAACAATAACTCTCCAAGACAGTCACTGTTCAAAACATATTGACTCATGAAAACTCAACAATTCCAGACACTTTTAATCAAGCTGCATGGAGATGAGAGATACACATGGGGAACAGGGGGATCTTGTATCCAGGCCTGCTGCAGTTCAGAGGTTGGGACACTACCACTGCACGACAAGAGCCCTACTCTCAACAATCACAGACACTTACCAGGCAAACTGAGTACAGCAATTGCAACGTAGAAAACATTCCTGATCACTTGGATTGGGAGGTGCATTTTCCGAGTGAAGAGATCAATTACTTTGTGCTGTGTAAGCTATCTGATTCAGAATGGGATAAAGCCCCTTATTTTATAACCTGAAGGAACTGACAGGGGAAACGGTGGTTGTAAAATTATTCAAGTTCATTATTTTCTGGAGAATTCACAAACAAGGATTACGACAGCCGAGTTAACTCCCTGGTGATAGAGATATTTTGGACGGCTGTGTAGCTCCCCTGAGCTGAAGAAATTCAATTGAGACATTCTTTGGCTCAGTGATATCACAAAGAATTCTCGCCCAGCATTGTCATCATGAATTCTGACAGTGTGGAAACAGGCCAGCATCTGGCCAAAAAGACCAAAGTGACGTTCTCAAGAGTGACCAACCCAGCCCCATTCACCAGCATTATCCCAGATTAATGCACTAAGTTACACATCACTGAATAGCATGGACAATTGACTTAACCCTCACATCTTTGGAATGTTGGGGGAAACCAGAGCAAACCCACGCAGACACAGGGAGAATGTGCAAACATTATACACACAATGGCATGAGGCTGAAATTGAACCCGGGTCCCTGGTGCTTTGAGATAGCAATGCTAACTACTTAACCATCGTGCCACCGGAAATGATTGGGCCCTCCCCGGTGGGAGGTTTTGCCACAGGGTCTGTGCTGAATGGGTCAGCTCTCTGTAAGAGCATCTCAGCTTGTCTCAATCAGCAACCCCACTTCAACCATCACTTCACTGTTTCCTTCGGCCAGATCAGAGTAATGTGCCACGTTCTAGTCGCCCTCTGGTACAAAGGATAAAAAATAATCTGGAGAGGGTTCCGAAAAGATTTACTAGGATGTTCCCATGAATGGAAGATTTCTGTTGTTGGCTATTTTCATAGGATCGCAGGAGTTTGAGGAGTGACTTATAAAGATTTATAAAATCATGAGGTGGGTAAATCCCTTCAGTGTGGGATTTCCAGATGAGGGATATATTTTAATGTGAAAGGGGAAGGATTGAAAAAAAGACTTCAGGATATTATGTTTTAAGCGTAGAGTGTTTTGTGTGGAGAATGAACACCCCGAGAAAGTGGATATGGTTACAGTTACAACAGTTAAAAGATCATTTAGATAAATACATGAATGAGAAATATTTGGAGGGATTTGGGCCAAGGGCTGGACTAGTTTATTTTGGAGTTATGGCCAGCACGAATTGGATGGATTGAAGAGTCAATTTGCGTGCTGTCTGACTCTCTGACTCGATAGTTTGATGATTGAGCTGATTTGTCAATGCCCTTCACATTGAATCTTTCTTACCCACACTTCAAGACCATTCATTTCAGATCCTAACCACTGCCCTGTTAAAGGGACTTTTTGAATCAGGACACTATTTCATTCCCTGCCATTCAGTGTGTATCTGTGTCTTTGATGAACTTGCCCCCAACTCATTTTGCTCATTGCCGAACTCTCTCTGCTTCTCTTACCTGTTTGAGTCTCTGCAAAACGCCACCTCTGGAAAGTGGGGTCTCTGTAACATTTCTCACCCCTATACCCTGTGATAATGCTGTCACTTTAAAAGGCTATTTTGTCCGTTTTTTTTGAAGAGTGTTCGTAAATGCAGAGTTGCCGAGGAGTCTGGGGAGTTTAACAGCTTAACAATGGAAGGGGAATGGCCAGTTCTCCCAGATCAGACATTCTCAGGTTTTCTTTTGCTGCAGCATTCACGGGATGTTGTAATAGGGAAGTTTTACAAGCTTCAGGAAATGATTCATTTGACTTTCTCTGAAATTTCTCTCTGGATGTTGTTCCCTCCTGCCTGTAAGAATGCGTGTTTGAATCTCCCTTTCTGCCTCGGAGCGGAGCATGATGCCCGGCACACTGACTCGTAAATGGTGATCTGTTCTCTGTGAAGGACTGGGGTTAACTTTTACGTGAGATTTATGGAAAATTCCAGACTTATGGCCAAAAATAAGTGTCAACATTTACATGAGATTGACTGTCATTCGAGTATATATGGTAACTGACCCGACACAGGAACTATTACTAATGAACTGTTCCAATACAGTACCATCCCATAAACACACCCTTTCACAAAAGTAAATTAATCAAAACTAAGGACAAAATAACGATTTTAAAGTGACAACATCGTCAGACCTCCTCCCTTTAAAGAAAGAACCGTCAATATACAAAGCTGACTTCATTTTAAATCCATTAGTCTCACGCTGTTTGTACACTACAACACACATACATTGACTCTAAACATGCAAACATTCACTAAGACATTGCATTTCAATCTATTTACTCCTGCCACAGAACACCTTTGTTTTTCATAATCCAAGACAATCACATTTTCTTGTCCTGCCACGTGTTTTATTTCCAATTTGAATGGCTGCCGTAATGAGCTCCATCTCAACAGTCTGGAATTTTATCCTTAAATTTCTCCACAAACTTGAATGGGTTATAATTATACATTCAATTGTTTCAGACACATTTCTGACAATGTAGATGTGGAAAATTTTGCAACACTAACACCATGCTCAAGGTCTCCTTCTCAATTGTGAAATATTTCTGTGGATAGATATTCAATTTCCATGAGAAATACCCGAGAGATCTTTCTATTTTCTCATCGTCTTCCTGTAAGAGCACAGCACCGACACCCACATCACCTGCATCGATAGCCACACTGAATGGCTTTGCGTAGTTGGATGTGCCTAACACTGGGGCAGTGATTAAGACAGCTTTCAGGCTGTCTCAATGCTGTGTGCCTGTTTACCGTCTATTGGTATTTTTGGCACTTCTTCTCTGCGTCAGTGAGTCGAGCAGCCACTCTGCTAAAATTTGGCACGAATTTCCAATAAAACCCACTTAATCCGAGGAATATTACTGCTTCTGTCTTCGTCAATGTGATGGGAAACTCCCCAATAAACTTTGATGTCCATGACCTTAACATGGCGCAGGAATGTTAAGATCATGGACTTGGAATTTGGTGAATTCACTCTTAACTATGTTTATGAAAGTGTCCTGTTCCACTTTCTCAACATCGTCTTCAAGATATGGAACGGGGTATGAATCAGACTTTGAAACTGTGTTGACTTTGCGATAATCTACACATAATTGTTGTGTACCATGTGGCTTTGGCACCATTACGAAGAGGAAGCTCCAGTCAATGCAATTCACTTTGATTGCGTTGCTTTTGCGCACGCGTTAAATCTATTTTTGAACATGTGCCAACTATAGAGTGTTACGTGTATAAGGAGGTTGCTCTATTGGAACAGCATTTCCCAAATCTACATCATACATAATTAGATTCGTACTTCCCAGCTTATTCCCACACATTTCCCCATGCAACAGTAATAATTCTTTCAGGTCATTTCGATTTCCTCTTGAAGATAACTTATTAATTTGTCCCAAGTTTTGAGAACTTCCTCATTGTCCAATTTAATTTGAAGAATGCCCATTTCAGAATTATCTGAACTTGATTCTTCATGTTGTGTCAGTGTTATGGACCAGGCCAGACCCCCTCAAAACATTTTAAGAAGGGAGCCCGGACCCTAGCCTTTCGAGCTGTATTAAACAGGTGTCGAGTCGATATTGCAGGAGTGACACAGCTGGCCCAAACACTGAGTTTAAAATAAAACAGAATTTGTTTTCAGATTACAGAATGAAACACAAACAAAAGAGAAAAAAAAATTAATAACTTAACCTCACTGAAAACTCAATCAACTCGGTCACAACTTGATGAGGCTGTTTCAAATAGTTGCAACATCTCCATAAACAAAGGTAAAATCAAACACAGGTTCTTAGAGGAGAGGTGACAAACAGAGAGAGAAAATCAACATAGAGCTGTTTCTTTGACCAGTGGTCTCAACACCAGAATACTTGCCAAAACGAAACCAAACCATGCCTTGAACTGGGAGAACTGGCCACTTTCGTTTCATTGTACAACTGTTTTAAAATAAAGTACTGAAAAGCATTTTCATGTAGAAATTTCCAAACCTCTGCCTTTACAACTCCTCTGGAAAAAAAAGCCAAGGAAAACATAACCTTTTCAATGGAGCAACATCTCACATATCGCCACTTTAAACAAAATGAACCATGAATATCCAAAGATGGTTTCATTCTGAAACCCCTAAACATTGTTGGTAGCCAACAACGAATATACATTATATTTATTATGAGCATGCAAACACGCACTACTACATTCTGTATCTGTCATTTACTCCTCCATTTCTCATTCAAGTCTGACAATATGTCGGCAATCATGTTTTCTTATCCTGCCATATGCACAATTTTCTAATTGAATGACTGTAACAACAAGCTCCATCCGAACAGACTGCAATTTGTGTCCTTACATTGCTTCACAAACTTGAATAGATTATGATCAGTGTATATGATTGTCCAGATATGTTACTGGTACCATGAATGTTTAAATGGTGTAACAACAATACCAAGCACAAAGTCTCCTTTTCAAATGTTGAATGTTTCTGCTGATGGCTGTTCAATTTCCTGGAGAAATATTGATAGCTCTTTCTATTTTCTCGTCATCTTCCTGTAGGAGCACAGCACTGACACCCACATCACTCGCATTGATAACATCCTTGAATGGTTTTGTATAATGAAATGTGGCTAATACTGGAGCAGTGGTTAATATAGGTTTTCTTACCTATAAATGACCTCCTTCTGGTAATTCATGTGATACCTACACCACATGTTGTGGTTCTGTTCGCCGAGCTGGGAATTTGTGGTGCAGACGTTTCGTCCCCTGTTTCAGTGACATCCTCAGTGCTTGGGAGCCTCCTGTGAAGCGCTTCTGTGATGTTCCTTCCGGAAGTTATGATGATTTGTAACTGTCGCTTCCGTTTGCCCTTTCCAGCTGACAAAAAATAAAACAAAAAAAAACGGCACAAAAGACAAAATGACCAAACGAACACACAACAGAGAGGACACCGCAACACACTCCTGGATTAGAAACCTCTCCCACTGACAGCTCACAGACACGGAAAGAACAATACTGGCCAAGGGACTCGACTACAACCACAGGGACGCCAACATAGCAGACTTCCCAGCAGCACTGGAATGCACACTCAGGAACAATGGACTGACAGAACAGACACAACAAACAGTGAGGCAAAGTATCGTACTCCTGATAACAAGGAAAAGACAAGCACATAACATCAACACCAAGGAGGGGAAGCACTAAAAGCACTAAGAAACGATAGGAACATAATCATACTACCAGCAGAAAAAGGCAGGATGACGGTCATCCTGGACAAAGCAGACTACATCAAAAAAGCACAACAACTACTTGCAGATACCAACACCTACCAAAAGAGGGAGTTTGACGCCACTCCACAGCTCACCAATTGGAGAAACAACACACTGAGGAATGACAATAAAACGGACAGATAACCAGGTTTGACCGACAGAGAATGAAACCTGAAAGCAACAACACCACCAGATTCTATGCACTACGGAAAGTACACAAACTAAACATCCCACTCCGACCCATAGTATCACTACGAGGAACGCCATCACACAAAGCTACAACAGAAACTGAAACACCTGATAAGCAGATCCAGACACTCTATACAATCAACACAGGAATTCTTTGACATCATCAGAAATATACACATAGACAAGGAAGAAACTAAGGTCTCATTCGATGCATCGGCACTGTTCACCTCTATCGACAAAACCCTAGCCAGAGAAACAATAGCCAACCTACTGGACACACAGAACAGACAACAAGAGGGAACCTATCAACAAAGACTCATACTCAAACTACTGGACCTGTGCCTCAAAACACACTTCACATTTAACAACCAAATATATGAACAAATCAACGGCACACCCATGGGCTCACCCATCTCTGGATTCATAGCAGAAGCGGTAATGCAAAGTTTAGAACAAACAGTCTTACCGCAAATTCAACCCAAACTCTGGATCAGATATGTGCATGACACCTTTGTAATCATTAAAAACACAGAAATAGAGAACACACACCGGATCATCAACGCCACACTCACAGGAGTCCGATTCACGAGAGAGGAAGAAAAGGACAACCAACTCCCATTCCTAGATGTGATGGTACAGAGAACACCGAACAGAGAATTCACCACAAAGGTATACAGGAAAGCCACACACACAGACCAAGTCCTAAACTACGAAAGCGACCACCCCAACACACACAAAAGAAGTTGCATCAAGACACTGTTCAAAAGGGCCACAACACACTGCAGCACACCAGAACTGCAAAAAGAGGAAGAAGAACACCTATACAATGCATTTGCCAAAAACGGATACCCGCGCAACTTTATCAACAGATGCTGAAGGGAAAGATAACAGAACGAGGACATGCCACAGCCCAAAGGACGAGCCACACTACCATACATCAAAAAAATTTATGAACTGACAGCCAGACTACTGCGACCACTAGGACTCATAACAGCACACGAACCAACAGCCGCTCTCAGACAACAACTCACTCGATACCCAGCATGAGCAAAACCAACATACTGCCCAAAATCGCATGCAAGGACTGCACAAAACACTACATAGGACAAACAGGAAGACAGATAACGTCCGCATCAATGAACACCAACTACCCATGAAATGACACGACCAGCTATCCTTAGTAGCCACACACTCAGATGGCAAGCAACATTAGTTCGACTGGGACAACACTAATAAAAAAGGACAAGCCAAACAGAGAACAGCCAGGGAATTCTTAGAGGCATGGCTCTCATCCACAGATTCAATCAATAAGCACATCGACCTGGATTCAATATTCTGGCCACTGCAATGGACAGCTGGAACTGACAACCGGAAGTGGCAGGTACACATCACTATACATTCTGGAGGAAACATCACAGAAGCGCTTCACAAGAGGCTCCCAAGCACTGAGGATGTCACCTAGATAGGGGACGAAACGTCTGCAACACAAATTCCCAGCTCGGCGAACAGAACCACAACAACGAGCACCCGAGCTACAAATCTTCTCCCAAACTTTGAACCCACAACATCTCTGTTTTTTATAAACCACGAGCAATACAACTTGATGAAATTCTGCCATTTCTCATCTGCCTGAATATGTGATGATCTCTGTTTCCTCATCAAGCCATCATTTTTAACATAGTAACATTCAGGAATGTCCTCAAGTTCGTCTGTGTTTATTTTATTGATGCAACTGCTTCAGTTTTTCATCTTTCTGTTGTAATTCAGTTAATTTGTCGGAGCTAAAAATATCCACTTTATCCTCCCCCTGTTTTTGTTTGTCTCAACCATTCGATCAAACATGGTCTCTGATAATTCCACTTCAAATTCCTTATCGGTGATCTTTGATTTCTCCTCCTGTTTCAACTGGTGGCTTTGTGACCTTGTTATCACACAGTCAGGAAAAATCCCATGGTACACTTACTGTAATACCTCAGTGCCTGGTTTTCCACTGGCTTTTCAACCATAGTAGGCAGAACACCCCCAAGGTCACTTCTTTCACCCCCAGTAAACTCTCAGCGATTACTACACTAAGCACTGTTTAAAAAATCAATTTCAACGCCGGAACAAAAGACACCAACATCTAACACTTGTCACCTGTGAATCCAACAACTCTAATCCAAAGTGGAATTGGAATACCATAGAAAATACCACAGAATACCTACAGTGTGAAAACAGGCCAATTGGCCCAACAAGTCCACAACGAGCCGCCAAAGAATATCGCACCCAGACACATCCTCCTATCCGATCACCTTGTATTTCTAAAATCAAATGCACCTAACCTACACATCCCTACACACTATGGACAATTTAGCTTGGCCAATTCACTCTAATCCGCACATTAAAACTGAAACATCCAGAGGGAACCCAGTCAAACACGGGGTGGATACTTAAACTCTAGAGACAGCCGGCTGAGGCTGGAATCAAACCTGGGTCTCTGGCGCTGTGAGGCAGCAGCGCTAACCACTCTGGAATTCTTGAATCAATCCCAATAAGAGGAAGACCCAATTTGTTGTGGACCAGGTCAGACCCCTCAAAATATTTTAACTATTCTAAAATCTAACCATCCCGACATAGTGATGGTTTCAACATGACAACATCACATAAACACACCCCTTAGTAAAAAGGCAAATTCAAACACAGATTCTTACAGGCAGCAGGGAGCAATATTAACGGAGATTTCACAAGAAGGACAGAGGAATTCCTTCCTGAAACTTGCAACTCCTCTGGACTCACACATCTTGTGACTGCTACAGTTAAAAACAAACTAGAAAATACATGAACCTGGGAGAACTGACCACTCACCTTCCATTGTTAAATTAATTACTTCCTAGAATGTTCGATGCCTCTGCCTTTGCAAACTCTCTTCCAAAACGTCCAGGACAATATAGTCTGTTTGAAGTGACAGCATCATCCCAGGTTTTCCAATAGCTAAAGTTATCTTAAATTCTTCTTTATTTTGTTCATGCTTGAACTTTATGTTTTAAGTAAATTCTGCTTTGCCGAACAGCAGAGTGGTTCGGGTTATGAAGTTGAAGACATGTATTCTACATTTAAGAGAGAGTGAAAGCTGGCAAACACCTGTGATGTCACAGAGTATACTGGACAATTTGAAGATGTAACATTTGCCAATAACTCAGATACTGAGTTGTTTCCGCGGCAATTCAAGTTCAGCCAATCAGTTTAAATTATGCCGCAGGATACTAAAATCCAATCGAATTTGAATTTGCTGTTTTGACAATATTGAACCAATGAGACGATCCGATGTTTTGGGCCATAAAAAAGTAGGCATTTTGGACTTTTAGCTAGAGAAAGAGCATCTTCTGCCTTTGACAGACTGCCCACAAACTCTCACTCTGAAAAGTACCTTTTTCAGATGAAAAGTCTCTGCAGCAGAAGACCGATTACGACCCAAGGAGATGTACAAACAGAGGAAGCTTGACACCCAAAAATAACAACCACGGTCTGGTTTTGAAAATCGATTTGCTATAAATGTAATAAGGGCTTTATTGGGTCAGTGTATTGTTATAGAGTGGGAGATAGATAACAAACCTTGAATAACACGGAGGCATCGCAATGTAAATAGTTGCTGTTCAAATTTTTTTTTGGAGTTAATGAACAAAATTGTTTTTTTTTAATAGTGTAATGTGGATAGTTCTCTGTCACTCATACTTCCACAGATTACGGGGCGAGGTGAGCTTTTCTGTGTGTTTGGTTTAATTAGCAGCAGTCTTTACCCTGTGTCATAGCAGTTGCATCACACCTGGATTAACCAATTCCCATCTGCCTTTACAATAATAAAACATTAGGGTCTTGGTTACTTTCTTAAAATATTTTGAGGGGGATCTGGTCTGGTTCATAATAACACTCTCTAACACCCTTTCATGAAATGTGTGCCCCAAAACGACACAATCAACAGGATTTATGCTTCCAGTGGACGTGTCTAGGGTTGTGAAGTTTTAGTTCTTCGTCTCATACATTAAAGATTGCATTTTCTTCCTTCAGACTGAACTTGAAAATTAAACCAATGGGGCGTCTAACCATTCCCTGAATTTTATTTGCTCCCGTCCATGTTCTCTTCCCTTCCAGGAATGTTCTATCCCATTCCAAGTTATAAAATCGACCATATTCAGTGACTGTCATTTGTAACTTCATTTCACTTTGTCATTCCAGAGTCCTGAAGGGGAGAGCTGAGAAGATTGTGGAGACATTGGTGGTGATCTTTCAGGAATTACTGGAGTCAGGGAGGGTCCCAGAGAACTGCAAAGTGACAGCGTTCTTTAAGAAGGGATGGAGGCAGAGCAGTGAAAACTACAGGCTGGTTCACCTGACCTTGAGTATTGGTCAGGTTTTACAGTCCGTTATGAATCACAGACCCACAGAAGTGATACAGCGCAGAGCAGGTCCATTGGGCCCATCTTGTTTGCACTGACCCAAAGACATCCAAATACCCTTCCTATCCCATCTTCCTGCACACTTCCCAGAGCGCGGCAGTTTACAGCACCTACAGTGCAGATTCAGACACTTTTTCAAAGAGTTTAGGGGCTCTGCCTCCAACACCAACTCAGACGGTGAACTCCAGACATCCACCACCCGCTGTGTAAAAATGTTTTCCTCTCCATAAGACCATAAGAGCAGAAATTAGGCCATTCAGCCCCATGAGTCTGCTCTGTCATTCAATCATGGCTGATAAGTTTCTCAACCCAAGTCTCCTGCTTTCTCCCTGTACCATTGATCCAGTTGCCAATCAATAGCCTATCTATCTCAGTCTTAAATGTAGTTAATGACCTGGCCTCCACAACCATCTGTGGCAATGATATCAATAAATTCTCCACTTGCTGGCTGGAAAGAATTGTCCTTATTTCTGTTCTGAAGGGCTTCCCTTTACTATAAGGCTATATTCTCGTGCTCTCGTCCCTCTTATCAATGGAAACATCTTCCCAACATCCAATTTGTCCAGGCCATTCAGTCTTCCCTAAGTTTCAATTATATCCACCCCCCCCCCCCCCATTCTTCTAAACTAAATGAAGTACAGACCTCGAGTCCTTAAACATTCCTCACGTGTTAATGCTTTCACTCCTGGGACGATTTGCATGAAGCTCCTCTGAACATACTCCAGGGCCAGTCCATTCTTCCTGAGAGACGGGACCCAAAATTGCACTCAATGCACCAAATGTGGTCTGACCAGAGCTTTACAACGCCCCTGCTTTTATATTCTGGTCCTCTCGAATTAAATGCCAACATTACATTTGCCTTCCTCACTACTCACTCAACCTGCAAGTTCATCTTGAGAGAATTCGGGACTAGAACTCCTAATTCTCTTTGCACTTCAGCCTTCTGAATTTT
Source organism: Hemiscyllium ocellatum (assembly GCF_020745735.1). NCBI lineage: Eukaryota > Metazoa > Chordata > Chondrichthyes > Orectolobiformes > Hemiscylliidae > Hemiscyllium > Hemiscyllium ocellatum. Next base: position 2,301,267 of record NC_083453.1, read on the forward strand.
CTCCCCAGTTAGAAAATAATCCATGCCTCTATTGTTCCGATCAAAATGCATGACCTCATTCCTTCCCACATTGTAGTCCAGTTGCCACTTCTTTGCCAAATCTCCAAACCTGTCCAAATTCTTCTCCAGCCTCCCTGCCTCCTGCAAAGTACCTGGCCCTCTTCCTATCTTTGTATCATTCCCTCTCGTCTTTCTGCCACTTTGTTGAATCTATGAGCCCATGGTTTTGAACTCTCTTCCAAGGGAAACGGGTTCCTCCTGTCCAGTCCATCTCTACACTTCACAGTTTTGTCCACATGGATATTTGGGATGAGATTGTAGAGTGATTGGAAGTGCATGGTGAAATAGGGTGAAGTCAGCAGGGCTTCATCAAGGGGCTGTCATGCTGGACAAACCTGTTTGATGTCTTTGAGGAAGTAATGAGCAGAGATTGTTTCTTCAATCACTGATGCACTCACACAGATATCAATCTCCACTTCAACTGGGTGATCATTAAACCAGACGTTTATTTTGATTGGTTCTGATTAGGATGTTGCTAAGCAATTTACCTTTTCCAATCCAAATGTATGTCGCTTTTTTCAGAGTGTTCACTCTCCTGGATACTACCCTGTGACTTCTCTTACTCAATTCAGATCTAGAGAGATTCTTTTGATCTCTTGAGACCGCATACCAGCAGCAACTATAATGGTTTTCCAGCCCATATCTGGAAGCAAATGTTAGCGGTTTAGCCGAGGCTTGGCTTTTTTGTGGGGTTTGGTTGTGGGCTGACCTCAAGTCCCTCTGTTCAGAATGTGTCCTTCAAAATTTCTTCTGAGACACTCCGGGTGCAAGAGGTGGGCTGCTGTCCGGTACAAACCACCTGTACCCGAGGCTGTGTGAGAGGAACTAGACCCAGTGGGAAAACACTCCAGGAGAAGCTACAAGAGAAAGAACATCAAAATGCTGCAACATGTCATTCTATTTGATGCATCTTACAGTGTTCGCAGTGTTGGTGGTGGAAGCTGAATAGTCAGATCGACACACATTGATTACACAGAAGGATACTGAAGGAAATGTTACTTGGATTGGCTGCCTGCATTCTCTGCCTGCAGATTGTATTATTTTCAAACAAAATAGAATGATTTCGAACTTGGCCCATACCAGTCCTTCACCGGCACCTCTACATCAGTGTTGAACTGCACTTAGTGTCTGTTTACTGAATAGAATGGACTTGTTGATCCCAGTGAATACACATTAAAATGGTGTAGAACTGCACTCAGGTTGATTCTCAGCGAGAATGGAAAACCTGCTCCCAGTGACCATATATGACTGGGGTTGTCTGTCAGTGTTGAACTACTCACAGTTTGCATTAATGATCAAAGCTGTATCCATAAAGCCGGTTGAACATTGAGTCCTGGGAATATCTGTCAGAGCACAACTGCACTCAGATGCACTATTCTTGAAATTGTTTGTCAGTCTATAACTGCTCTCAGTGAGTGCAATTAACTGGAGCAGAGTGTGTGATCCCAGTGAACACGTACCCCCGGCATTGTCTGTTGATGTAGACGTGCACTCAGCGTGTGTCTCTGGCTTGAGTTGAATTTCCAACCTTCATGACTCCATGTTCCTCGGTTATCCATCAGTGTGGCAATGCACCGCGTGTCACTTAATGGCCAGAATTGAAGCCCTGATGCCAGTGAACATTCAGCCTTGGAATTATACATGAGGGGTGAACTGCATTCAGTTTTGGGTGTGACAGGACTGGAACACCTTATTCCAGTGAACATGTACTACTCAGATTATTTGTCAGTCTGTAACTGCAGTGTTAGTAACTTCACTGGATTACACAGTTATATTCTCAGGTTTTTTTTTACTGAATGCCAATGGATAATGGGCAGTGTACATGAATATTTCTCTGTTTCTCTTTCAAACATCGATTTCAATGTGTTGACGGAACACTAATAATGTCAATGCTTCTCTAGTGGAGTCCTTCCTCAGATACTGGTATCTTTTCTTTCAACAATACTTTACTGGCTTTTCTATGAAGGACTCACCATCCTGTAACAAGATTGCACCTACCTGCAAGTCACTAACATCCATCATCATTTCCAAAACCCTGGAAAGTCAAGGATGGGAAAAACTGGACGATTCATCAGAATTGCCTTCAGCTTCAAGAAAGCTGCTTGACATTCTGACAAACATTTTCCATCGAAAACGCTTATCCTAATGGTCAGCTATTTCCTTTCTCATTCAAATGTAGACTGTGCAACCACGTTAATTCTTGTTAATCATGCCCACCAGTCAAGAAGTGTCACTAGACTCGAAGCATCACCTCCGTTTTCTCTCTCCACAGAAGTTGCCATATTTTTCCAGCACTACCTGTTTTTTTTTCAAATCTTCATCAACTGCAGATATTTGTTTCGTTATCATAATCTCTAAATGGTGATTTCCCATTTTCACTTGCACAAATTTGTTCAGTCCCTTCATCTCATGGCTATATTTTATTTCAATCGACATGTTCAAAGCAACTGTCATGGAAAATGATAACAAGGGAATTCCTTTATCTGAATCATTAAGAGAAGATATACAATAGCTCTGATCATGAGCTTACAACGTTGATCCATTATTATATTACAACTTGAATATTTAGGTGATGAGCAGATGACACAAATTGTCTTATTCCCAATCTATGCAACACTTCTTTGAGAATTTGTAGCACAATGTTTTCATTGATATCTTCAGCGTCAAGCTCATAAACATTGAATTTTGACTTTGAAAGAATTTTATAATCTACACATTGATCTTCTGATAAACTGGCATGCACAGAGTTAGCTCTACCTGTAAAAATTCCTTACAACATTCATGTTTAAACACTTTTTGCCACTTTGTCTGTCTAGCTGCATTGTCAAAAGAGGTGACATAACATTCGAATCCATCCTTTATAAAGGTAGGTAATAAGTTCAGATCTAAGCTTCAGTTCAAACAAATCCTTCATCAGAAAAAAGAACATTCCTCATGCTTTTATTTCTTCTTCCCTTCTTTAATTTGTTTTTGCCAGATCCTATTCTCTACTTTCTTTACCTCCTTGGAGTTTAAGATTCTACAATCTCATTTTTCATGAAACACTATTGCTCTTTATCCTTTGCTTTCATTTCAAGTTTCCTTAACTTTTACATTTCGACAGTGGAGCTGAGTGGGAGCAGCCGAATTGCGATCTGGGAAGATGAGTAAACTGGCAATGGCTGAACCTGAGACACTCGACATGTAATGTCTGCCACACGCCCTCCGACTCTAACCAAAAAGAAAAATTATGTGGTGTGTTAGTAAGGTAAGGCTTTTCTTTTTCTTTTTCTTTTCGTGTGCTGGTCAGTAGTGTGAATTGTAAGCATTATTTAAAATTTCATTTCATTTATCAATTATTTGACACTTTGGTTGGGCTACATGTTATTCTCCTTTTGCTCAATGTGGGAGCTCAGGGATGCGGCTGGTGTCACTGACTCCTGCACGCAAAGGAAGTGTGTCCAGCTGCAGCTCTTGTTAGACCGCATGACGGCTCTGGGAGCTTCCAATGGACTCACTTTGGAGCATTCGCGATGCTGAGGAGCTCAGGCACAGCACATTTCACGAATTGGTCATGCCGCAGATTAGGATTCCTGAGGCAGAAAGGGAACGGGCGACCAAAAGACAGAGAAAGAGCAGGAAGGCAGTCCAGGTGTCCCCTGAGGTCATCTCCCTCCAAAATAGGTACATCGTTGAGGGAGGTGGCTCACCAGAGGAAGTTCACAATAGCCAGGTTCATAGCACTGCCGTTGGCTCTGTTCTACAGAATGATAGGAAAAAGAGTGCAAGGACTATCGTCAGAGGAGATTCAATTGTAAGGGGAGTAGATAGGCAGTTATATGGTCAAAAACAAGACTCCCAAGGGGTGTGCTGCCTCCCAGGTCCACTGGTCAGGGATGTCTCAGATCAGCTACAGGACATTCTGAAAGGGTGGGAGAACAGCCAGCTGTCCTGGTGCATTTTGGCATGAATACAGATTTAAAAATGGGATGAGGTCCTACAAGCATAACTTACAGAGTTCGGAGCCAAGTTAAAAAGGAGGACCTCAGAGATAGTAATCTCAGGATTGTTACCAGTGCCACGTGCTTGTCAGAGTCAAAACGAACGAATAGTCAAGATGAATGCATAGATTGAGAGATGGTGCAGGAGGGAGGGGTTAAGATTTATTGAAGACTTTAGGACTGGGGCGGTGGGACGATGACAAATCAGACAGTCTGCACTTGGGCCCGACTGGAAACAATGTCCTTGTGGGTGCTTTTGCTAACGCTGTTGGCGAGGGTTTAAACTCATGTGGCAGGGGGATAGGAACCAAATGAGGAGGTTAGTGGACAGAAAGGTGTGAGAAACTGAAGCCTATACGGAACGAGATAATGAAGCCAGCGTGACTAAGGGGGTGAGTAGGCAGAGAGCAGATGATGAATGCACAGGGACTAGTGGGCTGAGGTGCATTTGTTTTAATGCGAGAAGTGTAGTAGTTGGAGCAGATGAACTTAGGGCTTGGAGTAGTTCCTGGCAGTATGATATTATTGCTATTACTGAGACTTGGTTGAGGGAAGGGCAAGTTTGGCAACTAAACATCCAAGGATATATATGCTTCAGGCGGGATAGAGAGGGAGGGATAAGGGGCGGAGGAGTTGCATTGCAGGTCTGAGAGAATATCACAGCTGTGCTGAAGGAGAGCACAATGGAGGACTCGACGAGTGTGGCAATATGGGCAAAGCTCAGAAATAGAAGGGTGCTGTAACAATGTTGGGGCTCCCAATAGCGAGTACGAGATAGAGGTGTAAATATGGAGAGAGATTATGGAAAGATGCAAGAGCAACATGGTGGTGTTTTGTGGAGATTTTAATTTTCCCAACATTGACTGGGATTCACTGAGTGTTCGAGGTCTAGATGGAGCAGAATTTGTCAGGAGCGTCTGGGATTTTTAATGGAGCAGTATGGAAATAGTCCAACTCGGGAAAGGCCATACTGGACATAGTATTGGGGAATGAGCCCAATGTGGATTGGGAGCAGCCGCTTGAGGGTAAATCCAGATTTAGTATGTGGGAGGCTTTTAAAGAGAGGTTGATGACAGTGCAATGTCTCTGCAAAAATGAGGGATACAAAAGGCAATATTAGGGAAGTATAGATGATAGTTGGAATTGTGAGGAAGGCAGCATACATAAGGTTTAGGCAACTAAAAACAGATGAAGTTTTGGAAGGATATTGGAAAAGTCGAAACAATCTGAAATGAGGAATGAAGAGGGTGAAGAGGGGTCATGAAATATCTTTAGCGAAGAGGGTTAAAAAGTTCAAAAGTATATTATTTGTAGATAAGGAGCAAGAGGATAAGAGGGTGGCACGGTGGCACAGTGGGTGGGCGGCACGGTGGCACAGTTTTGGGCGGCACGGTGGCACAGTGGTTAGCACTGCTGCCTCACAGCGCCTGAGACCCGGGTTCAATTCCGGACTCAGGTGACTGACTGTGTGGAGTTTGCACGTTTTCCCCATGTCTGAGTGGGTTTCCTCCGGGTGCTCCGGTTTCCCCCCACAGTCCAAAGATGTGCGGGTCAGGTGAATTGGCCATGTTAAATTGCCCCTAGTGTTAGGTAAGGGGTAAATGTAGGGGAATGGGTGGGTTGCGCTTCGGCGGGTCGGTGTGGACTTGTTGGGCCGAAGGGCCTGTTTCCACACTGTAAGTAATCTAATCTAAAACTGGATAAAGGGTTGGTCCAGTCAAGGACCAACGAGGAAAGTTATGCATGGACTCAGAGAAAATGGGTGAGATTCTAAATGAGTACTTTGCATTGGTATTCACCGATGAGTGGGACATGACGGATGTCAAGGTTAGGGATAGATGTTTGATTACTCTAGGTCAAGTCGGCACAAGGAGGGCAGAAGTGTTGGGTATCCGAAAAGGCATTAAGGTGAACAAGTCTCCAGGTCTGCTTGGGATCTATTCCAGGTTACTGAGTGAAGCGAGAGAGGAATTAGCTGGGGTCTTAACAGATATCTTTACAGCATCCTTGAACACTGGTGAGGTCCCAGAGGACTGCAGAATTGCTCATGTTGTCCCCTTCTTTAAGAATTTTAGCAGGGATAATCCAGGCAATTATAGTCCGATGAGCCTGACATCAGTGGTGGAGAAGATACTGAGAGATAAGATCTGTTTACACTTGGAAGAAACTGGGTTTATCAGTGATTGGCAGCATGGTTCTGTGCAGGGAGAGTCTTGTCTTACCACCTTAATAGAATTCTTTGAGGAAGTGGCAAAGTTGATTGATGAGGTTACGCCTGTAGATGTCACAGACAAGGACTTCAGTAACTTGTTTGATAAGTTTCACCCTGGTAGCTTGATGGAGAAAGTACAGTCAATATGGGGTTCAGGGTGTACTAGCTAGGTACGTAGAGCACTGGCTGGGCAACTGGAGACACAGAGTAGTAACGAAAGGGAGTTTCTCAAAATGGAGGCCTGTGACCAGTGGTGTTACACCGGGACCTGTGCTGGGACCACTGTTGTTTGTGATGTATATAAATGATCTGGAGGAGGGTATATCTTGCCTGATTAGCAAGTTTGCAGATGACACGAAGATTGGTGAAGGAGCAGATACTGAAGAGGACTGTACGAGAATGCAGTAGATGATAGATAGTTTGGAGAGGTGGCTGGAGAAATGGCAGATGGAGTTCAATCTGGGCAAATGCAAAGTGATGCATTTTGGATGATCCAATTTGAGGCAGTAAGTGGAAAGTCCCTGGGGGAAAATTGATGCGCAGAGAGATTTGGGTGTTCTGGTCCATTGTACCCTGAGAGGGTGCAGAGGAGGTTCACCAGGATTTTGCCTGGTATGGAGGGTGCGAGTTTTGAAAAGAGGTTGAGTAGATTAGGATTATTTTCATTAGAAAGACAAACGCTGAGGTGGAGCGGAAGTGGGGAGTGGGGGGTACCTGATTTATTTCTACAAAATCATGAGATATAGACAGGGTGGAGAGCAAGAAGCTTTTCCAGAGTGAGAGACTCAATTGCCAGGAAGCACAGTTCACGGTGAGAGGGGAATGTTTAAGGGAGATATACGTTGGAAGTTCTTTACGCAGTGGGTGGTGGGTGCCTGGAACCCAGTTGAGATGAAGTTTACTATGATGCGACTTCAATTGGAAGAAAAATACAGAAAGAGGAATGAAAAGACTTGAATGGGACGAAGAAGTGATGAAATTTCACTGGCAAGGGACACAGAGTTAGAAAAAAAGAACAAAGAACATTCCAGCACAGTAAAAGGCCGTTCGGCCCTCTAAGATTGCGCTGATCAAGATCCTCTACCTAAACCTGCCACCTATTTTCTAAGGATCTGTATCCCTCTGCTCCCTGTCCATTCATGCATCTGTCTAGATACATCTTAAATGACGCGATCATGCCCGCCTCTACCATCTCTGCTGGCTTCACTACGATGACCCTTTTGGCTGATGGTGACATTTTGTTCCGCAATGACTTTTCTCCAGTCTCACTTCCTCTCAGAGGTACGGTACCCTATCGTCAACGTTGATAGGGTCACTGCTTAAGGGCAGCGATCTGACAGCAAGTGATGGGAGGAAATAGATGGCCTTCTTCAGACTCCATGTATTTGAATGCAACAGCTCACCCCTCCAGAGATCCTCAGGGCACTCCTTGTATCGTTCACATCCACAAGCTACCAAGAAACCAACCATCGAGTTGCTTGAAGGCTCATAAACTTGGATATCCGAGATTCGTCAGGTTGCACAAACCAATCAGCGATTTGTTGAAGGCCAAATCCCATTCTCCATATACCTGCTGCCTGCCCTATTGAAAACCGCACCCCCTATTGTTCAAAGTAAGCAGCAGTGCAACCAGCACTTGCAATGAGTTTCGGTGACTTGGTTTTTTTTTAAAAATTGAATCTTGGGAAGATATCTGGCCCTGTGAAGCATTTCAAAATAACCTTTCAAGTGGGGAATTGGGAATGGATCTGTTTTCCAGACTGTTTACCTTCGAGGAGAACATACAGCATCACATTGATCCAACCAGTTAGGAACTGACAGGAGTGGTGATCTCCCGCTTGGACTAGTTTCAATCAAGTGATTCCCCAGCACCACATTTGGAATGTTCTAATCACCGAAAGATCATCTGCCCATTCTTTAATTTTCCCTTAAGGAGGCCTTCAAATAGTACCTTATCTGCTCCTGTGGGTGTTTCTGTAAACACAGAGATGTCATACAATTTTGAGGATTCATCCTCCTTTTTATTTGAAAAAAGGTATTGTTGAGAGTGGCATAAATTTAGCATTCCATATCTGGTGTTTCCCATGTCACATGAAACTTCATCTAACTGTGTCACATCAGTAAGTAGCCTTCTGCAAATGGAAACAAATCTCAATATGAAAACAGAGGGCAGGTTATCACGCTGCCTTTCTTTGCCTCAGGATCTAATGTACCATTTCTCAATTAACGATCAGGAACGTGTAGCAAAATGATCACCTGCCTACATTACGTCACTGTGATCAGGAACTCCCTAATATTACCAACAAGATAATGCATTTTCAATCTCATTCCCATGATCACATCAAATCAGCAAATACCAGGATATTAATTTGTGGAATCTCGAGTAGCAGATATGAAGAAATATTATCTCTTTTTCCTGCCCTATTCTGTTTCTGCCTTTCTAACAGTTTTGAGAGCTTGATGATACATAAAACATCGAACATAAAACGTAGAACAATACAGCACAGTACAGGCCCTTCGGCCTTTGATGCTGTGCCAAATTTTTATCCTACTCTAAGATCAAACTACCCGACTCACCCTTCATTTTACGATCTTCCATGTGCCAATCCAAAAGTCACTTAAATGTCCCGAATGTATCTGACTCCACTACCACCGCTGACAGTGCAAACTGTGCACCCACCACGCTGTGTAACGAACCTACCTCTGACATCTCTCTGAAAACTTCCAACAATCACCTTAAAATTATGTCTCCTCATGACAGCGATGTCCATCCAGGAAAAAAGTCTCTGGTTATCCACTCTATCTACGCCTCTTACCGAATTGTACACCTCTATCAAATCACGTCTCATCCTTCTTCACTCCATTGAGAAAAGCCCTATCCTCCTCAATCGTTTTTCATAAGACATGCCCTCCAGTCCAGGCAGCATCCTGGTAAATTTCCAACGCACCCTCTCTCAAGCTTCACATCTGTAAAGAGGGTGTTTGACACCGGAACGATACTGGGAGCAACATCCTTGAAGGTCGGTTTGCTCGTGCAGTTGTGAGGAATGTAAACTTGTCTGGCAGGGGTATATTGACGAAATAGAGACACATCATGCACAGTAAAGGAAGCAAGTCAGAGAGAGTTCAGCTATCTTTAGTGTCAGGAGAGTAAGGCAAGGCTGGATGTTCTTCACTTTAACACGAGGTGTGTCATAGTTCAGACTGATGAATTAAATGTATAGATTGACCAATGAAATTATGATATTGTTGTCGTCAAATAAACATGGTTGAGGGAAGGGCATGACAGGCAATTAAACATTCCACGGCATAGAATCTTCAGGCGAGACAAGGAAGTGTCAAAAGGATGGTAGGGGTGTAGCACAATTAATGAAGGAGTCAATTACTGCAAGAAGGAGAGAAGATATCTTAGATGGGTCCTCAAACGAGGTTTTATGGATTGAACGTAGGAATATTAAGGGGCAGCTACTTTACTGGCAGTGTACTGTTAGCCCCCAAATAGTCAGCTGGAAGTTAAGGACGAAATATAGTGACATTTACACAGAGATGTGTGAGAATAATAATCGGGTATTCGTATAAGGGGATTTGAACTTTCGCAACAGAAATTGGGATAATCATTGCGTTAATGTAAGAGGGGGCAGATATCTTGAAATGCACTTCGGGGAGTTTTTTCGGATCAATACGCAGAAGACCCCACAAAGGACTGTGCAGTGCTGGGTCTGGGTCTGGGGAAAGAAGCTGGACAAGCATTTGATGTGACTATGGGGGAATATTTCAGCTATAGCGACCACAACGGTTCAAATTTATTCTGGTCAAGGAAAAAGATGATCTGCAAAAAATAGCTTTGGACTGGGGGAAATCAGAGTTTATTGAAATAAAGCAGAATGTGGCCGAAACTGAACGGTAACAGCTCCGTGTAAGTAAGCGACAGCAGAGCAGTTGGGGCATTCAAAAAGGATCTGGGGATATTACAGGCCCAACATGACCCTTGACGGGGAGATACAACAGCAGTACGTTCAGGAAACCCTGGATGTCTTGGACAATCGTGGACTGTATGAAGAAGAACAGAAAGGCTTTTAGCAAGTCCAAAGGGAGCAATTCAGATGCGGCCCAAGAGGAATATAGGAAGTGCAAGAGGGAATTTAAAAAAAAAACAACGAGAAGACCAAAAAGGGTCATGAGAAAGGAGTGGCGGACAGGATTAGGGAGAAAGCTAAGATATTTTCGAAATACAAGAAAGGGAAGAGATTAACCAGGGAAAGAGTACGGTTGGTGTGGGACCAAGGGGGCAACCTGTGTGTGAAACTGCAGGATATCGGAAGAGTGTTGAAAGAATACTTCTCTTCAGTCTGCACTCTGGAAAAGTCGATCGTTGGAACGGAATTCAGGAAAAGAGATTATGAGGAAGTTGCATAGTTTTACAGAGGAAATAGGGAGGTATTGTCGGATCTGTCAGTTTAAAAACAGACAAACCCTCTGGCCCAGATAAATTGCATCCCAGGCTGCTGTGGGGAGCGGAGGGAGGGGTGGGGAAGGTGAGGCATGAAATTGCAGGGGCTCTGACAAAAGTTTTTAACTCCTCTGTTGCCAAAGGGGAGGTGGCACAGGTCTCAAGGACGGCAGATGTGGTTTCCCATTTCAGGAGGGGTAGGAGAGATGAACCAGGAAATTATAGACTGGTCAGTCTCACATCTGTGGGAGAGAAGATGTTGGAGAACGTTCTGAAGGTTAGAAGGTTGTTTGAGTGACTGGAGGCTGATATCCAGCAGTGTACCTCAATGATCAGTACGAGGAGCCATCTAGTAGGTTATATACAGAAATGATATGGATGGAAATGTGGGGAGAATGTGAAGCACGTTTGCAGATGACACCAAGTTTGGTGTGGTGGTTGACAGTGAGTGAATTTGACAGAATGAATTCACTGACTGGGTGTCTGTTGAGTTGGGATGACTCGATCAGCCATGTTCAGTCACAGTGTGAGAGCAGGAAACTAGACCCACATTGATTCAGGCAACCTCAACAATTCCAGACATTTTTAATCAACCTGCACAGAGATGTGAGAAACACATGGGGAACAGGGGGAGCTTGCACCAAGGCCTGCCAGGGTATGGTAAAGAGATAAAGACATTCAAAGACTGGACACAAAGAAAACATTTAATTCAGAAAGACCACTCCCCTCTGCCCCCCCCCCCCCCACCCCAAGATAGTCAATTGTGCATTGTTTCTGCCGACAGAAATGTGAAACATTCACAAAAAAACCTGAAATAACAGTTTGGCAGGTCACTTCATTTCCTCTTCTGCTTTGGATACTTTAACCACAGGATATTTTAGTTTGTATTTTCATGCGAAGGTAATTCTACAAAAGTCTCTCATGTGTATTGTTTGTCTTTCTTCTGTGATTGAATGTACACGTGCGTTGATTATTTTGGGAAATACTTGAAGCTTTCAGATCAGTAATTACTCATCGATTATCCATTGTTGAAGGATAGATTTGTTACAGAAAACATTATTTCTGTTTACTTGCTGTAGTATTCTAAATTTTATTCTGGGAACTGGTTTCTTTATCTTAGATGGAGATCAGTAAAGTATTAACCATCTGTAAGTATTTCATATTTGAGGTGACTTGTGTATGAGTTTATGTTGATTCCCAGTGCAATGTTTCCATTATGTCTGGGACACTGTCCTGAATCCATTGTGGAAAATTGCCAGCGATCCCGTGCACATTCATTTTGTTTCCTGTGAGGCACTTTATCAAAAACCTTCTGATAATCCCAATACACCACATCCACTGCTTCATCACATCAACTCTGCCAGTAACATCTTCAGGAAAATATCACAGTTCCCTTCCCTTCGCAGTACTGTGCTGCTTCTGCTGAATCAGAGAATGGTTTTCTACTTATAAAATAATTGCTTGCTCTGTAATATATTAATCACCTTCCCAACCACTGAGGTCAGATTAACAGATCTGCCACTGCCATTTTTATTGTCCAACTTTTCGTAAACAATGATGTAGCCTTTCCATAATGCTAAAGAGCTGTCCGCATTGAGATATTGATATCATTCGAAATGTGATGATCAATGTACATGGTGAAAATCTTCATGTGATAATCACTCTCTATGTCCACATCTTTTTCACCTCTCTCAAGCAAAGGCTAATGGGTCCCCTCAATGTGTCAACTTTCAGCCTCGTGAATTTTTCCAAAATCAATTCTTTATAACATTGAATTTCTTTCATTTCCACACTTCACTGGATCATTGAATCGTGTTTGGTGTGGGGAGACTTCCTATTCTTTACCATTTCTCTCTTTCCCATTCCAAAAATATCTGTCTCTTCACGGAATTGACCCACACTAGTCTTTGTTCATCTGTTTTGCTGAACATTGTGCAATCATCAGCGAACTTCCACCCCTTTGATATGATCGTGGACGCAGTGTAAAATGGTTGAGCCGGAGGAAATCCTGCAGAGATGTTTTGGAGCTGAGTCACCCATTCCGCAAACAACTACAACCATCTTCCATTATCTTCCATCAGGCTCCGAACAGTGGAGAGGTTGCCCCTTGCTTCACATTGACTCCAGGTTTGTGGTAGCTCTTTTCCTACAAATTACCAACTCTCTCCTTAATGTCAAGGACAGTCACTCCTACCTGTTCTCCAGTGTTTGTAATTTGTAATAATAACAGGAAATCAAACCATGGTAATCTTACTTATGACGGGATCATGAAGATTTCCCTGTTAATATTTTCGTGACCTGAGTGATAGATGAGTGAGAAATCTGCTGTCTGGTAAGAATTAAGGCAGTTCGTAAAGCTAAGTGTACCTCCTGATCCAAGACTGTGTGAGGTTCAAACCCTTGAAGCTTCAGAATAGTGGGTATACAGTTAACAGAGAGCCATGGCAGAAATACATTGATTTGTAAATGTTTATGGAGAGGCCAGCCGAGTGGAATGTGCAGTTTATTATATGTGGGGAGTCCTGGACATTGTCAGTGTCGGAGATGACCACATGTGCAGGAGATGGTCCCAGCTGCAGAAGTTGGAGCTCTGTGTCTCGGAGCTTAAGCAGCAGTTGGAGACACGGTGGCACATCCACAAGGCTGATAGTGACATGGACAGCACTTTTAGAGAGGTGGTCACACTGCAGCTCAAGGGACAAGAGGGAAGAAGGGAATAGGTGACCACCATACAGTCCAGAAATAACAAGCAGGTTGTGCAGGAGTAACCTGGGGTCCCACTCACTAACCGGTATTCCATTTGGGAAGGTGATGTAGGTGCTGGTACTGCAGAGGAACGCAGTCAGAGTCAGGGGGAGGAATAAAGAAAGAAGATTCGTGATAGGAGATTCTTTAGTCAGGGGAGCAGACATCTGCACCCAAAGATGTGACTCCAGGATGGTGTGTTGCCTCCCTCGTGCCGGGGTCAGAGATGTCACTGACCCTGGCACATGGGTGCAGGGCATCCTCAAAGAATTGTGGGATTGGTTAGAGGGTGGGCAGTATATTGATCCCAATAATCTGGGCAAAGTGAGGAATGAGAGCATGCATCAAGATTTCAGGAATCTAGGCAGGAGATTAAAAGTCTGGACCTCAATTGTTGTAATTCATGGATGGTTACCAGTGCAACATACAAGTTAGTATAGAGATAGGAAAATTGGACAGATGAACACTTTGCTCATGACTTCATGCAAGAGGGAGAGTTTTAGATTCCTGGATCACTGGGACAATTTTTGGGAAAGGTGGGGTATGTGTAAAGTGGACGGTTAACACGTGAACCACACTGGGACCAACACCCTTGCAGGTAGGTTTGCCAGTTAGTTTGGGAGGAATTTAAATGAGTCTGGCAGGAGGAGGGGACACAGAATATTGATGAAATAGAGACACATCATGCTATAGAAAAGGGAGCAAGTCAGAGGGAGTTCAGCTATGTTTAGTGTCAAGAGAGTAAGGCAAGGCTGGATGGTCTTTAATATGAGGATTGCAATAGGTCAGATTGACGTGTCATTGGTGTGGATTGGCACATGGAAGTACGAATTTGCTACCATCACAGAAACATGGTTAAGGGAAGGGCTGGCTTGGCAACTCAACATTCCCGGGTACAGGATCTTAAGGCGAGACAGAAGAGTGTGTACAAAGGATGGTGGTGAAACACTATTAATGAAGGAGTCAATTACTGTAAGAAGGAGAGATGTAATGTTAGATGGGTCCTCAAACGAGGCTTTGTGTGTAGGACGTAGGAATGTTAAGGGGACGGCTACTTTACTTGGAGCGTACTATTAGCCACCAAACCGTCAACGGGAAATAGAGGAATAAAAATGTAAATGGTTTACACAGATGTGAAAGAATAATAAGGCACGGCTGGGCAGTGGGCTGAGGCGTAGAAGTGGAGAATATGCAACATCAGCCCGTACAGATAACAACTCAGTGCTGTTCGAAAGGGCACCGAGAGGATATTCCTCAGACAGCTCAGATTGTGGAACACCCTGTTATGGGGAAGGGTACGGGCTGTGGGGCTGATGTCGAGTTCGGGATGGACAGGGGTCAGAATTCTGTCTTCTTTCTTGCTCCAGAGGACGCTGTGACACTGATTGTTCCCCATTTATTCATGTTCATCCATCATTTTTGATGCAGTCATATCTGGTGTGACTTAAATGTGCTGTTTCATGGCATTCTTTTATTAATACTCTGTGTACCCTTTTCATCATCGCTAATATTAGACAGATTTGCTTCCTTTTCCTCCATTCATCCCGCTATCACTGATATCCATTCCCCTTCACATGCTGTGGCATTATCATTTTTTTTATTGATGCTGACATTGAATAATTCGCTTAAAAGGAAACATCAACACGTTTATGAAGTTTTCTCTGAACTTGGACAGTGTTGATACATAAATCAGTGTGTTTGTACAGCAGTTTAAATCCCGGAGCATATTGGCTACATATCGGAATACATATTCAGAATCTTTATCCAATAATGGATCTAAAGTATTAAAATATTTCAAAAGGTACCACATCCATAGAAGAATGAAGCTACTGGATATTGCGAAGAGTAAAATGATAGACTTTCTTCTGCTCTCCATCTCTGGGTCACATTGATTCTGCCCCTTGCTCTGATCCCTCAGTCTCTTACGGGCTCGACTGGCCACTAAAATGTACCTCACTGTCAGAGTGTTGATCAACAGAATTAAAGCAGATGGGAGCATTGGAGTTAACACTTTTTCAAACCTATTGAATGCTACCCGTACAGGATCATAATAATATGCTTCAGTATTGGTGCAGAACCACTCGACATTGTTAATGATTTGTTCAGCTTCATACCTGAAGTAGGTGGGGATGTTTTTGAAACAGAGCAGAATGCCTGTTGTTGCTAGAACCACTGTCGCAGTTTTCTTGGTGCAATATTTCATTTTCAACTTCTGGCAACAAATGGCAACAAATCGATCAAAGGTAAAAGTGACGGTGAACCAGACGGAACAATCGGTGGCAGCACGGCGCAGGGTATAGTGAACTCTGCAGACAGTCGTCATATCCAAGAAATTCAGAGGGAAATAATAATTATTGATCCGGTACAGTATGACCTCAAGGATAATGTACAGCAGATCCGCTGTCACCATGGCAACCAGGTAACAAGTGGTGCATGGGGAGATTCCGCATTTTCCACTGAATAAAACCACAAGTCCAAGTAAATTCACTGTAGGAGAGTGAAGGGAAAGGAGATTAAAATTACAGGAAAATCATTCACAGTTCCTGAGGACAGACCATTGAACAAAACAAATCAGCCATGACTTCAACAAATTTCCAAGGTGTACAGATCAGGGTAAAGATCAGGTTGAACAGGTATCAGTCAGAGGGGTGGATCAGACTGCTCACTGGAAGCAGGTCAGTGCTTTAATATTCCAGTGGGGAATTGTGTGTCTGAAGCTGGAGAAGTGCAACTTTGGAGTCGACCCTCTGCTCCACCGGCTGCAACGTATTTTATTTCCTTTTCTGTTTCAAAGTGCATCACCTGCCAAGAAATACTCACTACCCCGTTAGATTCACCCTCTGAGTTGAGTGTCTCTCCTTCACACGTCACATTTTGTGGTCTTACAACTTGTAGATCAGCCTTACTCACCATTACTGTCACTCCTCCCACAGTGCCCCCGCATTTTAATGAGCCAATCCTTTTTTGGGAATTTGTAATTACTGGAGCGGCAGGGTGGCTCAGTGGTTAGCACAACCACCTAACAGCACCAGAAATCCGTGTTCAATCCTAGCCTTGGGTGATTGTCTGTGTGGGGTTTGTGTGTTGTTCCCGCATCTGCATGGGTTTCCGCCCACAGTCCAAAGACATGCAGGTGAGGTGAATTGGCCATGCTAAATTGTCCACAGTATTCAGGGATGTGCAAGTTAATTGACTTGTTTGGGGTAGATAAAAGGCAGTGGATGGGTCAAGGTGGATTACTCTTCAGAGGTTCAGTGTGGGCTGTCGGGCCTGTTTCCACACTGTAGGGACTCCTAAAGAGAAAAAAAAATCAGGGTTATGTTTTCACTTTTATACATGTTTCAGAAATGAGCCAAGTGCTTATTTATATACATTGTACAAGAAATTGGGTAGATTTTCCTTTGCTCCTTCATATTTTTCAACTTCCAATTGAACTATGTCTCTGTGACGAGACCCCAGTTGATGTGAGGGTGGATGGGGGAGGAGAGCTCTGTAGATCTGTTCCCACTACTCCACATGTCGCCAAGTGAAATAAAACTGCACAATATTTCAACTTATCAATTTACATTTCACATAAAATGATCTGTCAAACAGGTTTCTTACCAAAAACAATTGTTTGTTTCCCATCAGGACAAAATATATTCCAGAAGTATGACATCATTGATTTACATGGAATTCTGGAAGGCAGGGGTGTAAATGATTATAGCAAATAAAAATACCAAAAGACAATCTCTTCTGCTTTCTCTCTCCCTAATTCTCCTTTCTCTCTCTGTCTCTTTGCGTTCCTGAAAGGAGCAGAGAACAAAGTAGGTTCTCGTGCAGACATGGAGAAATTCTAAAAGAACAGGCACAGTTTGACAAACAGATTATTTCTGAACACAAAATGAAAAGGAGTTGGATGTTGCACGACATTTGTTCTGTGTTTTGACTTTGTTTCCTGCCGCTCAACATGTATCTTTGTTTATGAAGTCTTGTACATACAGATTCTTCAGAAAATATAACGTTTTGATGTTCTTCCAGTCGCTCTTTCAAAATAAGGAATAGGTTTCATGCTGAAAATATGTTGTGGGATTTTTTTTTGTTTCTGAATCGGGAGAGATTAATTGCAGCAGCTTTCTCTCCACTTCAACTTATTATTTGCAGACTTACCCTCAACTCAACTATATCCTCCGACCCTTCCCTCCAATTCAATGTGCTCTTACCAGGCATTCTGCCAACTTAACATGTTTTAAAGACAGCTTCTCTGCTATTCAGCTTGTTCTCAACGGATTCCCTCCAAATGAATCCAATATAACAATAGCCTCTCCAAGACAGTCACTGTTCAAAACATATTGACTCATGCAAACTCAACAATTTCAGACACTTTTAATCAAGCTGCATGGAGATGTGAGATACACATAGGGAACAAGGAATTTTGTCCCCTTCAGTTCAGGGGCAGGGATAGTACCACTGCACCACAAGAGCCCTACTCTCAACAATCACAGACACTTACCAGGCAAACCGAGTATAGCTATTATAATGTAGAATATGTTCCTGATCACTTGGATTGGTCGATGCATTTTCCGAGTGAAGAGATCAATTACTTTGTGCTGTGTAATCTATCTGATTCAGAATGGGATAAAGCCCCTTATTTTATAACCTGAAGGAACTGACAGGGGAAACGGTGATTGTAAAATTATTCGAGTTGATTATTTTCTGGAGAATTCACAAACAAGGATTATGACAGCCGAGTTAACTCCCTGGTGTTAGAGATGTTTTGGACGGCTATGTAGCTCTCCTGAGAGCTCTCCTTATGCTCAAAGATATCACAAAGTACTCCCACCCAGCATTTTCATCATGGAATCCTGACAGAGTGGAAACAGGCCAGCATCTGGCCAAAAAGACCGCAGTGACCCTCTCAAGAGTGACCCACCCAGCCCCATTCACCAGCATTATCCCAGACTAATGCACCTAAGTTACACATCACTGAATCGCAAGGAAAATTGACTTAACCCTCACATCTTTGGAATGTGTGGGGTGGGGGGGGGGGCGGGGGGAACCAGAGCAAACCCAGACAGACACAGGGAGAATGTGCAAACACCACACACAGTGGCACGAGGCTGGAATTGAACTCGGGTCCCTGGTGCTTTGAGATAGCAATGCTAACTACTTAACCACCGTGCCACCCGAAATGATTGGGCCCTCCCCAGTGGGAGGTTTTGTCACAGGGTCTGTGCTGACTGGGTTAGCTCTCTGTAAGAGCAGCTCAGCTTGTCTCAATCAGCAACCCCACTTCAACCATCACTTAACTGTCTCACTCGGCTAGATCAGAACTAATGCGCCCAGTTCTCGTCGCCTTCTTGCAGAAAGGATAAAATTAAGCTGGAAAGGGTTCAGAAAAGATTTATCAGGATGTTCCCAGGAATGGAAGGTTTTAGTTTTAGGGTGAGGCTGGAGAGACTGGGACTGTTTTCACTGGAGTATAGGAGGTTAAGTGGTGACTTTATAAAGATTTATAAAATTATGAGGTGTATAAATGAGGTGAATGGAAGGTCTCTTTTCCCTCTGGTGGGGGATTTCCAGAATGGGGGCATATTTTAGGGTGAAAGGAGAAAACAGACATGAAGGTATTTTGTTTTACACACAGAGTGCTTTGTGTGTCGAATGAACACCCAGAGAACATGATGGATATGTGCACAGTTACAACATTTACGTAAATACATGAATGAGAAACGTTTGGAGGGATATGGGCCAAGGGCAGGCAGCTGGGACTAGTTTATTTTGGAGTTATGGTCATCATGGACTGGTTGGACTAAAGGGTCTGTTTCCGTGCTGTATGATTCTCTGACTCTGTGTCTTGGTGATTGAGTTGATTCGTCAATGTCCTTCAGATTCAATCTTTCTTACCCACACTCCAAGACCGTTCATTTCAAATTCTAACCACTGTTCTATGAAAGAAACTTTTTGCATCAGGACACTATTTCATTCATTGCCATTCAGTGTGTATCTGTGTCTTTGATGAACTTGTCCCCAACTCCTTTTGCACATTGTGGATCTTTCTCTGCTTCTGTTTCCTTTCTGAGTCTCTGCAACGCGCCATCTCTGGAAAGTGGGGTCTCTGTAACATTTCTCTCCCCGATACACTCTCTGAAGCCCTTTGATGAAACATGTTGCCCAGAATGTGACACAATCAGCAGGAATTACGCTTCCACTGGATGTGTCAAGGGTTGTGAATTTTCAGTTCTTCATCTCATACATTGAAGATTGCATTTTCTTCCTTCAGACTGAACTTGATAATTAAACCAATGGGGCATCTAACCTCTCCCCGAATTTTTGTTCATGCCTGTCGATTAGGGATCTTTTCCTTACCTTCCAGGAATATTCGATCCCATCCAAATTATCATATCGGCGCTGATATGGACCGTATTCACCAACTGTCATTTGTAACTTCATTGCACTTTCTCATCCCTCCCAGGTGGACAACATCCCAGAGTTCTGCAGGAGAGAGCGGAGGAGATTGGGGAGGCATTGTTGGTGATCTTCCAGGAATCACTGGAATATTGGGGGATCCCAGAGGACTGGAAAATAACTAGTGTGACACATCCCTTTAAGACGGGAGGGAGAGCACAGGAAACTAAGGGCTCGGTCGCCTGACCTTGATTATTGGTCAGATTTTAGAGTCCATTCTGACCCATAGTCCCAGACAAATGATACAGCACAGAAGAGGTCCATTGGGCCCATCTTGGTCATACTGACCCAAAGACACCCAGGTACCCTTTCTAATCCCATCTTCCACCATACATCCCATAGATGGCAGCTTACAGCACCTACAGTGCAGATTCAGGTACGTTTTAAAAGAGTTTGGGGTCTCTGCCTCCACTACTAAGTCAGACAGTGAACTGCATACAGCCACCACCCTCTGTGTAAAAAGGTTTTTCTTCACATCCCCTCCAATCCTTCTGCCACTTCGCTGAATCGATGAGCCCTAGGTTTTGAACTCTCTGCCAAGGTAAACAGTTCCTCCTGTCCACTCCATCGCAACTTTTGGACACGTGGATATTACGGGTGAGCTTGTGGAGTAATTGGAATTGCATGGTGAAATAGGGATGAGTCAGCAGGGCTTCATCAGGAGGAGGTCATGCTGGACAAACGTGTTTGAATCCTTTGAGGAAGTAATGAGCAAGTAAAGCAAAGGCGAGCTCATGAATGTGATTTATTTGGACTTCCAGAAGGCCTTTGACAAGGTGCTGCATAGGAGCCTTTAAAATAAGATGAAAGTCCATGGCATTAGGGCAAGGCAGTGGCATGGTTAGAGGATTGGTGGACTGGCAGATGGCAAAGAGTGGGGATAAAAGGGTCTTTTTCAGGATGGCAGCCAGTGACTGATGGATTTTCGTAGGGGTACATTAATGATCTGAATGAAGGAACCTGAGGACATTGTTACTCAGTTCGCAGATAACACAAGGGTAGGTGAAGGGACGGAGTGTTGAGGAAGTTGGGAGGCTGCAGAAGGACGTGGACAGATTAGGGGAGTGGGCACAGAAGTGGCAGATGGAATACAATGTGAAAAAGGGTGAGGTTATGCACTTAGTAGGAAGAATAGAGGCATGGAATATTTTCTAAATAGGGAAAGGTTTCAGAAATCTGAAGCACAGAGGGATTTGGGAGTGAGAGTCCCAGTTCTAGATTCTCTTCAGGTTAACGTGCAGGTTCAGTTGGCAGTTAGGAAGGCAAATGCAATGTTAGCATTCATTGTGAGAGGGGTAGAATACAAGAGCAGGGATGTACTGCTGAGGCTGTACAAGGCTCCTGTCGGACCGCATTTGGAATATTGTGAGCAGTGTTGAGTTCCATATCGAAGGAGAGAGTCCAGAGAAGATCTACAAGAATGATTTGGGGGATGAAGGGTTTGTCATAGAGTCAGAAAAATGTACAGCACAGAAACAGATTTGTCAGTCCAACCCTCCATGCGGACCAGATAGGTAATCGCAATCTAGTCCCATTTGCCAGCACTTGGCCCATATCCCTCCAAACCCTTCCTATTCATATAGCTATTCAGATGGCTTTTAAATGCTGCATTTGAACCAGACTCCATCACTTCCTCTGGCAGCTCATTCCACACACCCACCACCCTCTGTGTGAAAACGCTCTCCCATCGGTCCCTTTTATATCTTTCCCCTCTCACCCTAAACCTATGCCCTCTAGTTCTGGACTCCCCCAGCCCAGGGAAAAGACCGTGTCCATTTATCCTATCCATGCCCCTCATGATTTTATAAACCTCTATAAGCTTTGCCTCAGCCTCTGACCATTCAGCGTATAAGTCCTGCCCTGATTTGTACTCGATGGAGTTCAGAAGGATGAGGGGGGATTTGATCAAAACTTGCAGAATACCGAGAGGTCTGGATAGGATGGACAAGAAGATGATTCTTCCACTAGTAGGAGAGAATACAACTCGAGTGCACAACCTCAGAGTTAAGGGACGACCCTTTCGAACTGAGATGATGAGTAATATCTTCAGCCAGAAGGTGGGGAATCTGTGGGACCCATTGCTGCAGGAGGCCCGAGAAACCAAGTTATTGAGAATTACAGGATGCAGCTGGAATACCATTCAGACACGAGGCTTTGTTGGTCTGTATCAATTTGACTGCCTTTTATATTTTGACCATCGACGTGGTGCACATGGACTAATTTCAAACATGCGAGACTTTGGATGAAAGAGTGACTGGCTCTCCAACAATCTCAGTGAGTGAGGGGCGGGACTGGAGGACCAGGAATAGAGAGACTGGCCCTCCAACAATCTCAGTGAGGGAGGGGCTGAACTGAAGATGCAGGGCTCACAGACTTGTCCTCCAACAACCCGAGTCTCTGAGGGGCAAAACCGGAGGAGCAGGGATAGAGAGTTTGCTACTCCTCCAATCTCAGTGAGGGCAGAGTTAAGGACCAAGGAAGAGAGACTGTGATTCTCCAACAATCTCAGTGTGAGGGATGAATCTGAAGAAGCAGTGGCAGAGATGCAATTTCTTCAAGAATCTGAGTGTTTGACGGTGCTAATGGAGTGGCAGGGACAGAAAGACTGGTCCTCCATCAATCTGTGAATGAGGGGCGGAACTGGAGGACCAAGAGAGAGAGACTGGTCCCCAAAAAATCTCAGTGAGTGAGGGGCAGGACTGGAGGAGCAGGGATAAAGAGACAGGTCCCCAAACAATCTCAGGGACTGAGGGGAGGAGCAGGGATAGAGAGACTGATCCTCCAAGAATCTCAGCGACTGAGGGGTGGAACTGGAGGAGCAGGGAGAGAGAGACTGATCCTCCAACAATCTCAGTGAGTGAGCGGTGGGACTGGAGGAGCAGGGGAGAGAGAGACTGGATCTCTAACAATCTCAGTGAGTGAGGGGCGGGACTGGAGGAGAAACGATTGAGAGACTGGGCCTCCAACAATCTCAGTGAGTGAAGGTCGGTACTGGAGGAGCAGGGATAGAGGAAGAGGATGAGAGAGAGCGAGAGAGAGCATGGATAGAGAGACTAGTCCCGAAACAATCTCAGTGAATGAGGGACGGAACTGGAGTACCAGGGAGAGAGAGACTGGTCCCCCAACAATCTCACTAAGTGAGGGGCGGAAGTGGAGGACCAGGGGAGAGAGAGAGAGAGAGAGAGACTGGCTCCAACAATTTCAGTGAGTGAGAGGTGGAACCGGAGGAACAGGGATAGAGAAACTGGTCCTCCAACAATCTCAGTGAGTGAGGGGTGGAACTGGAGGAGCAGGGATAGAGAGACTGGTCCGCAAACAATCTCAGTGAGTGAGGGGTGGGACTGGAGGACCGAACGGGGAAACATCACATCTTCAACGATCCGAGTTTTGATGTTTCACGTTTGTGGGACGACAGTGATTGGCAGGCAATGAAACACTGGCCACTTTTGTCGGTTACAAATGTTAGTGATAGTCTACCTTCCGTTGGGTAAGGAGCAATGTGTTTTAGTCCCATCTGTTCCCGCCTTAACTTGTTGATTCAAAAGGGAAAGGCATGAAAAATGATCTTTCTTGTCTGTTCGAACATCGAGACCCACACAGCAGTCTGGAATAAGCACTGGGCGCAGTTAGAAGTTTTAGGATAAGACTTAAAACGATTCCGCATGGGAGTGGGATGCGTGAGACAGGGATTTGCAGAGTGTGATTGTGGATTCAGTCCCGGAGGGCAGGGAGAGAGTGTGAGACAGGGATTTAGAGAGAGTGATATTGGATGCAGTCCCAGGACAGGGAGAGGGTGTGGGACAGGGATTTTACAGAGCGTGGTTCTGTACTGAGTCCCAGGCGAAGGAGAGGGTGTGGGCGCGGAGATTTACAGAGTATGATTTTGGATTCAATCCCAGGAGGCAGGAGAAGGTGTTGTCAGACCGTGATGTGCTTTCAGGAATGGCAAATGCAACTGGAATTGTGTGTTCTGAATTTTTTTCCTGTGTTTATTCAAGGCTTTGGTGATCCCATTTTTCTAGGGGCTTTGGGGCTTTGAAGCAGTGCATTTCCTGCCATCTAATTTGCATCATATATCTCACCATTGTTTGGCAATCACTGGCTTCATCAAGACTTTAGTGTTACCATGCTTTGCATATTTACATCCGATTGGACGGTGAAAGATGTTTCAGACATCACTGTGACTGCAAGTGTTCTCATGAACTGTGGCAAGAACTGTAACCAGTTCCAGAGTGTAAGAAAGCATTGCAACATAGATAGGAGGGAGAAATTACTGTGTGGGTGCGCCTCCATGCGTGTGGACAAGTCTTCTACCGATTGTCCACCATGGAGAGAGATAAGGAAGTCCGTGCCACAGAGAAACCATGGAAATGTGCGGACTGTCGGAAAGGAATCAATTACTAATTCCTACTGGAAGCCCATTGGCGCAGTCACACCGGGGAGAGGCCCTTTACCTGCTCCAAATGTGGGAAAGGATTCATTGATTCACCCCAGCTGCTGACTCACCAGCGAGGACACACTGAGGGGAGGCCATTCAGCTGCACTTATTGTGGAAAGGTGTTCAGGCATTTCCATGACCTGACTGGACACCAATGAGTTCACACTGGAGAAAGGCCATTTATTTGCTAGGTGAGGGGGGAGGGATTCACTCAGTTATCACACCTGCTGACTCACCAGCGGGTTCACACTGAGGAGAGACTATTCCGCTGCACTCACTGTGGAAATGGATTCAGGCACTCGGGCACCCTAAAAGGGCATCAGCGTGTTCACACTGGCGAGAAGCCATTTATCTGCTCTCTTTGTGGGAAGGGATTGGCTCATTCTTCGGGCCTGCGAAGACTTCAGCATGTGCACACTGGAGATAGACCATTCCTCTGCTCAGTGTGTGGAGGAAGATTCACTGATTCATCCACCCTGGTGAAGCACCGACCAATTCACGCTGGGAGAGACCATTCACCTGCTCCCTGCGTGGCAAGTGATCCATTGCTTCATCCATCTCCTGATACACTATGAAATTCGCACTGAAGAAAGACCACTGCACTCTCAGGAAAAATGGTTCAGACGTGCATCCATGTTCATTGTACACCTCCAAACTTACACTGGAGAGAGGCCATTCACATGCTCAGTGTGGGAAAGGATTTAATAATTCATTCCAACTGCTGAGATGACATCAGTTCATGAGTGACTGCAGGGATATGTTTCTGGTATTAACTCACTTAAACACATTGTGATGTCAGGTGTGCTACTGACGTTAAGATAATTTGTTCTTGGGTTTGGAGTTTGAACTAGTGGTATGTGGTTTTGGTCTGTTTGAACCCATCACCTCTCAACCAAAACACAAGAGGGGACAGTTCGTGAAGTGATAATGGGAGTTTTATTTGCTTTGTGAGAGGTTTACAGAGCAACATTTGAAAAACATTGTTCTCAACCAAAGGCAAACTAATGAATTGATTTTTTTTTTGTTTCGATTATTTGAAAAACTGGGATCAGAAAGCGTTTGGTTTCAATTCATAGAAGACCTGGTTGAAGTGAAACCAATTTCTCCAGGAGAAAGGACAGTTAGAAAATAGGTTCTCTCAGTGTATAGACTTTAATTTGAAAGGTTCAGACCAGAAGTGTTTAGTTAGAGCCTTGAAGGGGTATTTGAAGCTGAGAAAGTTGAAGCTCAGTTGTGTAAATAATCAAGAAAATGTCGAGAAACTCGCAAGACTAGGAATTAAAAGAAATAGTTAAGTCCAAGGTGTAATGTGGTCGAGGAGGGAGCTCTCTAGTATCTGAGTACTGTAAAGTGATGTTGTGGAAAAAATGGAATGTTATTCTACTGTGTTTTGAAATTATATAAACGGTGTTATATGTAAAAAGCTTAGTTTGTTCTATTGAACTTTAATTTCTTTTGCGTAATAAACTTCTTGTTTTAAAACTCTAGCATGGTGTGCTTACATTTCAGTGAATAGTCATGTTGTTAAATAAAAAAAGAAATTCTATCAAGCCAGGTTTCTTTCTGGCATCTGACTTGTCCCGTAATACCATCAGGTAGGATCATAACAGAAGTCAATAAGGACATTCCCTTTGCAAGATTAGAAGATCTATAAGAAAGGCCCAATAATGTTTCAAATTCTGAAGAAATAATATTGAATATTAGAAGGAATAACTTCTTGTCAGTACTATCTAGGTCCGTTATGTTTGACAAGGACACGTCTCTTGCATAAACACTGAAACTTGATAGAGTGGGGAATCTTTTGACTCATATGCAGACCAGCTGTCTCGAGTAGAAGTGCAACAGAATGTCCCAGAAAGCCAGAAAATGACTTCATGGACCTCTGATTACCTTGAATATATGACCCTTGCTGCTGTCTATTCTCTGCTTCCTGTTAGCCATTTAATCTTCTGTGCATGCCAATATGTTACCATTAATACCATGAACTTTTATTTATAACCTTTATGTGCCACCTTATCAACTGCCTTCTGAAAATCTAAATGCTATTTAAGTACTTTTATCTACATCACTAGTTATTTCTTCAAAGAACTAGAATAAATTAGTTAGACATGATTTTTTTGTTGACGCAGCCATCCTGGCTCTGCCTGATTACCTTGAACTTATATTAGTTCCCTGTTATACGTCTTTAATAACAGCTTTTAGCAATTTCCCTATTACATATATTAAGCAAAATGTCCAGTGTTTCCCGCTTTCTGTCTCCCTTTTTTGAAGAAATGAGTGATATTTGCTATTTTCCAATCTAAAGTAACCTTCCCTGAATCTGATCCACTTTGACAAATTAAAACCAAAACATCAACCAGTTTCGTTTTTTAAGACTCTAGGAGGGAATATGAGGACTTGTGAACTCAATTCCAACCATTGACTCAAGTAATACTTCCTGGTAAGTGTCACTTTCTTGAGTTCCTCCTTCCCTATCAATTTCTAATTTACAGCTAATTCCAGGATGTTACTTGTAATCTCTCGAGCGAAGAATGACACAAAATATCAGTTTCATTTGTTTTCCATCTCTTTATCCTCTGTTGCTAATTATTAAGCAGCAAGTGATGGATAGGAGCCAAGCAATGCCACAACCAACAGACCTAAGGTCCGCAGTCCATCATTCTGGCTTGGAAATGTATCACTGTTCCAAGTATCATTGGGATAAGTCCCTCCCGAACCGCATTGTGGGTCTACCTGCAGCACATGTGGTCTGTAGTGGTTCAACAAGCACCTTCTTAAGGGCGATTAGAGACCAGCAATATACGTTGGGTCTAGACAGTGATGCCTATGTCCTACGAATAAAAAAAAGTCCCCAGATTCACTTTCTATCAGACAAACGCTTAGTTTGTGAACTATTTTCTGGCTATCTGAGAACAGCATTCCCTGCATGCTTTAATATTTTTGGGCTAACTTGCTCTTGCATTCTACTTTTTTGCCTCCTCAATACTTTCAGAATTCTTTGCTTCTTTTCATATTCTTTCAAATCTTCTGACATAGATTGAAGGTGAGAGGCGAAAGATTTAAAAGGGACAACTCTTTTCATGCAGCGGGTGGTGTGTGTCTGGAATGAGCTGCCAGAGGAAGTCGTGGAGGCTGGTACAATGACAACATTTAAGAGACATCTGGATAGGTATATGAATAGGAAGGGGTTAGAAGGATATGGGCCAAGTGCTGGTAAAATGAGACTAGAGTAAATTAGAGTATCTGGTTGGCATGGACAAGTTAGACTGAAGAGTCTGTTTCCGGGCTGTACAGCTCTATGACCCTATGACCTACGACCACCTTTCACAACTATATTTTCTTTAAGTTTGACCTTTATTTTTGTTAACCACAGATGGTGAATTCCAAATGTATTTGTTGCAATGTATCCATTCTGTGCTTTCTGAAACATCTTTTAAATGTTTGCTAATGCATCTCCATTGACATATCACTTAACTTCAATTGCTAGTCCACTTTGGCTTGTTCTGCTCTTGTGCTCTCATAATTGCCCTTGTTTAAATTCAACATAGTCATATTCAACCAAACTTCTCTCCCTTAAACTGTAGGTAAAAATCAATTTTATTCTGGTCACTACTGCCCAGAGATACTTTCATTATGAGCTCAATAATTGCCCCTACCTCGTTGGTCAAAACCAGATTTGAGTAGACCTGCTCTCAAGTTGGTACCAGAAGGTGCTGTTCTCAGAAATTGTCCTGAAAACATTCAATTAATTCCTCAAATAGACATTTTCCCATTTGAGTTTTCAGGTAAGTTAAAATCCCATTTTATCTGTTTCTGCCAAGGGGACTGATTGCAATGTGTGTTTGTGATTGGTGAGAGGGACTGAATACAATGTGTGTGCATTAGTGGAGCAGAATTGATTACAATGTCTGTGTGCCATTAGGGGAAGATGTTGCACGCATGTGTTTCTTGTCATAATCCCAATTGATGTTATGACTGGTCACATTGAATCGCGCTGAAATCTGGCCTGGTTGATCATACTTTCCTTTACATCTCCAGCTAAATACTTCTACAAACTTCAAATACAAACCCCAAAAGCATGTTTTTTCTCTAATCTATGGACAATATCACTGACCAAACAAAGAAAGTAATCTGTGAGCTTCTGACCTCAATGCCTAATGCGCAACACTGGTTTCTTTATTCAGCCGTAAACTCTTCCAATGTGAACAAGTTAGCATTAGCCTCACAGAACTGCGTCTGGAAGAATCCTTTTAAAAGCAGTTACTCAAGGTGACAGGAATCCTATGGGTTAATCATTAAATTCTGTCAGGCAGACAGAAAAGCCACATGACAAATTCCAATATTTAAAAATAAATGATCTTCAAACATAAATAAAACACACTGTACATCGCAGTGTAAATACTGAGGAAGACAGATAGATTACAATGCGTGTGCAATAGGGGAAATGTATGGAATACAATGTGTGCGTGTAGTGGGGTAAAATGACATATTATAATGTGTGTTTATGTCATGGAAAAATGGGCTGATTACAAGATGTGTCTGTTTAGGGAGGGAGAGAAAGATATTTGTGTGTGTGTGCGTGTGTGCGCGTGTGGAAATGGACAGATTACAATGTGTATGTCATAGAGTACTATAGCACGGAGACACTCTTCGTCCCAAACTGGTCCATGTCGACCAAAATGTCTATCCGCGCAAACTCTATTTCCCTGCACTTCGCCCATATCCTTCAAATCCTTTCCTATCCATGTATTTGTCCAGATGCTTTTTAAATGTTCTTAATATACCCACCTCAACCACTTCCGCTGACAGCTCATTCCATTTGTGTACCACCCTCTGTGTAAGAAAGTTGACCCTGAGATTCCCTTTTATTCTTCCCCCTCTAACCTTAAACTGATGCCCTCTAGTCCTCGACCTCCAATCCTGGGAAAAAGACTGAGTGCATCCACCCTATCCATGCCTCTCATGATCTTATACACCTCTATAAGTTCCCCCCTCACTCTCCTCCACTGTAAAGAAAAATGTCCTAGCTTGTTCAACCTCTCCCTATACCTCAGACACTCGCAGCATCCTGGTTAATGTCTTCTGCACTGTTTCCAGTTTAATAACATCTTTCCTAATGTAAGGTGACCAAAATTGCACACCACACTCCATGTGCAGCCTCACCAACGTCCTGTACAACTTCAATATAACTTCCCAACTTCTCTACTCAATGCCCTGACTGGTGAAGACCAAAAGCCTTCTTTCCTGCCTGTCTACCAGGGACTCCACTTTCAGAGAACCGTGCACCAGAACTCCAAGGTCCCTCTGTTCCATTACACTCCGTAAGGCCCTATCATTCATCATGAAACCCCCGATTTGATTTGACTTTCCAAAATGCAAGACCTCACACTTATCTACATTAAACTCCATTTGCCATTTAGTGTCATCTGCAAACTTAGTAATCAGGCCTTGTACATTCTTATCCAAATCATTCATACAGATAACAAACCGAATGGGCCTAGCACCAACACACGAGGCACTCCACTAGTCACAGGCCTTCAGTCCAACAAGCATCCTTCCACTATTACCCGCTGCTCTCTACCATCAAAACTATTGCATCTCCAATTTGCCACCTCTCTCTGTATTCCATGCTATCTTGCCTCTATTCCTGAGATGCTGCCTAACCTGCTGTGCTTTAACCCGCAACACATTTTCAGCTGTGATCTCCAGCATCTGCAGACCTCATTTTTTACTTCCAGAGTAGCCAACCATGTGGGACATTATCAGAGGCCTTACTGAAATCCATGTAGACTACACCGACCACCCTGCCCTCATCAACATTCCTGGTCACTCCATCAAAAACTCTTAACAAATTTGTGAGGTATGATCTCCTATGCATAAAGCCATGCTGACTGCTCCTAATCAAGCCCTCTCTTTCCAAATGCATGAATATCTTTTTCCTCAGAATCTTCTCAAGTAACTCACCTACCACAGATGTTAGGCTTTCAGGTTCCCAGGATTTGTCTTTGCAGCCCTCCTTGAACAAGGGCACAACATTCACTACCCTCCAGTCTTCCAGGACCTCACCGATGGCTAACGATGATGTAAAAATATCAGCCAGGGCCCTGCAATGTCTTCTTTAGCCTCTTGCAGGATTCTTGAATGTTTCTGGTCAGGAACTGGAGATTTACCCATCTTCGTACATTCTAATATGTCTAACACCTCCTCTACTGTGCCCAAAATATGGCCACTAAGTTTCCCAAGTCTTCATGTCTTTTCCACGGGAAACACAGAGGAGAAAAATTCATTGAGGACCTCACCCATCTCCTGTAGTTACACACATTCATATCCACTTTGGTCCTATTCTCTCTCAAGCTATTCTTTTTCCTTTAATGTACTTAAAGAATGTCTAATCTTCTCAGCCAAAGCTATCTTATGCCACCTTTTCACCTTCCTGATTTCCTTATTCACGTGTGTATGTGTAGTGAGGGAGATGGTTAGATTACAATGTATGTGCGTCTGTGTGGAAAAGAGAGAGACTTCAATGGGTGTGTTTGTAGAGGGAGAAACAGGTTGATTACAAGTTGTGTGCGCGTGTGTGTTGTGATGGAGAGAGACAGATTACAATGTATGTGTGTGTCGTGTGGAAGAGGGAGAAATTATAATGTGTGTGTCTGTACAGGGGGAGGTAGACAGATTACAATGTGTGTGTCTGTAGAGGGAGAGACGGATACATTAAAATGTGTGTGTCTGTAGAGGGAGAGATGGACAGATTACAATGTGTGTGTCTGCAGAGAGGGAGACGGACAGATTACAATGTATGTGTCTGTAGAAGGGGAGAAAGACAGATGTCAATGTGTGTGTCTGTAGAGGGGAAGACAGACAGATTACAATGTGTGTGCCTGTAAAGGGGGAGATGGACAGATTACAATGTGTGTGACTGTCATGGGGGAGGCCGGCAGATTACAATGTGTGTGCCTTTACAGGGGGAGACGGATAGATTACAAAATGTGTGTCTGCAGAGGGGGAGATGGACAGATTACAATGTGTGTGTCTGTAGAGGGGGAGACGGACAGATTACAATGTGTGTGTCTGTAGAGGGGGAGACGAACAGATTACATGTGTGTGTCTGTAGAGGGGGAGACGGACAGATTGCAATGTGTGTGCCTGCAGAAGGGGAGTCGGACAGATTACAATATGTGTATCTGCAGAGGGAGAGACGGACAGATTACAATATGTGTGTCTGTAGAGGGGGAGACGGACAGATTACAATGTGTGTGCCTGCAGAAGGGGAGTCGGACAGATTACAATATGTGTGTCTGCAGAGGGAGAGACGGACAGATTACAATGTGTGTGTCTGCAGAGGGAGAGACGAACAGATTATAATGTGTGTGTCTGTAGAGGGGTAGATGGACAGATTACAATGTGTTTGTGAGAGATGTGGGGGATATGAATAGAGTACCATACGTGTGTTTCATGGGGGAGTGTCGGATTAGAATGTGTGTGTGCAGTTAGGAGGAGGCCTGATTACAATCTGTCTGCATACAGCTGGAGAGGGGCAGATTCCATTGTGTATGTGTGTGGGGTAGAGGGCGAGATTATAACGTGTGCATAATGGGGAGAGGGAGTGATTGCAACATCTGTGGGGGAGTCCAACTAATTACAACGTTAGTATTATGGGGGCAGATGGACTGATTACAATGGTGTGTTTTCATTGGGTAGAGGGACTGATTGCAATGTGTGTGTGTAAAATAGTAAAGTAGGATTGATAACCGTGTGTGCGTGTGTGTGTGTGTTTGTATATGTAGTTGGAGGAAGGGGAGGTCGTAGATTCGTTCACCGAGTCGATGTGTTTTCCTGCAGACGTTTCGTCACCTCGCTAGGTGACATTGTGGGTGCGCCTGGTGAAGCATTGGTGGTCTATCCTGCCTGGTATTTATGTGTCCCTGTTTTATTTGGTACTTACGTTTCTGTCATCTGTGTGGTTTGTATATGGAGTTCAGTTCAATATGTTTTTTGATTGAGTTCCGGTTGGAGTGCCAGGCTTCAAGTAGTTCTCTCTCGTGTCTGTGTTTTTCCTATGCCAGGATGGTTACATTGTCCCAGTTGAATTTGTGTCTTTTACTGTCTATTTGGGTGGAAATAAGAGAGTACAAGTCGTGTCTGGAGTAACGAGCTGATGATCATGCACTAGTATTGGGGGAAGTTGTTGAGTGCAAGGTTTTTCTTGTTATAATCCCAGCTGAGCTTACCAATGGACACATCAGATCTCAGACTTAAAACTGGCCCGTTCAATTCTATGTTCTTTTACTAATCAAGCACCAGCTAAGACTTCCAAAAACTTCAAACATGAAACAAAACATGTGTTTTCTTTTTCTATACCATGAACTACACCACTTACCATCCAATATAAAATAATCTCTGAGTTTCTGACCTCAATGCCTCATGCACCACGCTGGTTTCTTGATTCAGTCGTAAACTCTCACAATGTAAACAAGTTACCATTAGCCTCATAGAACTGAGTCTGGAAGATTTGTTTTAAAAGCAATTACCCAAGGTGATAGAAATCCTATGGGTTAATTATTAAATTCTGTCAGGCAGACAGAAAAGCCACATGCCAAAATCCAATATTTAAAATAAATGATCTTTAAACATGAATAAAACACACATCGCAGTGTGTATGATGAGGGAGCTGGACAGATAACAATGTCTGTGTGTAGAGAGGGAGATGGGCAGATTACAATGTGTGATTGTAGAGAGAGAGATGGACAGATCGCAACATATGTGTATGGTGGGGTGAGGGACAGATTACAGTGTGCATGTTTATTTAGGAAAAGTAACCAATTATAGTGTGCGTGCAGAGGGGGAGAGACTGATTAAAACTTGTGTATATAATCCAGGAAAGAGATTGGTTACCGTATATTTAAAAAGTGGAGAAGACCATTTGACTGTTGTAACAAGTAGGGAAAAGAAACAGAAATAGCTGGGAAAACTCTACAATCACTGAGAAGTAAATGGTCTGCATTTAAGTCGAGATAAGGGTCAGAGGAACAATGCAAAATGCGTGCTTGCATTATACAAAAACCCCAAAGCCAGGATTCTCTTTCTTGATGTAATTCGATTTTCTTGCAACCGAGAAAAATGGGAGCCTGAACTGGGAGGCAGACAAGAGGGAAACAAGAATAAAAACGAAAGACAGAAAAATAACAAGCAAACCAGGAAGGTAGATAAAGAAACAATTGGAACAACAGTGTCAAATGAAGAATTGTCTCTTAATGCACACAGTATTTCGAACAAAGTAGATGAATTGATAGTACAAATGGATGTATGCAGTTATGATGCAGTTGAAATTGCAGAGACTTGCCTGTAGGGTAGCCACAGATGGGAACTGTGCACCCAGGGTCGTTCAATATTTAGGAATAGTAAATAGGAAAATTAGGTAATGTAGCATTGTTCATAGAGGACAAAATCGATGCAATCGTGAGGAAGGATACTTGTTTGGAAAATCATGATGAGGAATCTACATGATGAAGAAACGCCAAAAGGTCGAAAAGGTGGAATTATCTATAGGCTCCCAAGCCATAGCAGACGTGTAAGGGAAGGCATTAAAGTGGAAATTTATCTATGGCTATTGATTATATGTGTATCTCAGCAAGGGGCCCAGCACTCATTTCACTCGCTTCCCACAAAGTTCTGAGGTACACCTGATCAGGGCCTAGGGATTTAACCACTTTTTAGTTTATGTCCTCCTGAACAGCTCTAGCAAATCCCCCTGCCAGTATATTAACTCCCTTCCAGTGCAAGTGCAACCAATCCTTCTTATATAAATCACTTCTACCCCCAAAGAGATTCCAATGATCCAAATATGTGTATCCTTCTCCTTGCACCAGCTCCTTAGCCACGTATCCGCCTGTTCTATCCTCCTACTCCTACTCTGACTAGTTCGTAGCACTGGGAGTAATCCAGATATTACTACCCTCAAGGACCTCATTTTTAAATTCCTGCCTAACTTTCTATATTCTCTCCTCAGAATTTCATCCTTTTCATTTCCTGTGTCGTTGGTACCAGCATGAACAACGATCTTCTACTGGTCCCTGTCCCCTTTGAGAATATTCTGCACCTTCTCTGAGACATTCTTGAACTTGGCACCAGGAAGGCAACACACCATTCTGATATCTCATTGTTGGTCACAGCAACATCTGTCTGTGCCTCTGACGAGAGAATCCCCTATCACAATTGATCACGTGTACCCTTCATGACAGAGGAGCCAGTATTGGTACCAGAAACCTGGCTGTTCATGCTACATTCCCCTAAGAGTGCATCACCCCCTATATTTTCCAAAACAGCATACTTGTTTGAGATGGGAATAGCCACAGTAGACTCCTGCAGTACCTGCCTCCCTCTCCTACATTTCCAGGAATAACCCATCTACCTGACTGTGTCTGTAGTTTTTCTTCCTCCCTGAAACTGCCATCCATCACACACTCAGCTCTAACTGCCACTCCAACCGATCCATGCAATCAAATAGGATTCACAATCAAACACATTTCCTGCAAACATAATCTTCAGGAACATTGAAATTCTCCCGATTCACCACATCTGACAGGAAGAGCACATCACTCTACAAAAGGCCATCTTTGCACCCTAAGAATCAACAGAGCCAGAAAATAGCACTGTCTTACTCCTCTAATAACACTGCTCCAGGATAACTTAGTACCAATGTTTTATATTTTAAACAACATTTTAATCAAGAGACTTAGATTACTTACAGTATGGAAACAGGCCCTTCAGCCCAGCAAGTCCACACCAACCCGCAACCCACCCAGACCCATTCCCCTATAGTTATTCCTTCGACTAACACTACAGGCAATTTAGCATGGCCAATTCACCTAACCTGCACATTTTTTGGACTGTGAGAGGAAACCCATGTCGACATGGGGAGAATGTGCAAACTTCACACAGTCAGTAGCCTGAGTTGGGAATTGAACCCAGGTCTCTGGCACTGTGTCACCATGCTGCCCACATAGCATTCAATCCAAAGAGGAGATATATAAAGTTGCCAAAAAAGCAGCAAGCCTGAAGACTTGGATCAGTTCAGAATTCAGCAAAAAAGGAAAGAAATACGAATCAAGAGGGAGTATATAAAACATGACAGTAAACTTGTAGGGAACATTAAAACTGATTGAAAGCCTCTGTAAATATGTGAAAGGCAAAAGATTAGCAAAAAAAATGAAAAACTGTAATGCAAACAAATAAATGGCCGAAGAACTGAACAAGTGTTTTAATTTTGTCTTCACACAATAATGTATGAATAATTTCTCAAAAACTTCAAGAAACCAAGCGTCTTGTGAGAAAGGAGAAATGAAAAAACATTTGTATTAGTAGAAAACATTGTGCTAGAGAAATTGATGGGGTTAAAGGCTGACAAATCAGCACAATTTAAGAATCTACATCCCAGAGTATTAAATAACGTGGCCTTGGAAAAATTGGATGTGATGGTGGTCACCTTCCAAAATTCTACAGACTCTGAGGCAGTTCCTACAGATTAGAAGGTGGCAAATGTAAGCCATTATTTAAAAAAAAAGGAGGGACGGAGAATAAAAAAAACTGAGAATTACAGATCAGTGAGCCGAACATCAGTAGCAGGACAATTGCTTTAGTCTATAGTGAAAGATGTGATAATAGAACATTCAGAAAGCAACAACAGGATTCATCAAAGTCAGCATGGGTTTAAGAAAGGGAAATCATGCCAAGCTTAAAGAGGAGGTATGGTGACTAGAGGTTTGCACTGCCATGTGCCAGGCACTTGGGTTCAATTCCAGTCTTGGGAGAATGTCTGTGTGGAATTTGCATGTTGTCCCCATGTCTGTGGGTTTCCTCTGGGTGCTCTAGTTCCCTCCCACAGTCCAAAGATGTGCGGCTTAGATGGATTGGTCATGCTAAATTGCCCTCTAGTGTCCATTGATGTGCAGGTTAGGTGGATTAGTGATGGTAAATGTCGGGATAGGGTTGAAAAAAGTGAGGCCTGTAGATGCTGGAGATCAGAGTCGAGAATGTGGTACTGGAAAAGCACAGCAGGTCAGGCAGCATCCGAGGAGCAGGAGAATCGACATTTTGGGCATAAGCCCTTCATCAGGAGTGAGGCTTGTGGGTTGGGGCTGAGAGATAATTGGGAGGGGGTTGAGGGAGGTAGCTGAGAAAGCGATAGGAGGACGAAGGTGAGGGAGAGGTGATAGGTCAGAGGGGGCAGTGATGGACAGGTCTGGAGGGCGGTGCCGAGTTGGAGGCTTGGGACTAGGATAGGTTTGGGGGAGGGGACATGACGAAGCTGTTGAAATCCATATTTATCCCGTGTGGTTGCAGGGTCCCAAAGCAGAATATGAGGCATTCTCACTCCAGGCGTCGAGTGGTAAGGGTTTGGCATGGAGGAGGCCCAGGACCTGCATGTCCTTGACAGAGTGGGAGGGGGAGTTGAAGTGTTCAGCCACGGGGCTGGTGGGTTCGTGTGTCCCAGAGATGTTCTCTGAAACGATCTGCAAGGAGGTATCCTGTCTCCCCAATGTAGAGGCGATCATACTGGGTGCAATGGATACATGCAATGTGTTTCTTCATCCTCAGAAGGATACATGCAATACCTCTACAAATGACATCTACTGCATCTGTTGCACCCGGTGTGGTCTCCTCTACAGGACGCCTACTTGCGGGTCGTTTCAAAGAACATCTCTGGGACACCCGCACCCAACAACCCCACTGCCCCATGGCTGAGCACTTCAACTCCCCCTCCCAATCCATCAAGGGCATGTAGGACCTGGGACTCCACCACCGCCAAACCCTTACCTCCTGACGCCTGGAGGAAGAACGCTTTGGGGTCCTGCAAGCACACGGGATAAATGGATTTCAACAGTTTCCTCATTTCCCTTCCCCCAGTCCCAAGCCTCCAACTCAGCACCACCCTCCGGACCCATCCATCCCCCCCAACATATCACCTTCTCCCTCACCTTCATCCACCTATCGCTTTCCCAGTTACCTCCCCCCAACCCCACCTCCTCTCCCATTTATCTCTCAGCCCTGACACACAGACTTCATGGCTGATGAAGGGCTGATGTCCGAAACATTGACTGTCCTGCCCCTCGGATGCTGCCTGACCTGCTGTGCCTTTCCAGCATCACCCTCTCGACTCTGATCTCCAGCATCTGCAGTCCTCACTTTCTCCTAGTTGATTTCAACCCTGCTGTGAATCATCTTCCAAGGATGCCTACCTTGAAGAAGTTCTCCTCCTCTGGCTACAAGGATCTCAGTGAATCCCTGTCTCTCTGTACCTCCCCAAGTCCTCTTCTCTGGCCTGAAGCTCTTCAGCCACGTCCTCAAGCAGACTCACTCCCACAGCCACATCGCCTCCCTCAGTACCTGCCCACGGAACAGTCTGATTCCACATGAACTCCAGACCACATTCAGACACCACAATTTGGACTTGAACAGGATACCCAGTACACACTACAAATCCAAAACCTTCAGCAACAACTCTCTTTCCAGATCCTCCGCTCCACCTTATCAGCCATGCGCCGTCATCTACTCTACCTGCAGTCAGTCCTGCCTCAGCTCAGAGGCTCACTTATCCAGGCCTGCAACGGAAGTCAGTATTTCTGCATCTTCAGAGGGATAGGGTAGGGGCTAGATTGGTTTGTGCTGCACTTCAGAGGGCTGGTGCAGACTTGATCGGCCAAATGGTCCCTTTCTGCACTGTCAGGATTCTAATCTGGATTTTTTTGAGGATAAAACTGTTAAATAGATAAAGTCTATTGGATGTCATAGATTTAGAGTACATAAAGCTTTTGATGAGGTCCCACATGTGAGGTTAGTGGAGAATATTAAAGCACATGGGATAAGGAGCAATGTATTGGCATCGATTGAGAATTAGTTAACAGACACGAAACAGAGAGTCCGAATAAATGGGTCTTTTTCTGGGTGGCAGGCAGTAACTGGTGGGGTACCACAAGGATCAGTGTTTGGGCCCTAGCTTTTCACAGTATGAATAAATGGCCTGGTCAAGGGAACTAAATGCAATATATCCAAGTTTGCTTTGATGACACAAAATTGGGTAGGATTGTGAGGTGCACAAAAGATGCAATGGAGCATCAAGATGATTTGGACAAGTTGAGTGAGTGGACAAACACATGGCAGGTAGAGTAAAGTGTGGCTAAATATAAAATCGTACACTTAGATGTGGAAAACAATATAAAATAGTATCGTTTAAATGGTGGTATCTTGGGAATTATGGATGTACAAAGAGACTTGAATGGAGATAGGTAGGCACAGCAAGTAATTTGGAAGATGAATGGTATGTCGGCCTTCATTGCAAGAGGATTTGAACTCAGGAGGAGAGATGTTGTATTGCAGTTATACAGAGTCTTGGTGAGACCAGATATAGAGAATTGCCTGTAGTTTTGATCTTCCTACCAAAGAAAGGATATACTTGCCATAGAGGGTGTGCAATGGAGATTCACTGGGTTGATACTGGGATGGCAGAATTATGAGAAGAGATTGGTTTGACTGGGCCTGTGTTCACAAGTTTAGAAGAATTGGTGGGGATCTGATTTAACCATTTGAATTCTAACAGGACTGGTCATGCTAAATGCAGGGAGGATGTTTTCCCAGTTGGCCATCGAGAAGGTCAGGATGCAGGGCAGATCATTTAAGATTAAGTTGAAGAAAGCTTTCTTCAGTTAAAAGGCAGTGAAAAACTGAAATAACTTCACTCCGGTATCCCGTCACCAAGTCACCCTTTATTTACACATGCATAGTACTTGACACCGATCCCGCTCCCTCAGAGACAGCTCTCAGAGTGAGCAGAGCGCCTGAAACACCTGTTTAACAGGACATTATATGTTCAGAAGAGATCAAAACTAAGTAGTTATGGTGGATTAAAATAATGACAATTAGGAAATAGGACACAACAAATGTTAAGATGAAAGCCAAGTTCATACGGATTGAGAAAAATGATGACAAGGAATTTGCCAAGCTATGAGAGTGTGCTCCAGATCATCTAAACATTGGAAGAAAATTTTCTGCGAAGGATTTTAAAATTTTTACATGTTCAGTAGGGCAGGTATACTGACGATATATACATTTGTGAAGAAGTCCAAAGTCAGGGGCTGAAATAACTCCACAGAGGCCGGTATCCCATCACCAAGTCACCGTCTATTTACACATATAGAACATAGAACATAGAACATAGAAGGATACAGCGCAGTACAGGCCCTTCGGCCCTCGATGTTGCGCCGACCGAGTCCTACCTA
Organism: Hemiscyllium ocellatum; assembly: GCF_020745735.1. Lineage (NCBI taxonomy): Eukaryota > Metazoa > Chordata > Chondrichthyes > Orectolobiformes > Hemiscylliidae > Hemiscyllium > Hemiscyllium ocellatum. Next base: position 2,340,874 of record NC_083453.1, read on the forward strand.
ACCTATACTAGCCCAATAACTTCCAAATGCCTATCCAATGCCCGCTTAAATGAACATAAAGAAGGAGAGTTCACCACTGATACGGGCAGGGCATTCCATGAACTCACAACCCGCTGTGTGAAGAATCTACCCCTAACATCTGTCCTATACCTACCACCCCTTAATTTAAAGCTATGTCCCCTAGTAACACCTGACTCCATTAGCGGTAAAAGGTTCTTAGTATCTACCCTATCTAAACCCCTAATCATCTTATACACTTCTATCAGATCTCCCCTAAACCTTCTCTTCTCCAATGAGAACAGCCCCAAGTGCCTCAGCCTTTCCTCATACGATCTTCCTACCATTCCAGGCAACATCCTGGTAAACCTCCTCTGCACTCGTTCTAAAGCTTCCACATCCTTCCTATAGTATGGCGACCAAAACTGCACACAATACTCCAGATGAGGCCTCACCAGAGTCTTATACAACTGCAACATGACCTCAGGACTCCGGAACTCAATTCCTCTGCCAATAAAGCCCAGTACACCATATGCCTTCCTCACAGCACTATTTACCTGGGTGGCAACTTTCAGAGATCTGTGTACATAGACACCAAGATCCCTCTGCTCATCCACACTATCAAGTAGCCTACCATTAGCCCAGTAATCCATCATCTTGTTATTCCTACCAAAGTGAACGACTTCGCACTTAGCTACATTGAATTCCATTTGCCACATTTCCGCCCAGCTCTGCAACTTATCTATATCCCGCTGTAACCTACCACTTCCTTCCTCACTATCCACAACTCCACCGACTTTCGTGTCATCCGCAAACTTGCTTACCCAGCTTTCAAGTCCTTCCTCTAGATCATTTATAAAGATAACAAAAAGCAATGGTCCCAAAACAGATCCTTGTGGTACACCGCTAGTAACTGCGCTCCAAGATGAACATAATCCATCAACTACTACCCTCTGTCTCCTTCCAGCCAGCCAATTCCTAATCCAAACCTCTAATGTATCCTCAATGCCATACCTCTGAAGTTTTAGCATTAGCCTACCATGGGGAACCTTATCGAACGCCTTACTAAAATCCATATACACAACATCTACTGCTTTACCCTCATCCACTTCCATAGTCACCTTCTCAAAGAACTCAATAAGGTTTGTGAGGCACGACCTGCCCTTCACAAAACCATGCTGGCTATCCCTGATCACGTTATTCCTACCCAGATGTTCATAAATCTTATCCCTTACCATTCTCTCTAAGACTTTGCCCACCACTGAAGTCAGACTCACTGGCCTATAGTTACTAGGGCTATCCCTACTCCCTTTCTTGAACAATGGGACCACATTCGCTATCCTCCAGTCCTCTGGTACTATTCCCGTTGACAATGACGACATAAAAATCCAGGCCAATGGCTCTGCTATCTCCTCCCTAGCTTCCCATAGGATCCTGGGGTAAATGCCATCAGGCCCAGGAGACTTATCTATATTCATCCTTTCCAATATTCCCAAAACCTCTTCCCTGCATATTTCCAGGGCATCCATTCTAATTATTTGTGATTCCATATTCACATCAGCAACAGTGTCCTGTTCCTGAGTGAATACTGATGAAAAGTACTGATTTAATGTCTCTCCAATCTCCTCCGCCTCCACACACAACTTCCCACTACTATCCTTGACTGGACCGATACCTACCCTAGTCATCCTTTTATTCTTGACATACCTATAGAAAGCCTTTGGGTTTTCCCTAATCCTACCAGCTAAAGACTTTTCATGTCCCCTTCTCGCTTTTCTTAGCTCCCTCTTTAGCTCCTTCCTGGCTACCTTATAACTCTCAATCGCCCCTACTGAACCTTCACGCCTCATCTTTACATATGCCGCCTTCTTCCCTTTCACAAGGGACTCCAATTCCTTACTAAACCACGGCTGCCTCACAAGGCCCTTTACACCATGCCTGACTGGTACATACCTATCGAGGACGCGCAGTAGCTGCTCCTTGAACAATCCCCACATCTCATTAGTGTTCTTCTCTTGAAGCCTGTTTTTCCAATCCACACAACCTAAGTCATGCCTCACTGCATCATAATTTCCCTGCCCCCAGCTATAGCTCTTGCCCTGCGGCGCACGATTATCCCTCTCCATCACTAAAGTAAAAGTCACCGAGTTGTGGTCACTGTCCCCGAAGTGCTCACCTACCTCCAAGTCTAACACCTGGCCTGGTTCATTACCTAGAACCAAATCCAATATAGCCTCCCCTCTTGTTGGCCTGTCGACATATTGTGTCAGGAAACCCTCCTGCACACATTGTACAAACACCGACCCATCTAATGAACTCGAACTATAGCTCTCCCAGTCAATATCTGGGAAGTTAAAGTCCCCCATAACAACCACCCTGCTACCTTCACTCTTTTCCTGAATCATCCTCGCAATATTATCCTCTACTTCTCTAGGACTATTAGGAGGCCTGTAGAAAACACCTAACAGGGTGACCTCACCTTTCCTATTTCTAACCTCAGCCCAAACTACCTCAGATGGCAAGTCCTCTTCCATCGTCCATTCCACTGCTGTGATACTGTCTTTGACAAGTAATGCCACGCCTCCCCCTTTTTTACCCCCATGTCTGATCCTACTAAAACATTTGAACCCTGGAACGTGCAACAGCCATTCTTGTCCCTGTTCTACCCACGTCTCTGTAATGGCCACAACATCGAAGTCCCAGGTACCAACCCACGCTGCAAGTTCACCTACCTTATTCCTTATACTTCTGGCATTGAAGTATACACACTTCAATCCTCCTTTCTGGTTACAGGCACCCTCCTTAGAGATCGCTGCATTATTCCTAACCTCCCTACACTCAAGGTCCTGTACCCTAAAGCTACAGTCCTGGTTCCCATGCCCCCGCGGAGTTAGTTTAAACCCTCCCAAAGAGCACTAGCAAACCTCCCCCCAAGGACACTGGTGCCCCTCAGGTTCAGGTGTAGCCCATCCTTTTTATAGAGGTCCCACCTTCCCCAGAAAGGACCCCAGTTGTCCAGAAACCGGAATCCCTCCCTCCTGCACCATCCCTGTAGCCACGCATTTAACTGATCTCTCTCCCTATTCCTTGACTCTCTATCACGTGGCACGGGTAACAAACCAGAGACTACAACGAGACTAAAAGAGACTGCTCAGTCTCTCGGAAGACTTCGCGACGACTGGTGGGTAAGTTTGGTCGCTTATTTAATAGTTGTAAATTTAAAGTTTTCCTTTTTAAAAAAAGCGGTAGCAGACCCGGAAGGCGCGCTAGGTTACCTGGGTAAGGTACTTGACACTGATCCAGCTCCCTCAGAGTGAGCAGAACGTCTGAAACACCTGTTTAAATCTGTCAGCCAGAGCTCCATAATTGGACGGGGATGACAGCCCCAATCATGAAACTCATAATTTATGAGGCCCACTTGGCTGGCCTCATTACAATCACGACATCCCTTCCCCCCTGAGTGTGGGGATGTGGGCCTCTTCTTTTGCCTGTAACCTGTCCTGGAGCGTTTTCACATCTGGACCAATGCCTCGGACTCAGACTCAAGTATGGGCAGCTTGTACCGGTCCATAGCCCACCTCATATGCCTGGAGCATCTCAGGAGAAATTCATCCTCTTCTTCAGGGGATTAAGACATCGAGGCTGTGACATCTGTGAGGCTAGGCAGAGGGGCAGAACCCACATGAAATACCAGCCACGCTGGATGTTCTGAGCAACCTGGGTTTGTTTGGTTCCTGCCCTGTTTTGTGAGCTTGCAGTTTTCATGTGGTCCACATGCTTGTTCAGGACCGCCTCACCACCCAAACTTTGTACGCCATAGTGCCTGACCTCATGATGATCATGTCTCTTACCTAAGCAGGGTCATTTCCATTGTCTCAGCACCAAACCCCTGAAGTAAACTGTCTCTCTCACTTAGCAGAGTCTTGCGTCTGGCATTGGCGTTCCTGATGCCAAATCACCCTCTATCTCCACCCCCCTACCCCGCCTCCCCCCCCCCCCCCAAGGTCCGGGGAGATCAGGTTTAACCTGATGGGAAGTCATTTCCCCATTAGAAACTCTGCTGAAGCTATCCCTGTAGTTGATTGAAGGGTGGTCCCATAATCAGACATGAACTTGGACAGTTTGGTATCAAGTGAAGCTCTCGACTGTTTCTAATGAAGTTGTAGGCTGTTTCTTTCAGCCTACGTGCTAAGTTTGGTCTGCTCTTTCTGCCAATGTCACTTATGCCAAAAACGTAGATTCTCCTGCTCCTCAGATGTTGCCTGACCTGCTGTGCTTTTCCATCACCACACTCTCGACAATGAAAAATGTACCAATGCATGAAATGTTTTCCGATTGACTGAAAAAGTAAAGGACTTTCCATCCACAGTCAAAAGGCAATGATATTCAAGTCTTGGTCATAAGTGAAAATATGCTCCACTTGTTGCGTTTTCTAATGATAATGACTCAATATGTAGATTGGCCAGCTAAGGGGCAGGCTATATTGGTTTATGTGCTTGGTCCCCAGCCGGGCCAGGTGCCAGATCTCTTGATCAGACAGCATTTCGGTGAAAGTGACCACAACTGCTTCACCTTTACCATAGCCATTGAGAGGGTTATGAACTGACAGTATGGGAAGATATTTAATTCGGGGAGGGGAAATTATACTGCAATTAGACAGGAGCTGTGGATTATAAATTGGGAACAATTGTTCTACGGGAAATGCACAATATAAATGATGAAGGAGCACTTGTGGAACAACTTTGTCCCACTGTTACATGTAAGGAATGGTAAGGTGGCAAAGCCTTGGATGGCAAGAGAAGAGGAGAAGGTTGATCAAGCAAGGATCTGGCACAGCTTTACAGGATTACAGGATAGCGAGGAAAGAATGCACAAAATGGACTGAGGAGACTGAGGAGGGGACACGAAAATGCCTGGGCAAGAAGGAGTAGGGAAAACCCAAAGGCATTCTATACTTACGTGAGGAATAAGTGGATGATCGGAGAGATGGTAGGGCCAATCAGGGGTAGTGGAGGGAACTTATGGCTGGAGTGTGAAGAGATAGGGGAGGCCCTAAATGAGTTTTTTTGTTTCAGTATTCACTGGAGAGAGGGATCTTGTTGATAGTGAGAACAACGTGGGCCAGATTAATAGGCTTGAACAGATTGACATTAATGAAGAGGATGTGCTGGAAATTCTGTGAAGAATTAAGATCGTATCAGATATATCCAAGGTTACTTCGGGAAGCATGGAATGAGATTGCTGCATTTCTGGTGATGATCTTTGCATCCTCACTCTCCACGTGAGTAGTACTGGATGATTGGAGGGAGGTGAATATTGTTCCTCTGTTCAAGAAAGGGAATAGGGAAATCCCTAGGAACTACAGACCAGTCAGTTTTATGTCTGCAATAAACTAGGTAGTGGAAAGGATTCTGAGAGATAGGATTTATGACTATTGGGAAAAAAACATAGTTTGATCAGAGATAGTCAACGTTCCATTGTGAGGGGCAGGTTATGCCTCTCAAGCCTTACTGAGTTCTTGGCGAATGTGACAAGACACGTTGACAAAGGTCGAGCAGTGTATGTGGTGTATATGGTTTTATGAATTGGCTGTCACGAGGCGTCATAATTTTGAGTTGTTTGGAGGAATGTATAATGCAGATGTCAGAGGTAGTTTCTTTACACAGAGTGTGGTGGGTGCGTGGAATGCACTGCCAGCATTGGTAGTGGAGTCAGAGACAGATATCAGAGACTTAAATAAGTGACTGCTGAACAAGCACATGGATGGCAGTAAATTGAGGGGTGTGAAGGTTAGGTTGATCTTAGATTAAGGTACATGCTCGGCACAACATTGTGAGCTGTACTGTTGCATGTTCAATACACTGTCGATCTGTGACTCCACTTTCAAGGTATTATTTATGTGCATCCCAAGGTCTCTTTGTTCATCTGAACTCCCCAGTACCCCACCGTTCAGTGTATAAGCCCTGCACTCATTTGCCTTTTCAAAATGCAGCACCTCACTTTTGTATAAATTAAACTCCATCTGCCACTCGTCTGCCCATTGCCACACCTTTAAAAGGCCCCATTGTACTCTGAGATAACCTTCTTTATGCCCACTACACTACCAGTTTTAGTATCATCTGCAAACTTACTAACCATTCCTCCCATATTCATATTCAAGTAATTTATACAAATGACAAAAAGCAGTGGACCCAGCACTGATCCTTGCAGCACACCACTGGTCACAAGCCTCCAGTCTGAAAACAAATCCTCCACCACCACCCTGTGTCTCCTACTTTCGAGCCAATTTTGTATCCATCCAGTTAGTTCTCTCTGGATTTTAACCTTGCTAACCAGTCTAACATGTGGAACCTTGTTGAAGACCTTGCTGAAGTCCATGTAGGCAACTCGCACCACTCTGCTTTCATCAATCTACATTTTCACATCTATAAAAAATTCAATATAGTTAGTGAGACATGATTTCCCACACGCAAAGCATTGTTGACTCTTCCTGATCAGTTGTTGCCTTTCCAAATACATGTGGATCCTGGCCCTCAGATTCCCCTTTAAAAAACTAGGCAAGATGTGGAAAAGTATTTCATCAATGATACGAACACCTGGCTTACTCTCAGGGACACATGCTGGTGAGGATAGGAGCAGGACGATAGAGCAGATGAATGCGAGGCTGAGGGGCTGGTGTATCGGGCAGGGATTCGCATTTTTGGATCATTGGAATATCTTCTGGGGAATACATGATCTGTAAAAGAAGAATGGTTTGCACTTGAATTGGAAAGGGCCCAATATCCTGCTTGTGCTACTCAGGAGGCTTTGAACGAGTGGGAGAAGTGGGGCCGGGGTGGTGGGGGCAGAGTCAAAATATAGTGAGAAAAGAGATAAGTCTGAGGTTGGTACAGTTGAGAAGAGGAGCAAGTCAAATAGTCAAGGTAGGCAAGAGCAAGGCAGAGAACGGGGTAAGATGGATGATTCAAACTGCATTTATTTCATTGCAAGAGGCATGTGAGATGAGGCAGATGAACTCAGGGCATTGTTGGAAACATGTGACTGGGATATCATAGCTATGACAAAATGCGGCACAGGGAAAGGCAGAACTGGCAGCTTAATGTATCAGAGTATCAGTGCTAAAGGAAGGACCCCACCCCAGACAACTACAACCATCATCCATTATCTCCCATGAGGCTCCAAACAGAGGAGAGATTGCAACCCACCCCACACCCCAACTCACATTGACTCCAGTTTTGTAGTGATCTTTCCTACAAATTGTCAACTGTCTCCTTGATGTCAAGAACAGTCACTCCGACCTGTTCTCCTGTGTTTGTAATATGAAGAGGAAAAAAAAAACATGGTGATGCTACGTAAAGACAGGATCGTGACAATTTCCAACTGAATGATTTCATAACTTTAGTGACAGATGAGTAGGAAATCTGCTGTCTGGTAAGAATTGATGCAGCTAGTAAAGTTAAGTGTACCGCATTAACCAAGACTGTATAAGGCTCAAACACTTGAAGCTTCAGAATAGTGGGTATACAGTTAACAGAGAGCCAAGGCAGAATGCGTTAATTTTTAAATGTTTAAGAAGAGGCCAGCCGAGTGGAATGTGCAGCCTGTCACAACTGGGGAATCCTGGACATTGTCAGTGTCCGAAATGACCACATGTGCAGGAGGTGTTCCCAGATGCAGACGCTGGAGCTCTGGGTCTCGGAGCTTGAGCAGCAGTTGGAGACACGGTGGCACATCCACAAGGCTGAGAGTGACATGGACAGCGTATTTCTTGAGGTGGTCACGCTGCAGCTCAAGGGACTAGAGGGAAGAAGAGAATGGGTGACCACCATACAGTCCAGAAATAACAGGCGGGTAGTGCAGGCGTACCCTGGGATCCCACTCACTAACCGGTATTCCATTTGGGAAGCTGATGTGGGTGCTGGTACCTCAGAGGAATGCAGTCAGAGCCAAGCTTCTGGCACCACAAGCGGCTTGACTGTACGGGGGAGGAATAAAGAAGGAGGACCAGTGATAGGAGATTTAGTCAAGGGAGCAGACATCTGCACCCAAAGATGTGACTCCAGGGTGGTGTGTTGCCTCCCTCGTGCCGGGGTCAGAGATGTCACTGACCCTGGCACATGGGTGCAGGGCATCCTCAAAGGATTGGGGGATTAGTTAGAGGGTGGGCAGTATATTGGTCCCAATGATCTGGGCAAAGTGAGGAATGACAGCATGCATCAAGATTTCAGGGAGATAGGCAGGAGATTAAAATGCAGGACCTCAATGGTTGTAATCCATGGATGATTACCAGTGCAACATAGGAGTGAGTACAGAAATAGGAAAATTGGACAGATGAACACTTTTCTCATAGACTTCATGCAAGAGGGAGAGTTTTAGATTCCTGGATCACTGGGACAATTTTTGGGAAAGATGGGGCATGTGTCAAGAGTACGGTCAACACGTGAACCACACTGCGACCAACATCCAACAGGTTTGCTAATTCTTTTGGGAGGAATTTAAGTGAATCTGGCAGGGGGAGGGGACACGGAATATTGATGATATAGAGACACATCATGCTACAGCAAAGGAAGCAAGTCAGAGTGAGTTCAGCTACGTTCAGTGTCAAGAGAGAAAGGCAAGGCTGGGTGGTCTGACCTCCTGTAAATCACTTTCAACTCCATCCCCAACCCACCAGACAAATTAACGAGCCAATCTTTATTGGTAATTCGCAAATCATTCAGGGATTTCTTTTCACTTCTAGCCTTGTTTCAGCAATGAGGCAAGTGTTTGTTGATATATTACAGTCCAAAAATTGGGTAGATTTCCCTTCATTCCTTCATGCTGTTTGGCACCCTACTTCCCATTGAACTGTGTCTCTGTGACGAGACCCCAGTTGATGTGAAGGTGTGTGCAGGAGAAGAGCTCTGTAGATCTGTGCCCACCACTCCACATATCGCCAATTGAAATAAAACTGCGCAAGAATACACATCATCAATTTACATTACACACAAAACGATCTGTCAAGCAGGTTCCTCAGCAAATACAATTGTTTGTTTGCAATCAGGAGAAAACATATTCAACAGGTATGGCATCTTTGATTACCATGGACTTCAGGAAGATCGAAGAGTAAATGATTATCCCAATTAAAGTACTTAAAGGAACTCTCTCCCTCTCTCTTCCTGTTCCCGAAAGGAACAGAGAACAAAACAGGTTCTTGTGCCGAGATGGACAAATTCCGAAAGAACAGGAACAATTTAACGACTTGATTATTTGTAAACACTAAATGAAAAGGTGTTGGATGTTGCAACGTTACTTGTTCTGTGTTTTTACACACGTGGTTATATCAATAAACGTGCATCTTTGCCCATAAACTCCTGTACATACAGATTCTTCAGAAAATGAAATGTTTTGCTGTTCTTCCAGTCGCTCTATCAAAATGAGGAAAATGATTCACTCTGAACTGATGTTGTGGGATTTTTTTTTTGTTTCTGAATTGGGGCAGGTTAGCCGGCACAGCTTCCTAATTGCAGCTTTCTCTCCAATTCAGCTTGTTCTTAGCAAACATTCCTCCAACTCAACTTTATCTTCAGAACCTTCCATCTAATCCATCGTGTTCTTACCAGACATTCTCCCAACTCAATATGTTTTTAAGTGAGCTTCTGTGCGACTCAGATTCGGTTCAAATGTATCAGATACAGCAATAACCTCTCCAAGGCAGTCTCAGTCCAAAACATATTGAATCATGAAACATCACCAATTCCAGACGCTTGTGTTATGAAGATGTGGGCGTACTTTCAAAAGCAGTAGAACTTCCGGACTCAGCACCAAGTGTTCTCAATAAGGCAACAATTTGACACTTGCTTGAACACATCAATTATCTCGTTTTCTGGAGACAAAAAGAAATTTGAATTCTGTCAATCAATTTAAACTATACCCTGAAAAATATAAAACTCCAATCTAGTCTGAATTGAGTATATTGAGAATCTTCAACTCCTATGACACAATCCGATGCTCTGGGAGGACAAGACTGGGGAAAATTGAACACTTGAGAGGAGAACTGCCAAGCCCAGCATGTAAACAGATTGCTTAAAATAAGCTCCTTTAAAAAGGTACCATTTTGATCAGTCACCTTTGATGCAGAAATTCCTAAGAAGAAGAAAAGAAGACACAGGAAGATCTAAATAGAAGGAAAGCTGGCAGGTTTTGAGATTAGAAGTGTAGTTTTGGAAATCGTGATTGGGAGCTTTATCGAAGCATTGGGAGTATTATAGATAAGAAGTCAAAAGATAGGTTAGCGTAAGGAATGATAAATTATTGTCTGTTATACTTGAATAAATAAAGTTATTGTCTTTTACTTCAAATAGGTCTTGGCCACTCGGATTTTTACAGGTGACTGCACAGCATAAATCTTTGTTGTGTTGCTGATTTTAAATTAAGCAGGAGGGTTTATCCTGTGTTGGAGCAATTTCAGGGTAAACCCTTCTGCTGAATTCAAAACCAGAAACACAGCAAAGATTTATCCCGTGCAGTAATCTGTAAAAATTCAAGTGGCAAACAACTATTTAAAGGAAAAATTAACAACTTAATTTCCAAAAGTATAACAGAGAACAATTAACTAACAACTATTTAGGATGCCTTTCTCTAACTTAGCTGTTATCTTCCCTTCTATAATACTAGTCTGAAAAAAAACCTCACAATTGAGATTTCCAAAACCACACTTCTTATCTCAAAACCAGACAGCTGTCATTCTTCTACTCGGATCATCGTGGGTCTTCTTTTCTTCTTGTTAGGAATTTATGCATCACAGGTTGCTGATCGAAAAGGTACCTTTTTTGAGAGAACCAATTTTCAAGCAGTTTGTTTACATGCTGGGCTGGGCAGTTCTCCTCTCGACTGTTCAATTTTCCCAGTCTTTTACCCCCAAAGCATCAGATTGTGTCATTGGCTTTTAAGCTTGTCAATTGACCCAATTCAAACTATATTGGAGTTTGATATTTTTCGGTGTATATTTTAAACTGATTGGCTCAATTCGAATTTGCTTTTGTCTCCAGGAAACGAGCTATTCGAGTTTTTCGAGCAAGTTTTACATTGTTAACTTATGGAGAAGATTTGAGTCTGTGTCCGGTAGATCTGCTGCTTTTAACTCTCTTAAAGTACACCCACATCTTCATAACACTTCTACCCTTAAGAAAAAAATGAACCATCAAAATGAAAAGATGGCTTCATTGTTTTCTCTACTTTTTAAACACATTGCCCTAACATACAGATCACTTCAATATAAGTTCACCTTAACTTACTCCCATATACCGGTATATCTCATCTAAACTCTATCAGCTAAATCCGCGATAACGCATCTGTGATTACATTCCTCTGACCTGCAAAATGTATGATTTTTCTAACATAAGATTTTAATGAAATATTCTTATCTTTAAAATGTTCGAAGAATGTAAGCAGATTGTGGTCAGTGTACACAACCGTCTCTGTCACATTGTTTGTGACATACACATTAAAGTGTTGTAAGGCCAGCACAAACTCACGAGTTCCTTTTTGGTTGTGGAGTGTTTCCTCTGGTGGATGTTGATCTTCTTCGAAAAGCAACCAACTGGCAATTCAATCCCATCCTCATCTTCCCTGTAGGAGTACAACTCCAACTCCAATGTCACCAGCATTTGAAAAGCTTTTGAAAATTTGGTACAGCTAAAACTGGTTTAGTGGTTAATATTACTTTCAAATGGTCGAATGCCTCCTGGCATGATTCTGACCACCAAAATGTTGTGTTCTTCTTCAGCAAATTGGTTAACGGTACCAATACACATGACTGATGTTATTGTGTACTAAGAACGTCACCTCTGCTTTCGCGAATTCAGTTTTATTTAAGTTTATCATCGGTTTTGTTTCTCGTCGTTGTTGAAAGAGCTCTGCCAACTTTACCGTGTGATCTTTCCAGGATTACTAAAAATCACTACATCGTCCAAATAGACTGCGCAGTGTGTTAACCCCGCCACAACTCTGTTCACGAGTCTTTGGAATGTGGCGGGTGCGTCCTTCATTCCAAAGGGCATCATTTTAAACTGATAAACACCATTTGGGGTTACAAACGCAGAAATTTCTTTTGCTGTTTCTGACAAAGATACCTGACAGTAACCACGCATTAAGTCCAACTGGTGATGCAACTGAGTTGTCCAACTTCCTCGGTACAGTCCTCCAATCTAGGAATTGGATATGAGTCTGATTTTGTAATGCCGTTGACCTTCCAATATTCCACACAGAATCGTTTCGTCCCATCTGGTTTGGGCACAAAGATGATCGGCGAACTCCACTCGCTCTGGCTTGGTTCAATGATGTTCTTGTCGAGCATGGCCTCCACTTCCATCTGGACCTCTCTGGCTGTGAATGGATTAAGCCAATAGTGGTGTTGTTGCATCAATACCTGTGGGATGTGGCTAGTTGACTGGTGATTCACAGATTTTACTGTTCCACCATCGTATTTTGGACTCCAGCTGAAATAAAATTCCATTCCATGAAGCCAAAAATCTAGATTACAATTCGATTAATAGGTTTAACTCTTTTAGGACAATCAGGGAGAACATCATACACAAAGTGAGTAATTGCAACAGAATCCCCTCTCCATCACCACTGCCTGATTTCAGTCCTTCCCCAGAATCAGGCCCACCATTCTGTATCAAACATCTCAGCAGTTTTACAATCTTATCTCCGCTTGCATTTGGATACTCTCCAAGCTTGGACCGGAGATGGAAATCTGTGATGTGGTCACAATGCAAAGTTAGGAAAAAAACTTATGAGGGACTTGGAAAGGCTACGTGACAGCTCTAAAATGTTGGAATGCATGTGAGGTTGCACACGTTGTTCAGAGTAACAGAGGTTTTTCCTTAATGATGAAAATTCAGCCTGTATTGTGTATACGTAAAGTCTGTGTGTTTTTTTATGTGTTAATATTATTTATTTTGAGTTTAACGATCAGATCAGTAGCTTTTGGCTGCTCGTCTTTTTTTTGATGGATTTTAAAATTAATTACTTTGGTCTCTCAAGATCATTACTTAAGAAAACTTTTAGTTGTCAGAGAGCAGGTAACTGCCCTGTTAATAGAAGTTTGTTAATACCATGGCAGTTGAAACAGCAGAGGAAACATTGTTAGCTTAAACAAGAGTGATGGGCAAGGTTCGAAATTGTTTTGGAAAACGTTCCATTTCAGTTCAAAAGAGAGCTGACTGAGCTTTGAAGCAGGCAAGCTCTCTGATAAAGGAGATTTTTCAAAGTGGTATAGATGACAGATTGCCTCAGTGAAAGAGTACACTTAGCGTACCTTCCAGTTTAAAATCTGATTGAAGACACAAACCAGACATCCCACTCAGACCCATAGTATCACTACCAGGGACACCAGCATACAAACTGGCCAAAGAACTGCAACAAAAACTGAAACACCTAGTCAGCAGATCCAAACACTCCATACAATCAACACAGGAATTCTTGGACATCATGAGGAATACACACATAGTCAAAGAAGAAACCATGGTATCATTCGACGTGACGGCACTGTTCACTTCAATTGACAAAACCCTAGCCAGGGAAACAATAGCCAACCTACTGGACATACATAACAGAACACAGGAGGCCGAACCTATCAACAAGGACGGCATACTTAAACTACTGGACCTGTGCCTCACCACACACTTTACATTCAACAATCAGATATATGAACAAATCAACGGAACACCCATGGGATCACCAATCTCGGGACTCATAGCAGAGGCAGTTATGCAAAGGTTAGAACATACAGCCCTACCACAAATCCAACCCAAACTCTGGATCAGATATGTTGATGACACCTTTGTAATCATCAAAAACACAGATATAGAAAAAACACACCGAATCATCAACGCCACACTCACAGGAATCCGATTCACACGAGAAGAGGAAAAGGATAGCCAACTCCCATTCCTAGACGTGTTAGTAGAGAGAACACCCAACGGAGAATTCACCACAAGGGTACACAGGAAACCAACACACACAGACCAAGTCTTAAACTATGAAAGTAACCACCCCAACACACACAAACGAAGCTGCATCAGGACACTATTCAAAAGGGCCACAACACACTGCAGTCCACCAGAACTGCGAAAAGAGGAAGAGGAACATCTATACAAGGTATTCGCCAAAAACGGATACCCACGCAACTTTATCACCAGATGCCTAAGAGATAGACCGAGGAACGAGGACATGCCACAACCAAAAGGACTAGCCACTCTACCATACGTCAGGAGCGTCTCAGAACTGACAGCCAGACTACTGCGACCCTTAGGACTCATAACAGCACACAAGCCAACATCCACGCTCAGACAACAACTCACTAGAACAAAGGACCCAATACCCAGCATGAGCCAAACTAACGTAGTTTACAAAATACCATGCAAGGACTGCACAAAACACTATATAGGACAAACAGGAAGACAGCTAACAATCCGCATCCATGAACATCAGCTAGCCACAAAACGACACGACCAGCTATCTCTAGTAGCCATGCACTCAGACAACCAGCAACATGAATTTGACTGGGAAAACACCACTATCATAGGACAAGCCAGACAGAGAACAGCCAGAGAATTCCTAGAAGCATGGCATTCATCCCCAAACTCCATCAACAGACACATTGACCTGGACACCATATACAAACCACTACAGCTGAAACTGACACCCGGAAGTGGCAAGAACATCCATCAACAGACACATCGACCTGGACCCCAAATACAAATCACTGCAGCTGAAACTGACACCCGGAAGCGGCAAGAACAAACCAATATAAATTCCGGAAGAAACATCAAAGCAGCGCTTCACACGAAGCTCCAACAGCACTGATGATGTTCCCTAGCCAGGGAACGAAACGTTTGCAGCAAAAACTTCCAGCTCGGCGAGCAGAACCACAACAAAGTACCTTCCAGTCCATGAGTTTGCTCAACTTCTGCAGATTACTGAATCTAAACTCCCCGTTGTAGGAATATTACACAAAAAAAATCATAGTTTACAAGATAAGAGTTGAGAACAAGCTGTTAAATCAAATCTGGAAAATCCACAGGCAATTTCTCTGCATCTTGAATACTGCAAAGTATGTTGTTGGGGGATTAGAGGGGTTTTGTGAAATATTTCAAACTATGTTATCTTTTGATCACTTGCTTTATTTTAGTTTGATTTATTTTGTGCAATAAACATCTGTCTTGTTTTTTAGATTGGATTACTAACAGTGTGGAAACAGGCCCTTCGGCCCAACACGTCCACACCAACCCGCCGAAGCGCAATCCACCCATACCCCTACATTTACCCCTTACCTAAGGCTACGGGCAATTTAGCATGGCCAATTCACCTGACCCGCACATCTTTGTGACTGTGGGAGGAAACCGGAGCACCCGGAGGAAACCCACGCAGACACGGGGAGAACGTGCAAACTCCACACAGTCAGTCGCCTGAGTCGGGAATTGGACCCGGGTCTCAGGCACTGTCAGGCAGCAGTGCTAACCACTGTGCCACCGTGCCGCCCTCTAAGACCCCCAAACCTATTCAAATCTTTCTAAACCAGTTCAAATCACGGACCGGAGCTCCAAAATTATTACAACACGGGATAAACCCTCCTGCTTAATTTAAAACCAGCAACACAGTAAAGATTTATCCCATGCAGCATCTGTAACAATTCAAGTGGCCAAGATCTGTTTCATGTAAAAATTAACGACTTTATTTCCAAAAGTATAACAGATAATAATAAACTAACAACTATTTACCATTCCATACTCTAACCTTCCCTTCTATAATACTAGTCTGAGAAAACTCCCAATTTACAGAAGATTTACAAAACAACACTTCTTATTTCTAAACCAGCCAGCTTTCATTCTTCTATTCGGATCATCCTGGATCTTCTTTTCTTCTTCTTAGGAATTTCTGCGTCACAGATTACTGACCAAATAGGTACTTTTCAGAGAGATTTGTTTCTTAGTAGTCTGTTTACAGGCTGGGCTTGGCAGTTCTACTCTCAACTGTTCAATTTTCACCAGTCGCACACCACCTCAAAATATCGGATTGTGTCACTGGCTTTTCCACATGTCAATGTTCTCAGTTCAAAGTGGATTGGAATTTGATATTTTTCGGAGTATAATTTAAAATGATTAGCCGAATTTGAATTTGTTTTTGTCTCCAGGCAATGAGCTTATCGAATTGTTCAACAGCTGTCACATTGTTGCCATATTGAGAACACTTGGTGCAGTGCCCGTTAGTTCTGCTGCTTTTAAAGTACACCCCCATCATCATCACACTTGTAATCAACTTGTACAGAGATTTGATGAAACATGTTGGGAACAAGGGAAACTTGTACCCAGTTCTGCTTTAGTTCAGGGGTAGGGACACGACCTCTGCACTACAAGAACCCGACCATCTACAATCATAGGCACTTACCAGGCAAACCGAGTACAGCTATTACAACGTAGAATATGTTCATGATCACTTCAATTGAACGATGCATTTTCTGAGTGAAGAGATCAATTACTTTGTGCTGCAAGTAATTTCTCTGATTCAGAGTTGGATAAACACTCTTATTTTATACCCTGCAGGAAATGCCAGGAGAAACTGTGGTTGCAAAATTTTTAGAGTTGATTTTTCTCTGGAGAATTCATGAACAAATATTACGTCCACCGAGTTAACTCCCTGGTGATAGAGATGATTAACAATCTATTTCGGAAAGGTATGCAGCTCTCTTAAGATGAAGAAATTCATTTGAGACATTCTTCGGCTCAAACTTATCATGAAGTACTCCCGCCCAGCATTTTCATTAAAGTATCCCGACAGTGTGGAAACAGGCCAACTGGCCAAAAAGACCACACTGACCTCCTCAGGACTAACTCACCCAGACCCATTCCCCTATTCTATTACTCTAAATTAACCACTGACGAATGCACCTAACCTACACATTGCTGAACAGTATGTTCAATTTAGCATGGCCAATCCATCTAACCTGCACACCTTTGGGCTGTGGGAGGATACCAGAGCACCCAGAGCAAACCTATGCAGACACAGAGAGAATGTGCAAACCCCACGCAGACAGTCACCCAAGGCTGGAATTGCACCCAGGTCCCAGGTACTTTGAGGCAGCAGTGCTAACCACTGAGTCACTGTGCCACCCCAAATGATTGGCAGGTTTTGCAGCAGGGTCTGTGCTGAGTGGGTCAGCTTTTTGCAAGGGCAGCTCAGCTTCTCTCAATCAGCAACCCCACTTCCACCATCACTTCACTGTGTCCCTCGGCCCGATCAGGAGTAATCTGCCCAGTTCTGGTGGCACTTGCATAGAAATGATAAGGTGGAGAGTACTCAGAAAGATTTACCAGGATGTTTCCAGGGATGGAAGGTCTGAGATATAAGGAGAGGCTGGATAGACTGGGACTGTTTTCACTGGATCGCAGGAGGTTGAGGGGTGACCTGATAAAGATTTATAAAATCATAAAGTGCATAAATGAGGTGAATGGAAGGTGTCTTTTCCCTCTGGTGTGGAATTTCAAGACTAAGGTCATAATTTAAAAATGAAAGGAGAAAGATTTTGAACACAGAGTGGTTTGTGTGTGGAGAATGAACACCCAGAGAACATGGTGGATGTGGGCACAGTTGCAACATTTACAAGATATTTAGATAAATACATGAATGAGAAATGTCTGGAGGGATATGGGCCAAAGGCGGGCAGGTGGGACGAGTTTATTTTGGAGTTATGGTCAGCATGGACTGGTTGGACCGAAGAGCCTATTTCCGTGCTGTATGACTCTCTAACTCTATGTCTCGATGATTGAGCTGATTCATCAATGCCCTTCACATTGAAACTTTCTTCTCCGCAATCCAAGACCATTCATTTCAGATCCTAACCACTGTCCTGTGAACGGAACATTTTACATCAGGACACTATTTCATTCATTGCCATTCAGTGTGTATCTGTGTCTTTGATGAAGTTGCCCCCAACCCCTTTTGCACATTGTGGATCTCTCTCTGCTTCTCTTACCTTTTTGAGTCTCTGCAATACGCCATCTCTGGAAAGTGGAATCTCTGCAACATTTCTCACCCCTACACCCTGTGATGATGCTGTCACTTTAAATAGGCTATTTTGTCCTGGGTCTTTTTGAAGAGTGTTCATAACGGCAGAGGCCCCAAGGGGTCTGGGGAGTTTAACTGTTTAACAATGGACGGGGATTGGCCAGTTCTCCCAGATCAGGCTTTCTCCAGTCTTTTGTTTTTTGCTGAATCATTCACAAGATGTTGGAGTGCGGAAGTGTTGCAAGCTTCAGGAAAAGATTCCTCTGACTTTCTCTGAAATCTCTCACTGGATGTTGTCCCCTCCTGCCTGCAGACCTTGTGTTTGAAGTTACCTTTCTGTCTAGGGACGTTACTGTATTGAAACAGCTAGTTAGTTAGATTATTGTATCGGATCAGTTCGGTTTGCTATGGACCAGGCCAGACTCCGTTCAAATTAATTTCAGACGGAAGCCTTATTGGAAAGACAGATGTGAAGTGCGTATTCCAGGTATGGTGTACCTGGTCAAACCACTCGGTTTTAAGCAAAACATATTTAATTTAAACACGACAGATGAAGCACAAACAAAAGAATGTGGAATTTAGAACAACTAAACGATGGGCCAAATAGTGACAACTGGGACAAGATTGGGTTAGGATATCTGGTCGGCATGAATGAGTTGGACCAAAGGGTCTGTTTCCATGCTGTACGTCTCTGTGTCCCTATTGGAAAACTTGTCATATATTCTCAAGTAATAGTCAGATATTTTTGACTACTTTTTAAGGCTAAATTTATGTGGTCGTCTATGACGTAGATACTACTTTTGAGTGGCTGAAATTCATGCCTGTCAAAATTCATTCAGTAACATTAGCAGAAATGGAATTGATCTCTTCACAAATAAACAGAAACAACAATGAATTATGATAATTCTGAAAACCCGGAGTGAAGGGTAACTGCCTGTGGCCTGGAAGACCTGGAGGGGAGCGTGACGGCTGGCACACTGACTCATAAATGGTGATCTGTTGTCTATGAAGCACTGTGCTCAACTCTCGCAAGAGATATATGGAAAATTCCAGATTTTTGGCCAAAAATGTGTCAACATTTACATGAGATTGACTACTATTCGAATATGTATGGTAACTGATCCGACACAGTAACTATTACTAATGAACTGAAACAATACAGTGCCATACCATAAACAAACCCCTTTGCAAAAAGGTAAATTCATCAAAACCAAGGACAAAATAACCTTTTCAAAGTTTCAGCACCACCACACCTTCGCCCTTTTTAAAAAGAACCACCAATGCACAAAGATGTCTTCATTTTTAACTCTTCAGTCTTACTCTGTTAGTAGACTGCAACACACATATATTGACTCTAAACATGCAAACATTCACTACTACATTCTATTTCAGTCTGTTTACTCCTGACACTGAACGCCACCATTCTTCATCATCCATGTCTTGAGAACACATCAACAATCACATTTTCTTATCCTGCCACACACATAATTTTCAAATTGAATGGCTGCAATAACAAGCTCCATCTAAACAGTCTGCAACTTTGTACTTAAATTTCTCCACAAACTTTAATGGGTCATAATCAGTATGTACAATTGTCTCAGACACATTGCTGACAATATCGATGTGAAAATGTTGTGATGCGAACACCAAGCTCAAGGTCTCCTTCTCAATTGTGGAATATTTCTGTTGATGAATATTCAATTTCTGGGAGAAATACCCAATCGGTCTTTCTATTTTCTCGTCGTCTTGCTGTAAGTGCACTGCACCGACACCCACATCACCTGCATTGATAGCCACTCGGAATGGCTTTGCCTAATTGGGTATGCCTAATACTGGGGCAGTGATTATCACAGTTTTCAGGCTGTCTCAATGCTGTCTGACAGCTACCATCCATTGACATTTTCTGCATTTCTTCAATACATAAGTGAGTGGATCATCAGCTTGTCAAAGGAGCAGCATTGTCACACCACCCCCTTTAAAAATTGAACGATGCATATCCAAAGATGCTTTCATCCTAAAACCCCTTAACACTGTTCTTATCCTGCCACATGCACAATTTTCTAATTGAATGGCTGTAACAACAAGCTCCATTTCAACAGTCTGCAATTTTTATCCTCAAATTTCTCCACAAACTTCAATGGGTTATGATCAGTGCATATGATTGCTTCAGATACGTCAGTGGCACCATGAACAGTTACATGTAATAACACCAAAACCAAGCACAAAGTCTCCTTTCAAATATTGAATGTTTCTGCTGATGAATGTTCAATATCCTGGAGAAATATCCTATACGTCTTCCTACTTTATTGTCGTCTCCCTGCAAGAGCACACCACTGACAGCCACATCACTCGCAACAAAAAGACGGAAGGTAGAGGACCAAATTGAGGTATACAAGATAATGTGAGGCAGAGATAGAGTTGATAGCCAGAGAATTTTTGCCCAGGGCAGCAATTGTTAACACGAGGGGTCACGGTTTTAAGCTGTTTGGCGGAAAGTATAGAGGGGATGTCAGAGGCTGGTTCTTTACGTCGAGAGTTTTGAGAGCATGGAATGCGTTGTCAGCAGCAGTTGTGGAAGCGAGGCCATTGGGAATATTTAAGAGACTGCTGGACATACATATGGTCACAGACATTTGATGGTTCATACATTAGCTTTATCTTACATAAGGATCAATGGTCGTCACAAAATCGTGAGCTGAAGGGCCTGTTCTGTGCTGTACTGTTCTATGTTCTATGTTCTATCGATAAACACCTTGAATGGTTTTGCATAATTAGATGTGGTGAATACTCGGGCAGTGGTTAACACAGGTTTCGTTACCTCTAAATAACCTCCTACTAGTAATTCACGTGCTATCCACAACACCTCTTTTTTAATAGCCCACTCGCAATACAGCTTGTTGAAATTCTGCCATTTCTCATCTCAATGAATGTGTGATGATCGCTATTTCCTTAGCATGTCATAATTTTTCAGATAGTAACATCTCGTAATATACTCATATTTTTCTTCTGTGCAGGTTTTTCGAGACAACTGCTTGAGGTTTTCATCTTTCTGTTGTAACTCAGTTAATTTGTCGGAGCTAAAAATATCCACTTTATCCACCCCCTGTTCTTGTTTGTCTCAACCATTCGATCAAACATGGTCTCTGATAATTCCATTTCAAATTCCTTATCGGTGATCTTTGATTTCTCCTCCTGTTTCAACTGGTGAGTTTGTGACCTTGTTATCACACAGTCAGGAAAAATCCCAGGGTACACTCCCTGCGATACCTCAGTTTCCTGACTTTCCACTGGCTTTTCAACCACAGTAGCCAGCATTCCTACCTGTGATCCAGCTAGGTCATTACTAAGGACAAATTGGATTCCTGGAACCAAGTGTTTCTCCAGTACTCCGACCACCACTTCTCCAATTTTCACTGGACACTCTAACCTCACTCTCCATCATGAAGCACTTCTCCTCTCACCATTAATTCCACATCCTCGTACCTTTTCGGGTAATAATCTTTCTGAGTTCCGCATCTCCTCATCTCTCTCCATCAAATATTGAGACGATCCTGTGTCTCTTAATATTCTAAATTCTTTACCTGCTGCTCCTGACTACTGCAAGTTAACCATACCTTCGCAAGTAAGTGATTTAAGAAGATCTGGCACTTCATTCTCAACCAACCTCTGATCAACTTGGATGCTCCGTGCAGCTTTTTAGCCTCCACTGTGCTTCCCTTTACCACTTCAACAAAATTCACGGGTTTTTCGTGTTTTCTGACATATGACTCCCCAGCGCTTTCCCAACCGACCAACATTGTGATTTCATATGACCGATATTATTGGAGAGCCTTTTAACTTCTCTTTCCCTTCATGGGTTTCCTTTTTACCCTCTGGTAAGCTATCCTTATGATCTTCACTGACATCTACTTTTCCCTTTCTACCCGGTAATTTCTCTCTTCCCCAAATTTCTGTCCCTCACGGATTGAAATTGATGTTGGAAACCAAACTTTGATTTATGAACCAACATATAATCATCAACCGTTTCAGCTGCTAATCTTGCTGTTTTAACTCTCTGTTCTTCCACATAAGTTCTGAATACCTCAGGAATTGAATTTTTCAACTCCTCCAAGATAATCATCTCTCAAAAAGCATCATACGTTTGATCAGCTTTTTAATGCTTTCATCCACTTTTCAAAATTACTTTGTTTGATTCTTTCAAACTCAACGGATGTTTGGCCAGGGACCCTCCTTAGATTCCTGAAACATTGTCTGTCGGCTCCTGGCACAAGCTCATATGCACTTAAGATGACTTTCTTCATCTCCTCATACTCCCCAGATACCTCCTCTGATAGGGATGCAAATACCTCACTTGCCCTACCTACCAATTTTGTTTGGATCAAAAGAACTCACATGGTCATTGACAATTTCATTTGTTTAGCCACTTTCACAAATGAAATGAAAAGGTCTTCTACATCCTTCTCAACCAATGTAAGCAATGCTTGGAGAGATTTAAACAGATCCCCATCAGGACTTTGGCTATCTGGATTTATTCATCATCACTAACTTCCTCACTAATCCGACCTTGAACTCCATCCTTTTAAACCAACTTCCTGTTTAACTGCCAACTTCTGAAGTTCAAACCCACTCCCCTTTTCCCTGTCTTCTCTAACTTCCTGCTCTTTCATCCTCTCTTTTTCCCTTTCTTCTGCCAGGACGTTCCTCTCCTTTTCCTTTTGCTCTGCCAAAAAGATTCTTTCTTTTTCTCTTTCCTCTGCTTTTAACCGTAATTCAAACTATTCCAGTTCCTTTTCACGTTCAAATTGCTTCACCTGCAATTGAATTCGAGCCATTTCCAAGTTTCTGGTTGTAATTCCAGCAAACGTAAAATGCTAAGCTATTGGTGCAATGTCCTCTCCTGTTCCCACAGACAACGATAACTCCCATCTCCAGCTTGCATTCTAATCCTTGCTTTGCTTGCTCACCTTTGGTAACAACCCCAAAGTCACTTCTTCCACCCCCAGGAAACTCTTGTGACTAGAAGAGCCATTACTACACCAAGCACTGTTTAAACCAACCGAATTCAACAGCCAGAACAAAAGATACCAACACCTATCCCTTGGCAACTTTGACTCCAAACCTGAACCCAAAGTGGGATTAGAATACCATAGAATATACCATTGAATAGCTACCGTGCGGAAACAGGCCAATTTGCCCAACATGTCTGCATGGACCTTCTCAAGAATATTCCACCAAGACCAATCCCTCTGTCCTATCACATGGTATTTCCCTAGGCTAATGCACTAACCTACACATCCCTGCACACTTTGGGCAATTTAGTATGGCCAATTCACCCTAACCTGCACACCAAAAGCGAAGTAGCCTGATTGAACCCAGGAAAACCAGGGAGAATATGCAAACTCTACCCAGACAGTCGCACGAGGCTGGAACCACACCCAGGCACCTGGCACAGTGAGGCAGCAGTGCTAACCACTCTGCAATTCTTCAATCAATCCCAACAAGAGGCCCCAATCTGTTATGGACCAGGCCAGACCCCTCAAAACATTTTAACCATTCGAAAACCTAACAGTCCCCATATAGTAACTATTGCTAAATTACTGTTCCAGTACAATGACATCCCATAACACACCCCTTGTTAAAAAGGTAAATTCAAACACAGATCCTTATAGGCAGCGGGGAGCAGCATGAACAGAGATTTCAGAAGAGGTCAGAGGAATTCCTTACTGAAGCTTGTAACTTCTCTGGACTCACACATCTTGTGACTGCCGCAGTTAAAACCAAACGAGAAAATACCTGAGCTGGGAAAACTGGCCACTCCCCTTCCATTGTTCAATTAAACACTTCCTAGTCTCCTCAACATGTCTGCCTTTACAACCTCTCTTCAAACAAATCCAGGACAAATTAAAATGACAGCATCATCAGATCTGTCATCAGTGACAGATTTTGAGTGCGAGCAGCAGCTGAGTTTAATTGAAAACAGAAGACTACAGCTAAGGTAAAACAGTTTGTTTTAAAATTACTTACTGGTGGCAGGCAGCGGTGATTATTTTATTCTTTACAGAAAGAGCGGGAGCAGCAGGGGAAGTGATGTGTGGGGTGTGGGGATGGATTTTGAGGCAGGAAATTGCAGGGGCAACTCAAAAGTCACAAGTTAATTCCCCTTGACACTGCCTCTGGGACAGGGACAGCACCAGGTTAAATACAGGGTGAACTCTTTCTACTCTTTGGAAACAGAAAAGTGATGTTTCCTCAACTATTTGGAGCTCAAAGGTTCCTTGACTCTCTTGCACTGAAAATAATGTTACTTCGACTCTGAATATAAAATAAGACTTTCGTCCGATTACATCCCCTCCAAAAACTCTTGGGATAGGGGCAACAAAGGGTTGAAATCGAGTCCCTTAACTCATTAGAAGTCAAAGTAAACTAAAAATCAGTTATCCCCTTGGTCAACCTCCATCAAACTCACTGGAGACAGGGGCAGCAAAGGGTAAAATTAACCCCTTGTGTCTTTCAGAAAGCCCAAAACGAAAATAGAAATAAATTAAAACAGCCCCTGCTGGGGTACTACACCGAAAAGAAACGCAAATTCAAAAAAATTGGATGGAAACTGATATGATGGAACCGAAACTTTAAAATGACAATGCCATTTTCCAGGCTGGTGATGCACTCTAGTTCCAACAGTGCCCACCGGTCTCTAAGTGCCTCGACGGTGCTGGTGATGACGAGGTGCTCTCTCTCCAGGGACACCCGAGGGCAGATGTAACCGTGAAAGAGGGGCAGGCAGTTCAGAAAGACAAGCCCATCCTCGGCCTGCTGCCTGGACCTGTTAATGGCCATCTTGGGCAGGACTAGGAGCAGAGACATGAGAAGGCCTGGAAACTTGCCCGCCCATCCCCACATCTGGTGTCAGTAGATCAGGAAGGTGGGACAGAAATGTAAACAACATATTAACAGCAGCCCCTTCAAAAACCGATCAACAGGCTGCAAATGATCACACAGCACAAACACATGGAAAACCGTCTCCTCCAGGTCACAGAAACTGTGTGCTCTGACACCTGGTGAAATTCCTCCGCTGACAGTTGTTTGGGACCACTGCAGGCAGCACTCTCCACACCAGATCCCTGGGGTAAGAGGGGAGGACCCCTTTGTAGATGACCCTCGATAGGAATGTCAGCTCACAGACGGATAAACGTCACGCCAAGTCATGTCAGGGCAGTGGAGGCGCACCAGTGGAGAATATGCAGCATCAGCCCGTACAGATAACGCCTCACTGCTGTTCGAAAGGGCACTGGGAGGATATTCCTCAGACAGCTCAGATTGTGGAACACTCTGACACGGGGGAAGGTACGGGCTGTGGGGTTGATGTCGTGTTCGGGATGGACAGGGATCAGAATTCTGTCTCCTTTCTTGCTCCAGAGGACACTGTGTGATACTGATCGTTCCCCATTTATTCATGTTCATCCGTCCTTCTTGATGCAGTCATATCTGGTGTGACTTTAATGTGCTGTTTAATGGCATTCTTGTGCGCATGCGCTGAGCACCATTTTTGTCATCGCACATATTCGGCAGATTTGATCCTCCAGACCCTTCCTTTTCCTCCATTCATCCCGCTATCACTGATATCCATTCCCCTTCACATGCTATGGCATTTCCATTTGTTTTATTGATGCTGACATTGAATAATTCGCTTAAAAGGAAACATCAACACGTTTGTGAAGTTTTCTCTGAACTTGGACAGTGTTGCTACATAAATAAGTGTGTTTGTACAGCAGTTTATATCCCGGAGCATATTTGCTACATATCAGAATACATATTCAGAATATTCATCAAATAATGGATCTAAAGTATTAAAATATTTCAAAAGGTAGCACAACCATAGAAGGATGAAGCTACTGGATATCGTGAAGAGTAAAATGATAGACTTTCTTCTGCTCTCCATCTCTGGGTCACATTGATTCTGCCCCTTGCTCTGATCCCTCAGTCTCTTACGGGCTCGACTGGCCACTAAAATGCACCTGACTGTCAGAGTGTTGATCAACAGAATGAAAGCAAATGGGAGCATTGGAGTTAACACCTTTTCAAACCTATTGAATCCTACCCGTACAGGATCATAATAATATGCTTCAGTATTGAGGCAGAACCACTCGACATTGTTAATGATTAGTTCAGCTTCATACCTGAAGTAGGTGGGAATGTTTTTGAAACAGAGCAGAATGCCTGTTGCTGCTAGAACCACTCTCGCAGTTTTCTTGGTGCAATATTTCATTTTCAAATTCTGGCAACAAATGGCAACAAATCGATCAAAGGTAAAAGTGACAGTGAACCAGACGGAACAATCGGTGGCAGCACGGCGCAGGGTATAGTGAACTCTGCAGACAGTCGTCACATCCAAGAAGTTCAGAGGGAAATAATAATTATTGATCCGGTACAGTATGACCTCAAAGATAATGTACAGCAGATCCGCTGTCACCATGGCAGCGAGGTAACACGTGGTGCATGGGGAGATTCCACATTTTCCTCTGAATAAAATCACAAGTGCCAGTAAATTTACTGTGGGAGAGTGAAGGTAAAGGGAATTAGAAACTATGGAAAAATAATTGACAGTTTCTGAGGACAGTCCTTTGAACAAAACAAATCAGCCATGACTTCAACAGGTCTCCAAGGTGGACAGATCAGGGTAAAGTTCAGGTTGAACAGGTATCAGTCAGAGGGGTGGATCAGACTGCACACTGGAAGTAGGTCAGTGCTTTAATATTCCAGTAGGGAATTGTGTGTCTGAAGCTGGAGAAGTGCACCTTTGGAGTAGACCCTCTGCCCCACCGGCTGCAACGTGTTCTATTTCCTTTTCTGTTGCAATGTGTGTTATCTGCCAAGAAATACTCACTAACCTATTTGACCCACCCTCTGAGTTGTGTGTCTGTCCTTCACACGTCATATTTTGTGGTATTACCTCGTGTAGATCACTTTCAACTCCATCCCCAACCCACCAGCCAAATTAACGAGCCAATCTTTATTGGTAATTCGCAAATCATTCAGGGACTTCTTTTCACTTCTAGCCTTGTTTCAGCAATGAGGCAAGTGTTTGTTGATATATTACTGTCCAAAAGTTGGGTAGATTTCCCTTCATTCCTTCATACTGTTTGGCACCCTACTTCCCATTGAACTGTGTCTTTGTGACGAGACCCCAGTTGATGTGAAGGTGGGTGCAGGAGAAGAACTCTGTAGATCTGTTCCCACTGCTCCACATATGGCCAATTAAAATAAAACTGCGCAAGAATACTCTTCATCAATTTACATTTCACACAAAACGATCTGTCAAACAGGTTCCTCAGCAAATACAATTGTTTGTTTGCAATCAGGAGAAAACATATTCAACAAGTATGGCATCTTTGATTACCATAGACTTCAGGAAGATCGAAGAGTAAATGGTTATCCCAATTAAAGTACTTAAAGACACTCTCTCCCTCTCTCTTCCTGTTCCCAAAAGGAAGAGAGAACAAAACAGGTTCTTGTGCAAAGACGGACAAATTCCGAAAGAACAGGAACAATTTAACGAATGGATTATTTGTAAACACAAAATGAAAAGGTGTTGGATGTTGTAATGTTCCTTGTTCTGTGTTTTTACACACGTGGTTATGTCAATAAACTTGCACCTTTGCTCATAAAGTCTTGTACATACAGATTCTTCAGAAAATGTAATATTTTGATGTTCTTCCAGTCGCTCTATCAAAATGAGGAAAATGATTCACTCTGAGCTGATGTTGTGGGATTTTTTATTTCTGAATTGGGGCAGGTTAGCCGGAGCAGCATCCTAATGGCAGCTTTCTCTCCAATTCAGCTTGTTCTTCGCAAACATTCCTCCAACTGGCTTTATCCTCAGAATCTTCCATCCAATCCAACGTGTTCTTACAAGACATTCTCCCAACTCAATATGTTTTTAAGTGAGCTTCTGTACTACTCAGATTCCGTCCAAATGAATCAGATACAGCAATAATCTCTCCAAGGCAGTCACAGTCCAAAACACATTGACATATTAAACCTCAACAATTCCAGACGCTTGTGTTATGAAAATGTGGGCGTACTTTAAAAAGCAGCAGAACTACCGGATACAGCACCAAGTGTTCTCAATAAGGCAACAACGTGACACTTGCTTGAACAACTCGATTAGCTCATTTCCTGGAGACAAAAAGAAATTTGAATTCGGTCAATCAATTTAAATTATACCCTGAAAAATATCAATCTCCAATCCAATCTGAATTGAGTATATTGCGAATGTTAAACACCCATGATACAATCCGTTGCTTTGGGAGTGAAAAACTGGGGAAAATTGAACACTTGAGAGGAGAACTGCCAATCTCAGCATGTAAACAGACTGCTTAAAAAAAGCTATCTTACAAAGGTACCATTTTGGCCAGTCACCTGTCATGCAGAAATTCCTAAGAAGAAGAAAAGAAGACACAGGAAGATCTAAATAGAAGGAAAGCTGGCTGGTTTTGAGATAAGAAGTGTAGTTTTGTAAATTGTGATTGGCAGTTTTATCAGGCTAGTATTATCGAAGAGAAGGCAAAAGATAGGTTAGAGTAA
Organism: Hemiscyllium ocellatum; assembly: GCF_020745735.1. NCBI lineage: Eukaryota > Metazoa > Chordata > Chondrichthyes > Orectolobiformes > Hemiscylliidae > Hemiscyllium > Hemiscyllium ocellatum. The sequence goes on from NC_083453.1 coordinate 2,369,506, forward strand.
GGAATGGTAAATTATTGTCTGTTATACTTTAATAAATAAAGTTGTTGCCTTTTACTTCAAATAGGTCTTGGCCACTCGGATTTTTACAGGTGACTGCACAGCATAAATCTTTGTTGTGTTGCTGATTTTAAATTAAGCAGGAGGGTTTATCCTGTGTTGGAGCAATTTCAGGGTAAACCCTTCTGCTGAATTCAAAACCAGAAACACAGCAAAGATTTATCCCGTGCAGTAATCTGTAAAAATTCAAGTGGCAAACAACTATTTAAAGGAAAAATTAACAACTTAATTTCCAAAAGTATAACAGAGAAAAATTAACGAACAACTATTTACCATGCCTTACTCTAACTTACCTGTTATCTTCCCTTCTATTATACGAGTCTGATAAACCTCTCCATTAAGATTGACAAAACCACACTTCTGATCTCAAAACCAGCCAGGTTTCATTCTTCTATTCGGATCAACCTGGGTCTTCTTTTCTTCTTGTACGTAATTTCTGTGTCACAGGTTACTGATCGGAAAGGTACCTTTTCTTGAGAGAACCAATTTTCAAGAAGTTTGTTTACATGCTGGGCTTGGCAGTTCTCCTCTCTTCTGTTCAATTTTCCCCGGCCTTTTACCCCCAAAGCATCAGATTGTGTCATTGGCTTTTTCGCTTGTCAATAGACTCAATTCAAACTGTATTGGAGTTTGATGTTTTTCGGTGTATATCTTCAACTGATTTGCTGAATTTGAATTAGCTTTTGTCTCCCGGAAACCAGCTATTCGAATATTTTGAACAAGTGTGACATTGTTACCTTATTGAGAACATTTGGTGCTGTGTCCGGCAGTTCTGCTGCTATTAACTCTGTTAAAATACACCCACATCTTCATAACACCTCCATCCTGAAGAAAAAATTGAACCATCAAAATGAAAAGATGGCTTCATTGTTTTCTCTGCTTTTTAAACACATTGCGCTAACATACAGATCACTTTAATATAAGTTCACCTTAACTTATTCTCATATACCGGTATATCTCATATAAACTCTATCAGTTAAATCTGCGATAACGCATCTGTGATTACATTCTTCTGACCTGCAACATGTATGATTTTTGTAACCTAAGATTTTAATGAAATAATCTTATCTTTAAAATGTTCGAAGAATGTAAGCAGATTGTGGTCAGTGTGCACAACCGTCTCTGTCGCATTGTTTGTGGCTGGCACATTAAAGCGTTGTAAGGCCAGCACAAACTCACGAGATCCTTTTCGATTGTGGAGTATTTCCTCTGGTGGATGTTGATCATCTTCGGAAATTAACCAACTGGCAATTCAATAATGTAGGAGTACAACTCCAACTCCAATGTCACGAGCATTTGAGAAATATTTGAAAAGTTTGATACAGCTAAAACTGGTTTAGTGGTTAATATTACTTTCAAATGGTCGAATGCCTTCTGGCATGATTCTGACCACCAAAATGTTGTGTTCTTCTTCAGCAAATTTTTTAACCGTGCCAACCGAGCAAACGTCCAGTAGAATCCTTCTGAGTCCTAAGTTTCAAAGCTCCTCTTTCTTCGAGTTTGGTTATGGAAGTTCTTCGATGGCCTTCGTTTTTGCCTTCTGTGGGGTCAACCTTCCATGACTGATGTTATGTCCTAAGAACGTCACCTCTGCTTTTGCGAATTCAGTTTTATTTAAGTTTATCACCGGTTTTGCTTCACGTAGTTGTTGAAAGAGCTCAGCCAACTGTACCATATGATCTTTCCAGGAATGATGAAAGATCATTACATCGTCCAAATAGACTGCGCAGTTTGTTAACCCAGCCACAACTCTGTTCATGAGGCTTTGGAATGTGGCGAGTGCTTCCATTATTCCAAAGGGAATCACTTTAAACTGGTAAAGACCACTTGGGGTTACAAACACAGAAATTTCTTTTGCTGTTTCTGATACAGGTACCTGACAGTAACCACGCATTAAGTCCAACTGGTGATGCGACTGAGTTGTCCAACATTCTTGATACAGTCCTCCAATCTAGGAATTGTATATGAGTCTGATTTTGTGATGCCGTTGACCTTCCAATATTCCACACAGAATCGTTTAGCCCCATTCGGTTTGGGCACAAAGATGATCGGCGAACTCCACTCGCTCTGGCTTGGTTCAATGATGTTCTCGTCGAGCATGGCCTCCACCTCCATCTGGACCTGTCTGGCTGTGAAAGGATTAAGCCAATAGTGGTGTCGTTGTATCTGAGTAATATTCTCTACGTCTACGTCATGTACAATAGTCTTAGTCCTCCCCATCTGATTCTTACATATGTCCTTGTATTGTAATAACAAAAACCTTTCAACTGCGTTCTATGCTCCTGGGACAGACAGCGCACTAACCTATCCCACACCTCAAGGACTTCTTCATTTTAAACATCTATTTTGAGGCACCTCAAAATCCACATCATCTGGATTTGATTCCTCACTTTGAGGGGTAGTAACTAACACCTGTTTCTCCTGTTCCTTCTCTCTAGTGTAATACTGTTTCAACATGTTGGCATGACAGGCTCCATGCCTTGTTTTTTTCTATCTGGCATCTTTACTAAATAGTTCACCTGACTCAAGCTTTTCTCAATTTGATAGGGACCATAAAACCTGTCTTTGAAGGGATCTCCTATCACTGGTAACAGAACCATCAAATTATGCCTTTGAGAAAATGCCCGAGTCTCAGAGATTTTATCTGCCATCTACTTCATTCTGCACTGTGCTCTCTTTAGATACTGTTTTGCTAACTCCCCCTCACCTCCAATACATAATCTAAGTGTGAGATCTCGGACTTTGGCCCTGTCAATTTTTCTTTAATTTATTTCGAAGGGCCTCTCAATTCATGACCGAATATTAACTCGAAGGGAGTTAACTGAGTGATTTGTTTGGGGCATCTCGAATGGCAAACAATACGAATGGGATACCTTTATCCCAATCATTCAGATAATCCTGACAGTATGTTCTCAACATGGTCTTCAAGGTCTGATGCCACCTTTCTAAAGCTCCCTGGGATTCAGGATGATACACACTGGATTTAAAGTGCTGTATACCTCAGCTGTCCATAACCTGCTCAAACAACAAAGCAGGAAAAACTGACCCTTGGTCCCACTGAATCTCTGTGTAGCCCATACCTTGTGAAAAAAGCTACTGACTCCTCTTCCCCGCTTTTTGCCTTGATACTCCGGAATGGATTTGCCTCCGGAAATCTGGTGGACGCATCCATTATATTTAACAAGTATTGGTTCCCACTTTTCGCTCTTCGAAGGGACCTACACAGTCAATTACAACCCGCATGAAAAACTTTCAAATGCGGGAATTGGCAACAAAGGTGTTGATTTTATATCTGCCTGTGGCTTACTTATCATTTGGCGTTTAAGACATGTACAGCAAAAGTTCACCACCTTCTTGTGCGTGCCAGGCCAATGAAAATGGTCTTGGACCTTAGCCTGAGTCTTTTATATCCCTAGGTGACCTCCTACATGTAGTTCATGTGCTACCCATAACACACCCTGTCTGTATGCTACCAGTAACACAAACTGGTGCATTAACTTCGGCCCATTTCTCCTCTGCATTAATCTGCTGTGGTCTCCATTTCCATCTTAGGATTCTGTCTTTCAGATAACAATCCTCCTGTATATTCTTTGCATCCTTTTCGGAGTATGCACCCACATATTTGTATCTTTCATCCTCTTGTCTTGCTGTTGTAAGCCTTTTAGCCTCTCAGGATTAAACATTTCTGTCTGATCCTCTGTTAAGGATCGAGGGCACTAACCTGCAAGGGTTTAAACCTGCCGGGACTTTTTGCACCCACAAACCTATCAAATCTTTCTAAACCAGTTCAAATCACGGACCTGACCACCAAAATTGTTACAACACGGGGTAAACCCTCCTGCTTAATTTAAAACCAGCAACACAGAAAAGATTTATCCCATGCAGTAATCTGTAACAATTCAAGTGGCCAAGATCTATTTAAAGTAAAAAATTGACTACTTTATTTCCAAAAGTATAACAGAGAATAATAAACTAACAACTCTTTACCATTTCTTACTCTAACCTTCCCTTCTATATTACTAGTCTGATAGAACTCCCAATTTACAAAAGATTTACAAAACCACACTCCTGATCTCGAAACCAGCCAGCTTTCATTCTTCTATTCGGATCATCCTGGGTCTCCGTTTCTTCTTCTTAGGGATTTCTGCATCGCAGGTTACTGATCAAAAAGGTACTTTTCAGAGAGATTTGATCATAAACAGTCTGTTTACAGTATTGGCTTGGCAGTTCTCCTATCAACTGTTCAATTTTCCCCAGTTGCACACCCCCTCAAAATATCGGATTCTGTCATTGGCTTTTAAGCTTGCCAATGTTCTCAATTCAAACTGGATTGGAATTTGATATTTTTCGGAGTATAATTTAAAATGATTAGCTGAATTTGATTTTGGTTTTGTCTCCAGGCAATGAGCTAATCGAATTGTTCAAACAAGTGTCACATTGTTGCCTTATTGAGAACACTTGGTGCTGTGCCCGTTAGTTCTGCTGCTTTTAAATTACACCCACATCATCATCACATTTGTAATCAACTTGTACAGAGATGTGATGAAATATGTGGGGAACCAGGGGAACTTGTACCCAGTTCTGATTTGGTTCAGGGGTAGAGACACGACATCTGCACCACAAGAGCCCGACCATCAACAATCACAGACACTTACCAGGAAAACCGAGTACAGCTATTACAACGTAGAATATGTTTCTGACCACTTCAATTGAACGATGCATTTTCTGAGTGAAGAGATCAATTACTTGGTGCTGCAAGTAATTTTTCTGATTCAGAGTTGGATAAACACCCTAATTTTGAACCCTGCAGGAAATGCCAGGGGAAACTGTGGTTGCAAAATTTTTAGAGTTGATTATTCTCTGGAGAATTCACGAACAAAAATTACGTCAGCCGAGTTAACTCCCGGGTGATAGAGATGGTTAACAATCTATTTCGGGCAGCTCGGCAGCTCTCTTGAGTTGAAGAAATTTATTTGAGACATTCTTCGGCTCAAACATATCACCAAGTACTCCTGCCAAGCATTTTCATCATCGGATCCCGACAGTGTGGAAACAGGCGCCTTAGCCAAAAAGACCACACTGACCTCCTCAAGACTAACACACCCAGACCCACTCCCCTATTCTATTACTCTACATTTACCACTGACGATCGCACCTAACCTACACATTGCTAAACAGTATGTTCAATTTAGCATGGCCAATCCATCTAACCTTCACATCTTTGGACTGTGGGAGGAAAGCAGAGCACCCAGAGCAATCCCATGCAGACACAGAGAGAATGTGCAAACCCCACGCAGACAGTCGCCCAAGGCTGGAATTGCACCCAGGTCCCTGGTGCTTTGAGGCAGCAGTGCTAACCACTGAGTCACTGTGCCACCCCAAATGATTGGCAGGTTTTGCCACAGGGTCTGTGCTGACTGGGTCAGCTCTCTGTAAGGGCAGCTCAGCTTCTCTCAATCAGCAACCCCACTTCCACCATCACTTCACTGTTTCCCTCGGCCAGATCAGGAGTAATGTGCCCAGTTCTGGTGGCACTTTCATAGAAAGGATAAGGTGGAGAGTGCTGAGAAAGATTTACCAGGATGTTTCCAGGGATGGAAGGTTTGAGACATAAGGAGAGGCTGGATAGACTGGGACTGTTTTCACTGGATCACAGGAGGTTGAGGGGTGACCTGATAAAGATTGATAAAATCATGAAGTGCATAAATGAGGTGAATGGAAGGTGTCTTTTCCCTCTGGCGTGGGATTTCAAGACTAAGGTCATATTTTTAAGGTGAAAGGAGAAAGATTTTAAACACAGAGTGGTTTGTGTGTGGAGAATGAACACCCAGAGAACATGGTGGATGTGGGCACAGTTGCAACATATACAATATATTTAGATAAACACATGAATGAGAACTGTTTGGAGGGATATGGGCCAAAGGCGGGCAGGTGGGGCTAGTTTTGGAGTTATGGTCAACGTGGACTGGTTGGACCGAAGAGCCTATTTCCGTACTGTATGACTCTAACTCCATGTCTCTATGATTGAGCTGATTCATCAATGCCCTTCACATTGAATCTTTCTTATACACAATCCAAGGCTATTCATTTCAGATCCTAACCACTGTCGTGTGAAAGGAACATTTTACATCAGGACACTATTTCATTCATTACCATTCAGTGTGTATCTGTATCTTTGATGAACTTGCCCCCAACTCCTTTTGCACATTGTGGATCTCTCTCTGCTTCTCTTACCTTTTTGAGTCTCTGCAATACGCCATCTCTGGAAAGTGGAATCTCTGTAACATTTCTCACACCTACACCCTGTGATGATGCTGTCACTTTAAATAGGCTATTTTGTCCTGGGTCTTTTTGAAGAGTGTTCATAACGACAGAGGTCCAGAGGGGTCTGGGGAGTATAACAGTTTAACAATGGACGGGGAGTGGCCAGTTCTCCCAGACCAGGCTTTCTCCAGTCTTTTGTTTTTTGCTGCAGCATTCACAAGATGTTGGAGTCCGGAAGTGTTGCAAGCTTTAGAAAAAGATTCCTCTGACTTTCTCTGAAATCTCTCACTGGATGTTGTCCCCTCCTGCCTGCAGACCTTGTGTTTGAAGTTACCTTTCTGTCCAGGGGTGTGCTTATGGGACTTTACTGCACTGAAGCAGCTAGTTAGTTAGATTACTGTATCGGATCAGTTCGGTTTATTATGGACCAGGCCAGACCCCCCTCAAATTAATTTACTTATTGTAAAGACAGATGTGAAGTGACTATTTCAGGTATGATGTAGCTGGTCAAACCACTCGGTTTGAAGCAAAACATATTGAATTTAAACATTCCAGTTGAAGAACAAACAAGAGAACGTGGAATTTAGCACAACTAAACGATGGGCCAAATACTGACAAATGGGACGAGATTGGGTTAGGATATCTGGTTGGCATGAATGAGTTGGACCAAAGGGTCTGTTTCCATGCTGTACGTCTCTGTGTCCCTATTGGAAAACGTATCATATAGTCTCAAGTAATAGTCAGATATTTTTGACTACTTTTCAAGGCTAAATTTATGTGGTCGTCTATGACATAAAAGCAACTTTTGAGTGGCTGAATTTCATGCCTGTCAAAATTCATTCCGTTTCATTAGCAGAAATCCAATTGATCTCTAAACAAATAAACAGAAAGAACAATGAATTATGATAATGCTGAAAACCCGGAGTGGAGGGTAACAGCCTGTGCACTGGAAGACCTGGAGGGGAGCGTGACGTCTGGCACACTGACTCATAAATGGTGATCTGTTATCTATGAAGCACTAGGGTCAACTCTTACACGAGATATATGGAAAATTCCAGATTTTTGGCAAAAAATATGTCAACATTTACATGGGATTGACTATAATTCGAGTAATTATGGTAACTGACCCGACACAGTAACTATTACTAATGAACTATTCCACTACAGCACCATCCTACAAACATCCCCCTTTGCTTAACGTAAATTCATCAAAACCAAAGACAAAATAACCTTTTTAAAGTGATAGCATCATCACACCTTCGCCCTTTTAAAAAAAGAACTATCAATCCAAAAAGATGTCTTCATTGTAAACCCTTTAGTCTTACTCTGTTAGTGCACTGCAACACACATACATTGACTCTAAATATGCAAACATTCACGACTACATTCTATTTCAGTCTGTTTACTCCTGACAATGAACGCCTCCATTCTTCATCATCCATGGCTTGACAACACATCAACAATCACATTTTCTTTTCCTGCCACGCATTTAATTTTCAAATTGAATGGCTGCACGAACAAGCTCCATCTAAACAGTCTGCAACTTTGTATTTCAATTTCTCCACTAACTTTAATGGGTCATAATCAGTATATAGAATTGTCTCAGACACATTGCTGGGAATATAGGTGTGGAAATATTGTAACGCAAACAACAAGCTCAAGGTCTCCTTCTCAATTGTGGAATATTTCTGTTGATGAATATTCAATTTCTCGGAGAAATACCCAATAGGTCTTTCTATTTTCTCGTCGTCTTCCTATAAGTGCACTGCACCGACACCCACATCACCTGCATTGATAGCCACTCTGAATGGCTTTGCCTAATTGGGTATGCCTAATACTGGGGCAGTGGTTATCACAGTTTTCAAGCTGTCTTAATGCTGTGTGACAGCTTACCGTCCATTGAAATTTTCTGCACTTCGTCAAAAACTAAGTGAATGGATTAGTCACTCTGCCAAAATTTGGCATCAATTTCGAATAATCCCACTTAATCCCGGGAGCATTCATACTTCTGACTTCGTCATGGTATGGGAAACTCCCCAGTAACGTTGTTGTCACATTTCGTAGGTCCATCATTCCATGTCCGTAACATGGTCCAGGAATGTGACTTGGGTTTTGGCGAATTCACTCTTAGCTATGTTTATGTAAGTTTCTGGTCCCACTTTCTCAACACAATCTTCCAAACATGGAATCGGATATGAATCAGACTTTGTAACTGCGTTGACTTTGCGATAATCTACACGTAATCGTTGGGTACCATGTGGTTTTGGCACCATTACTATGGGAGAGCCCCAGTCAATGCAATTCACTTTTATTATGTTGTGTTTGGGCGTGCTACAATCTCTTTTTGAACCTGTGCCAAGTTTAGAGCGATACGTCCATAAGGAGGTTGCGCTATTGGAACAGCATTTCCTAAATCTACACCACTTTCAATTAGATACGTGCTTCCCAGCTTAATCCCTCATATTTCCCCATGTAAAAGTAATAACGCTTTTAGGTCATTTCAATTGTCCTCTGGAAGATAACTCAATAATTTGTCCCAAGTTTTGAGAACTTCCTCGTTGTCCAAGTTAATTTGAAGAATGTCCAATTCAGAATCCACTGAACTTGTGTATTCACTTTGTATCGTTGTTATGGACCAGGCCAGACTGACTCAAAACATTTCAAGAAGGTAGCCCAGACCCTAACGTTTTGAGTTGTATCAAGAAGGTGTAACAGTGGATATCGCAGGAGTGACGCAATTGGCCCAAACATTCAGTTTTAAACAAAACCGAATTGATATACAGACTACAGAATGAAACATAAACAAACGAGAACCAAATTTATCATAACTTAACCGATCTGAAAACTCAATCGACTCTATCCCAAACTGATGATGCTGTTCCAAACAGGTGCAACGTCCCCATAAACATCCGCTTTGCAACAAAGGTAAAATCAAACACAGATTCTTGCAGGAGAGATGGCAGGGAGAGAGAGAAAATCAACATGAAACTGTTTCTTTGACCAGCAGCCTCCAAACCAGAATGCTTGCCAAAACCAAACCAATTCAAACCTTGAACTGGAAGAACTGACCACTCCCCTTTCATTGTACCAGTGTTTTAAAATAAAAGACTGAAAACCTTTTCCAAGTAGAAGTTGCCAGACAGATTTGAACCTCTGCCTTTACACTCCCTATGGAAAAAAAAGCCATAGCAATATAAGCTTCTTAAAGGAGCAGCATTGTCACACCACCCCCTTTAAAAAATGAACGATGGATATCCAAAGATGGTTTCATCCTGAAACCCCTTGACACTGTTAGTATCCAACAACACAAATGTATTACATTGACTATCAACATGCAAACATGCTCCACTACATTCTGTTTCAGTCAGTTTACTCCTCCATTTCTCATTCAAGTCTCGAAAAATATGTCAGCAATCACGTTTTCTTATCCTGCCACAAGCACAATTTTCTAATTGAATGGCTGTAACAACAAGCCCCTTTTCAACAGTCTGCAATTTTTATCCTTAAATTTCTCCACAAACTTCAATGGGTTATGATCAGTGTATATGACTGCCTCAGACACCTTACTGGCACCATGAATATTTACATGTTATAACACCAAAACCAAGCACAAAGTCTCCTTTCAAATGTTGAATGTTTCTGCTGATGAATGTTCAATATTCTGGAGAAATATCCTATACGTCTTCCTACTTTATTGTCGTCTCCCTGTAAGAGCACTGACAGCCACATCGCTCGCAATAAAAAGACAGAAGAGAGGGGACCAAATTGAGGTGTACAAGATAATGCGAGGCATAGATAGAGTTGATAGCCAGAAACTTTTTCCCAGGGCAGCAATTGTGAACACGAGGGGTCATAGTTTTAAGCTGTTTGCCGGACAGTATAGAGGGGATGTCAGAGGCGGGTTCTTTACATCGAGAGTTGTGAGAGCATGGAATGCGTTGCCAGCAGCAGTTGTGGAAGCGAGGTCATTGGGGATATTTAAGAGACTGCTGGACATACATATGATCACAGAAATTTGAGGGTTCATAAAATAGATATACCGTACATAAGGATCAATGGTCGGCACAAAACCATGGGCTGAAGGGCCTGTTCTGTGCTGTACTGTTCTATGTTGTATGTTCAATCGATAAACACCTTGAATGTTGTTGCATAATGAGATGTGGCTAATACTCGGGCAGTGGTTAACGCAGGTTTCCTTACCACTAAATGACCTCCTACTGGTAATTCATGTGCTCTCCACAACACTTCTTTTTTAATAACCCACGCGCAATCCAAATTATTGAAATTCTGCCATTTCTCGTCTCCCTGAATACGGGATGATCGCTATTTCCTTATTAAGACATCATTTTTAAGACAGTAACATGTACTAATATACTTATATTTTTCTTCTGTGCAGATTCTTTGATACAACTGCTTCCTTCAGGTTTTCGTCTTTCTGTTGTAACTCAGTTAATTTGTCGGAGCTAAAAATATCCACTTTGCACTCCCCCCGTTCTTGTTTGTCTCAACCATTCGATCAAACATGGTCTCTGATAATTCTACTTCATATTCCTTATCGGTGATCTTTGATTTCTCCTCCTGTTTCAACTGGTGAGTTTGTGACCTTGTTATCACACAGTCAGGAAAAGTCCCAGGGTACACTCCCTGTCATACCTCAGTTTCCTGATTTTCCACTGGCTTTTCAACCAAAGTAGCCAGCATTCCTACCTGTGATCCAACCAGATCATTACCAAGTACAAAATGGATTTCTGGAACCAAGACTTTCTCCAGTACTCCTACCACCACTTCTCCAATTTTCACTGGACACTCTAACCTCACTCTCCATAATGAAGCACTTCTCCTCTCACTATGAATTCCACATCCTCGCACCTTTTCTGGTAATTATCTTTCTGAGTTCCGCATCTCCTCATCTCTCTACATCAAATATTGAGATGATCCTTTGTCTCTTAATATTATACATTTTGTACCTGCTGCTCCTGGCCTATGAAACTTAACCATACCTTCACAAGTAAGTGATTTAAGAAGATCTGGCACTTCGTTTTCAACCAACCTCTGACCAACTTGGATATTCAAGGTTTGTGCGAAGATTTGTAGCTCGGGTGCTCGTTGTTGTGGTTCAGATCGCCGAGCTGGAAGTTTATGTTGCAAACGTTTCGTCCCCTGGCTAGGCGACATCATCAGTGCTTGGACCCTCCTGTGAAACGCTTCTTTAATGTTTCTTCCGGTATTTATAGTGCATATTCTGGTGCAGGTTTTTAGCCTCCACTGTGCTTCCCTTTACCACTTCAACAAAATTCACTGGCTTTTCGTGTTTTCTGACATATGGCTCCCCAGCGCTTTTTCAAACCCACCAACATTGTGATTTCATGTGGCCTACATTATTGGAGAGCCTTTTAACTTCTCTTTCCCCTTCATGGGTTTCCTTTTTACCCTCTGGTAAGCTATCCTTATAATCTTCACTGACATCTACTTTTCCCTTTCCACCTGATAATTTCTCTCTTCCCCAACTTTCTATCCCTCACGGATGGAAATTGATATTGGAAGCCAAACTTTGATTTATGAACCAACTTATAATCATCAACCATTTCAGCTGCTAATCTTGCTGTTTTAACTCTCTGTTCTTCCACATAAGTTCTCAATACCTCAGGAAGTGAATTTTTGAAATCCTCCGAGATAATCATCTCTCTAGGAGCGTCATAAGTTTGATCTGTTTTTTAATGCGTTCATCTACTTTTCAAAATTAATTCGTTTGATTCTTTCAAACCTAACGGATGTTGGGCCAGGGTCCCTCCTTAGATTCCTGAAACATTGTCTGTCGGCTTCTGGCACAAGCTCATATGCACTTAAGATGACTTTCTTCATCTCCTCATACGCCCCAGATACCTCCTCTGATAGGGATGCAAATACCTCACTTGCCCTACCTACCAATTTTGTTTGGATCAAAAGAACTCACATGGTCATTGACAATTTCATTTGTTTAGCCACTTTCTCAAATGAAATGGCAACGTTTTCTACATCCTTCTCAAACAATGTAAGCAATGCTTGGAGAGATTTAAACAGATCCCCATCAGGCCATTGGCTTTCTGGGTTTATTCATCATCACTATCTTCCTCACTAATCCGACCTTGAACTCCATCCTTTTAAACCAATTTTCTGTTTAACTGCCAACTTCTGAAGTTCAAACCCACTCTCCTTTTCCCTGTCTTCTCTGACTTCTTGCTCTTTCATCCTCTCTTTTTCCCTTTCTTCTGCCAGGACGTTCCTCTCCTTTTCCTTTTGCGCTGCCAAAGAGATTCTTTCTTTTTCTCTTTCCTCTGCTTTTAACCGTAATTCAAACTATTTCAGTTCCTTTTCGCATTCAAATTGCTTCACCTGCAATTGAATTCGAGCCATTTCCAAAGGTTCTGGTTGCAATTCCAGCAAACGTAAATGCTGAGCTATTGGTGCAATGTCCTCTCCTGTTCCCACAGACAAAGACAACCCCAACTCCAGCTTGCATTCTAATCCTTGCTTTGGCTTGCTCACCTTTGGAAACAACCCCAAAGTCTCTTCTTCCAACCCCAGGAAACTCTTGTGACTAGAAGAGCCATTACTACACCAAGCATTGTTTAAACCAACCGAATTCAACAGCCAGAACAAAAGAAACCAACACCTATCACTTGGCGTCTTTGAGTCCAACAACCTGAACCCAAAGTGGAATTAGAATACCATAGAATATACCATAGAATCCCTATAGTGCGGAATCAGGCCAATTTGCCCAACAAGTCCACATCGACCTTCTGAAGAATATCCCACCCAGAACAATCCCTCTATCCTATCACACGGTATTTTCCTACACATCCCTGCAAACTGTGGGTAATTTAGTATGGCCAATTCACCCTAACCTGCACACCAAAAGCGAAGTAGCCTGATGGAACCCAGGAAAACACAGGGAGAATGCGCAAACTCTACCAGACAGTCGCCCGAGGCTGGAACCGAACCCAGGTCCCTGGCGCAGTGAGGCAGCCGTGCTAACCACTTTGGAATTCTTCAATCAATCCCAACAAGAGGTCCCAATCTGTTATGGACCAGGCCAGACCCCTCAAGACATTTTAACTATTCAAAAACCTTACCGTCCCCATATAGTAACGATTGCTAAATTACTGTTCCAGTACAATGACATCCCATAACACACCCCTTGGTAAAAAGGTAAATTCAAACACGGATTCTTACAGTCAGCGGGGAGCAGCATGAACAGAGATTTCAGAAGAGGTCGGAGGAATTCCTTACTGAAGTTTGTACCTCCTCTGGACTCACACATCTTGCGACTGCTACAGTTAAAAACAAACTAGAAAACACCTGAACTTGGAGAACTGGCCACTCCCCTTCCATTGTTCAAAAAAACACTTCCTAGTCTCCTCAACATGTCTGCCTTTACAACCTCTCTTCAAGAAAGTCCAGGACAAATTAATGTTTTAGAAGTGACAGCATCATCACAGGGGTTTTCCAATTGTTTTGTTATTCAATATTCTGCTTTATTTTTTTCAGCTTTCAACTGTAGGGTTTAAGTAAATCTTGTTTTGTTTAAAGTCGCGTGGCTTGACCATTCGTGTTATGAAGTTGACGGCCTATACTGTACTTTTAAGAAAGAGTGAAAGCTGACAAAACTGTGATGTCACAGATTGTACTGGACAATTTGAAGACGCAACATTTGAGCTGTAACTTAGATAATGAGTTGTTTTCACAGCAGTTCAAATTGATCGAAAAAGGTTAAATTATACCCAAGATACTAAAACACAATTGAATTTGAATTTTACTGTTTTGACAACTTTGAACCAATGAGCCAATCCAATGTTTTGGGGTGAACAACTCAGGCATTTTTGGCATTAACCAGAGAAAGAGCACCTTCTGCCTTCAACAGGCTGCCCACAAACCCACTCTTTGAAAGGTACCTTTTTCATATGAAGCGTCTCTGCAGCAGAAGACCGATGACGACCCAGGGAGATGTACAGAGGAAGTTCAACATCTGAAGACAACAACCATGGTCTGGTTTTGAAAATCAATTTGCTCTAAATTTAATACAGGCTTTATCAGATCAGTACATTGTTATAGAGTGGGAGGTAGATAACAAATCTACAAGGAGGTTGAGATTTGTAAACAGTTGTTGTTTAATGTTCTCTTTTCGAGTTAAAGAATAAAATTGTTATTTTTCGCTTTAAATAATGGAATATGGGTACTCCTCTGTCCCTCATACTTAAACAGATTATGAGACAAGGTGAGTTTTTCTGTGTGTTTGGATTAATTAGCAGAAGAGTTTACCACGTGTCGTAACAGCCGCATCACACCTGGAATACCCACTTCCCATCTGCCTTTACAATCAGAGAAAAGATAGGGTCACGGCTACATGCTTAAAATATTTTGAGGGCGGTCTGGCCTGGTCCATAATAACACTCTCTAAAAACATTTGAGTGTTGCATAGAAAGTGACACAATCAGCAGAATTTACAATCCCTCTGGATGTGTCAATGGTTGTGAAGTTTCACCTCTTTATCTCATACATTTCTTCCTTCAGACTGAACATAAAGATTAAACCAAAGGGGCGTTTAACCTCTCCCTGAATTTTGTTCATTTCTATCCATTGGGGATGTTTCCTTCCCTTCCAGGATTTTCTGTTCCATTCCAAGATATAAAATTGTTTGCGATGTGGACCATATTCAGTGCCTGTCATTTGTGCTTCATTTCACTTTGTCATTCCTCCCAGATGGACTAGACCCCAGAGATCTGAAGGAGAGAACTGAGGAGATTGTGGAGGCATTGCTGGCGATTTTGCAGGAATCACTGGAGTCATGGAGGGTCGCAGAGGACTGGAAAATGACTAAAATGACAGCCTTCTTTCAGAAAGGATAGAGACAAAGCACAGGAATCTACAGGCTTTTTCACCTGACCTTGATTATTGGTCAGATTTTAGAGTCTACTATCAACCATAGACCCACAGATATGATACAGCGCAGAACACGTCCGTTGGGCCCATTTTGTTTGTACTGATCCAAAGAGACTCAGCTCGCCTTTCTAATCCCATCTTCCTGCACACGTCCCATAGCCCGGCGGTTTACATCACCTACAGTGCAGATTCAGGTACTTTTAATAAGAGTTTAGGGGCTTTGTCTCCAACACCAACTCAGACAGTGAACTCCAGACACCCACCACCTCCTCCGTAAAAATGCTTTCCTCTCCATAAGACCATACGACATAGGAGCAGAAATTAGGCCACTCGGCACCATGAGTCTGCTCCGCTATTCAATCATGGCTGATAAGTTTCTCAACCCCATTCTCCCTCTTTCTCCTTGTATCATTGATCCAGTTGCCAATCAAGAGCCTATCTATCTCAGTCTCAAGTATACTCAATGACCTGGCCCCCACAACCATCTGAGGCAATGAATTCCATCGATTTCCACTCTCTGGCTGAAGAGGTTTCTCCTTATCTGAGTTCTGAAAGGGGCTTCCCTTTACTCGAAGGCTACATTCTTGTGTCCTCGTCCCTCTTACCAATGGAAACATCTTCCCAACATCCACTCTGTTCAGGCCGTTCAGTATTCTGTAAGTTTCAATTAGATCCTCCCTCATCCTTCTAAATTCTATGGAGTACAGACCCAGAGTCCTCAAACATTCCTCGCATGTTAAGCCTTACATCTCTGGGAGAATTATTGTGAACATCCTCTGAACACGCTGCAGGGCAATACATCCTTCCTGAGACATGAGGCCCAAATCTGCCCACAATTCTCCAACTGTGGCCTGACCAGAGCTTTCTAAAGCCTCAGAAATACTTCCCTGCTTGTATATTCTCGTGCTCTCGAATTAAATGCCAACATTGTATTTGCCTTCCTAACTACTCACTCAACCTGCAAGTTTACCTTGAGAGAATTCGGGATTAGAACTCCTAATTCTCTTTGCACTTCAGACTTCTGAATTTTTTTCCCATTCAAAAAGTAATCCATGCCTCTATTCATCCCACAAAATGCATGATCTCACTCCTTCCCACGTTGTAGTCCATCTGCCACTTCTTTGCCCAATCTCCTAACCTGTCAAAATCCTTCTGCAGCCTCTCCCTTTGGATCATCCCCTCTCGTCTTTCTGCCAGTTAGTTGAATCTGTGAGCCCCTTGGTTTGAACTCTCTGCCAAGGGAAACGGGTTCCTCCTTTCTACTCCATCTCTACTGTTCACAGTTTTGTCCACATGGATATTAAGGATAAGATTGTCGAGTAATTGGAAGTGCATGGTGAAATAGGGCTGTGTCAGCACAGCTTCATCAAGGGGAGGTCATGCTGGACAAACCTTGTTGATGTCTTTGAGGAAATAATGAGCACAGACTGTTTATCATGCACTCATACGGGTATCAAGCTCCATTTGAACTGGACGGTCATTAGAACCTAATGCTTATTTTGATTGGTTCTGATTTGGATGTTGCTAATCAATTTACCTGTTCCAAACCAGATGTAGATAGTGTTTCCAGGGTGTTCACTCTCCTGGATACTACCCTATGAGTTATCTTACTCAATTCAAACCCAGAGGGATTATTTTGCTTTCTCAAAACTGCACTCCAACAGCAATTACAATGGCTTTCCAGCTCACATCCAAAAGAAAATGTTAACCATTTGTTTGAGGCTTGGCTTTGTTATGGGGTTTTGCTGTGGGCTGACATAGAGTCCCTCCGTTCAGGATGTGTCCTTCAAAATTTCTTCCGAGACATTCCGCATGCAAGAGATGGGCTGCAGTCCAGTCGAAACCACCTGTACCCATGGCTGCGTGGGAGGAACTGGACCCAGTGGGAAAACGCCCCAGGAGAGGCTGCAAGATCAATAACAGGCCCACATCCACACACTCAGAGGGCGTGGGATGTAGTGATTATACCGAGGTCAGGCACTGGGCCTTGTAAACTATGAATCTCCTGATTGTGGCTGTTATCTTAGTCCAGTCAGGAAGCCCAAGTACAAATGGTGACAAGTTTAATCGGAGGGTCACCACTGCTCGGGCAGGAGAAAGCTTGAGAGGAATTCTTCATGGTCCAACCATTCCTGCATACAGCACCGAGCTGTTCATAATGCATTGATGCATCAAGAACCACCTGCTGGAAAAGTCAATGGCATGACCCTAAAGGAAAGAAACGGGCCTCAAGTTGAGATGGGGAGAAGTGGAAAGGATGGGGAGTGTTGAGTACTCCGGGCTGTCGGCTGCCCAGGCGGAGGATGAGGTGTTGTTCATCGTATTTGCGGTTTGTTTCGTTGCGGCAATTGGGGAGGCCGAGGATAGTTATGTCAGAAAGAGGGTGGGAAGGGGAATTAAAATGGGCAGTGACTGGGAGGTCAAGTCAGTCCTTCCAGGCCCAGCTGCGATGCTCAGTGAACCATTCCCTAAGTTTACATTCGGTCTCCCCGATGTAGAGAAGACCACATCGGGAGCACTTAATGAAGTAAACTAGGTTGGAAGAGAGAGAGGTGAACCTCTGTCTCACCTGGAGGGACTATTTGGGGCCCTGGATGGAGGTAATAGTTGTGGTGTGCAGGTAGGTTTTGCATCTTTTCTGGTTGCAGGGGAAGGTCCCTGGGTGTTCGGGGGTTGGGGGTGGGGTGCTCGGTGGGGAGAGTGGCACAAACCATGGGACTGTCAAAGGGAACGGTCCTCGTAGAAGGCAGAGAGGGGTGGGGAGGGGAAGATGATGCAGGAGGTGGGGTCTAGTTGGATGTGGCAGAAGTGTTTAAGGATCACACAGCACTCTAGTTAATCACTGAATTGAATAGTCAGGGTTAAAGAAGGCAGTTACATCCCAGTGCCCAGTACAATGACCCTGGCAGATTCGCTGGAAAACTTAGAAGATAAAGACTGAATGGACGCAGTCAATATCAAGACAGAATTGAGGTGATATCTGGGCTTGAATCTGTTGTGTTGAAGTGGTCAGTGAGATTGTTGCAAGATTAAAATAATTTGTTTTCAATCATTACCATTTGAACTGTGTAATTGAAGCTCATTGCTAATAGAAATCCCCCAGTATCATCGAGAATTAGCTCACTGCGAAAATGTGTTTGCTCAGTTTTATTTCTTAATGACATTGAATAATGCTTCAAGCTGAACATCCCCATGGAGCTCCCATAGATGGATGTAAATCCATTGCTCCAAGAATATATTGGCTCAGATTTGAACACAGGGGTCTCTGCTGAGACAAGAAAGGACATGTCACACAATGACTCCTCTAAGGCGCATTATATTTAAAATATCTTACACAATCCTTGGGATTATTGGTCTCTCTGGAAAGTGCCTGTCATCATTTCGATTGGGTGATCATTATAATGAGCTGATCTCAGGTATTTACATTGCTCCTGACAGTGTCGTGTGCTGATCCAGTCATCAATATCGTCCAGCAATATTAATTTCTGGCATTATGTACCCTGAATAATCTCTACAGTTTGCTTCCAAAGTCTTAAGGGATAATAAAGCACTGGATTAGCGTTTTCATGTTATTGTGTTTAGTGTAACATTGCACTTTGTATTATTATCTGACAAACCCTCCGAATGGAGCTGAGATTTTGCATCGTGAATCCGACCAAGGTGGCTTGACACAGCTCAAGAGCAGGTGGTACTGGAACCGAGTTCTCCCAGTGTAGAGGTAGTGATTCTGCAACTGTGCCACAGCTACATTGGGCACTTCGTGTTGAACAAAGTTAAAAAACACAACACCACGTTATAGTCCAAACAGGATGATCTGGAAGTACTAGATTTCGGATAGCTGCTCCTTCATCAGGGAGCTGTGGAGCAGTATCATAAGACTCAGAATTTACAACAAAAGATCATAGTGTCATGCAACTGAAACGATATATTGAACAAGCCTAGATAGCTGTTCAGTCTTTCATCTTTTAGAATGAGCTGCGGGTTTTGCTTCATTAATATGTAAATCCCAGAACTTCTCTCAAGTCACATTCTAGAGATAACGTAAGGTTTTATTTAAAAAACCGTAACATCTCAGCTCAGACAATGCATGAAAGGTGTGAGGTTAGAGTCTGTCAGTATCCCAATCTTGAGCCAGACTGATTCTATTTCTAAAGCAGGAACTTATACAATCTTACATCGATTGACTGCCTGCATTGTCTGCTTGCAGATTGTGTGTTTTTAAAACAAAATAGAAGGATTTTTAACTTGGTCCACACAGGTCCAACAACACCAACTTCACATCATTGTTGAACTACACTCAGTGCCTGTTTACTGAATAAAATGGACTGGTTGATCCCAGTGAATGCACATTATTGTGATTACCTGTCAGTGTAGAAATGCACTCTTGTAGAATGTAGAAATGTAGAAAGGATTGTCAGCCAGAATGTATGACTGGAATTATCTGTCAGTGTGGAACTGCTCCCAGTGTGCATTGATGATCAGAGCTGTCTCCCTAAAGCTGGTTGTACAACGAGTCCTGGATCTGTTAGGCTACGACTGCACTCAGTGAGATTCACTAACTGGAATGGAATATCTGATCATGTTTCCAGATATTATTGAGATTGTATGTCAGTCTATAACTGCACTCAGTGTGTGATCCCAATGAACACGTACCCCCGGCATTGTCTGTTGATGTGGAAGTGTACTCAATGTGTGTTTCTGACCTGAGTTGAATGTCTAGTGACTCCATGTTCCTGGGGTTATCCATCAGTGTGGCAATGCACTGCGTGTCACGTAATGGCCAGAACTGAAGTCCGAATGTCAGTGAACATTCAGTCCTGGGATTATCCATAATGGGCGAACTACATTCGGTTTTGGGTGTGACAGGACTGAAACACCTTATTCCAGTGGACATGTACTACTCAGATTATTTGTCAGTCTATAACTGCAGTGTTAATAACTGGATTGGAATACACAGTCGGTACAACATACTCCATCTCATGTCCATATTTCATTTTAAAAGGACACACTTCAATGGACTAATTTAAAGCAACTGTAATTGAAAACGATATCAAGGGAAGTTCTTTATCTCAATCATGAAGACAAGATATACAATAAACTCTAATCATGATCTTACAAAATTGATCCATCATTGTAATACAACTTGAATATTTAGGTGACGAGCAGATGACACACATTGTCTTATTCCCAATCCATGCAACACATCTTTGAGCATTTGTGGCACAAATATTTCATTGTTAACTTCAGCAACAAGCTCATAACCATTGAATTCTGACTTTGAAAGAGTTTCATATGAGTTTCAAAAGAGGTTACATAATATTCGACTTCATCCTTTATAAAGGTAGGTAATAAGTTCACATTTAAGCTCCAGTTAAATAAAATCATTCATCAGAAAAAGAACATTCCTCATGCTTTTATTTCTTCTTTCCTTCTTTAATTTGTTTTTGCCAGATCCTATTCTCTATATTCTTTACCTCCTTCGAGTTTAAGACTCTACAATCTCATTTTTCATAAAACACTAATGCTCTATATCCTCTGTTTTATTTCAAGTTTCCTGAACTTTTACATTTCGACAGTGGAGCTGAGTGCGACCAGCTGTATTGCACTCTGGGAAGGTGAGTAAAGGCTATAATACATACCTCTGGGATATTGGACCCACATTTGACAGTGGAGCTGAGTGGGAGCAGTCGAATTGCACTCCCAGAAGGTGAGTAAAGGCTATAATACATACCGCTGGGATATTAGACTGTCATTGCACAGTGAAGCTGAGTGGGAGCAGCTGAACTGTGCTCTGTGAAGGTGAGTAAAGGCGATAAATACATACCGCTGGGACATTGGACTGTCATTTGACAGTGAAGCTGAGTGCGACCAGCCGAATTGCACTCTGGGAAGGTGAGTAAAGGCTATAATACATACCTCTGGGATATTGGACCCTCATTTGACAGTGGAGCTGAGTGGGAGCAGCTTAATTGCATTCTGGGAAGGTGATTGAACTGGCAATGACTAAACCCGCGACACTCGACATGAAGTGTCTGCCCCACGCCCTCCGAATCTAACCAAAAACGATGTGGTGTGTTAGTCATGCGAGATTTTCTTTGTCGTTTTTCCCATGTGCGATAAGTAGTGTGAATTGGACATCTTTTCTTAAAATCGTTTTCATTTATCAATTATTTGACACTTTGATTGGACTAAGTTAAGCTTATGAGTAAAAAATGGCAGGAAATCCCCGAGCCATGTTATTATCCTCTTGCTCGATGTGGGAGCTCAGGGACGCGGCTGATGTCACTGACTCCTGCACGCACAGGAAATGTGTCCAGCTGCAGCTCTTGTTAGACCGCATGACTGCTCTCGAGCTGTGAATGGACTCACTTTGGAGCATCCATGATGCTGAGGAGCTCGGGGATAGCACGTTTCACGAATTGGTCACACCGCAGATTAGGATTCCTGAGGGAGAAAGGGAATGGGCGACTAAAATGCAGAGAAAAAGCAGGAAGGCAGTGCAGGTGTCCCTTGAGGTCATCTTCTTCCAAAACAGGTAGATGGCCTTGGATCCTGTTGGGAGAGTTGGCTCACCAGGGGACGGCATCAGTAGCCACATTCATAGCACCATGGTTGGCTCTGTTGTACTGAAGGGTGGGAAAAAGAGTAGAAGGGCTCTAATCATAGGAGGTTCAATAGTAAGGGGAGTAGATAGGCAGTTCTGTGTTAAAAAATGAGACCGTAAAATAGTATGTTGTAGCCCAGGTGCACGGGTCAGGTTGTCTCAGATCGGCTACAGGACATTCTGAAGGGAAAGGGTGAACAGCTTGCTGATGTGGTGCATATAGGCATCAATGATAAAGGTACTAAATGAGATGAGGTTAAGGTGTTTGGGACAATGGGACCGGGGGAGGCGGGACGATGACAAATCGGACAGTGGACACCTGGGTCGGACTGGAATCAATGTCCTTGGGGTGCTTTTGTTGATGCTGTTGGGGAGTGTTTAACCTCATGTGGTGGGGGATGGGAACAAAATGAGGAGGTTAGTGGACAATAAGGAAGGAGTAACTAAAGCCTGTAAGGAACTAGATAATGATGTCAGCGTGACTAAAGGGAAGAGTAGGCAGGGAGCAGATGATGAGCTGAGGTGCATTTGTTTTAATGTAAGATGTGTGGTAGGTAAGACAGATTAATTTAGGGCTTGGATTAGTACCTGGGAGCATGATGTCATTGCTATGACTGAGACTTGTTTGAGGGAAAGGCAAAATTGGGAACAAAGTATCACAGGACATAGATACTTAAGGGGGGATAGAGAGGGAGGTGAAAGGGGTGAAGGAGCTGCATTGCAGGTCAGAGGGGATATCACAGCTGTGCTGAAGAAGGGCACTGTGGAGGACTCTAGCAGTGAGGCAATATGGGCAGAACTCAGAAATAGAAGGGTGCGGTAACAATGTTGGCGCTGTACTAAAGGCCTCCCGACAGTGAGCTTGAGATAGAGGTGCTAATATGTAAACAGATTCTGGAAAGCTCTAGGAATAACAGGGTGGTAGTGATGGGAGATTTAAATTTTCCCAACATTGACTGGGATTCACTGAGAGGATTAGATGGAGCAGAATTTGTAAGGGGCATCCAGGAGGGTTTGGAAGAGCAGTATGGATATAGTCCAACTCGGGAAGGGGCCACACTGGACCTGCTGTAGGGGGATGAGCACGGCCAGGTGGTTGAAGTTTCAGCAGGGGATTACTTTTGGAATCGTGGTCACAATTCCGTAAGTTTTAGAATACTCATGGACAAAGATGAGAGGAGGCCTAAACAAAGAGTTTTAAATTGGGGAAAGGCCGACAATAGCAAAATTCGGGAGGAGCTGGGGAATGTGAATTGGGAGTAGCTGTTTGAGGCTGAATCCCCATTTACTATGTGGGAGACTTTTAAAGAGAGGTTGATTGCAGTGTAATGTCCCTGCAAAAATGAGGGATAGGAATGGCAAGATTCGGGAACCACGGATGACAGATGAATCTGTAAGAATTGCTAAGAGGAGAAAGGAAGCATGCATAAGGTCCAAGTGATTGAAAACAGATGAAGCTTTGGAAGCATACTGGGAAAGTAGGGCAAATCTGAAATGAAGAATGAAGAGGGCAAAATGGGGTCATGAAATATCATTAGCAAAGAGGGTTAAGGAAAATTCCAAAGCCTTTTATTCGTATATAAGGAGCAAGAGGGTAACTAGAAAAAGGGTCAACCCACTCAGGAGCAAAGGAGTAAAGTTATGTGTGGTGTCAGACAAAAGGGGTGCTATTCTTAATGAGTACTTTGCATTGGTATTCACCGATGAGAGGGATATGACAGATGTTAAGGTTAAGGATAGATGTTTGATTACTCGAGGTCAATTCAGCATAAGGAGAGAGGACGTTTTGGGTATTCTAAAGGGCATTAAGGTGAACAAGTCCCCAGGTCCGGATGGGATCTATCCCAGGTTACTGAGGGAAGCAAGAGGTAAAATAGCTGCGACCAGAACAGATACATTTACTGCATCCTTGATCACGGGTGAGGTCCCAGATGCTTGGTCATGTTGTCCCCTTGTGTAAGAGGGGTAGCAAGGATAATCCAGGTAATTATAAAGCCGAACATCAGTGGGAGGAAAGCTGCTGGGGAAGATACTGAGGGATTGGAATCTCTTTACATTTGGAAGAAAATGGGCTCATCAGTTATATTCAGCATGGTTCTGTGCAGGGAAGGTCACGTCTTACCAACTGAATACAATTCTTTGAGAATTCTTTGACAAAGCTGATTCATGAGGTTAGACCTGTAGATGTCATGGGCATGGTCTTCAGTAAGGTATTTGATGAGGTTCCCCATGGTAGGCTGATGGAGAAAGTGAAGTCGCATGGGGTTCAGGGTGTACTGGCTAGATACATACAGCACTGGATGGCCAACTGGAGACACAGAGTAGTAGTGGAAGGGAGTTTCTCAAAATGGCGACCTGTGACCAGTGGTGTTCCACAGGAATCTGTGCTGAGACCACTTTTGTTTGTGATATACATAAATGATCTAGAAGGTGTAGGTGGTCTGATTAACAAGTTTGCAGATGACACTAAGATTGGTGGAGTAGCAGATAGTGAAGGGGACTGTCCGATAATGCAGAAGATGATAGATAGATTGGAGAGTTGACCGGAGAAATGGCAGATATAGTTCAATCTGGGCAAATGCGAGGTGATGCATATTGGAAGATCCAATTCGAGACAGTAACTGGAAATGCCCTGGGGAAAAATTGGCGTGCAGAGAGATTTGGATGTTCAGGTCCATTGTATCCTGAGAGGGTGCAGAGGAGGTTCAGCAGGATGTTGCCTGGTATGGAAGGTGTGAGCTTTGAAAAGAAGTTGATAGATTAGGATTATTTTCATTAGAAAGACAAAAGTTGGGGGGGGGGTGAAGGGGGAACCTGATTGAGGCCTACAAAGTCATGAGAGGTATAAGCAGGGTGGATAAGAAGAAGCTTTTCCCAAAGTGGGGAACTCAATTACCAGGAGTCACAATTCAAGGTGGGAGGGGAAAGTTTAAGGGAGGTATCCGTGGAAGGTGCTTTACACTGAGGGTGATGGGTGCCTGGAATGCGTTGCCAGCAGAGGTAGCAGGGGCGGGCATGATCGTGCCATGTAAGATATACCTAGACAGATAAATGAATGGGCAGGGAGCTGAGGGATGCGACAGTTTAATGTAGAGGATCTGGATCAGCGCAGGCTTAGAGGGCTGAAGGGCCTGTTCCTGTGCTGGAATGTGCTTTGCTCTTTGTTCTAACTCTGCGTTCCTTGCCATTGCAGTTTCTTCACTTCCTCTTCCCACTCAAGTCTTTTCATTTCTCTCTGTCTTTTTCTCCCAATTGAAGTCTCATCATATTAAAGATTATCTTAATAGGGTCTCACTGTGACATCTCAATTCCACGTTCCCCTCCTTCCACGTTCAAAAGTTTATTCATTTCTGTAAACATCTCCTCTGGACAAGATCCTACTTCCGTTTCTGTTTCCAGTTTAGCTGTTAATTGTCTCAGCTTAGTCTGAATGAAATAATTCAAATGTTCCACTATCATATATTCCACTCGCAGAATGCTCTTCACAATGTTCCAATTCATTTTAAAACCTCAACAACAAAATTCATCAGAACATAGCTGCTTCAATTTCAGAAACTCTTGGTACCTGTATTCATAAAAGTGACAACGATGAAGGGCTTATGCCCGAAACGTCAAATTTCCTGTTCCTTGGATGCTGCCTGACCTGCTGCGCATGAACCAGCAACACATTTTCAGCATGAGAGAATACAGGTCCAGAATTAATTCTGGCTCAATAGATAGCATCTTTCATTCATTTAATGAGCCAGTCCTTCACTGGAAGATCACAATATCAGACTGTGATATGGTTCTTTCTAATAAGTGGGCGGCACGGTGTCACAGTGGTTAGCACTGCTGCCTCACAGCACCTGAGACCTGGGTTCGATTCCTGACTCAGGCGACTGACTGTGTGGAGTTTGCACGTTCTCCCCGTGTCTGCGTGGCTTTTCTCCGCGTGCTCTGGTTTCCTCCCACAGTCACAAAGATGTGCAGGTCAGGTGAATTGGCCATGCTAAATTGCCCGTAGTGTTAGGTCAGGGGTCAATGTATGGGTATCGGTGGATTGCGAGTTGGTGGGTTGGTGTGGACTTGTTGGGCCGAAGGGCCTGTTTCCACACTGTAAGTAATCCAATCTAAAAAACAAGACAGATGTTTATTGCACAAAATAAATCAAACTAAAATAAAGCAAGTGATCAAAAGATAACAAAGACGAGCAGCCAAAAGCTACTGATCTGATCGTCAAACTCCAAAATAAATAATATTTACACATAAAAAAACACACAGACTTCACGTATACACAATACAGACTGAATTTTCATCATTAAGAAAAAAAACCTCTGTTACTCTGAACAACGTGTGCAACCTCACATGCATTTCATCATTTCAGAGCTGTCACATAGCCTTTCCAAGTCCCTCATAAGTTTTTTTCCTAACTTTGCATTGTGATCACATCACAGATTTCCATCTCCGGTCCAAGCCTGGAGAGTATCCAAATGCAAGCTGAGATAAGATTGGAAAACTGCTGAGATGTTTGATACAGAATGGTGGGCCTGATTCTGGGGTGGGACTGAAATCTGGCAGTCATGATGGAGAGGGGATTCTGTTGCAATTACTCACTGTGTGTATGATGTTCTCCCTGATTGTCCTAAAAGAGTTAAACCTATTAATAGTTTTTTGGCTTCATGGAATGGAATTTTATTTCAGCTGGAGTCCAAGATACGATGGGGGAACAGTAAAATCTGTGAATCACCAGTAAACTAGCCACATCCCACAGGTATTTCTGTGAAGCGAAACTCCTTCCATCCCTTTTTGTATGTGACATGTGGAATAATTGGTCAATAACTTCCAGTTTACGTTTCGAAATCTCTCTCCCCCACAGTTAATTAAGTTGTGAATATGATTCTTTCCCATGTAAAGTATGGCCTCTCCACCTGCACCACTTGCTATTAGGCTGCCATTTCAGCAATGGATCTGCTGTCTACTAACAGTAATACCATTCTGAAGCAAAGTATTCCTTTATATGCTTCGCGAGACTCTTTCCTGGATCTCATCCTTGGGTGTAGTTTTTTTGTATGCCTTGTGCTTTGTGATGAGAGACTCTTCTATCTGGTTCACTGTCTTCTTCTGTTTTGATCGATTTGTGGCCATTTGTTGCCAGAAGCTAAAAACAAAGTATTGTACTAAGGGAACTGCAAAGACGGCTCAAGCAACAACCTGCATTCTATTCTGCATCAAAAATGTGCCTATCTGCTTTAAATATGAACCTTAGTAAATAGTCAACAATGTGTCTTTGAAATGTGAGCAGAAGAAAGCTATTTGACTGAGGCAGGATGGAGAGGGTATGACATATTTAACTAACTTAGAACCCCTTTGCTCCCATTTGTATTAATTCTGTTCCACAGCATTCTGACAATCCAGCACATTTTAGTAGCGAGTCGAGTCCGTAAGGGACTGAGGCGTCCAAATAAAGGAGAGAACCACAGTGACCCCGCGTTAGAGAACAGAAGGAAGTTAATTATTTTACTCTTCGCTATTTCCGGCAGTTTTCTACTTCTTTCATACGTTCCAGCATCAGAAGAGATTATCTAACTGAAATGATCAAAATATGTAGAGACATTTCAATTAATTTGGGGAATGTTAGTTCTTGCACGAATGCCTTTATTTATTTGGTAACGCTATCCAAGTTCAGTCAGCTGATCAAGGACACTCTGAGGTTGCACCAATTGCTCAATTATTGAAGAAATAAAAAACAGAGAATCAGCTAAAATGTGGATTGTATGATTCCCAGTCTATAAATGTTCTATCAATCTGTGACCTGGAGGAAATACACTTTGGCAGTAAATGGGGAGTAGGTGAGTGAAAGCACACCCTGAAGGGCAGGACAGGAAACAGCATGGGTGATATACTTCCCCATATGATGGATTTTCATCAATTCGCATTGTCACCACTCACTTGGGAAAGTGTGCTGAGCCTTGTACCCCATGATACCGATGGTGGGGTTGGGATCATCACAAATATTAATCCTTTAATCAATGCACGCAAATTCTACAAACCTCCTGTCGGCTTGCATCAAGTTCACAGAAAATGCTGACACTTTCCCTGGTTTGGCAACAATTAATATTTATTGCAGATAAGTAAATGCTAATCACAAGCAAACAGCTATGAGGTGATAGCATATGGGTGTCCTGGTAACAGTCCATTTGGATCGTTAAAAAACCTGCACGCAGATGCAGAGCTGAAAATGTGTTGCCGGTTAAAGCACAGCAGGTCAGGCGGCATCCAAGGAAAAGGAAATTCGACGTAAAGGGCCTTCGTCAGGATGATGAAGACACAAGTTCACAAACTAAAAACAACATTGGTTTATTGGTGATGGGGAAAACAACCCTGTGAACCACAGTTTGGCAGCATCACTCCAAATGGCTTCACTAAGATGACCCTTTTGGCTGTTGGTGACATTTTGTCACGCAATGACTTTTTACCAGTCTCACTTCCTCTCAGAGTTACGGTTCCCTTTCGTCAACTTTGATGATTGGTAACTGCTTCAGGGCAGTGATCTGACAGCAAGTGATAGGAGGAAATAGATGGCTTTCTTCAGACTCCATGTATTTCAATGCACCACCTCACCCCTCCAGAGGTCCTCAGGGCTCGACTTGTATCGTTCACATCCACAAGCTATCAAGAAACCAACCATCGAGTTGCTTGAAGGCTCATAAACTTTGATATCTGAGAATGGTCAGGTTGCACAAACCAATCAGCGACTTGTTGAAGGCCAAATCCCATTCTCCATATACCTGCTGCCTGCCCGACTGAAAACCCCACCCCTTTTGTTCAAAGTAAGCAGCATGTGAACAGCACTTGCAATGAGTTTCGGGGACTTGCTTTTTTAAAAAAAAAATGTGTAACTACAAAAGAAATCTGGTCTTGTGAGGCATATCAAAATAACCTTTCCAGTGGAGAATTGGGAATGAATCTGTTTTCCATACTGCTTACCTTTGCTTCGAATGTACAGAATCAAATTGATCCAACCAGTTAGGAACTGACAGGAATGGTGATCTCCCGCTTGGACGAGTTTCAATCAAGTGATTCCCCAGCACGACATTTGAAATGTTCTAATCACTGAAAGGTAATCTGCCCATTCTTTCATTTTCCCTTAATGAGACCTTCAGATAGTAACTTATCTGCTGCTGTGGGCGTTTCTGTAAACACACAGATGTCATACACTTTTGGGGATTCATCCTCCTTTTTATT
The DNA here is from genome assembly GCF_020745735.1 of Hemiscyllium ocellatum. NCBI lineage: Eukaryota > Metazoa > Chordata > Chondrichthyes > Orectolobiformes > Hemiscylliidae > Hemiscyllium > Hemiscyllium ocellatum. The sequence goes on from NC_083453.1 coordinate 2,398,574, forward strand.
TGAAAAAAGTATTGTTGAGAGTGGCATTAATTTAGCGTTCCATATCTGATGTTTCCCATGTCACATTAAACTTCATCTAACTGTGTCGCATCAGTAAGTAGCCTTCTGCAAATGGAAACAAATCTCAATATGAAAACAGAGGACAGGTTATCACAATCATATATTTCCTTTCTTTGCCTTAGTACCTAATGTACCATTTCTCAATTAACTGTCAGATAAGTGCAACAAAATGGTCACCGACCTACATTACATCGCTGTGATCAGGAACTCCCTAACATTACCAGCACGATAATACACTTTCAATCTCATCCCCATGATCACTTCAAATCAGCAAATACCAGGATATTAATTTGGGGAATCTCGAGTAGCAGATATGAAGAAATATTATCTCTTATTCCTGCCCTATTCTGTTTCTGCCTTTCTGACAGGTTTTAGAGTTTGATGATACATAAAATATAGAACATGAAACGTAGAACAATACAGCACAGTACAGGCCCTTCAGCCTTTGATGCTGTGCCAACCTTTTATCTTACTCTCAGATCAAACTAACCCAAACAATCTTCATTTTACGATCTTCCATGTGCCGATCCAAAAGTCATTTGAATGTCCCTCATGTATTTGACTGGACTACCACTGCGGGCAGTGCATTCCACACACCTACCATTCTCTGAGTAAAGAACCTTCTTCTAATCACCTTAAAATTAAGACTCCTCACGACAGCGATTTCCATCCAGGGAAAATGTCTTTGGAATATCCACTCTATCTATAACTCTCATCACTTTGTATAACTCTACCAAGTCACCTCTTATCTTTCTTCGCACCAATGAGAAAAACCCTGTCCCCCTCAATTGCTTTTCATAAGACATGCCCTCCAGTCCAGGCAGAATCCTGGTAAATCTCCTCTGCAACCTCTGTCAAGCTTCACATCTGTGAAGAGGACGTTTTACACCTGAACCACACTGGGACCAACACCCTTGGAGGTAGGTTTGCTCGTGCAGTTGGGAGGAATTTAAACGAGCTGAAAATGTGTTGCTGGAAAAGCGCGGCAGGTCAGGCAGCATCCAAGGAGCAGGAGGGTCGACGTTTCGGGCATGAGCCCTTCTTCAGGAATGAGTAAAGTGTGTGCAGCAGGCTAAACTAAAATGTTGGGAGGAGGGACTTGGGGGAGGGGCGTTGGAAATGCGGCAGGTGGAAGGAGGTCAAGGTGAGGGTGATAGGCTGGAGTGGGGGTGGCGACGGAGAGGTCAGGAAGAATTTTGCAGGTTAGGTAGGCGGTGCTGTGTTCGAGGGATTTGAGTGAGACAAGATGGGGGGAGGGGAAATGAGGAATCTCGAGAAATCTGAGTTCATCTCTTGTGGTTGGAGGGTTCTTGGACGGAAGATAAGGTGCTCTTCCTCCAGCCGTCGTGTTGCTATGGTCTGGCGAGGGAGGAGTCCAAGGACCTGCATGTCCTTGGTGGGGTGGGAGGGGGAGTTGAAGTGTTGAGCCACGGGGTGGTTGGGTTGGTTGGTCCGGATGTCCCAGAGGTGTTCTCTGAAACATTCCACAAGTAGGCAGCCTGTCACCCCAATATAGAGGAGGCCACATCGGGTGCAGCGAATGCAGTAAATTATGTGTGTGGAGGTGCAGGTGAATTTGTGGCAGATATGGAAGGATCCCTTGGGGCCTTGGAGGGAAGTAAGGGGGCAGGTGTGGGTTGCAGGGGAAGGTGCCGGGAGGGGAGGTTGGGTTGGTGGGGGGTATGGACCTGATGAGGGAGTAACGGAGGGAGTGGTTTTTTCAGAATGCTGATAGGGGGGGGGAGGCAAATATATCTCTGGTGGTGGGGTCTGTTTGGAGGTAGCAGAAATGACGACGGATGATACGATGTATATGTAGGTTGGTGGGGTAGTAAGTGAGGACCAGTGGGGCTCTGTCCTGGTGGAGATTGGAGGGGCGGGGCTCAAGGGCAGAGGAGCGGGACGGGGAGGAGATGAGGTGGAGGGCATCGTGAATCATATCTGGGGGAAAAATTGTGGTCTTTGAAGAAGGAGCCCACCTGGGTTGTACGCTATTGGAACTGGTCCTCCTAGGAGCTGATGTGGTCGAGACGAAGGAATTGGGAGTATGGGTTGGCATTTTTACAGGGGTCAGGGTGGGAGGAGGTGTAGTCTAAGTAGCTGTGGGAGTCAGTCGGTTTATATTAAATGTCCGTGTTGATTCGGCCGCTCGAGATAAAAATGGAAAGGTCTAAGAAGGGGAGGGAGGAGTCTGAGACCGTTCAGGTAAATTTGAGGTTAGGGTGGAAGGTGTTGGTAAAGTGAATGAACTGTTCACCCTCCTCGTGGGAGCACAAGGCAGCGCCGATACAGTCATCGTTGTAGTGGAGGAAAGGGTGGGGGGTGGTGCCAGTGTAGCTGCGGAAAATGGACTGTTCCACATATCCTACGAAGAGGCAGGCTTAGCTGGGGCCCATACGGGTGACCATGGCTACTCCTTTGGTTGGGAGGAAGTGGGAGGATTGGAAAGACAAGTTTTTCAGGGTGAGGACCAGTTCAGTCAGTCAAAGGAGGATGTCAGTGGGAGGGTACTGGTTGGTACGGCAGGAAAGGAAGAAGCGGAGGGCTTTGAGCCCTTTGTGATGGGGGATGGAGGTGTATAGGGACTGGTTGTCCATGGTGAAGATAAGGCGTTGGGGTCCGGGGAAGCAAAAATCATGGAGGAGGTGAAGGACGTGGTTGGTGTCCTGAATGTAGGTGGGGAGTTCTTGGTCTGAGGGGGACAGGACCGTGTCGAAGTATGCAGAGATGGGTTCTGTAGGGGAGGAGCAGGCTGAGACAATGCCCCTCATTCCTGAAGAAGGGCTCATGACCGAAATGTCGAATCTCCTGCTCCTTGGATGCTGCCTGATCTCCAGCGCACTTCCAGCAACACATTTTCAGCTCTGATCTCAAGCATCTGCAGTCCTCACTTTCTCCTGGAATTTGAACGAGTCTGCAGGGGGATATTGATGAAATTGAGGCACATCATGCGACAGCAAAGGAAGTAAGTCAGAGTGAGTTTAGGCATGTTTAGTGACAAGAGCGTAAGGCAAGGCTTACTTCAACACGAGGAGCATCAGAGATCAGCCTGATGAGTTAAATGTGTGGATTGACCTATGAAATTATGATACTGTTGCCATCAAATAAACATGGTTGCGGGAAGGGCATGACAGACAATTAAACTTTCCGGAGCATGGAATCTTTAGGTGTGACAGGGAAGTGTTAAAAGGATGTAGGGGTGTAGCACAATTAATGAAGGAGTCATTTACTGCAAGAAGGAGAGAAGATATCTTAGATGGGTCCTCAAACGAGGCATTGTGGGTAGAACATTAGGAATGTTAAGAGGTAACCTACTTTATTGGGAGTGCATGACAGGCCCCCAACGAGTCAGTGGGAAATAAAGGAGTAAAAATATAGACAGTCCACACAAATGTGTAAGAATAATAATCGGATAATTGGACAAGGGGATTTCAACTTTTCCAACAGAAATTAGGATAGTCATCCTGTGAAGGGTTTAGAAGGGGCAGATTTCTTGAAATGCATTTGGGGAGATTTTTCACATCAACACACAGAAGGCCCAACATAGGACTGTGCATTATTGGGTCTGGTTCTTGGAAAAGAATCTGGCCCATGGTATGGTTCAAATTTATTGTGGTCAAAGAAAATGATGACATGCAAAAAAAAATGCATTGGACTGGGGGAATGCAGAGTTTATTAAAATAAAGGAAAATTGGCAATCGTAGACTGGGAACAGCTCCTTGTAGGTAAGTCTATAGCAAAAGGAGCTGGGGAGATTGAGGGCCCAACGTGACCCTTTAGAGGGAAATACAGCAGCAGTACATTCACGGAACCGTGGATGTCTCAGACAATTCAGGACTGGATGAGGAAGACAAGAAAGGCTTTGAGTAAGTCCAAAAGGAGGAATTCAGATGTGGCCCGAGGGGAATACAGGAAGTACAAGAGGGAATTAAAAACAAAAGAAGATGGAAGACTAAGAAGGGACATGAGAAAAGATTTGCAGACAGAATTATGGAGAAACCTAAGGTATTTTTGAAATACAAGAAAGGGAAGAGATTAACCAGGGAAAGCGGGCAGTCCATTAGGGACCAAGGGGGCAACCTGTGTGTGAAGCCACAGGATATCAGACGGGTATCGAAAAAATACTTCTCTTCGGGTTTCACTTTGGAAAATTTGATCGTAGGAATGGAATTTCTGGAACAGGGATTGTGAGGAACTTGCGTAGTTTTAGAGAGGAAATAGGGAGGTATTGTCACATCTGTCGGGCTTGAAAACAGACAAATCCCCTGACCCAGATGACTTGCATCACAGGCTGCAGTGGGGAGCGGAAAGGGGATGGGGAATGTGAGGAAGGATATTGCAGGGAATCTGACACAAATTTCTAACTCATCTGTTGCCAAAGGGGAGGTGCTAGAGAAGTAGAGGATGGAAGATGTGGTTTCACGTTTCAAGAGGGGTGGGAGAGATGAACCTGGAAATTACAGACTGGTAAGTCTGACAGCAGTGGGAGGGAAGATGTTGGAGGAAGATCTGAAGGTTAGGAGGTTATTTGAGGACTGGAGGCTGATATCCAGTGGTATACCAGAATGATCAGTGCGAAGAGCCTCATGTAGGTTATATTCAGAAATGATATGGATGGAAATGTGGGGAGAATGTGAAGCAGCTTTGAAGATGACACCAAGATTGGTGGGGTGGTTAAGAGTGAGTGAATTTGACAGAATGATTTTACCAACTGGGTGTCTGTTGAGTTGGGATGACTCGATCAGCCATGTTCAGTCACAGTGTAACAGCAGAAAACAAGCCCCCCATTGATTTCGGCAAATTCAACAATTTCAGACATTTTTAATTGACCTGCACAGTGATGTGCGAAACACACGGGGGACATATTGACCATCTGTCAGTATTTCATATTTGAAATGACTTGTGAATGAATGTATGTTGATTCCCAGTGCAATGTTTCCATCTTGTCTGGGACACTGTCCTTGCTCCATGGTGGTATTTGACCAGCGATTTCGTGCACATTCATATTATTTCCAGTGAGGCACTATATCAAAATCCTTCTGATAATCCAAATGCATCACATCCACTGCTTCACCACGTCAACTCTGCCAGTAACATCTTCAGGAAACTCTGTCAGTTCCCTCCCCTTCGCAATTCTGTGCTGCCTCTGCTGAGAGAGAGAATGGTTTTCTACTTATAAAATAATTGCTTGCACTGGAATATATTAGTCACCTTCCCAACGACTGAGGTCTGATTAACAGATCGGCCACAGCTATTTTTATTGTCCAACCTTTCTTCAGCAATGATGGAGCATTTTCAAAATGCTAAAGAACTGTCCGCATTGAAATATCGATATACTTTTAACTGTGATGATCAAGGTACGTGATGAAAATCTTCATGTAATAATCACTCTCTCTGCACAAATCTTTTTCACCTCTCCCAGGCAAAAGCTGATAGGTCCCCTCAATATGTTAACTTGCAGCCTCATGAATTTCTCCCATATCAATTCTCTATAACATTGAATTTTTTCAGTTCCACACTTCACTGGATCATTGAATCGTGTTTGGTTTGGGGAGATTTCCTCTGTCTTTCACTTTTAAGTCAAAGTACTTATTTCGCTTCTTTACCATTTCTCTCTTTCCAATCATGAATGTCTGTCTCTTCACAGAATTGACCCACATTAGTCTTTCTTCATCTGTTTTGCTGAACATTGTGCAACCATCAGCGAACATCCACCCTATCGACATGATGGTGCACGCAGTGGAAAATGGTTCAGCCTGAGGAAATCTTGCAGAGATGTCCTGGAGCTGAGTTGCCCATTCCCCAAACAACTACAACCATCTTCCATTATCTTCCATCAGGCTCCGAACAGAGGAGAGATTGCCCCCTGATTCACATTGACTCCAGATTTGTGGTGGTTCTTTTCCTACAAATTACCAACTGTCTCCTTGATGTCAAAGACAATCACTCCTACCTGTTCTCCAGTGTTTGCAATTTGCAATAATAACAGGATGTCATATCATGATAATCCTTTTCATAGACTGGAACATGACAATTTCCACCTTAATAAATTCATAACCTCAGTGATAGAGGAGAAGGAAATCTGCTGTCTGGTTAGAATTAATGCAGTGAGTAAAGCTAAGTGTACCTCATGAACCAAGATCATATAAGGTTTAAACCCTTGAAGCTTCAGAATAGTGGGTACACAGTTAACAGAGAGCCGTGGCAGAAATATATTAATTTGTGAGTGGCCAGCAGAGTGGAATGTGCAGCTTGTCACAGGTGGGGAGTCCTGGACATTGTCAGTGTCCGAGATGACCACATGCGCAGGAGGTGTTCCCAGCTGCAGAAGCTGGAGTTCTGGGTCTCGGAGCTTGAGCAGCAGTTGGAGACACTGTGGCACATCCACAAGGCTGAGAGTGACCTGGACAGCACATTCAGAGAGGTGGTCACACTGCAGCTCAAGGGACTAGAGGGAAGAAGGGAATGGGTGACCACCATACAGTCCATAAAAAACAAGCAGGTTGTGCAGGAGTCCCCTGGGGTCCCACGTCCTAACCGGTATTCCATTTTGGAAGCTAATGTGAGTGTTGGTACGTCAGAGGAATGCAGTCAGAGCCAAGCTTCTGGCACCACAAGCAGCTTGACTGTACAGAGGGAGGAATAAAGGAAGCGGATTAATAATAGTGGATTCTCTAGTCAGGAGAGCAGATATCTGCACCCAGAGATGTGATTCCAGGATGGTGTGTTGTTTTCCTCGTGCCAGAGTCAGGGATGTCAAATAACGGCTGCAGCGCATCCTGAAAGGAGTGGGTGATGTGCGAGAGGGCGGGCAGAATATTGGTGCCAATGATCTGTGCAAAGTGAGGAATGACATGTAACATCAAGAATTCTGGGGATGAGGCAGGAGATTAAAATGCATGACCTCAACAATTGTAATCTTGGGATTATTACCGCTGCAACGTACCAGTGAGTATCCAAATAGGAAAATAGGACAGATGGACACATTGCTCGTGATTTCACGAAAGCGGGAGTGTTTTAGATTCCTGGATCACTGGGACCATTTTTGGGGAAGGCGGGTTTGCTCGTGGTGTTGGGAGGAATTTAAACGAGTCTGGCAGGAGGAGGGGACACAGAACATTGATGAAATAGAGACTCATCATGCTACAGCAAAGGAAGCAAGTCAGAGTGAGTTCAGCTACGTTTAGTGTCAAGAGAGTCAGGCAAGGCTAGATGGTCTTTACTTTAATATGAGGTGTGTAAAAAGTCAGATTGATGTGTTATTGGTGTGGATTGATGCATGGAAGTACGATGTTGCTACCATCACAGAAACATGGTTAAGGGAAGGGCTGGCTTGGCAACTCAACATTCCCGGGTACAGGATCTTAAGGCGAGACAGAGGAGGGTGTACAAAGGATGGTGGTGAAACACTATTAATGAAGGAGTCAATTACTGCAAGAAGGAGAGATGTTACCTTAGATGGATCCTAAAACGAGGCTTTGTGGGTAGAATGTAGGAATGTTAAGGGGACAGCTACTTTACTGGGAGTTGACTATTGGCCCCCAAAGCGTCAATGGGAAATAGAGGAATAAACAAGTAAATGTTGCACAGAGATGTGAAAGAACAATAATCGGCAATTGTACAGAATAATACGTTAAAAAAAAACATTCTCCAGACAACATCCCCTCCAAACACTCTTGGGGTAGGGACAACAAGGGATGGAACAGAAACATACTAAATCACAAGATCATTTTCCAGGCTGGTGATTCACTCCAGCTCCTGCAGTGTCCACTAGTCACGAATGGCCTTTTCTATGCTGGGGATGACCAGGTGCTCCCCATCCAGGGACACCCGAGGGCGAATGTAACCGTGAAAGAGGGTCAGAGAGTCAGGAGCGACAAGCCCGTCTTTGGCCTGCTGCCTGGACCTGTTAATGGCCATCTTGGGCAGGCCTAGGAGCAGAGACATGAGAAGGCCTGGAGACTTGTCCACTCATCCCCACACCTGGTGTCAGTAGATCAGGAAGGTGGGACTGAAATGTAAACAACATTTTAACAACAGCTGTTGTTAAACAACAACTGTACATACACATGGAAAACTGTCTCCACCAGGTCACAGAACGTGGGTGTGCTCTTACACCTGGTGAACTCCCTCAGCTGACAGTTGTTTAGGACCACTGCAGGCAGCACTCTCCACACCAGATCCCTGGTGTAAGAGGGGAGGACATCTTTGTAGATGACCCTCCGATAGGAATGTCAGCTCACAGAGGGAAAAACGTCACACCAAGGCATGTCCGGGCAGTGGCCTGAGGCGGGAAAGTGGAGAATATGCAGCATCAGCCCGTACAGAAAACACCTCAGTGCTGTTCGATAGAGCACCGGGAGGGTATTCCTCAGACAGCTCAGATTGTGGAACACCCTGACACAGGGGAGGGTACGGGCTGTGGGGCTGATATCGAGTTTGGGAGTGGCAGGGGTCAGAATTCTCTCTCCTTTCTTCTCCACATGACATTGTGTGACACTGATCATTCCCCATTTATTCATGTTTATCCATCGTTCTTGATGCAGTCATATCTGGTGTGACTTAAATTTGCTGTTTCATGACATCGTTTTATTAATGCTCTGAGTAGCCTTTTCATCATCGCTAATATTAGACCGATTTGCTCCGACAGACCCTTCCTTTTCCTCCATTCATCCCGCTATCACTGTTATCCATTCCCCTTCACATGCTGTGGTAGTTTCATTTGTTTTATTGATGCTGACATTGAATAATTCGCTTAAAAGGAAACATCAACACGTTTGTGAAGTTGTCTCTGAACTTGGACAGTGTTGCTACATAAATAAGTGTGTTTGTACAGCAGTTTATATCCCTGAGCATATAGGCAACATATAGGAATATATCTTCTGAATATGCATCAAATAATAGATCTAAACTACCAAAATAATTCAAAAGGTACCACATCCAGAGAAGGATGAAGCTACTGGATATCGCGAAGAGTAAAATGATAGACTTTTTTCTGCTCTCCATCTCTGGGTCACATTGATACTGCCCCTTGCTCTGATCCCTCAGTCTCTTACGGGCTCGACTGGCCACTAAAATGAACCTGACTGTCAGAGTGTTGATCAACAGAATTAAAGCAAATGGGAGCATTGGAGTTAAGACCTTTTCAAACCTATTGAATCCTACCCGTACAGGATCATAATAATATGCTTCAGTATTGGTGCAGAACCACTCGACATTGTCAATGAATAGTTCAGCTTCATACCTGAAGTAGGTGGGAATGTTTTTGAAACAGAGCAGAATGCCTGTTGTTGCTAGAACCACTGTCGCAGTTTTCTTGGTGCAATATTTCATTTTCAACTTCTGGCAACAAATGGCAACAAATCGATCAAAGGTAAAAGTGACGGTGAACCAGACGGAACAATCGGTGGCAGCACGGCGCAGGGTATAGTGAACTCTGCAGACAGTCGTCATATCCAAGAAATTCAGAGGGAAATAATAATTATTGATCCGGTACAGTATGACCTCAAGGATAATGAACAGCAGATCCGCTGTCACCATTGAAACCAGGTAACAATTGGTGCATGGGGAGATTCCACATTTTCCTCTGAATAAAATCCCAAGTGCCAGTAAATTTACTGTGGGAGAGTGAAGGGAAAGGGAATTAGATATTATGGAAAAAAGCATTCACAGTTTCTGAGGACAGTCCTTTTAACAAAACAAATCTGCCATGCCTTCAACAGGTCTGAAAGGTGGACAGATCAGTGTAAAGTTCAGGTTGAACAGGTATCAGTCAGAGGGGTGGATCAGACTGCTCACTGGAAGCAGGTCAGTGCTTTAATATTCCAGTGGGGAATTGTGTGTCTGAAGCTGGAGATGTGCAACTTTGGACTATACCCTCTGCCCCACCGGCTGCAACGTGTTCTATTTCCTTTTCTGTTGCAAAGTGTGTTACCTGCCAAGAAATACTCACTACCCTATTAGACTCACCCTCTGAGTTGTGTCTCTGTCCTTCACACGTCATATTTTGTGGTCTTACCTCCTGTAGATCACTTTCAACTCCACCCCCAACCCGACAGACAAATTAACGAGCCAATCTTTATTGGTAATTCACAAATCATTCAGGGATTTCTTTTCATTTCTAGACTTGTTTCAGCAATGAGGCAAGTGTTTGTTGATATGCCACTGCCCAAAAATTGTGTATATTTCCCTTTATTCCTTCATACTGTTTGGCACCCTACTTCCCATTGAACTGTGTCTTTGTGACGAGACCCCAGTTGATATGAAGGTGGGTGCAGGAGGAGAGCTCTGTAGATCTGTTCCCACTGCTCCACCTATCGCCAATTAAAATAAAACTGCGCAAGAATACACATAATCAATTTACATTTCACACAAAACGATCTGTCAAACAGGTTCCTCAGCAAATACAATTGTTTGTTTGCAATCAGGAGAAAACATATTCAACAAGTATGACATATTTGATTGCCATGGACTTCAGGAAGATCGAAGAGTAAATGGTTATCACAATTAAAGTACTTAAAGCCACTCTCTCCCCCTCTCTTCCTGTTCCCGAAAGGAACAGAGAACAAAACAAGTTCTTGTGCAGAGATGGACAAATTCCAAAAGAACAGGGACAATTTAACGAATGGATTATTTGTAAACACTAAATGAAAAGGTGTTGGATGTTGCAATGTTACTTGTTCCGTGTTTGTACACACGTGGTTATGTCAATAAACGTGCACCTTTGCCCATAAAGTCCTGTACATACAGATTCTTCAGAAAATGTAATGTTTTGATGTTCTTCCAGTCGCTCTATCAAAATGAGGAAAGGATTCACTCTGAACTGGTGTTGTGGGATTATTTTGTTTTTGAATTGGGGCAGGTTAGCCGGAGCAGCTTCCTCATGGCAACTTTCTCTCCAATTCATCTTGTTCTTAGCAAACTTTCCTCCAACTCAGCTTTATCCTCAGAACCTTCCATCCAATCCTGCTTGTTCTTCCCAGACATTCTCCCAACTCAATATGTTTTTTAGTTAGCTTCTGTGTTTCTCAGATTCCGTCCAAATGGATCAGACACAGCAATAACCTCTCCAAGGCAGTCACTGTACAAAACATATTGACTCACGAAACCTCAACAATTCCAGATCCTTGTGTTATGAAGGTGTGGGCGTACGTTAAGAAGCAGCAGAACTACCTGACACAGCACCAAGTGTTCTCAATAAGGCAACAATGTGACACTTGCTTGAACAACTCGATTAGGTCGTTCTGTGGAGACAAAAATAAATTTGAATTCGGCCAATCAATTTAAATTATGCTCTGAAAAATATCAAACTCCAATCCAATCTGAATTGAGTATATTGAGAACCTTAAACGCCCATGACACAATCCTATGCTTTGGGAGTAAAGACTGGGGAAAATTGAACACTTGAGAGGAGAACTGCCAAGCCCAGCGTGTAAACAGACTGCTTAAACAAATCTCTCTTAAAAAGGTACCAGTTCAATCAGTCACCTGTCATGCAGAAATTCCTAAGAAGAAGAAAAGAAGACACAGGAAGATCGAAATAGAAGGAAAGCTGGCTGGTTTTGAGATAAGAAGTGTAGTTTTGTAAATCGCAATTGGGAGTTTTATCGGACTAGTATTATAGAAGAGAAGGCAAAAGATATGTAAGCGTAAGGGATGGTAAATTATTGTATGTTATACTTTAATAAATAAAGTTGTTGTCTTTTACTTCAAATCGTTCTTGGCCACTCGGATTTTTACAGGTGACTGCACAGCATAAATCTTTGCTGTGTTGCTGGTTTTAAATTAAGCAGGAGGGTTTATCCTGTGCTGTAACAGTTTCAGGGTAAATCCTTCTGCTGAATTTAAAACCAGCATCTTAGCAAAGATTTATCCCATGCAGTAATCTGTAAAAATTCAAGTGGCAAACAACTATTTAGAGCAAAAATTAACAACTTAATTTCCAAAAGTACAACAAAGAACAATTAACGAACAACTATTTACCATGCCTTACTCTAACTTATCTGTTATCTTCCCTTCTATAATACTAGTCTGATAAAATTCCCAAATAAGATTGACAAAACCACACTACTTGTCTCAAAACCAGCGAGCTTTCATTCTTCTATTCGGATCATCCTGGGTCTTCTTTTCTTCTTGTTAGGAATTTCTGCGTCACAGGTTACTGATCGAAAAGGTACCCTTTTTATTGAGAACCAATTTTCAAGCAGTTTGCTTACATGCTGAGCTTGGCTGTTCTCCTCTCAACTGTTCAATTTTCCCCAGTCTTTTACCCCCAAACATCAGATTGTCTCATTGGCTTTTGAGCTTGTCAATTGACTCAATCCAAACTGTATTGGAGTTTGATATTTTTCGGGGTATATTTTAAACGGATTTTCTCAATTCGAATTTGCTTTTGTCTGCAGGAAACGAGCTATTCGAGTTTTTTGAGCAAGTGTTACATTGTTACCTTGTTGAGAACATTTGGTGTTGTGTCCGGTAGTTCTGCTGCTTTTAACTCTCTTAAAGTGCACCCACATCTTCATAACACCTCCACCCTGAAGAAAGAAAATAAGGAACCAACAAAATGAAAAGATGGCTTCGTTGTTTTCTCTAATTTTTTAACACATTGCGCTACCATACAAATCACTTTAATATAAGTTCACCTTAACTTATTCCCATATACCGGTATATCTCATCAAAACTCTATCAGTTAAATCCTTGATAAAGCATCTGTGATTACATTCTTCTGACCTGCAACATGTTGGATTTTTGTAACAACAATGAAATATTCTTATCTTTAAAATGTTCGAAGAATGTAAGCAGATTGTGGTCAGTGTGCACAACCGTCTCTGTCACATTGTTTGTGACATACACATTAAAGTGTTGTAAGGCCAGCACAAACTCACTAGTTTCTTTTCGGTTGTGGAGTATTTCCTCTGGTGGATGTTGATCTTCTTCGAAGAGTAACCAACTGGCAAATCAAAAATGTAGGAGTACACCTCCAACTCCAATGTCACTAGCATTTGAAAAGGTTTTGAAAAGTTTTGTGCAGCTAAAACTGGTTTGGTGGTTAATATTACTTTCAAATGGTCGAATGCCTCCTGGCATGATTCTGACCACCAAACTGTTGTGTTCTTCTTCAGCAAATTGGTTAACGGTGACACGACACGGCTGAAGTTTGGAGCAAACTTCCAATAGATTCCTTCTGAGTCCTAAGAGTCAAAGCATCTCTTTCTTTGAGTTTGTTCATGGAATTTCCTCAATGACGTTCATTTTTGCGTTCTGTGGGGTCAACCTTCCATGACTGATGTTATTATGTCCTCAAAACGTCACCTCTGCTTTTGCGAATTCAGTTTTATTTAAGTTTATCACTGGTTTTGTTTCTCGTAGTTGTTGAAAGAGCTCTGCAAACTGTACCATGTGATCTTTCCAGGACTTACTGAAGATCATTACATCGTCCAAATAGACTGTGCAGTTTGTTAACCCAGCCACGACTCTGTTGATGAGTCTTTGGAATGTGGCGGGTGCGTCCTTCATTCCAAAGGGCATCACTTTAAACTGATAAACACCATTTGGGGTTACAAACGCAGAAATTTCTTTTGCTGTTTCTGACAAAGGTACCTGACAGTAACCACGCATTAAGTCCAACTGGTGATGCGACTGGGTTGTCCAACGTTCCCGATACAGTCCTCCAATCTAGGAATTGGATATGAATCTGATTTTGTAATGCCGTTGACCTTCCAATATTCCACACAGAATCGTTTAATCCCATTGGGTTTGGGCACAAAGATGATCGGCGAACTCCATTCGCTCTGGCTTGGTTTGATGATGTTCTTGTCGAGCATGGCCTCCACCTCCATCTGGACCTGTCTGGCTGTGAAAGGATTAAGCCGATAGTGGTGTTGTTGTATCAGAGTAATATTCTCTACGTCTACTTCATCTACAATAGTCTTAATCCTCCCCATCTGATTCTTACATATGTCCTTGTATTGTAGTAACAAAAACCTTTCACCTGCGTTCTATGCTCCTGGGACAGATAGCTCCTTAATCTATCCCGCTCCTGAAGGACTTCTTCAGTTTTAACGTCTATTTTGAGGCACCTCAATATCCACATCATCTGGATTTGATTCCTCACTCTGAGGGGCAGTACCTCACACCTGTTTCTTCTGATCTTTCTCTCTAGTGTAATACGGTTTCAACATGTTCACATGACATACCCCATACGTTTTTTTTTCTATCTGGCATCTTTACTAAATAGTTCACCTGACTCAACCTTTCCTCAATTTGATAGGGACCACTAAACCTGGCTTTGAAGGGATCTCCTATCACTGGTAACAGAACTAACAAATTATGCCTTCGTGAAAATGTCCGAGTCTCAGAGATTTTATCTGCCATCTACTTCATTCTGCACTGTGCTCTCTTTTGATACTGTTTGTCTAACTCTCCCTCACCTCCAATACATAATCTAAGTGTGAGATTCCGACTTTGGCTCTGTCAATTTTTCTTTAATTAATTTCAAAGGGCCTCTCAATTCATGACCGAATATTAACTCGAAGGGAGTGAACTGAGTGATTTGTTTGGGGCATCTCTAATGGCAAACATTACGAAGGGGAAACCTTTATCCCAATCATTCGGATAACCCTGACAGGATGTTCTCAACATGGTCTTCAAGGTCTGATGCCACCTTTCTAAAGCTCCCTGGGATTCAGGATGATACACACTGGATTGAAAGTGCTGGATACCTAAGCTGACCATAACCTGCTGAAACAGCCTAGCAGTAAAATCTGATCCATGGTCCGACTGAACCTCTGGATAGCCCATACCTTGTGAGAAAAGCTACTGACTCCTCTACCCCGCTTTTTGCCTTCATACTCCATAATGGATTTGCCTCCGGAAATCTGGTGGACGCATCCATTATATTTAAGAAGTACTGGTTCTCACTTTTAGCTCTCCGGAGGGACCTACGCAGTCAATTACAACCCGCATGAGAAGCTTTCAAATGAGGGAATTGGCAACAAAGGTGTTGGCTTTATCACTGCCTGTGGCTTACTTACCATTTGGCGTGTAAGACATGTACAGCAAAAGTTCTCCACATTCTTGTGCGTGCCAGGCCAATGAAAATGTTCTTGGTCCTTAACCTGAATCTTTCATACCCCTAGGTGACCACCTACATGTAGTTCATGTGCTACCCATAACACATCCTGTCTGTATGCTACCAGTAACGCAAACTGGTGCATTAACTTCGGCCCATTTCTCCTCTGCATTGACCTGCTATGGACTCCATTTCCATCTTAGGATTCTGTCTTTCAGATAACAATCCTCCTGTATATTCTCTGCATCCTTTTCGGTGTATGCACCCACATATTTATATCATTCATCGTCTTGTCTTGCTGTTGTAAGTCTTTTAGTCTTTCAAGATTAAATATTTCCATCTGACCCTCTGTTAAAGATCGAGGAGACGAACCTGCAAATGTTTAAACCTGCTGGAACTTTTTGTACCCCCAAATCTATTCAAATCTTTCTAAACCAGTTCAAATCACGGACCGGAGCACCAAAATTGTTACAACACGGGATAAACCCTCCTGCTTAATTTAAAACCAGCAACACAGAAAAGATTTATCCCATGCAGTAATCTGTAACAATTCAAGTGGACAAGATCTATTTAACGTAAAAATTAACGACTTTATTTCCAAAAGTTTAACAGAGAATAATAAACTAACAACTATTTCCCATTCCTTACTCTAACCTTCCTTTCTATATTCTTAGTCAGATGCAACTCGCAGTTTGCAAAAGATTTACAAAACCACACTTCTTATCTCTAAACCAGCCAGCTTTCATTCTTCTATTCGGATCATCCTGGGTCTTTTTTTCTTCTTCTTAGGAATTTCTGCGTCACAGATTACCGATCAAAAAGGTACTTTTCAGAGAGACTTATTTTTGAACAGTCTGTTTACAGGCTGCGCTTGTCAGTTCTCCTCTCAACTGTTCAATGTTCCCCAGTCGCATCCCCCCTCAAAACATCGGATTGTGTCATTGGCTTTTAAGCTTGTCAATGTTCTCAATTCAAACTGGATTGGAATTTGATAATTTTCGGAGTATAAGTTAAAATGATTAGTCGAATTTGAATTTGGTTTTGTCTCCAGGCAATGAGCTCATCGAATTGTTCAAACAAGTGTCACATTATTGCCTTAATGATAACACTTGGTGCTGAGCCTGTTAGTTCTGCTGCTTTTAAATTACACCTACATCATCAACACACTTGTAATCAAAATGTACAGAGATGTCAGAAACAAGTGGGGAACCAGGGGAACTTGTACCCAGTTCTGATTTAGTTCAGGGGTAGGGACCCTATCTCTGCACCACAAGAACCCGACCATCAACAATCGCAGACACTTACCAGACAAACCGAGTCCAGCTATTACAACATAGAGTATGTTCCTGACCACTTCAATTGAACGATGCATTTTCTGAGTGAAGAGATCAATTACTTTGTGCTACAAGTAATTTCTCTGATTCAGAGTGGGATATTCGCCCTTATTTTATACCCTGCAGGAAATGCCAGGAGAAACTGTGGTTGCAAAATTTTTAGAGTTGATTATTGTCTGGTGAATTCATGAACAAAGATTACGTCAGCCGAGTTAACTCCCTGGTGATAGAGATGATTAACAATCTATTTTGGACAGCTCTGTAGCTCTCTTGAGATGAAGAAATGAATTTGAGATATTCTTAGTCTCTAACATATCACGAAGTACTCCCGCCCAGCATTTTCATCATCGGATCCCAACAGTGTGGAAACAGGCCACTTGGCCAAAAAGACCACACTGATCTCCTCAGGACTAACCCACCCAGACCCACTCCCCTATTCTATTACTCTAAATTTACCACTGACGAAAGCACCTAACCTACATATTGCTGAACAGTATGTTCAAGTTAGCATGGCCAATCCATTTACCCTGCACATCTTTGGGCTGTGGGAGGAAACCAGACCAACCAGAGCAAACCGATGCAGACACAGAGAGAATGTGCAAACCCCACGCAGACAGTCGCCCAAGGCTGGATTTGCACACAGGTCCCTGGTGCTTTGAGTCAGCAGTGCTAACCACTGAGTCACTGTGCCACCCCAAATGATTGGCAGGTTTTGCCACAGGGTCTGTGCTGACTGGGTCAGCTCTCTCTCAATTGAGCTTCTCTCAATTAGCATCCCCACTTCCACCATCACTTCACTATTTCTCTCGGCCCATTTAGGAGTAATGTGCACAATTCTGGTGGCACTTTCATAGAAAGGATAAGGTGGAGAGTGCTCAGAAAGATTTACCAGGATGTTATCAGGGAAGGAAGGTTTGAGATATAAGGAGAGGCTGGATAGACTGGGACTGTTAGCACTAGATCACAGGAGGTTGAGGGGTGACCTGATGAAGATTGATAAAATCATGAAGTGCATAAATGAGGTGAATGGAAGGTGTCTTTTCCCTCTGGTCTGGGATTTCAAGACTAAGGTCATATTTTTAAGGTGAAAGCAGAAAGATTGAAAACACAGAGTTGTTTGTGTGTAGAGAATGAACACCCAGAGAACATGGTGGATGTGGGAACAGTTGCAACATTTGAAAGATGTTCAGATAAATACATGAATGCGAAAAGTTTGGAGGGATATGGGCCAAAGGCGGGCAGGTGGGACTCATTTATTTTGGAGTTATGTTCAGCATGGACTGGTTGGACCGAAGAGTCTATTTCCGTGCTGTATGACTCTCTAACTCCATGTCTCTATGATTGAGCTGATTCATCAACGCCCTTCACGTTGAATCTTTCTTATACACACTCCAAGACCATTCATTTAAGATCCGAACCACTGTCCTGTGAAAGGAACATTTTGCATCAGGAAACTATTTCATTCATTGCCATTCAGTGTGTATCTGTATCTTTGATGAACTTGCCCCCAACTCCTTTTGCACATTGTGGATCTCTCTCTGCTTCTCTGACCTTTTTGAGTCTCTGCAATACGCCATCTCTGGAAAGTGGAATCTCTGCAACATTTCTCACCCCTACACCCTGTGATGATGCTGTCACTTTAAAAAGGCTATTTTGTCCTTGGTCTTTTTGAAGTGTGTTCATAACGACAGAGGTACCGAGGGGCCTGGGGAGATAACAGTTTAACAATGGACGTGGAGTGGCCAGTTCTCCCAGGTCAGGTTTTCTCCAATCTTTTGTTTTTTGCTGCAGCATTCACAAGATGTTGGAGTGCGGAAGTGTTTCAAGATTCAGGAAAAGATTCCTCTGACTTTCTCTGAAATCTCTCACTGGATGTTGTCCCCTCCTGCCTGCAGACCGTGTGTTTGAAGTTACTTTTCTGTCCAGGGGTGTGCTTATGGGACGTTACTGTATTGAAACAGCTAGTTAGTTAGGTTATTGTGTCAGATCAGTTCGGTTTGTTATGGACCAGGCCAGACCCCCTTCAAATTAATTTCAGACGGGAGCCTTATTATAAAGACAGATGTGAAGTGGGTATTTCAGGTATGATGTAACTGGTCAAACCACTCGGTTTGAAGCAAAACATATTGAATTTAAACACTACAGTTCAAGCACAATCAAAAGGAAGTGGAATTTAGAACAACGAAACGATGGGCCAAATACTGACAATGGTGATGAGATTGGGTTAGGATATCTGGTTGGCATGAATGAGTTGGACCAAAGGGTCTGTTTTCATGCTGTACGTCTCGGTGTCCCTATTTGAAAACTTATATATTCTCAAGTAATAGTCAGATATTTTTGACTACTTTTTAAGGCTAAATTTATGTGGTCGTCTATGACATAGATACTACTTTTGAGTGGCTGAAATTCATGCCTGTCAAAATTCATTCCGTTTCATTAGCAGAAATCCAATTGATCTCTTAACAAATAAACAGAAAAAACAATGAATTATGATAATGCTGAAAACTCGGAGTGAAGGGTAACAGCCTGTGCACTGGAAGACCTGGAGGGGAGCGTGACGGCTGGCACACTGACTCATAAATGGTGATCTGTTATCTATGAAGCACTAGGGTCAACTCTTACACGAGATACATGGAAAATTCCAGATTTTTGGCCAAAAATGTGTCAACATTTACATGAGATTGACTATAATTCGAGTATATATGGTAACTGACCCGACACAGTAACTATTACTCATGAACTGTTCCAATACAGTACCATCCCATAAACACAGCCATTTGCACAAAGGTAAATTCATCAAAAACAAAAAACAAAATAACCTTTTTCAAGTGACAGCATCATCACACCTTCGCTCTTTGGAAAAAGAACCATCAATACACAAAGACGTCTTCATTTTAAACCCTTTAGTCTTACACTTTTATTTAAACTGCAACACATATACATTGACTCTAAACATGCAAACATTCACAACTACATTCTATTTCAGTCTGTTTACTCCTGACATTGAACGCCTCCATTCTTCATCATCCATGTTTTGACAACACATCAACAATCACATTTTAAAATCCTGCCACGCACATAATTTTCAACTTGAATGGCTACAATAACAAGCTCCATCTAAACAGTCTGCAACGTTGTATTTCAATTTCTCCACAAACTTTAATGGCCATAATCAGTGTATACAATTGTCTCAGACACATTGCTGGCAATATCAATGTGGAAATGTTGTGACGCGAACACCAAGCTCAAGGTCCCCTTCTCAGTTGTGGAATATGTCTGTTGATGAACATTCAATTTCTGGGAGAACTACCCAATAGGTCTTTCTATTTTCTCTTTGTCATCCTGGAAGTGCACTGCACCAACCCCCACATCACCTGCATTGATAGCCACTCTGAATGGCTTTGCCTAATTGAGTATGCCTAATACTGGGGCAGTGATTGTCACAGTTTTCAGGCTGTCTCAATGCTGTCTGACAGCTTACCGTCCATTGAAATTTTCTGCACTTCTTAAATAAATAAGTGAGTGGAACACTCACTCTGTCAAATTTTGGCATGAATTCCGGATAAAACCCACTTAATCCCGGGAACATTCATACTTCTGACTTCGCCATGGGATGGGAAACTCCCCAATAACCTTTGTTGTCACATTCCGTGGGTCCATCATTCCATGTCTGCAACGTGGTCCAGGAATGTGACTTGTGTTTTGGCGAATTCACTCTTAGCTATGTTTATGTAAGTTTCTGGTCCCACTTTCTCAACACAATCTTCCAAACATGGAATCCGATATGAATCAGACTTTGTAACTGTGTTAACTTTGCATAATCGACACGCAATCGTTGGGTACCATGTGGTTTTGGCACCATTACTATGTGGGAGCTCCAGTCAATGCAATTCACTTTTATTATGTTGTCTTTGTGCGTGCATTCAATCTCTTTCTGAACCTGTGCCAAATTTAGAGCGATACGTCCATAAGGAAGTTGCTCTCATGGAACAGCATTTCCTAAATCTACATCACGTACAATTAGATACGTACATCCCAGCTTAATCCCTCACATCTCCCCATGTAATAGTACTAACGCTTTTAGGTCATTTCAATTTTCCTCTGGAAGATAACTCAATAATTTGTTCCTAAGTTTAGAGAACTTCCTCGTTGTCCAATTTAATTTGAAGAATGTCCAATTCAGAATCCTCTGAACTTGTGTATTCACTTTGTATCGTTGTTATGGACCAGACCTGACTGACTCAAAACATTTCAAGATGGTAGCCCAGACCCAAACGTTTTGAGTTGTATCAAGAAGGTGTAACAGTGGACATTGCAGGAGTAACACAGTTGGCACAAACACTCAGTTTTAAACAAAACACAAGTTATATACAGACTACAGAATGAAACACAAACAAAAGAGAATCAAATTTATAATAACTTAACCGATCTGAAAACTCAATCTACTCTATCACAACCTGATGATGTTGTTCCAAATAGTTGCAACATCCCCATAAACATCCACTTTGCAACAAAAGTGAAATCAAACACAGGTTCTTGCAGGAGAGATGGCAGGGAGAGAGAGAAAATCAACATGAAACTGTTTCTTTGACCACCCGCCTCAAAACTAGAATGCTTGCCAAAACCAAACCAATTCAAACCTTGAACTGTGAGAACTGGCCACTCCCCTTTCATTGTACAAGTGTTTTAAAATAAAAGAATGAAAACCTTTTCCAAGTAGAGGTTGCCAGACATTTTGAACCTCTGCCTTTACAATACCTATGGGAAAAAAAAGCCATAGCAATATAAGCTTGTAAAAGGAGCAGCACTGTCACACCACCCCCCTTTAAAAAAAGGAACGATGGATATCCAAAGATGGTTTCATCCTAAAACCCCTTAACACTGTTCATATCCAACAACACATATGCATTACATTGACTAACAACATGCAAACATGCTCCACTACATTCTGTTTCAGTCAGTTTACTCCTCCGTTACTCATTCAAGTCTCGACAATACGTCAGCAATCACGTTTTCGTATCCTGCCACATGCGCAATTTTCTAATTGAATGGCTGTAACAACAAGTTCCATTGCAACAGTTTTCAATTTTTATCCTTAAATTTCTCCACAAACTTCAATGGATTATGATCAGTGTGTATGATTGCTTCAGATACGTCACTGGCACCATGAACATTTCCATGTAATAACACCAAAACCAAGCACAAAGTCTCCTTTCAAATGTTGAATGTTTCTGCTGATGAATGTTCAATATCCTGGAGAAATATCCGACAGGTCTTCCTATTTTATTGTCGTCTCCCTGTAAGAGCACAGCACTGACAGCCACATCACTCGCAACAAAAAGACGGAAGAGAGGGGACCTAACTGAGGTATACAAGACAATGCGAGGCATAGATCGAGTTGATAGCCAGAGACGTTTTTCCCAGGGCAGCAATTGTTAACACTAGGGGTCACAGTTTTAAGCTGTTTGGCCGAAAATATAAAGGGGATGTCAGAGGCTGGTTCTTTACGTAGAGAGTTTTGAGAGCATGGAATGCGTTGCCAGCAGCAGTTGTGGAAGCGAGGTCATTGGGGATATTTAAGAGACTGCTGGACATACATATGGTCACAGACATTTGATGGTTCGTACATGAGGTTTACCTTACATAAGGATCAATGTTCGGCACAAAATCGTGGGCTGAAGGGCCTGTTCTGTGCTGTACTGTTCTATGTTATATGTTCTATCGATAAACACCTTGAATATTTTTGCGTAATTAGATGTGGCCAATACTCGGGCAGTGGTTGACACAGGTTTTGTTACCTCTAAATGACCTCCTACTGGTAATTCATGTGCTATCCACAACACCTCTTTCTTGAAAGAACCCACTCGCAATACAACTTGTTGAAATTCTACCATTTCTCATCTCCCTGAATAAGTGATGATCGCTATTTCCTTGTTAAGACATCATTTTTAAGATAGTAACATGCAGTAATATACTCATATTTTTCTTCTGTGCAGTTTTTTTGATACAACTACTTCAGGTTTTCATCTTTCTCTTGTAACTCAGTTAAATTGTCGGAACTAAAAATATCCATTTTGCCATCCCCCCGTTCTTGTTTGTCTCAACCATTCGATCAAACATGGTCTCTGATAATTCTACTTCAAATTCCTTATCGGTGATCTTTGATTTCTCCTCCTGTTTCAACTGGTGGGTATGTGACCTTGTTATCACACAGTCAGGAAAGGTCCCACGGTACACTTCCTGTCATACCTCAGCTACTTGATTTTCCACTGGCTTTCAAACCACAGTAGCCAGCATTCCTACCTGTGATCCAGCTAGATCATTACTAAGGACAAATTGGATTCCTGGAACCAAGTGTTTCTCCAGTACTCCGACCACCACTTCTCCAATTTTCACTGGACACTCTAACCTCACTCTCCATAATGAAGCACTTCTCCTCTCACCATTAATTCCACATCCTCGCCCATTTTCTGGTAATAATCTTTCTGAGTTCCGCATCTCCTCATCTCTCTCCATCAAAGCTTGAGATGATCCTGTGTCTCTTAATATTCTAAATTAATTACCTGCAGCTCCAGGCCTATGCAAGTTAACCATACCTTCGCAAGTAAATGATTTAAGATGATCTGGCACTTCGTTCTCAACCAACCTCTGACCAACTTGGATGTTCCATGCAGCTTATTAGCCTCCACTGTGCTTCCCTTTACCACTTCAACAAAACTCACTGGTTTTTTTGTTTTCTGACATATGGCTCCCCAGCGCTTTTCCAAACCCACAAACATTGTGATTTCATGTGGTCGACATTATTGGAGAGTCTTTTAACTTCTCTTTCCCTTCATGGGTTTCCTTTTTACCCTCTGGTAAGCTATCCTAATAATCTTCACTGACATCTACTTTTCCCTTTCCACCCGGTAATTTCTCTCTTCCCAAAATTTCTATCCCTCACGGATTGAAATTGATGTTGGAAGCGAAATTTTGACTTATAAACCAACTTATAATCATCAACCATTTCAGTTGCTAATCTTGCTGTTTTAACTCTCTGTTCTTCCACATGAGTTCTCAATACCTCAGGAAGTGAGTTTTAAAACTCCTCCAAGATAATCATCTCTCTTAAAGCGTCATATGTTTGATCTTTTTTTTAATGCTTTCATCCAATTCTCAAAATTACTTCGTTTGATTCTATCAACCTCAACGTATGTTTGGCCAAGGTCCCTCCTTCGATTCCTGAAACATTGTCTGTCGGCTTCTGGCACAAGCTCATATGCACTTAAGATGACTTTCTTCATCTCCTCATACTCCCCAGATACCTCCTCCGATAGAACATAGAACATAGAACATAGAAGGATACAGCGCAGTACAGGCCCTTCGGCCCTCGATGTTGCGCCGACCGAGTCCTACCTAACCTATACTAGCCCAATAACTTCCAAATGCCTATCCAATGCCCGCTTAAATGAACATAAAGAAGGAGAGTTCACCACTGATACGGGCAGGGCATTCCATGAACTCACAACCCGCTGTGTGAAGAATCTACCCCTAACATCTGTCCTATACCTACCACCCCTTAATTTAAAGCTATGTCCCCTAGTAACACCTGACTCCATCATCGGTAAAAGGTTCTTAGTATCTACCCTATCTAAACCCCTAACCATCTTATACACTTCTATCAGATCTCCCCTAAACCTTCTCTTCTCCAATGAGA
Source organism: Hemiscyllium ocellatum (assembly GCF_020745735.1). Classification (NCBI taxonomy): domain Eukaryota; kingdom Metazoa; phylum Chordata; class Chondrichthyes; order Orectolobiformes; family Hemiscylliidae; genus Hemiscyllium; species Hemiscyllium ocellatum. The sequence continues at coordinate 2,422,734 of NC_083453.1, forward strand.
ACAGCCCCAAGTGCCTCAGCCTTTCCTCATAAGATTTTCCTACCATTCCAGGCAACATCCTGGTAAACCTCCTCTGCACTCGTTCTAAAGCTTCCACATCCTTCCTATAGTATGGCGACCAAAACTGCACACAATACTCCAGATGAGGCCTCACCAGAGTCTTATACAACTGCAACATGACCTCAGGACTCCGGAACTCAATTCCTCTGCCAATAAAGCCCAGTACACCATATGCCTTCCTCACAGCACTATTTACCTGGGTGGCAACTTTCAGAGATCTGTGTACATAGACACCAAGATCCCTCTGCTCATCCACACTACCAAGTAGCCTACCATTAGCCCAGTAATCCATCATCTTGTTATTCCTACCAAAGTGAACGACTTCGCACTTAGCTACATTGAATTCCATTTGCCACATTTCCGCCCAGCTCTGCAACTTATCTATATCCCGCTGTAACCTACCACTTCCTTCCTCACTATCCACAACTCCACCGACTTTTATGTCATCCGCAAACTTGCTTACCCAGCTTTCAAGTCCTTCCTCTAGATCATTTATAAAGATAACAAAAAGCAATGGTCCCAAAACAGATCCTTGTGGTACACCGCTAGTAACTGCGCTCCAAGATGAACATAATCCATCAACTACTACCCTCTGTCTCCTTCCAGCCAGCCAATTCCTAATCCAAACCTCTAATGTATCCTCAATGCCATACCTCCGAAGTTTTAGCATTAGCCTACCATGGGGAACCTTATCGAACGCCTTACTAAAATCCATATACACAACATCTACTGCTTTACCCTCATCCACTTCCTTAGTCACCTTCTCAAAGAACTCAACAAGGTTTGTGAGGCACGACCTGCCCTTCACAAAACCATGCTGGCTATCCCTGATCACGTTATTCCTACCCAGATGTTCATAAATCTTATCCCTTACCATTCTCTCTAAGACTTTGCCCACCACTGAAGTCAGACTCACTGGCCTATAGTTACTAGGGCTATCCCTACTCCCTTTCTTGAACAATGGGACCACATTCGCTATCCTCCAGTCCTCTGGTACTATTCCCGTTGACAATGACGACATAAAAATCCAGGCCAATGGCTCTGCTATCTCCTCCCTAGCTTCCCATAGGATCCTGGGGTAAATGCCATCAGGCCCAGGAGACTTATCTATATTCATCCTTTCCAATATTCCCAAAACCTCTTCCCTGCATATTTCCAGGGCATCCATTCTAATTATTTGTGATTCCATATTCACATCAGCAACAGTGTCCTGTTCCTGAGTGAATACTGATGAAAAGTACTGATTTAATGTCTCTCCAATCTCCTCCGCCTCCACACACAACTTCCCACTACTATCCTTGACTGGACCGATACCTACCCTAGTCATCCTTTTATTCTTGACATACCTATAGAAAGCCTTTGGGTTTTCCCTAATCCTACCAGCTAAAGACTTTTCATGTCCCCTTCTCGCTTCTCTTAGCTCCCTCTTTAGCTCCTTCCTGGCTACCTTATAACTCTCAATCGCCCCTACTGAACCTTCACGCCTCATCTTTACATATGCCGCCTTCTTCCCTTTCACAAGGGACTCCAATTCCTTACTAAACCACGGCTGCCTCACAAGGCCCTTTACACCATGCCTGACTGGTACATACCTATCGAGGACACGCAGTAGCTGCTCCTTGAACAATCCCCACATCTCATTAGTGTTCTTCTCTTGAAGCCTGAATTTCCAATCCACACAACCTAAGTCATGCCTCACTGCATCATAATTTCCCTGCCCCCAGCTATAGCTCTTGCCCTGCGGCGCACGATTATCCCTCTCCATCACTAAAATAAAAGTCACCGAGTTGTGGTCACTGTCCCCGAAGTGCTCACCTACCTCCAAGTCTAACACCTGGCCTGGTTCATTACCTAGAACCAAATCCAATATAGCCTCCCCTCTTGTTGGCCTGTCGACATATTGTGTCAGGAAACCCTCCTGCACACATTGTACAAACACCGACCCATCTAATGAACTCGAGCTATAGCTCTCCCAGTCAATATCTGGGAAGTTAAAGTCCCCCATAACAACCACCCTGCTACCTTCACTCTTTTCCTGAATCATCCTTGCAATATTATCCTCTACTTCTCTAGGACTATTAGGAGGCCTGTAGAAAACGCCTAACAGGGTGACCTCACCTTTCCTATTTCTAACCTCAGCCCAAACTACCTCAGATGGCAAGTCCTCTTCCATCGTCCTTTCCACTGCTGTGATACTGTCTTTGACAAGTAATGCCACGCCTCCCCCTTTTTTACCCCCATGTCTGATCCTACTAAAACATTTGAACCCTGGAACGTGCAACAGCCATTCTTGTCCCTGTTCTACCCACGTCTCTGTAATGGCCACAACATCGAAGTCCCAGGTACCAACCCACGCTGCAAGTTCACCTACCTTATTCCTTATACTTCTGGCATTGAAGTATACACACTTCAATCCACCTTTCTGGTTACAGGCACCCTCCTTAGAGATCGCTGCATTATTCCTAACCTCCCTACACTCAAGGTCCTGTACCCTAAAGCTGCAGTCCTGGTTCCCATGCCCCCGCGGAGTTAGTTTAAACCCTCCCAAAGAGCACTAGCAAACCTCCCCGCAAGGACACTGGTGCCCCTCAGGTTCAGGAGTAGCCCATCCTTTTTATAGAGGTCCCACCTTCCCCAGAAAGGACCCCAGTTGTCCAAAAACCGGAATCCCTCCCTCCTGCACCATCCCTGTAGCCACGCATTTAACTGCTCTCTCTCCCTATTCCTCGACTCTCTATCACGTGGCACGGGTAACAAACCAGAGACTACATCTCTGTTTGTTCTAACTCTGAGCTTCCAACCTAGCTCCCTGAAAGCCTGTCTGACATCCTCACCCTTCTTTCTACCTATATCGTTGGTGCCAATGTGGACCACGATCTGGGGCTGCTCCCCCTCCCCCTTAAGGACCCGGATAGGGATGAAAATACCTCACTTACCCTACCAAACAATTTCGTTTGGATCAAAAGAACTCACATGGTCACTGGCAATTTCATTTGTTTAGCCACTTTCTCAAATGAAATGACAAGGTCTTCTACATCCTTCTCAACAAATGCAGGCAATTCTTGGAGAGATTTAAACTGATCCCCATCAGGCAATTGACTATCTGGATTTATTCATCATCACTATCTTCCTCTCTAATCCGACCTTGAACTCCATCCTTTTAAACCAACTTTCTGTTTAACTGCCAATTTCTGAAGTTCAAACCTACTCTCCTTTTCCCTGTCTTCTCAATCTTCCTGCTCTTTCCTCCTCTCTTCTTCCCTTTCTTCTGCCAGGACTTTCCTCTCCTTTTCGTTTTGCTCTGCCAAAAATGATCCTTTCTTTTTCTCTTTCCTCTGCTTTTAACCGTAATTCAAACTATTTCAGTTCCTTTTCACGTTCAAAATGCTTCACCTGCAATTCAATTCGAGCCATTTCCAAAGTTTCTGGTTGTAATTCCAGCAAACGTAAATGCTGAGTTATTGTTGCAATATCCTCACCTGATCACAGAGACAAAGACAACCCCAACTCCAGCTTGCATTCTAATCCTTGCTTTGGCTTGCTCACCTTTGGTAACAACCCCAAAGTCACTTCTTCCGCCCCCAGGAAACTCTTGTGACTAGAAGAACTATTACTACACCATGCACTGTTTAAACCAACCGAATTCAACAGCCAAAACAAAAGATACCAACACCTATAACTTGGCGTCTTTGAATCTCAATACCTGAACCCAAAATAGATCTAGAATATCATAGAATATACCATAGAATCCCTACAGTGCAGAAACAGGCCAATTTGCCCAACAAGTCCACATCGACTTTCTGAAGTATATCCCACCCAGACCAATCCCTCTGTCCTATTACACGGTATTTCCTAGACTAATGCACGAACCTACACACCCTGCACACTGTGGGCAATTTAGTATGGCCAATTCACCCTAACCTGCACACAAAAAGCGAAGTAGCCTGAGGGAACCCAGGAAAACACAGGGAGAATTTGCAAACTCTACCCAGACAGTCGCCCGAGGCTGGAACCGAACCCAGGTCCCTGGCGCAGTGATGCAGCAGTACTAACCACTCTGGACTTCTTCAATCAATCCCAACAAGACGCCCCAGTCTGTTATGGACCAGGCTAGACCCCTCAAAACATTTTAGCCATTCGAAAACCGAACCGTCCCAATATCGTAACTATTGCTAAATAACTGTTCCAGTACAATGACATCCCATAACACACCCCTTGGTAAAAAGGTAAATTCAAACACAGATTCTTATAGACAGCGGGGAGCAGCATGAACAGAGATTTCAGAAGAGGACAGAGGAATTCCTTACTGAAGTTTGTAATTCCTCTGGAATCACACATCTTGTAACTGCTACAGTTAAAAACAAACTAGAAAATACCGAAATGGGAAAACTGGCCACTCCCCTTCCATTGTTCAATTAAATACTTTCTAGTCTCCTCAACATGTCTGCCTTTCCAACCTCTCTTCAAACAAATCCAGGGCACATTAATGTTTTTAAAATGACAGCATCGTCACAGGGGTTTTCCAATTGTTAAGTTATTCAATATTCTGCGTTTTTTTTCGAGTTTCAACTTTAGGGTTTAAGTCAATTCTGTTTTGCCTTTCCAACCTCTCTTCAAAAAAACCCGTAAGAGTACAGCTAAGGTAAGACAGTTTGTTTTAAAATTACTTACCGGACGTGGGCAGCGGTGTTTTTTATATTCTTCACAGAAAGAGCCGGAGCAGCAGGGAAAGTGACGACGACCAGAGGGGCAGCCGAGAGGGAAAGCACTGACGATACAACTCACTGTGACATCCCAATTCCAGGTTCCCCTTCTTCTTCGTTCAAAAGTTGATTCATTTCTGTAAACATCCCCTCTGGGCAAGATCCTACTTCCGTTTCTGTTTCAGTTTAGCTGTTAATTCTCTCAGGTTAGTCCGAATGAAATAATTCTAATACTCCACTACCATATATTCCACTCGGAGAATACTCTTCACAATATTCCAATTCATTTTCAAACCTCGACAACAAAATTCACCAGAACACAGCTGCTTCAATTTCAGAAACTCCTGGTACCTGTATTCATAATAGTGACAAAGAGTTTTCTTAAAATCAATGATTTCAGATCCCAGAAAGTGCCCCCAATGTTCTGATTGCAGCTGAAGTTGAGATGAGAGAATACAGGTCCAGAATTAATTCTGTCTCAATAGATAGCATCTTTCATTCATTTAATGAGCCAGTGCTTCACTGGAAGATCACAATATCAGGCTGTGATACGGTTCTCTACAAATAAGACAGATGTTTATTGCACAAAATAAATCAAGCTAAAATAAAGCGAGTGATCAAAAGATAACACAGTTTGAAATATTTCACAAAACCCCACTAATCCCCCAACAACATACTTTCCAGTGTTCAAGATGCAGAGAAATTGCCTGTGGATTTTCCAGATTTGACTTAACTGCTTGTTCTCAGCTCTTGTCTTGTAAACTGCGAATTTTTTTTTTACTTTTGTGTACTATTCCTACAACGGGGAGTTTAGATTTAGTAATCTGCAGAATTTGAGCAAACGCATGGACTGGAATGTACTCTTTCACTGAGGCAACCTGTCATCTGAACTACTTTGAAAAATCTCCTTTATCAGAGAGCTTGCCTGCTTCAAAGCTCAGTCAGCTCTCTTTTGAACTGAAATGAAATGTTTTCCAATTGAGAACCTTGCCCATCACTCTTGTTTAATCTAACAATGTTTCCTCTGCTGTTTCCACTGCCATGGTATGAACAAACTTCTATTAACAGGGCAGTTACCTGCTCTACGACAACTGTAATGATTCTTAAGTCATGATCTTGAGAGACCAAAGTAATTAATTTTAAAATCCATCAAAAAAAAGATGAGCAACCAAAAGCCACTGATCTGATAGTCAAACCCTAAAATAAATAATATTAACACATAAAAAAACACACAAACTTCATTTATACACAAGACAAAACTGAATTATCACCATTTAAGAAAAAAAATCTGTTAATCTGAACAACGTGTGCAACCTCACATGCATTCACATAATTTTAGAGCTGTCACATAGCATTTCCAAGACCCTCATAAGTTTTTTTTTGTACTTTGCATTGTGACCACATCACAGATTTCCTCTCCGGTCCAAGCTTGGAGAATACCCAAATGCAAGCTGAGATAGGGTTGGAAAACTGCTGAGATGTTTGATACAGAATGGTGGGCCTGATTCTGAGGAGGGAATGAAATCTGGAAGTGATGATGGAGAGGGGATTCTGTTGCAATTACTCACTTTGTGTTCTGCCTAATTGTCTGAAAAAAGTTAAATGTATTAATCAAATTGTAACCGAGTTTTTTTGGCTTCACGGAATGGAATTTTATTTCAGCTGGAGTCCAAGATACGATGGTGGAACAGTAAAATCTTTGAATCACCAGTCAACTAGTCACATTCCACAGATATTTCTGTGAAGCCAAACTCCTTCCATCCCTTTTTGTATGTGACATTTGTAATTATTGATCAATAATTTCCCAATACGTTTTGAAATCTCTCTCCCCCACAGTTAATTAAGTTGTGATTATGATTCTTGCCCATGTAAAGTATGGCCTCTCCACCTGCACCACTTGCTAATTGGTTGCCATTTTAGCAATGGATCTGCTGTCTACTAACATTAATGCATCCTGAAGCAAATTATTCCTTTGTATGCTTCGCAAAACTCTTTCCTGGATCTCATCCCTTGGTGTAGTTTTTTGTAATCCCTGTGTTTTGTGATTAGAGACTCTTCTGTCTGGTTCACTGTCTACTTCTGTTTTGATCGATTTCTGGCCATTTGTTGCCAGAAACCAAAAATAAAGTATTGTACTGAGAGAACTGCAAAGACGATTCTAGCAACAACCTGCATTCTGTTCTGCATCAAAAATATGTCTATCTACTTTAATTATGAACGTTAGTATATAGTCAACGAAGTGCCTTTGAAATGTCAGCTGAAGAAAGCTCTTTGAGTGAGGCAGGATGGAGAAGGTATGACATATTTAACAAAATTATAACCGCTTTGCTCCCATTTCTATTAATTCTGTTACTCAGCATTCTGACAATCAAGCACATTTTAGTAGCGAGACGACTCCGTAAGGGACTGAGGGGTCAGAATAAAGGAGAGAACCACAGTGACCCCCAAGTTAGAGAACAGAAGGAAGTTAATTATTTTACTCTTCGCTATTTCTGGCAGTTTTCTAATTCTTTCATACGTGACAGCATCAGAAGAGATTATCTAACTGAAACGAGCAAAATATGTAGAGACATTTCAATTAATTTGCGGAATGTCAGTTCTTGCACGAATGCCTTTATTTATTTAGTAACACTATCCAAGTTCACTCAGCTGACCAAGGACACGTTCAAATCTGAGGTTGCACCAATTGCTCAATTATTGAAGAAATAAAAAACGGAGAGAATCAGCTAAGATGTGGATGATATGATTCCCAGTCTATAAATGCTGTATCAATCTGTGACCTGGAGCTAATAAGCCCTGGCAGTAAATGGGGAGTAGGTGAATGAAAGCACACCCTGAAGGGCAGGACAGGAAACAGCATGGGTGATACACTCCCCCGTATGATGGATTTTCATCAATTCACATTCTCACCACTCAGTTGGGAAAGTGTGCTGAGCCTTGTACCCCATTACACTGAGGGTGGGGTTGGGATAATCACAAATAGTAATCCTTTAATCAAAGCACGCAATTTCTTCAAACCTCCTGTCGGCTTGCATCAAGTTCACAGAAAATGCTGGCACTTTCCCTGGATTGGCAAGAATTAATATTTATTGCAGATAAATATTGCAGCGGGTTGCACGGTGGCACAGTGGTTAGCACTGCTGCCTCACAGCGCCAGAGATCCGGGTTCAATTCCCGCCTCAGGCGACTGACTGTGTGGAGTTTCCACGTTCTCCCCAGATCTGCGTGGGTTTCCTCCGGGTGTTCCGGTTTCCTCCCACAGTCCAAAGATGTGCAGGTCAGGTGAATTGGACATGCTAAGTTGCCCGTAGTGTTAGGTAAGGGGTAAATGTAGGAGTATGGGTGGGTTGCGCTTCGGCGGGTCGGTGTGGACTTGTTGGGCTGAAGGGCCTGTTTCCACACTGTAAGTAATCTAATAAGTAAATGCTAATCACAAGTAAACAGCTACGACCTGATAACATATGGGCGTCCTGGTAATAGTCCATTTTGATCGTTAAAAAAACCTGCACGCAGATGCAGACACAAGTTCACAAAGTAAAAACAACATTGGTTTATTGGTCATGGGGAAAACAACCCTGTGAACCACAGTTTGGTAACATCACTCCAAAAGGCTTCACTCAGATGACCCTTTTGGCTGATGGTGACATTTTGTCCCGCAATGACTTTTCTCCAGTCTCACTTCCTCTCAGAGGTACGGTACCCTATCTCAATGTTGAAGACAGGGTCACTGCTTCAGGACAGTGATCTGACAGCAAGTGATGGGAGGAAATAGATGGCCTTCTTCAGACTCCATGTATTTCAATGCACCACCTCACCCCTCCAGAGGTCCTCAGGGCTCTCCTTGTCTCGTTCACATCCACAAGCTATCAAGAAACCAACCATCGAGTTGCTTGAAGGCTCATAAACTTTGATATCTGAGAATGGTCAGGTTGCACAAACCAATCAGCGACTTGTTGAAGGTCAAATCCCATTCTCCATATGCCTGCTGCCTGCTCTATTGAAAACAGCAACCCCTATTGTTCAAAGTAAGCAGCAGTGTAAACACCAGTTGCAATGAGTTTCGGTGACTTGTTTTTTTTAAAAAAAGTGTAACTACAAAAGAAATCTGGTCTTGTGAGGCATATCAAAATAGCCTTTCCAGTGGGGAATTGGGAATGAATCTGTTTTCCATACTGCTTACCTTCAGTTAGAATGTACAGAATCAAATTGATCTAACCAGTTAGGAACTGACAAAAATGGTGATCTCCAGCTTGGAGTAGTTCTAATGTTCTAATCAATGAAAGGTAATCTGCCCATTCTTTAATTTTCCCTTAATGAGACCTTCAAATAGTAAATTATCTGCTGCTGTGGGTGTTTCTGGAAACGCAGAGATGTCATGGAATTTTGGGGATTATCCTCGTTTTTATTTGAAAAAAGGTATTTTTCAGAGTGGCATTAATTTAGCGTTCCGTATCTGGTATTTCCCATGTCACATTAAACTTCATCTAACTGTGTCACGTCAGTAAGTAGCCTTCAGCAAATGGAAACAAATCTCAATATGAAAACAGAGGACAGGTTATCACAATCATATACTTCCTTTCTTTGCCTCAGTATCTAATGTACCATTTCTCAATTAACTTTCTGATAAGTGTAACAAAATGATCACCTGCCTACATTACGTCGCAGTGATCAGGAACTCCCTAATATAACCAACAAGATAATACACTTTCAATCTCATTCCCATGATCACTTCAAATCAGCAAATACCAGGATATTAATTTGAGGAATCTCGAGTAGCAGATATGAAGAAATATTATCTCTTATTCCTGCCCTATTCTGTTTCTGCCTTTCTAACAGGTTTTAGAGTTTGATGATACATAAAATATAGAACATGAAACGGGGAACAGTACAGCACAGTACAGGCCCTTCAGCCTTTGATGCTGTGCCAACCTTTTATCTTACTCTCAGATCAAACTAACCTACACAATCTTCATTTTACGATCTTCCATGTGCCGATCCAAAAGTGATTTGAATATCCCTCATGCATTTGACTGGACTACCAGTGCGAGCAGTACATTCCACACACCTACCATTCTCTGAGTAAAGAACCTTCTTCTAATCACCTTAAAATTATGACTCCTCACGACAGCGATTTTCATCCAAGGAAAATGTCTTTCGAATATCCACTCTATCTATGCCTCTCATCACTTTGTATAACTCTACCAAGTCACCTCTTATCCTTCTTCGCACCAATGAGAAAAGCCCTGTCCCCCTCAATCGCTTTTCATAAGACATGCCCTCCAGTCCAGGCAGCATCCTGGTAAATCTCCTCTGCAACCTCTGTCAAGATTCACATCTGTGAAGCGGACGTTTTGCACCAGAACCACACTGGGACCTACACCCTTGCAGGTAGGTTTGCTCGTGCAGTTGGAAGGAATTTTAACGAGCTGAAAATGAGTTGCTGGAAAAGCGCAGCAAGTCAGGCAGCATCCAAGGAGCAGGAGAGTCGACGTTTCGGGCATGAGCCCTTCTTCAGGAATGAGGAAATTGTGTCTAGCAGGCGAAGCTAAAAAGGAGGGAGGAGGGACTTGGGGGAGGGGCGTTGGAAATACGACAGGTGGAGGAAGGTCAAGGTGAGGGTGATAGGCTGGAGTGGGGGTAGCGACAGAGAGGTCAGGAAGAAGATTGCAGGTTAGGAAGGCGGTGCTGTGTTCGAGAGATTTGACTGAGACAAGGTGGGAGAAGGGGAAATGAGGAAACTGGAGAAATCTGAGTTCATCTCTTGTGTTTGGAGGGTTCTTAGACGGAAGATGAGGTGCTCTTACTCCAGCCATCGTGTTGCTATGGTCTGGCGAGGGAGGAGTCCAAGGACCTGCATGTCCTTGGTGGGGTGGGAGGGGGAGTTGAAGTGCTGTGCCACAGGTTGGTTGGGTTGGTTGGTCCGGGTGTCCCAGAGGTGTTCTCTGTAACATTCCACAAGTAGGCAGCCTGTCTCCCCAATATAGGGGAGGCCACATCGGGTGCAGCGGATGCAATAGATGATGTGTGTGGAGGGGCAGGTGAATTTGTGGCGGATATAGAAGGATCCCTTGGGGCCTTGGAGGGAAGTAAGGGGGCAAGTGTGGGCGCAAGTTTTGCATTTCTTGCGGTTGCGGGGAAGGTGGCGGGAGTGGAGTTTGGGTTGGTGGGGGTATGGACCTGACGAGGGAGTCACGGAGGGAGTGGTCTTTTCAGAACGCTGATAGCGGAGGGGAGGGAAATATATCTCTGGTGGTGGGGTCTGTTTGGAGCTAGCGAAAACAACGACGGATGATACGATGTATATGGAGGTTCGTGGGGTGGTAAGTGAGGACCAGTGGGGTTCTGTCCTAGTGGTGATTGGAGGGGCGGGGCTCAAGGGCGGTGGAGCGGGACGTAGAGGAGATGTGGTGGAGGGCATCGTCGATCACGTCTGGTGGGAAAAATTGTGGTCTTTGAAGAAGGAGGCCACCTGAGTTGTACTGTATTGGAACTGGTCCTCCTGGGAGCAGATGCGGCAGAGATGAAGGAATTGGAAATATGGGTTGGCATTTTTACAGTGGACAGGGTGGGAGGAGGTGTAGTCTAGGTAGCTGTGGAAGTCGGTCGGTTTATATTAAATGTCCGTGTTGATTCGGCCGCCCAAAAGGTCTAAGAAGGGGAGGGAGGAGTCTGAGATGGTCCAGGTGAATTTGAGGTCGGGTTGGAAGGTGTTGGGAAAGTGGGTGAACTGTCCACACTCCTCGTGGGAGCACAAGGCAGTGCCAATACAGTCATCGATGTAGCGGACGAAAAGGTGGGGAGTGGTGCCGGTGTAGCTGCGGAAGATGGACTGTTCCACATATCCTATGAAGATATGCCCCAGCTATGCCTGGGGCCCATGCGGGTGGCCATGGCTACTCCTTTGGTTGGGAGGAAGTGGGAGGATTGGAAAGAGAAGTTGTTCAGGGTGAGGACCAGTTCAGTCAGTCGAAGGAGGGTGTCAGTGGAAGGGTACTGGTTGGTACGGCAGGAAAGGAAGAAGCGGAGGGCTTTGAGCCCTTCGTGATGGAGGATGGAGGTGTACAGGGACTGGATGTCCATGGTGAAGATAAGGCGTTGGGGACCGGGGAAGCGAAAATCATGGAGGAGGTGGAGGGCGTGGGTGGTGTCCTGAACGTAGGTGGGGAGTTCTTGGCCTAAGGGGGACAGGACCGTGTCGAGGTATGCAGAGATGAGTTCTGTGGGGGAGGAGCAGGCTGAGACAATGCCCCTCATTCCTGAAGAAGGGCTCATGACCGAAACGTCGAATCTCCTGCTTCTTGGATGCTGCCTGATCTGCTGCGCTTTTCCAGCAACACATTTTCAGCTCTGATGTCAAGCATCAGCAGTCCTCACTTTCTCCTGGAATTTAAACGAGTTTAAAGTCTGGTTGAAGATTTGTAGCTCGGGTGTCCGTTGTTGTGGTTCTGTTCGCCGAGCTGGAAGTTTTTGCTGCAAACGTTTCGTTCCCTGGCTAGGGAACATCATCAGTGCTATTGGAGCCTCCTGTGAAGCGCTGCTTTGATGTTTCTTCCGGTATTTATAGTGGTTTGTTCTTGCCGCTTCCGGGTGTCAGTTTCAGCTGTAGTAGTTTGTATGTGGGGTCCAGGTCGATGTGTCTGTTGATGAATGTTCTTGCCGCTTCCGTGTGTCAGTTTCAGCTGTAGTGGTTTGTATATGGGGTCCAGGTCTATGTGTCTGATAATGGAGTTTGTGGATGAATGCCATGCCTCTAGGAATTCCCTGGCTGTTCTCTGTCTGGCTTGTCCTACGATGGTAGTGTATTCCCAGTCAAATTCATGTTCCTGGTTGTCTGAGTGTATGGCTACTAGGGATAGCTGGTCGTGTCGTTTTGTGGCTAGCTGATGGTCATGGATGCGGAAGAGGAACACCTATACAAGGTATTCGCCAAAAACGGATACCCACGCAACTTTATCACCAGATGTCTAAGAGATAGACCACGGAACGAGGACATGCCACAACCAAAAGGACTTGCCACACTACCATACGTCAGGAGCGTCTCAGAACTGACAGCCAGACTACTGCGACCCTTAGGACTCATAACAGCACACAAGCCAACTTCCACACTCAGACAACAACTCACTTGAACAAAGGACCCGATAGCCAGCACGAGCCAAACTAACGTAGTTTACAAAATACCATGCAAGGACAGCACAAAACACTATATAGGACAAACAGGAAGACAGCTAACAATCCGCATCCATGAACATCAGCTAGCCACAAAACGACACGACCAGCTATCCCTAGTAGCCATACACTCAGACAACCAGGAACATGAATTTGACTGGGAAAACAGTACCATCATAGGACAAGCCAGACAGAGAACAGCCAGGGAATTCCTAGAGGCATGGCATTCATCCACAAACTCCATTAACAGACACATAGACCTGGACCCCATATACAAACCACTACAGCTGAAACTGACACACGGAAGCAGCAAGAACATCCATCAACAGACACATCGACCTGGACCCCACATACAAACTACTACAGCTGAAACTGACACCCGGAAGCGGCAAGAACAAACTACTATAAATACCGGAAGAAACATCAAAGCAGCGCTTCACAGGAGGCTCCAATAGCACTGATGATGTTCCCTAGCCAGGGAACGAAACGTTTGCAGCAAAAACTTCCAGCTCGGCGAACAGAACCACAACATTGAAACGAGTCTGGCAGGGGGATATTGATAAAATCGAGGCACATCTTGCGACAGCAATGGAAGTAAGTCAGAATGAGTTCAGGTATGTTTAGTGTCAAGAGCATAGGGCAAGGCTTACTTCAATACTAGGGGCGTAAGAGATCAGACTGATGAGTTAAATGTGTGGATTGACCTATGAAATTATGATATTTTTGCCATCAAATAAACATGGTTGCGGGAAGGGCATGACAGACAATTAAACTTTCCGGAGCATGGAATCTTTAGGTGTGACAGGGAAGTGTTTAAAGGGTGTAGGGATATAGCACAATTAATGAAGGAGTCAATTACTGCAAGAAGGAGAGAAGATATCTTAGATGGGTCCTCAAACGAGGCTTTGTGGGTAGAACGTAGGAATGTTAAGAGGTAACCTACTTTATTGGGAGTGCATCATCGGCCCCCAAAGTGTCAGTGGGAAATAAAGTAGTAAATATATAGACAGTCCACACAAATGTGTAAGAATAATAATCGGATAATTGGACAAGAGGATTTCAACTTTTCCAACAGAAATTTGGATAGTCATCCTGTGAAGGGTTTAGAAGGGGCAGATTTCTTGAAATGCATTTGGGGAGATTTTTCACATCAACACGCAGAAGGCCCAACATGGCACTGTGCATTATTGGGCCTGATTCTTGGAAAAGAATCTGGCCCATGGTATGGTTCAAATTTATTGTGGTTTTTGTAAAAGATGACATGCAAAAAAAAAATGGCTTTGGACTGGGGAATGCAGAGTTTATTAAAATAAAGGAAAATGTGGCTATCGTTGACTGGGAACAGCTCCTTGTAGGTAAGTCGATAGTAGAGCAGTGTGAACATTCAAAAAGGAGCTGGGGAGATTGGAGGCCCAGCGTGACCTTTTAGGGGGAAATACAGCAGCAGCTCATTCAGGGAACCATGGATGTCTCAGATATTTCAGGACTGGGTGAGGAAGAAAAGAAAGGCTTTGAGTAAGTCCAAAAAGGAGGAATTCAGATTTGGCCCGCGAGGAATACAGGAAGTACAAGAGGGAATTTGAATAAAAGAAGATGGAAGACCAAGAAGGGACATGAGAAAAGATCTGCAGACAGAATTAGGGAGAAACCTAAGGTATTTTTGAAATACAAGAAAGGGAAGAGATTAACCAGGGAAAGCGGACGGTCCATTAGGGACCAAGGGGGTAACCTGTGCGTGAAGGGTATCACTTTGGAAAATTTGATCGTAGGAATGGAATTTCTGGAACAGGGATTGTGAGGAACTTGCATAGTTTTAGAGAGGAAATAGGGAGATATTGTCAGATCTGTCGGGCTTGAAAACAGACAAATCCCCTGACCCAGATGACTTGCATCACAGGCTGCAGTGGGGAGCGGAAGGGGGATGGGGAATGTGAGGAAGGATATTGCAGGGGCTCTGACACAAATTTCTAACTCATCTGTTGCCAAAGGGGAGGTGCTAGAGAAGTCGAGGATGGAAGATGTGGTTTCACATTTCAAGAGAGGTGGGATAGATGAACCAGGAAATTACAGACTGATAAGTCTGACAGCAGTGGGAGGGAAGATGTTGGAGAATTATCTAAAGGTTAGAAGGTTATTTGAGGACTGGAGTAGGGACAACAAGGGATGGAACAGAAACATACTAAATGACAATATCATTTTCCAGGCTGGTGATTCACTCCAGCTCCCGCAGTGTCCACTGGTCTCGAATGGCCTTTACCATGCTGTGGATGACCAGGTGCTGCCCCTCCAGGGACACCACCCGAGGGCGGATGTAACCGTGAAAGAGGGGCAGACAGTCAGGAGCGACAAGCCCGTCTTCAGCCTACTGCCTGGACCTGTTAATGGCCATCTTGGGCAGGACTAGGTGCAGAGACAGGAGAAGGCCTGGAGACTTGTCCGCTCATCCCCACACCTGGTGTCAGTAGATCAGGAACCTGGGACTGAAATGTAAACAACATTTTAACAGAAGTCCCTTCAAACACCGAACAGGCTGCAAATGGACACACTGTAAAGATACATGGAAAACCGTCTCCTCCAGGTCACAGAACGTGTGTGTGGTCTGACACCTGGTGAACTCCCTCAGGTGACAGTTCGGGACCACTGCAGGCAGCACTCTCCGGACCAGATCCCTGGGGTAAGAGGGGAGGACATCTTTGTAGATGACCCTTCGATAGGAATGTCAGCTCACAGAGGGAAAAACGTCACATCAAGGCATGTCCGGGCAGCGGGCTGAGGCGTAAAAGTGAAGAATATGCAGCATCAGCCCATACATATAAAACCTCAGTGCTGTTCGAAAGGGCACCGGGACAGCTCAGATTGTGGAACACCCTGACACGGGGGAAGGTATGGGCTGTGGGGCTGATGTCGAGTTCGGGATGGACAGGGATCAGAATTCTGTCTCCTTTCTTGCTCCAGAGGACACTGTGTGACACTGATCGTTCCCCATTTATTCATTCTCATCCATCGTTCTTGATGCAGTCATATCTGGGGTGACTTAAATGTGCTGTTTCATGACATCCTTTTATTAATGCTCTGAGTACCCTTTTCATCATCGCTAATATTAGACAGATTTGCTCCGACAGACCCTTTCTTTTACTCCATTCATCCCGTTATCACTGTTATCCATTTCCCTTCACATGCTGTGGAATTTGCATTTGTTTTATTGATGCTGACATTGAATAATTCGCTTCAAAGGAAACAAAAACACGTTTGTGAAGCTTTCTCTGAACTTGGACAGTGTTGCTACATAAGAAAAGTGTGTTTGTAGAGCAGTTTAAATCCCGGAGCATATTTGCTACATATCGGAATACATATTCAGAATTTTCATCAAATAATGGATCAAAAGTATCAAAATATTTGAAAAGGTACCACATCCATAGAAGGATGAAGCTACTGGATATTGCGAAGAGTAAAACGATAGACTTTCTTCTGCTCTCCATCTCTGGATCACATTGATTCTGCCCCTTGCTCTGATCCCTCAGTCTCTTACGGGCTTGACTGGCCACTAAAATATACCTGACTGTCAGAGTGTTGATCAACAGAATTAAAGCAAATGGGAGCATTGGAGTTAAGACCTTTTCAAAACTTTTGAATCCTCTCCATATGGGATCATCATAATAGGCGTCATTGTTGGTGCAGAACCACTCGACATTGTCAATGAATAGTTCAGCTTCATACCTGAAGTAGGTGGGAATGTTTTTGAAACAGAGCAGAATGCCTGTTGTTGCTAGAACCACTGTCGCAGTTTTCTTGGTGCAATATTTCATTTTCAACTTCTGGCAACAAATGGCAACAAATCGATCAAAGGTAAAAGTGACGGTGAACCAGACGGAACAATCGGTGGCAGCACGGCGCAGGGTATAGTGAACTCTGCAGACAGTTGTCATATCCAAGACATTCAGAGGGAAATAATAATCATTGATCCGGTACAGTATGACCTCAAGGATAATGTACAGCAGATCCGCTGTCACCATGGCAACCAGGTAACAGTTGGTGCATGGGGAGATTCCACATTTTCCTCTGAATAAAATCCCAAGTGCGAGTAAATTCACTGTGGGTGAGTGAAGGGAAAGGGAATTAGAAGCTATGGAAAAATCATTGACAGTTTCTGAGGAAAGTCCTTTTTACAAATCAAATCAGCCATGCGTTCAACAGGTCTCCAAGGTGGACAGATCAGTGTCAAGATCAGGTTGAACAGGTATCAGTCAGAAGGGTTGATCAGACTGCTCACTGGATGTAGGTCAGTGCTTTTATATTCCAGTGTGGAATTGTGTGTCTGAAGCTGGAGATGTGCAACGTTGGAGTATACCCTCTGTCCCACCGGCTGCAACGTGTTCTATTTCCTTTTCTGTTGCAAAGTGTGTTATCTGCCAAGAAATACTCACTACCCCATTAGACTCACCCTCTGAGTTGTGTGCCTGTCCTTCACACGTCATATTTTGTGGTCTTACCTCCTGTAGATCACTTTCAACTCCACCCCCAACCCGCCAGCCAAATTAACGAGCCAATCTTTATTGGTAATTCGCAATCATTGAGGGACTTCTTTTCACTTCTAGACTTGTTTCAGCAATGAGGCAAGTGTTTGTTGATATGTTACTGTCCAAACATTGGGTAGATTTCCCTTCATTCCTTCATACTGTTTGGCACCCTACTTCCCATTGAACTGTGTCTTTGTGACGAGACTCCAGTTGATGTGAAGGTGGGTGCAGGAGAAGAGCTCTGTAGATCTGTTCCCACTGCTCCACATATCACCAATTGAAATAAAACTGCGCAAGAATACACATCATCAATTTACATTTCACACAAAACGGTCTGTCAAACAGGTTCCTCAGCAAATACAATTGTTTGTTTGCAATCAGGAGAAAACATATTCAACAAGTATGGCATCTTTGATTACCATGGACTTCAGGAAGATCGAAGAGTGAATGGTTATCCCAATTAAAGTACTTAAAGACACTCTCTCCCTCTCTCTTCCTGTTCCCGAATGGAACAGAGAACAAAACAGGTTCTTGTGCAGAGCTGGACAAATTCCGAAAGAACAGGAACAATTTAACGTATGGATTATTTATAAACACTAAATGAAAAGGTGTTGGATGTTGCAACGTTACTTGTTCTGTGTTTGTACACACGTAGTTATGTCAATAAACGTGCACCTTTGCCCATAAAGTCTTGTACATACAGATTCTTCAGAAAATGTGATGTTTTGATGTTCTTCCAGCTGCTCTATCAAAATGAGGAAAATGATTCACTCTGAACTGATGTCGTGGAATTTTTTTTATGTTTCTGAATTGGGGCAGGTTAGCCGGAGCAGCTTCCTAATGGCAGCTTTCTCTCCAATTCATCTTGTTCTTAGCAAACCTTCCTCCAACTCAGCTTTATTCTCAGAACTTTCCATCCAATCCATCGTGTTCTTATCAGACATTCTCCCAACTCAATATGTTTTTTAAGTGAGCTTCTGTGCTACTCAGATTCCATTCAAATGTATCAAATACAGCAATAACCTCTCCAAGGCACTCTCAGTCCAAAACATATTGAATCATGAAACATCAACAATTCCAGACGCTTGTGTTATGAAGATGTGGGCGTAATTTAAAAAGCAGCAGAACTACCGGACACAGCGCCAAGTGTTCCCAATAAGGCAACAATTTGACACTTGCTTGAACATATCGAATAGCTCTTTTCCTGCAGACAAAAAGAAATTTGAATTTTGTCAATCTATTTAAACTATACCCTGGAAAATATCAAACTCCAATCCAGTCTGAATTGAGTATATTGAGAATCTTCAACTCCCATGACACAATCCGATGCTCTGGGAGGAAAAGACTGGGGAAAATTGAACACTTGAGAGGAGAACTGCCAAGCCCAGCATGAAAACAGACTGCTTAAAAAAAATCTCTTTTCAAAAGGTACCATTTTGATCAGTCAACTGTGATGCAGAAATTCCTAAGAATAAGGAAAAAGACACAGGAAGATCTCAGTAGAAGGAAAGCTGTCTCGTTTTGAGATTAGAAGTGTAGTTTTGGAAATCGTGATTAGCAGTTTTATCGAAGTATTGGGAGTATTATAGATGAGAAGTCAAAAGATAGGTTAGCGTAAGGAATGGTAAATTATTGTCTGTTATACTTTAATAAATAAAGTTATTGTCTTTTACTTCAAATAGTTCTTGGCCACTCGGATTTTTACAGGTAACTGCACAGCCTAAATCTTTGTTGTGTTGCTGATTTTAAATTAAGCAGGAGGGTTTATCCTGTGTTGTAGCAGTTTTAGGGTAAACCCTACAGATTACAGTAATCTGTAATAATTCAAGTGGCAAACAACTGCTTAAAGTAAAAATTAACAACTTAATTTCCAAAAGTATAACATAGAACAATTAACTAACAACTATTTACGATGCCTTTCTCTTACTTAGCTGCTATCTTCCCTTCTATAATACTAGTCTGAAAAAACTCCCAATTGAGATTTCCAAAACCACACTTCTAATCTCAAAACCAGCCAGCTTTCATTCTTCTATTCGGATCATCGTGGGTCTTCTTTTCTTCTTGTTAGGAATTTCTGCATCACAGGTTGCTGATCGAAAAGTTGCCTTTTTTTTGAGAGAACCAAGTTTCAAGCAGTTTGTTTACATGCTGGGCTTGGCAGTTCTCCTCTCGACTGTTCAATTTTCCCGGTCTTTTACCCCCAACGCATCAGATTGTGTCATTGGCTTTTAAGCTTGTCATTTGAATCAATTCAAACTGTATTGGAGTTTGCTATTTTTCGGTGTATATTTTAAACTGATTGACTCAATTCGAATTTGCTTTTGTCTCCAGGAAACGAGCTATTCGAGTTTTTCGAACAAATGTTACTTTGTTACGTTATTGAGAAGATTTGGTGCTGTGTCCGGTAGTTCTGCTGCATTTAACTCTCTTAAAGTACACGCGCATTTTCATAACACCTCTACCCTTAAGAAAAAAAAATGAACCATCAAAATGAAAAGATGGCTTCATTGTTTTTTTCTACTTTTTAAACACATTGCCTTAACATACCGATCACTTTAATATAAGTTCACCTTAATTTATTCCCATATACCGGTATATCTCATATAAACTCTACCAGTTAAATCCGCGATAACGCATCAGTGATTACATTCTTCTGACCTGCAACATGTATGATTTTTCTAACATAGGATTTCAATGAAATATTCTTATCTTTAAAATGTTCGAAGAATGTAAGCAGATTGTGGTCAGTGTGCACAACTGTCTCTGTCACACTGTTTGTGACATACACATTAAAGCTTTGTAAGGCCAGCACAAACTCACTAGTTCCTTTTCGATTGTGGAGTATTTCCTCTGGTGGATGTTGATCTTCTTCGAAAAGCAACCAACTGGCAATTCAATCCCATCCGCATCTTCCTGAAAGAGTACAACTCCAACTCCAATATCACGAGCATTTGAAAAGGTTTTGAAAATTTGTAACAGCTAAAACTGGTTTGGTGGTTAATATTACTTTCAAATGGTCGAATGCCTCCTGGCATGATTCTGACCACCAAACTGTTGTGTTCTTCTTCAGCAAATTGGTTAACCGTGCCACTACACAGCTGAAGTTTGGAGCAAACTTCCAATAGATTCCTCCTGAGTCCTAAGAGTCAAAGCAACTCTTTCTTTGAGACTGGTTAATGAAATTCCTCGATGGCTTTCGTTTTTGCCTTCTGTGGGGTCAACCTACCATGACTGATGTTAATATGTACTAAGAACGTCACCTCTGCTTTCGCGAATTCAGTTTTATTTAAGTTTATCATCGGTTTTGTTTCTCGTAGTTGTTGAAAGAGCTCTGCCAACTTTACCTTGTGATCTTTCCAGGACTTACTAAAAATCACTACATCGTCCAAATAGACTGCGCAGTGTGTTAACCCCGCCACAACCCTGTTGATGAGTCTTTGGAATGTGTCGGGTGCGTCCTTCATTCCAAAGGGCATCACTTTAAACTGATAAACACCATTTGGGGTTACAACGCAGAAATTTCTTTTGTTGTTTCAGACAAAGGTACCTGACAGTAACCACACATTAAGTCCAAGTGGTGATGTAACTGAGTTGTCCAACTTTCTCGATACAGTCCTCCAATCTAGGAATTGTATATGAGTCTGATTTTGTAATGCCGTTGACCTTCCAATATTCCACACAGAATAGTTTGGTCCCATCCGGTTTGGGCACAAAGATGCTCGGTGAACACCACTCCCTATGGCTTGTTTCGATGATGTTCTTGTCGAGCATGGCCTCCACCTCCATCTGGACCTGTCTGGCTGTGAAAGGATTAAGCCGATAGTG
The DNA here is from genome assembly GCF_020745735.1 of Hemiscyllium ocellatum. NCBI lineage: Eukaryota > Metazoa > Chordata > Chondrichthyes > Orectolobiformes > Hemiscylliidae > Hemiscyllium > Hemiscyllium ocellatum. The sequence continues at coordinate 2,444,005 of NC_083453.1, forward strand.
GTGTTGTTGCATCATTAATATTTACTACTTCTACGTCTTAGTCCTCCCCATCTGATTCTGACATGTGTCCTTGTATTGTAGTAACAAAAACCTTTCAACTGCGTTCTATGCTCCTGGGACAGATAGCTCACTCAGCTATCCCTCTCCTCAAGGACTTCTTCAGTTTTAACGTCTATTTTGAGGCACCTCAAAATCCACATCGTCTGGATTTGATTCCTCACTCTGAGGGGAAGTAACTAACACCTGTTTCTCCAGTTCCTCTTCTCTCGTGCAATACGTTTCAACATGCTCGCATGACATACCCCATACCTGTTTTTATCCAGCTGGCATCTGTACTGAATAGTTCACCTGACTCAAGCTTTTCTCAATTTGATAGGGACCACTAAACTTGTCTTTGAAGGGATCTCCTATAACTGGTAGCAGAACTAACAAATTATCCCTTCGAGAAAATGCCCGAGTCTCCGAGATTTTACCTGCCATCTACTTCATTCTTCACTGTGCTCTCTTTAGATGCTGTTTAGCTAATTCCCCTCACCTCCAATACATAATCTAAGTGAAAGATCCGACTTTGGCCCTGTACATTTTTCTTTAATTAATTTCGAAGGGCCTCTCTCTTCATGACCGAATATTAACTCGAAGGGAGTGAACTGAGTGATTTGTTTGGGGCATCTCGAATGGAAGACATTACAAAGGGGATACCTTTATCCCAATCATTCGGATAATCCTAACAGTATGTTCTCAACATGGTCTTCAAGGTCTGATGCCACCTTTCTAAAGCTCCCTGGGATTCAGGATGATACACACTGGATTGAAAGTGCTGTATACCTAAGCTGACCATAACCTGCTTAAACAGCCTAGCAGTAAAATCTGACCCTTGGTCCGACTGAATCTCTGGGTAGCCCATACCTTGTGAAAAAAGCTACTGACTCCTCTACCCCGCCTTTTGCCTTGATACTCCGGAATGGATTTGCCTCCAGAAATCTGGTGGACGCATCCATTATATTTAACAAGTACTGGTTCTCACTTTTAGCTCTCCGGAGGGACCTACACAGTCAATTACAACCCGCATGAGAAGCTTTCAAATGAGGGAATTGGCAACAAAGGTGTTGGCTTTATCACTGCCTGTGGCTTACTTACCGTTTGGCGTGTATGACATGTGCAGCAAAAGTTCACCACATTCTTGCGCGTGCCAGGCCAATAAAAATGTTCTTGGACCTTAGCCTGAGTCTTTAATACACCGACGTGACCTCCTTCATGTAGTTCATGTGCTAAACATAACACTTCCTGTCTGTATGCTACCAGTAACACAAACTGGTGCATTAACTTCGGCCCATTTCTTCTCTGCATTAACCTGCTGTGGTCTCCATTTCCATCTTAGGATTCTGTCTTTCAGATAACAATCCTCCGGTATATTCTCTGCATCCTTTTCGGTGTATGCACCCACATATTTATGTTTTTCATCGTCTTGTCTTGCCGTTGTAAGTCTTTTAGCCTTTCAGGATTAAACATTTCTGTCAGACCCTCTGCTTAAGATCGAGAACACAAACCGGCAAGTGATAAGACCTGCTGGGAGTTTTTAGATTAGATTACTTACAGTGTGGAAACAGGCCCTTCGGCCCAACAAGTCCACACCGACCCGCCGAAGCGCAACCCACCCATACCCCTACATTTACCCCTTACCTAACACTACGGGCAATTTAGCATGGCCAATTCACCTGACCTGCACATCTTTGTGACTGTGGGAGGAAACCGGAGCACCCGGAAGAAACCCATGCAGACACGGGGAGAACGTGCAAACTCCACACAGTCTGTCGCCTGAGTCGGGAATTGAACCCGGGTCTCAGGCGCTGTGAGGCAGCAGTGCTAACCACTGTGCCATTGTGCCACCTTGCCGCCCACTAAGACCCCCAAGCCTATTCAAATCTTTCTAAACCAGTTCAAATCACGGACCGGAGCTCCAAGATTGTTACAACACGGGATAAACCCTCCTGCTTAATTTAAAACCAACAACACAGAAAAGATTTATCCCATGCAGTAATCTGTAACAATTCAAGTGGCCAAGATCTATTTAAAGTAAAAATTAACGACTGTATTTCCAAAAGTATAACAGAGAATAATAAACTAACAACTATTTCCCATTCCTTACTCTAACCTTCCCTTCTATATTATTCGTCTGAGAAATCTCCCAATTTACAAAAGATTTACAAAACCACACTCCTTATCTCTAAACCAGACAGCTTTCATTCTTCTATTCGGATCATCCTGGGTCTTCTTTTCTTCTTCTTAGGAATTTCTGCGTCACAGATTACTGATCAGAAAGGTACTTTTCAGAGAGATTTGTTTCTTAGTAGTCTGTTTACAGGTTGGGCTTGGCAGTTCTACTCTCAACTGTTCAATTTTTCCCAGTCGCACACACCCTCAAAATATCGGATTGTGTCACTGGCTTTTCCGCTTGTCAAACTTGTCAGTTCAAACTGAATTGGAATTTGATATTTTTCGGAGTATAATTTAAAATGATTAGCCGAATTTGAATTTGTTTTTGTCTCCAGGCAATGAGCTAATCGAATTGTTCAACAGGTGTCACATTGTTGCCATATTGTGAAAACTTGGTGCAGTGCCCCTAAGTTCTGCTGCTTTTAAAATACACCCACATCATCATCACACTTGTAATCAACTTGTACAGAAATGCGATGAAACATGTTGGGAACCAGGGGAACTTGTATCAGTTCTGCTTTAGTTCAGGGATAGGGACACTGCCTCTGCACCACAATAACCCGACCATCTACAATCATAGGCACTTACCAGGCAAACCGATTACAGCTATTACAACGTAGAATATGTTCCTGACCACTTCAATTGAACGATTCATTTTCTGAGTGAAGAGATCAATTACTTTATGCTGCAAGTAATTTCTCTGATTCAGAGTTGGATAAACACTCTTATTTTATACCCTGCAGGAAATGCCAGGGGAAACTGTGGTTGCAAAATTTTTAGAGTTGATTATTCTCTGGAGAATTCATGAACAAATATTACATCAGCCGAGTTAACTCCCTGGTGATAGAGATGATTAACAACCTATTTCGGAAAGGTATGCAGCTCTCTTAAGATGAAGAAATTTATTTGAGACATTCTTAGGCACAAACTTATCATGAAGTACTCCTGCCCAGCATTTTCGTCACAGTATCCCGACAGTGTGGAAACAGGCCACCTGGCCAAAAAGACCACACTGACCTCCTCAGGACTAACTAACCCAGACCCATTCCCCAATTCTATTACTCTAAATTTACCTCTGATGAATGCACCTAACCTACACATTGCAGAACTGTATGTTCAATTTAGGATGGCCAATCCATCTAACCTGCACATCTTTGGACTGTAGGAGGAAAGCAGAGCACCAAGAGCAAACCCATGCAGACACAGAGAGAATGTGAAAACCCCACGCAGACAGCCACGCAAGGCTGGAATTGCACCCAAGTCCCTGGTGCTTTGAGGCAGCAGTGCTAACCACTGAGTCACTGTGCCGCCCCAAATGATTGGCAGGTTTTGCCACAGGGTCTGTGCTGACTGGGTCAGCTCTCTGTAAGGGCAGCTCAGCTTCTCTCAATCAGCAACCCCACTTCCACCATCACTTCACTGATTCCCTCGGCCAGATCAGGAGTAATGTGCGTTATTCTGGTGGCACTTTCATAGAAATGTTAAGGTGGAGAATGCTCAGAAAGATTTACCAGGATGTTTCCAGGGATGGAAGGTTTGAGATATAAGGAGAGGCTGGATAGACTGGGACTGTTTGCACTGGATCGCAGGAGGTTGAGGGGTGACCTAATAAAGATTTATAAAATCATGAAGTGCATAAATGAGGTGAATGGAAGGTGTATTTTCCCTCTGGTGTGGGATTTCAAGACTAAGGTCATATTTTTAAGGTGAAAGGAGAAATATTGAAAACACAGAGTGGTTTGTGTGTGGAGAATGAACACCCAGAGAACTTGGTGGATGTGGGCACAGTTGCAACATTTACAAGATATTTAGATAAATACATGAATGAGAAATGTTTGGAGGGATATGGGCCAAAGGCAGGCAGGTGGGACTAGTTTATTTTGGAGAAGTGGTCAGCATGGACTGGTTGAACTGAAGAGACTATTTCCGTGCTGTATGATTCTCTAACTCCATGTCTGTATGATTGAGCTGATTCATCAATGCCCTTCACATTGAAACTTTCTTCTCCGCAATCCAAGACCATTCATTTCAGATCCTAACCACTGTCCTGTGAACGGAACATTTTACATCAGGACACTATTTCATTCATTGCCATTCAGTGTGTATCTGTGTCTTTGATGAACTTGCCCCCAACTGCTTTTGCTCATTGTGGATCTCTCTCTGCTTCTCTTACCTTTTTGAGTCTCTGCAATACGCCATCTCTGGAAAGTGGGATCTCTGTAACATTTCTCACCCCTACACCCTGTGATGATGCTGTCACTTTAAATAGGCTATTTTGTACTGGGTCTTTTTGAAGAGTGTTCATAACGACAGAAGTCCGGAGGCGCCTGGTAAGTTTAACAGTTTATCAATGGACGGGGAGTGGCCAGTTCCCCCAGATCAGGTTTTCTCCAATCTTTGTTTTTTTGCTGCTGCATTCACAAGATGTTGGAGTGCGGAAGTGTTGCAAGCTTCAGGAAAAGATTCCTCTGACTTTCTCTGAAATCTCTCACTGGATGTATTCCCCTCCTGCCTGCAGACCTTGTGTTTGAAGTTACCTTTCTGTCTAGGGGTGTGCTTATGGGACGTTACTGTATTGAAACAGCTAGTTAGTTAGATTATTGTATCGGATCAGTTAGGTTTGCTATGGACCAGTCCAGACCCCCTTCAAATTAATTTCAGGCGGGAGCCTTATTGGAAAGACAGATGTGAAGTGCGTATTTCAGGTATGATGTCGTTGGTCAAACCACTCGGTTTGAAGCAAAGCATATTTAATTTAATCATGACAGATGAAGCACAAACAAAAGAAAGTGGAATTTAGAACATCTAATCGTTGGGCCAAGAAGTGTCAAATGGGACAAGATTGGCTTAGGATATCTGGTTGGCATGGCTGATTTGGACCAAAGGGTATGTTTCCATGCTGTACGTCTCTGTGTCCCTATTGGAAAACTTATCATATATTCTCAAGTAATCGTCAGATATTTTTGACTACTTTTTAAGGCTAAATTTATGTGGTCGTCTATGACATAGATACTACTTTTGAGTGGCTGAAATTCATGCCTGTCAAAATTCATTCAGTAACATTAGCAGAAATCCAATTGATCTCTTCACAAATAAACAGAAAGAACAATGAATTGTGATAATTCTGAAAACCCAGAGTAGAGGGTAACAGCCTGTGCACTGGAAGACCTGGAGGGGAGCGTGACGGCTGGCACACTGACTCATAAATGATGATCTGTGGTCTATGAAGCACTGTGGTCAACTCTCACAAGAGATATTTGGAACATTCCAGATTTTTGGCCACAAATGTGTCAGCATTTACATGAGATTGACTACTATTCGAGTATATATGGTAACCGATCCGACACAGTAACTATTACTAATGAACTGAAACAATACAGTGCCATACCATAAACACACCCCTTTGCAAAAAGGTAAATTCATCAAAACCAAGGACAAAAAAACCTTTTCAAAGTTTCAGCACCACCACACCTTCGCCCTTTTAAAAAAGAACCACCAATACACAAATATGTCTTCATTTTAAACCCTTTAGTCTTACTCTGTTAGTAGACTGCAACACACATATATTGACTCTAAACATGCAAACATTCACTACTACATTCTACTTCAGTCAATTTACTCCTGACACTGAACGCCACAATTCTTCATCATCCATGTCTTGAGAACACATCAACAATCACATTTTCTTATCCTGCCACACACATAATTTTCGAATTGAATGGCTGCAATAACAAGCTCCATCTAAACAGTCTGCAACTTTGTACTTTAATTTCTCCACAAACTTTAATGGGTCATAATCAGTATGTACAATTGTCTCAGACACATTGGTGGCAATATCGATGTGGAAATGTTGTAATGCGAACACCAAGCTGAAGGTCTGCTTCTCAATTGTAGAATATTTCTGTTGATGAACATTCAATTTCTGGGAGAAATACCCAATAGGTCTTTCTATTTTCTCATCGTATTCCTGTAAGTGCACTGCACCAACCCCCACATCACCTGCATTGATAGCCACTCTGAATGGCTTTGCCTAATTGGGTATGCCTAATACTGGGGCAGTGATTATCACAGTTTTCAGGCTGTCTCAATGCTGTCTGACAGCTACCATCCATTGACATTTTCTGCATTTCTTTATTACATAAGTGAGTGGAACATAAGCTTGTCAAAGGAGCAGCATTGTCACACCACCCCCTTTAAAAATTGAACGATGCATATCCAAAGATGCTTTCATCCTAAAACCCCTTAACACTGTTCTTATCCTGCCACATGCACAATTTTCTAATTGAATGGCTGTAACAACAAGCTCCATCTCAACAGTCTGCAATTTTTATCCTTAAATTTCTCCACAAACTTCAATAGGTTATGATCAGTGTATATGATTGCTTCAGATACGTCACTGGCACCATGAACCGTTACATGTAATAACACCAAAACCAAGCGCAAAGTCTCCTTTCAAATGTTGAATGTTTCTGCTGATGAATGTTCAATATCCTGGAGAAATATCCTGTAGGTCTTCCTAACTTATTGTCATCTCCCTGCAAGAACACAGCACTGACAGCCACATCACTCGCAACAAAAAGATGTAAGAGAGGGAACCTAATTGAGGTGTAGAAGATAATGCAAGGTATAGATAGAGTTGATAGCCAGAGAATATTTTCCCAGGGCAGCAATTGTTAACACGAGGGGTCATAGTTTTAAGCTGTTTGGCAGAAAGTATAGAGGGGATGTCAGAGGCTGGTTCTTTACGTAGAGAGTTTTGACAGCATAGAATGCGTTGCCAGCAGCAGTTGTGGAAGCGAGGTCATTGGGGATATTTAAGAGACTGCTGGACATACATATGGTCACAGAAATTTGAGGGTTTGTACATTTGGTTTACCTTACATAAGGATCAATGGTCGGCACAAAATCGTGGGCTGAAGGGCCTGTTCTGTGCTGTACTGTTCTATGTTCTATGTTCTATCGATAAACACCTTGAATGTTTTTGCATAATTAGATGTGGCTAATACTCGGGCAGTGGTTAACACAGCTTTCCTTACCTCTAAATGACCTCCTACTGGTAATTCATGTGCTATCCACAACACCTCTTTTTTAATAGCCCACTCGCAATACAGCTTGTTGAAATTCTGCCATTTCTCATCTCAATGAATGTGTGATGATCGCTATTTCCTTAGCATGTCATAATTTTTCAGATAATAACATCTCGTAATATACTCATATTTTTCTTCTGTGCAGGTTTTTTGATACAACTGCTTCCTTCAGGTTTTCATATTTCTGTTGTAACTCAGTTAATTTGTCGGAGCTAAAAATATCCACTTTATCCTCTCCCTGTTCTTGTTTGTATCAACCATTCGATCAAACATGGTCTCTGATATATCCACTTCAAATTCCTTATCGGTGATCTTTGATTTCGCCTCCTGTTTCAACTGGTGAGTTTGTGACCTTGTTATCACACACTCAGGAAAAATCCCAGGGTACACTCACGGCGATACCTCAGTTTCCTGATTTTCCACTGGCTTTTCAAACACAGTAGCCAGCATTCCTACCTGTGATCCAGCTAGGTCATTACTAAGGACAAATTGGATTCCTAGAACCAAGTGTTTCTCCAGTACTCCGACCACCACTTCTCCAATTTTCACTGGACACTCTAACCTCACTCTCCATCATGAAGCACTTCTCCTCTCACCATTAATTCCACATCCTCGCACCTTTTCTGGTAATAATCTTCCTGAGTTCCGCATCTCCTCATCTCTCTCCTGTGTCTGTTAATATTCTAAATTCTTTACCTGCTGCTCCTGACTACTGCAAGTTAACCATACCTTCGCAAGTAAGTGATTTAAAAAGATCTGGCACTTCGTTCTCAACCAACCTCTGATCAACTTGGATATTCCGTGCAGCTTTTTAGCCTCCACTTTGCTTCCCTTTACCACTTCAAAAAAAATTCACTGGTTTTTCGTGTTTTCTGACATCTGGCTCCCCAGTGTTTTTCCAAACCCACCAACATTATGATTTCATGTGGCCGACATTATTGGAGAGCCTTTTAACCTCTCTTTCCCCTTCATGGGTTTCCTTTTTACACTCTGTTAAGCTATCCTTATGATCATCACCGACATCTACTTTTCCCTTTCCACCTGATAATTTCTCTCTTCCCCAAATTTCTATCCCTCACGAACTGAAATTGATGTTGGAAACCAAATTTTGATTTATGAACCAACTTCTAATCATCAACCATTTCAGCTGCTAATCTTGCTGTTTTAACTCTCTGTTCTTCCACATGAGTTCTCAATACCTCAGGAAGTGAATTTTTCAACTCCTCCAAGATAATCATCTCTCTAAAAGCATCATATGTTTGATCAGCTTTTTAATGCTTTCATCCACTTTTCAAAATTACTTTGTTTGATTCTTTCAAACTCAACGGATGTTTGGCCAGGGTCCCTACTTAGATTCCTGAAACATTGTCTGTCGGCTTCTGGTCCAAGCTCATATCCACTTAAGATGACTTTCTTCATCTCCTCATATTCCCCAGAGACCTCCTCTGATAGGGATTCAAATACCTCACTTACCCTACCTAACAGTTTCGTTTGGATCAAAATTACTCACTTGGTCACTGGCAATTTCATTTGTTTAGCCACTTTCTCAAATGAAATGACAACGTTTTCTACATCCTTCTCAACCAATGTAAGCAATGCTTGGAGAGATTTAAACAGATCACCAGCAGGCCTTTGGCTATCTGGATTTATTCATCATCACTATCTTCCTCACTAAACCGACCTTGAACTCCATCCTTTTAAACCAACTTTCTGTTTAACTGCCAACTTCTGAACGTCAAACCCACTCTCCTTTTCCCTGTCTTCTTAATCTTTCTGCTCTTTCCTCCTTTCTTTTTCCCTTTCTTCTGCCAGGACGTTCCTCTCCTTTTCCTTTTGCTCTGCCAAAGCGATTCGTTCTTTTTCTCTTTCCTCTGCTTTTAACCGTAATTCAAACTATTTTAGTTCCTTTTCACATTCAAATTGCTTCACCTGCAATTGAATTCAAGCCATTTCCAAAGGTTCGGTTGTAATTCCAGCAAACGTAAATGCTGGGCTATTGTTGCAATGTCCTCTCCTGTTCCCACAGACAACGACAACCCCAACTCCAGCTTGCATTCTAATCCTTGCTTTGGCTTGCTCACCTTTGGTAACAACCCCAAAGTCACCTCTTCCACCCCTAGGAAACTCTTGCGACTAGAAGCGCCATTACTACACCAAGTACTGTTTAAACCAACCGAATTCAACAGCCAAAACAAAAGATACCAACACCTGTCCCTTAGCAACTTTGAGTCCAAACCTGAACCCAAAGTGGGATTAGAATACCATAGAATATACCATAGAATCCCTACAGTGTGGAAACAGGCCAATTTGCCCAACGAGTCCGCATCAACCTTCTGAAGAATATCCCACCCAGACCAATCCTTCTGTCCTATCACAGGGTATTTCCCTAGGCTCAAGCACTTACCTACACATCCCTGCACACTGTGGGCTATTTAGTGTGGCCAATTCACCCTAACCTGCACACCAAAAGCGAAGTAGCCTGATGGAACCCAGGAAAACACAGGGCGAATGTGCAAACTCTACCCAGACAGTCGCACGAGGCTGGAACCGAAAGCAGGTCCCTGGCGCAGTGAGGCAGCAGTGCTAACCATTCTGGAATTTGTGAATCAATCCCAACCAGAGGCCCCAATCTGTTATGGACCAGGCCAGACCCCTCAAAACATTTTAACCATTCGAAAACCTAACTGTCCCCATATGGTAACTATTGCTAAATAACTGATCCAGTACAATGACATCCCGTTACACACCCCTTGGTAAAAAGGTAAATTCAAACACAGATTCTTATAGACAACGGGGAGCAGCATGAACAGAGATCTCAGAAGAGGACAGAGGAATTGCTTACTGAAATTTGTACCTCCTCTGGACTCACACATCTTGTGACTGCTACAGTTAAAACCAAACTAGAAAATACCTGAGCTGGGAAAACTGGCCACTCCCCTTCCATTGTTCAATTAAACACTTCCTAGTCTCCTCAACATGTCTGCCTTTACAACCTCTCTTCAAACAAACCCAGGACACATTAATGTTTTTAAAATGACAGCACCTTCAGATCTGTCATCAGTGACAGATTTTGAGTGCGAGCAGCAGCTGAGTTTAATTGAACCCGGGAGATTACAGCTAAGGTAAGACAGTTTGTTTTAAAATTACCTCCCTGTAGCAGGCAGCGGTGATTATTTTATTCTTCACAGAAAGAGCGGGAGCAGCAGGGGAAGTGATGTGTGGGGTGTGGGGATGGATTTTGAGGCAGGAAATTGCAGGGGAAACTCAAAAGTCAAAATTTAATTCCCCTTGACACTGCCTCTGGGACAGGGACAGCACCGGGTTTAATACAGAGTGAACTCTTTCTACTCTTTGGAAACAGAATAGTGAAGTTTCCTCAACTCTTTGGAGCTCAAAGATTCCTTGACTCGCTAACACTCAAAATAAAGTTCCTTTGACTCTGAAAATAAAATTAGACTTTCTCCCAATTACGTCCCTTATTAACACTCTTGGGATAGGGGCAACAAAGGGTTGAAATCGAGTCCCTTAACTCATTAGAAGTCAAAGTAAATTAAAAATCAGTTATCCCCTTGGTCAACCTCCATCAAACTCACTGGGGACAGGGGCAGCAAAGGGTAAAATTAACCCCTTGTGTCTTTCAGAAAGCCCAAAACGAAAATAGAAATAAATTAAAACAGCCCCTGCTGGGGTACTACACCGAAAACAAACGCAAATTCAAAAAAGTTGGATGGAAACTTATATGATGGAACTGAAACTTTAAAATGACAATCCCATTTTCCAGGCTGGTGATGCACTCTAGTTCCAACAGTGCCCACCGGTCTCTAAATGCCTCAACGGTGCTGGTGATGACCAGGTGCTCTCTCTCCAGGGACACCCGAGGGCAGATGTAACCGTGAAAGAGGGGCAGGCAGTTCAGAACAACATGCCCATCCTCGGCCTGCTGTCTGGACCTGTTAATGGCCATCTTGGGCAGGCCCAGGAGCAAAGGCATGAGAAGGCCTGAAGACTTGTCCGCCCATCCCCACACCTGGTGTCAGTAGGTCAGGAAGGTGGGACTGAAATGTAAACAACATTTTAACAGCAGCCCCTTCAAAAACCGATCAACAGGCTGCAAATGATCACACTGCACAAACACATGGAAAACCGTCTCCTCCAGGTCACAGAAACTGTGTGCTCTGACACCTGGTGAACTTCCTCAGCTGACAGTTGTTTGGGAACATTGCAGGCAGCACTCTACACACCAGATTCCCAGTGAAAAAGGGGAGGACCCCTGTGTAGATGACCCTCCGATAGGAATGTCAGCTCACAGAGGTATAAACGTCACGCCAAGGCATGTCCAGACAGTGGAGGCGTGCAGTGGAGAATATGCAGCATCAGCCCGTACAGATAACGCCTCAGTGCTGTTCGAAAGGGCACTGGGATGATTTCCCTCAGACAGCTCAGATTGTGGACCACCCTGACACAGGGGAGGGTACGGGCTGTAGGGCTGATGTCGAGTTCGGGACGGACAGGGGTCAGAATTCGGTCTTCTTTCTTGCTCCAGAGGACACTGTGTGACACTGATCGTTCCCCATTTATTCATTCTCATCCATCATTCTTGATGCAGTCATACCTGGTGTGACTTAAATGTGCTGTTTAATGGTATTCTTGTGTACATGCGCTGAGCACCATTTTTGCCATCGCTAATATTAGACAGATTTGATCCTCCAGGCCCTTTCTTTTCCTCCATTAATCCCGCTATCACTGTTATCCATTCGACTTCACATGCTGTGGCATTTCCATTTGTTTTAGTGATGCTGACATTGAATAATTCGCTTAAAAGGAAACATCAACACGTTTGTGAAGTTTTCTCTGAACTTGGACAGTGTTGCTACATAAGTAACTGCGTTTGTACAGCAGTTTATATCCCGAAGCATATTTGCTACATATCAGAATACATATTCAGAATATTCATCAAATAATGGATCTAAAGTATTAAAATATTTCAAAAGGTAGCACAACCAGAGAAGGATGAAGCAACTGGATATCGTGAAGAGTAAAATGATAGACTTTCTTCTGCTCTCCATCTCTGGGTCACATTGATTCTGCCCCTTGCTCTGATCCCTCAGTCTCTTACGGGCTCGACTGGCCACTAAAATGAACCTGACTGTCAGAGTGTTGATCAACAGAATATAAGCAAATGGGAGCATTGGAGTTAACACCTTTTCAAACCTATCGAATCCTACCCGTACAGGATCATAATAATATGCTTCAGTATTGGTGCAGAGCCACTCGACATTGTTAATGATTAGTTCAGCTTCATACCTGAAGTAGGTGGGAATGTTTTTGAAACAGAGCAGAATGCCTGTTGCTGCTAGAACCACTCTCGCAGTTTTCTTGGTGCAATATTTCATTTTCAACTTCTGGCAACAAATGGCAACAAATCGATCAAATGTAAAAGTGACAGTGAACCAGACGGAACAATCGGTGGCAGCACGGCGCAGGGTATAGTGAACTCTGCAGACAGTCGTCATATCCAAGAAATTCAGAGGGAAATAATGATTATTGATCCGGTACAGTATGACCTCAAGGATAATGTACAGCAGATCCGCAGTCACCATGGCAACCAGGTAACAGTTGGTGCATGGGGAGATTCCACATTTTCCTCTGAATAAAATCCCAAGTGCCAGTAAATTCACTGTGGGAGAGTGAAGGGAAAGGGAATTAGAAACTATGAAAAAATCATTAACAGTTTCTGAGGACAGTCCTTTGAACAAAACAAATCAGCCATGACTTCAACAGGTCTGCAAGGTGGACAAATCAGTGTAAAGATCAGGTTGAACAGGTATCTGTCAGAGGGGTGGATCAGACTGCTCACTGGAAGTAGGTCAGTGCTTTAATATTCCAGTGTGGAATTGTGTGTCTGAAGCTGGAGATGTGCAACTTTGGAGTAGACCCTCTGCCCCACCGGCTGCAATGTGTCCTTTTTCCTTTTCTGTTGCAAAGTGTGTTGCCTGCCAAGAAATACTCACTACCCTATTAGACCCACCCTCTGAGTTGTGTGCCTGCCCTTCACACGTCATATTTTGTAGTCTTACCTCCTGGAGATCACTTTCAACTCCTCCCCCAACCCGCCAGCCAAATTAACGAGCCAATCTTTATTGGTAATTCACAATTATTGAGGGACTTCTTTTCACTTCTACACTTGTTTCAGCAATGAGACAAGTGTTTGTTGATATGTTACTGCCCAAACATTGGGTAGATTTCCCTTCATTCCTTCATACTGTTTGGCACCCTACTTCCCATTGAACTGTGTCTCTGTGACGAGACACCAGTTGATGTGAAGGTGGATGCAGGAGGAGAGCTCTGTAGATCTGTTCCCACTGCTCCACATATCGCCAATTGAAATAAAACTGCGCAAGAATACACATCATCAATTTACATTTCACACAAACAGGTCAAACAGGTCAAACAGGTTCCTCAGCAAATACAATTGTTTGTTTGCAATCAGGAGAAAACATATTCAACAAGTATGGCATCTTTGATTACCATGGAATTCAGGAAGATCGAAGAGTAAATGGGTATCCCAATTAAAGTACTTAAAGACACTCTCTCCCTCTCTCTTCCTGTTCCCGAAAGGAACAGAGAACAAAACAGGTTCTTGGGCAGAGACAGACAAATTCCGAAAGAACAGGAACAATTTAACGAATGGATTATTTGTAAACACAGAATGAAAAGGTGTTGAATGTTGCAATGTTCCTTGTTCTGTGTTTTTACACACGTGGTTATGTCAATAAACTTGCACCTTTGCTCATAAAGTCTTGTACATACAGTTTCTTCAGAAAATGTAATATTTTGATGTTCTTCCATTCGCTCTATCAAAATGAGGAAAATGATTCACTCTGAGCTGATGTGTGATTTTTTGTTTCTGAATTGGGGCACGTTAGCCGGAGCAGCTTCCTAATGACAGTTTTCTCTCCAATTCAGCTTGTTCTTAGCAAACCTTCCTCCAACTCAGCTTTATCCTCAGAACCTTCCATCCAATCCAGCGTGTTCTTACCAGACATTCTCCCAACTCAATATGCTTTTAAGTGAGCTTCTGTGCTACTCAGATTCCATCCAAATGAATCAGATACAACAATAACCTCTCCAAGGCAGTCACAGTCCAAAACACATTGACTCATTAAACCTCAACAATTCCAGACGCTTGTGTTATGAAGATGTGGGCGTACTTTAAAAAGCAGCAGAACTACCGGACACAGCACCAAGTGTTCTCAATAAGGCAACAACGTGACACTTGCTTGAACAACTCGATTAGCTCATTTCCTGGAGACAAAAAGAAATTTGAATTCGGCCAATCAATTTAAATTATACCCTGAAAAATATCAATCTCCAATCCAATCTGAATTGAGTATATTGCGAATGTTAAACGCCCATGATACAATCCGATGCTTTGTAAGTGAAAAACTGGAGAAATTTGAACACTTGAGAGGATAACTGCCAAGCTCAGCATGTAAACAGACTACTTAAAAAAAGCTATCTTAAAAAGGTACCATTTTAATCAGTCACCTGTCATGCAGAAATTCCTAAGAAGAAGAAAAAAAGACACAGGAAGATCTAAATAGAAGGAAAGCTGGCTGGTTTTGAGATAAGAAGTGTAGTTTTGTAAATTGTGATTGGCAGTTTTATCAGGCTAGTATTATAGAAGAGAAGGCAAAAGATAGATTAGAGTAAGGAATGGTAAATTATTGTCTGTTATACTTTAATAAATAAAGTTGTTGCCTTTTACTTCAAATAGGTCTTGGCCACTCGGATTTTTGCAGGTGACTGCACAGCATAAATCTTTCCTGTGTTGCTGGTTTTAAATTAAGCAGGAGGGTTTATCCTGTGTTGTAACAGTTTCAGCGTAAACCCTTCTGCTGAATTTAAAACCAGCAACACAGCAAAGATTAATCCCGTGCAGTAATCTGTAAAACTTCAAGTGGCAAACAACTATTTAAAGTAAAAGTTAACAACTTAATTTCCAAAAGTATAACAGAGAAAAATTAACTAACAACTATTTACCATGCCTTACTCGAACTGATCTGTTATCTTCCCTTCTATTATACGAGTCTGATAAACCTCTCCATTAAGATTGACAAAACCACACTTCTGATCTCCAAACCAGCCCGCTTTCATTCTTCTATTCGGATCATCCTGGGTCTTGTTTTCTTCTTGTTCATAATTTCTGCGTCACAGGTTACTGATCGGAAAGGTACCTTTTCTTGAGAGAACCAATTTTCAAGCAGTTTGTTTACATGCTGGGCTTGGCAGTTCTCCTCTCAACTGTTCAATTTTCCCCGGTCTTTTACCTCCAAAGCATCAGATTGTGTCATTGGCTTTTACGCTTGTCAATAGACTCAATTCAAACTGTATTGGAGTTTGAAATTTTTCGGTGTATATCTTAAACTGATTAGCTGAATTCGAATTAGCTTTTGTCTTCAGGAAACCAGCTATTCGAATTTTTCAAACAAGTGTTACATTGTTACTTTATTGAGAACATTTGGTGCTGTGTCTGGCAGTTCTGCTGCTGTTAACTCTCTTAAAGTACACCCACATCTTCATAACACCTCCACCCGTAAGAAAAAATTGAACCATCGAAATGAAAAGATGGCTTCATTGTTTTCTCTGCTTTTTAAACACATTGCACTAACATACAGATCACTTTTATATAAGTTCACCTTAACTTATTCCCATAAACCGGTATATCTCATATAAACTCTGTCAGTTAAATCCGCGGTAATGCATCTGTGATTACATTCTTCTGACCTGCAACACGTATGATTTTTGTAACATCAGATTTTAATGAAATATTCTTATCTTTAAAATGTTCGAAGAATGTAAGCAGATTGTGGTCAGTGTGCACAACCGTCTCTGTCACATTGTTTGTGACATCACATTAAAGCGTTGTAAGGCCAGCACAAACTCACGAGATCCTTTTTGGTTGTGGAGTATTTCCTCTGGTGGATGTTGATCTTCTTCGAAAAGTAACCAACTGGCAATTCAATCCCATCTTCATCTTCCTGAAGGAGAACAACTCCAACTCCAATGTCACGAGCATTTGAAAAGGTTTTGAAAAGTTTGATACTGCTAAAACTGGTTTGGTGGTTAATATTACTTTCAAATGGTCGAATGCCTCCTGGCATGATTCTGACCACCAATATGTTGTGTTCTTCTTCAGCAAATTGGTTAACCGTGCCAACCGAGCAAATGTCCAACAGCATCCTTCTGAGTCCTAAGCGTCAAAGCTCCTCTCTCTTCGAGTTTGGTTATGGAAGTTCTTCGATGGCCTTCGTTTTTGCCTTCTGTGGGGTCAACCTTCCATGACTGATGTTATGTCATAAGAACGTCACCAGTTTTGCTTCTCGTAGTTGTTGAAAGAGCTCTGCCAACTGTACCATGTGATCTTTCCAGGAATGATGAAAGATCATGACATTGTCCAAATGGACTGCACAGTTTGTTAACCCAGCCACAACTCTGTTGATGAGGCTTTGGAATGTGGTGGGTGCATCCTTCATTCCAAAGGGAATCACTTTAAACTGATACAGGCCACTTGGGGTAACAAACATGAAATTTCTTTTGCTGTTTCTGATAAAGGTACCTGACAGTAACCACGCATTAAGTCCAACTGGTGATGTAACTGAGTTGTTCAAAATTCTCGATACAGTCCTCCAATCTAGGAATTGTATATGAGTCTGATTTTGTGATGCCGTTGATCTTCCAATATTCCACACAGAATCGTTTAGTCCCATCCGGTTTGGGCGCAAAGATGATCGGCGAACTCCATTCGCTCTGGCTTGGTAAATGATGTTCTCGTCAAGCATGGCCTCCACCTCCATCTGGACCTGTCTGGCTGTGAAAGGATTAAGCCGATAGTGGTGTTGTTGTATCAAAGTAATATTCTCTACGTCTACTTCATGTACAATAGTCTTAGTCCTCCCCATCTGATTCTTACATATGTCCTTGTATTGTAATAACAAAACCCTTTCAACTGCGTTCTATGCTCCTGGGACAGATAGCTCACTCAGATATCCCACTCCTCAAGGACTTCTTCATTTTTAACATCTATTTTGAGACATCTCAAAATCCACATGATCTGGATTTGATTCCTCACTCTGAGGGGCAGTAACTAACACCTGTTTCTCCTGTTCCTTCTCTCTAGTGTAATACTGTTTCAACATGTTGGCATGACAGGCTCCATACCTTGTTTTCTCTATCTGGCATCTTTACTAAATAGTTCACCTGACTCAACCTTTTCTCAATTTGATAGGGACCACTAAACCTGGCTTTGAAGGGATCTCCGATCACTGGTAACAGAACCATCAAATTATGCCTTTGAGAAAACGTCCGAGTCTCAGAGCTTTTATCTGCCATCTACTTCATTCTGCACTGTGCTCTCTTTAGATACTGTATAGCTAACTCCCCCTCACCTCCAAAACATTATCTAAGTGTGAGATCTCCGACTTTGGCCCTGTCCATTTTTCTTTAATTAATTTCGAAGGGCCTCTCACTTCACGACCGAATATTAACTCGAAGGGAGTGAACTGAGTGATTTGTTTGGGGCATCTCGAATGGTAAACAGTACGAATGGGATACCTTTATCCCAATCATTCGGATAATCCTGACAGTATGTTCTCAACATGGTCTTCAAGATCTGATGCCACCTTTCTAGAGCTCCCTGGGATTCAAGATGATACACACTGGATTTAAAGTGCTGTATACCTCAGCTGTCCATAACCTACTCAAACAATAAAGCAGTAAAATCTGTCCCATGGTCCAACTGAATCTCTAGGTAGCCCATACCTTGTGAAAAAAGCTACTGACTCCTCTACCCCGCTTTTTGCCTTGATACTCCAGAATGGATTTGCCTCCGGAAATCTGGTGGACGCATCCATTATATTTAACAAGTACTGGTTCCCACTTTTCGCTCTTCGGAGGGACCTACACAGTCAATTACAACCCGCATGAAAAACTTTGAAATGGGGGAATTGGCAACAAAGGTGTTAATTTTATATCTGCCTGTGGCTTGCTTACCATTTGGCGTGTAAGACATGTACAGCAAAAGTTCACCACATTCTTGCGCGTGCCAGGCATATGAAAATGTTCTTGGACCTTAGCCCGAGTCTTTTATACACCTAGGTGACCTCCTAAAAGTAGTTCATGTGCTACCCATAACACTTCCTCTCTGTATGCTACCAGTAACGCCAACTGGTGCATTAACTTCTGCCCATTTCTCCTCTGCATTAATCTGCTGTGGTCTCCATTTCCATCTTAGGATTCTGTCTTTCAGATAACAATCCTCCTGTATATTCTCTGCATCCTTGTTGGTGCATGCACCCACATATTTGTATCTTTCATCGTCTTGTCTTGCTGTTGTAAGCCTTTTAGCCTTTCAGGATTAAACATTTCTGTCTGATCCTCTGTTAAGGATCGAGGGCACTAACCTGCAAGTGTTTAAACCTGCCCGGACTTTTTGCACCCACAAACCTATCAAATCTTTCTAAACCAGTTCAAATCACGGACCTGAGCCCCAAAATTGTTACAACACGGGGTAAACCCTCCTGATTAATTTAGAACCAGCAAAACAGAAAAGATTTATCCCATGCGGCAGTCTGTAAAAATTCAAGTGGCCAAGATCTATTTAAAGTCATAATTAACGATTTTATTTCCAAAACTATTACAGAGTATAATAAACTAACAACTATTTACCATTCCTTACTCTAACCTTCCCTTCTATATTACTAGTCAGATAGAACTCCCAATTTACAAAAGATTTACAAAACCACACTCCTAATCTCTAAACCAGCCAGCTTTCATTCTTCTATTCGGATCATCCTGAGTCTCATTTTCTTCTTCTTAGGGATTTCAGCATCGCAGATTACTGATCAAAAAGGTACTTTTCAGAGAGATTTGTTTATAAACTGTCTGTTTACAGTATTGCCTTGGCAGTTCTCCTCTCAAGTGTTCACTTTTCCCCAGTCGCATACCCCCTCAAAATATCGGATTGTGTCATTGGCTTTTAAGCTTGCCACTGTTCTCAATTCAAACTGGATTGGAATCTTTTTTTTCTGAGTATAATTTAAAATGATTAGCCGAATTTGAATTTGGTTTTGTCTCCAAGCAATGAGCTCATCGAATTGTTCAAACAAGTGTCATATTGTTGCCTTATTGAGAACACTTGGTGCTGTGCCCGTTAGTTCTGCTGCTTTTTAATTACACCCACATCAGCATCACACTTGCAATCAAATTGTACAGAGATGTGACGAAACATGTGGGGAACCAGGGGAACTTGTACCCAGTTCTGATTTAGTTCAGGGGGAGAGACACTACATGTGCACCACAAGAGCTCGACCACCAACAATCACAGACACTTACCAGGCAAACCGAGGACAGCTATTACAATGTAGAATATGTTTCTGGCCACTTCAATTGAACAATGCATTTTCTGAGTGAAGAGATCAATTACTTTGTGCTGCAAGTAATTTTTCTGATTCAGAGTGCGATAAACACCCTTATTTTAGACACTGCAGGAAATGCTAGGGGAAACTGTGGTTGCAAAATTTTTAGAGTTGATTATTCTCTGGAGAATTCACGAACGAAGATTACGTCAACAGAGTTAACTCCCGGTTGATAGAGATGATTAACAATCTATTTCAGGCAGCTCTGCAGCTCTCTTGAGTTGAAGAAATTTATTTGAGACATTCTTAGGCTCAAACATATCACCAAGTACTCCTGCCAAGCATTTTCATCATCGGATCCCGACAGTGTGGAAACAGGCGACTTAGCCCAAAAGACCACACTGACCTCCTCAAGACTAATCCACCCAGACCCATTCCCATATTCTATTACTCTAAATTTACCACTGACGAGTGCACCTAACCTACACATTGCTAAACAGTATGTTCAATTTAGCATGGTCAATCCATCTAAACTGCACATCTTTGGGCTGTGGGAGGAAAGCAGAGCACCAAGAGCAAACCCATGCAGACACAGAGAGAATGTGAAAACCCCACGCAGACAGTCACCCA
The DNA here is from genome assembly GCF_020745735.1 of Hemiscyllium ocellatum. NCBI lineage: Eukaryota > Metazoa > Chordata > Chondrichthyes > Orectolobiformes > Hemiscylliidae > Hemiscyllium > Hemiscyllium ocellatum. The sequence goes on from NC_083453.1 coordinate 2,464,352, forward strand.
AGGCTGGAATTGCACCCAGGTCCCTGGTGCTTTGAGGCAGCAGTGCTAACCACTGAGTCACTGTGCCGCCCCAAATGATTTACAGGTTTTGCCACAGGGTCTGTGCTGACTGGGTCAGCTTTCTGTAAGGGCAGCTCAGCTTCTCTCAATCAGCAACCCCACTTCCATCATCACTTCACTATTTCCATCGGCCAGATCAGGAGTAATGTGCGTTATTCTGGTGGCACTTTCATGGAAATGATAAGGTGGAGAGTGCTCAGAAAGATTTACCAGGATGTTTTCTGGGATGGAAGGTTTGAGATATAAGGAGAGGCTGGATAGACTGGGACTGTTTGCACTGGATCACAGGAGTTTGAGGGGTGACCTTATAAAGATTGATAAAATCATGAAGTGCATAAATGAGGTGATTGGAAGGTGTCTTTTCCCTCTGGTGCGGGATTTCAAGACTAAGGTCATATTTTTAAGGCGAAAGGAGAAAGATTTTAAACACAGAGTGATTTGTGTGTGGAGAATGAACACCCAGAGAACATGGTGGATGTGGGCACAGTTGCCACATTTGCAATATATTTAGATAAATACATGAATGAGAAATGTTTGGAGGGATATGGGCCAAAGGCGGGCAGGTGGGACTAGTTTATTTTGGAGTAATGGTCAGCATGGACTGGTTGCACTGAAGAGTCTATTTCCGTGCTGTATGACTCTAACTCTATGTCTCTATGATTGAGCTGATTCATCAATGCCCTTCACATTGAATCTTTCTTATACACAATCCAAGACCATTCATTTCAGATCCTAACCACTGTCCTGTGAAAGGAACATTTAGCATCAGGACACTATTTCATTCATTGCCATTCAGTTTGTATCTGTGTCTTTGATGAACTTGCCCCCAACTCCTTTTGCACATTGTGGATCTCTCTCTGCTTCTCTTACCTTTTTGAGTCTCTGCAATACGTATTCTCTGGAAAGTGGGGTCTCTGGAACATTTCTCACCCCTACACCCTGTGATGGTACTGTCACTTTAAAAGGCTGTTTTGTCTTGGGTCTTTTTGAAGAGTGTTCATAACGGCAGAGGTCCCGAGGGGTCTGGGGAGATAACAGTTTAACAATGGACGGGGAGTGGCCAGTTCTCCCAGATCAGGCTTTCTCCAGTCTTTTGTATTTTGCTGCAGCATTCAGAAGATGTTGGAGTGCGGAAGTGTTGCAACCTTCTGGAAAAGATTCCTCTGCCTTGCTTTGAAATCTTGCACTGGATGTTGTCCCCTCCTGCCTGCACAACTTGTGTTTGAAGTTACCTTTCTGTCCAGGGGTGTGCTTATGGGACGTTACTGTATTGAAACCGCTAGTTAGTTAGGTTACTGTATCGGATCAGTTCGGTTTGTTATAGAACATAGAACATAGAAGGATACAGCGCAGTACAGGCCCTTCGGCCCTCGATGTTGCGCCGACCGAATCCTACCTAACCTATACTAGCCCAATAACTTCCAAATGCCTATCCAATGCCCGCTTAAATGACCATAAAGAAGGAGAGTTCACCACTGATACGGGCAGGGCATTCCATGAACTCACAACCCGCTGTGTGAAGAATCTACCCCTAACATCTGTCCTATACCTACCACCCCTTAATTTAAAGCTATGTCCCCTAGTAACACCTGACTCCATTAGCGGTAAAAGGTTCTTAGTATCTACCCTATCTAAACCCCTAATCATCTTATACACTTCTATCAGATCTCCCCTAAACCTTCTCTTCTCCAATGAGAACAGCCCCAAGTGCCTCAGCCTTTCCTCATAAGATTTTCCTACCATTCCAGGCAACATCCTGGTAAACCTCCTCTGCACTCGTTCTAAAGCTTCCACATCCTTCCTATAGTATGGCGACCAAAACTGCACACAATACTCCAGATGAGGCCTCACCAGAGTCTTATACAACTGCAACATGACCTCAGGACTCCGGAACTCAATTCCTCTGCCAATAAAGCCCAGTACACCATATGCCTTCCTCACAGCACTATTTACCTGGGTGGCAACTTTCAGAGATCTGTGTACATAGACACCAAGATCCCTCTGCTCATCCACACTACCAAGTAGCCTACCATTAGCCCAGTAATCCATCATCTTGTTATTCCTACCAAAGTGAACGACTTCGCACTTAGCTACATTGAATTCCATTTGCCACATTTCCGCCCAGCTCTACAACTTATCTATATCCCGCTGTAACCTACCACTTCCTTCCTCACTATCCACAACTCCACCGACTTTTGTGTCATCCGCAAACTTGCTTACCCAGCTTTCAAGTCCTTCCTCTAGATCATTTATAAAGATAACAAAAAGCAATGGTCCCAAAACAGATCCTTGTGGTACACCGCTAGTAACTGCGCTCCAAGATGAACATAATCCATCAACTACTACCCTCTGTCTCCTTCCAGCCAGCCAATTCCTAATCCAAACCTCTAATGTATCCTCAATGCCATACCTCCGAAGTTTTAGCATTAGCCTACCATGGGGAACCTTATCGAACGCCTTACTAAAATCCATATACACAACATCTACTGCTTTACCCTCATCCACTTCCTTAGTCACCTTCTCAAAGAACTCAATAAGGTTTGTGAGGCACGACCTGCCCTTCACAAAACCATGCTGGCTATCCCTGATCACGTTATTCCTACCCAGATGTTCATAAATCTTATCCCTTACCATTCTCTCTGAGACTTTGCCCACCACTGAAGTCAGACTCACTGGCCTATAGTTACTAGGGCTATCCCTACTCCCTTTCTTGATCAATGGGACCACATTCGCTATCCTCCAGTCCTCTGGTACTATTCCCGTAGACAATGACGACATAAAAATCCAGGCCAATGGCTCTGCTATCTCCTCCCTAGCTTCCCATAGGATCCTGGGGTAAATGCCATCAGGCCCAGGAGACTTATCTATATTCATCCTTTCCAATATTCCCAAAACCTCCTCCCTGCATATTTCCAGGGCATCCATTCTAATTATTTGTGATTCCATATTCACATCAGCAACAGTGTCCTGTTCCTGAGTGAATACTGATGAAAAGTACTGATTTAATGTCTCTCCAATCTCCTCCGCCTCCACACACAACTTCCCACTACTATCCTTGACTGGACCGATACCTACCCTAGTCATCCTTTTATTCTTGACATACCTATAGAAAGCCTTTGGGTTTTCCCTAATCCTACCAGCTAAAGACTTTTCATGTCCCCTTCTCGCTTCTCTTAGCTCCCTCTTTAGCTCCTTCCTGGCTACCTTATAACTCTCAATCGCCCCAACTGAACCTTCACGCCTCATCTTTACATATGCCAGGACCAGGCCAGACCCCCCTCAAATTAATTTACTTATTGTAAAGATAGATGTGAAGTGGCTATTTCAGGTATGATGTAGCTGGTCAAACCATTCGGTTTTAAGCAAAACATATTTAATTTAAACACTACAGTTGAAGCACAAACAAGAGAAAGTGGAATTTAGAACAACGAAACTATGGGCCAAAACTGACAAATGGGACGAGATTGGGTTAGGATATCTGGTTAGCATGAATGAGTTGGACCAAAGGGTCTGTTTCCATGCTGTACGTCTCTGTGTCCCTATTGGAAAACGTATCATATATTCTCAAGTACTAGTCAGATATTTTTGACTACTTTTTAAGGCTAAATTTATGTGGTCGTCTATGATGTAGAAACGACTTTTGAGTGGCTGAATTTCATGTCTGTCAAAATTCATTCCGTATCATGACCAGAAATCCAATTGATCTCTAAACAAATAAACAGAAAGAACAATGAATTATGATAATGCTGAAAACCCGGAGTGGAGGGTAACAGCCTGTGGCCTGGAAGACCTGGAGGGGAGCGTGACGGCTGGCACACTGACTCATAAATGGTGATCTGTTATGTATGAAGCACTAGAGTCATCTCTTACATGAGATACATGGAAAATTCCAGATTTTTGGCCAAAAATGTGTCAACATTTACATGAGATTGACTATAATTCGAGTAATTATGGTAACTGACCCGACACAGTAACTATTACTAATGAACTATTCCACTACAGCACCATCCCACAAACATCCCCCTTTGCTTAACGTAAATTCATCAAAACCAAAGACAAAATAACCTTTTTAAAGTGACGGCATCATCACACCTTCGCCCTTTTAAAAAAAGAACCATCAATCCACAAAGATGTCTTCATTGTAAACCCTTTAGTCTTACTCTGTTAGTACACTGCAACACACATACATTGACTCTAAATATGCAAACATTCACGACTACATTCTATTTCAGTCTGTTTACTCCTGACAATGAACGCCTCCGTTCTTCATCATCCATGGCTTGACAACACATCAACAATCACATTATCTTTTCCTGCCACGCATTTAATTTTCAAATTGAATGTCTGCACGAACAAGCTCCATCTAAACAGTCTGCAACTTTGTATTTCAATTTCTCCACTAACTTTAATGGGTCATAATCAGTATATAGAATTGTCTCAGACACATTGCTGGGAATATAGATGTGGAAATATTATAACGCAAACACCAAGCTCAAGGTCTCCTTCTCAATTGTGGAATATTTCTGTTGATGAATATTCAATTTCTCGGAGAAATACCCAATAGGTTTTTCTATTTTCTCATCATCTTCCTGTAAGAGCACTGCACCGACACCCACATCACCTGCATTGATAGCCACTCTGAATGGCTTTGCTTAATTGGGTATGCCTAAAACTGGGGCAGTGATTATCACAGTTTTCAGGCTGTCTCAATGCTGTCTGACAGCTCACCGTCCATTGAAATTTTCTGCAGTTCTTCAAAAAATAAGTGAGTGGATTAGTCACTCTGCCAAAATTTGGCATCAATTTCGGATAATCCCACTTAATCCCGGGAAAATTCATACTTCGGTCTTCCTCATGGGATGGGAAACTCCACAGTTACGTTGTTGTCACATTTCGTGGGTTCATCATTCCATGTCCGTAACATGGTCCAGGAATGCGACTTGGGTTTTGGCGAATTCACTCTGAGCTATGTTTATGTAAGTTTCTGGTCCCACTTTCTCAACACAATCTTCCAAACATGGAATCGGATATGATTCAGATTTTGTAACTGCGTTGACTTTGCGATAATCTACACATAATCGTTGGGTACCATGTGGTTTTGGCATCATTACTATGGGGGACCTCCAGTCAATGCAATTCACTTTTATTATGTTGTGTTTGTGCGTGTATTCAATCTCTTTCTGAGCCTGTGCCAAGTTTAGAGCGATACGTCCATAAGGAAGTTGCTCTCATGGAACAGCATTTCCTAAATCTACATCATGTACAATTAGATACGTACTTTCCTGCTGAGTCCCTCATACTCCCCCATGTAATAGTAATAACGCTTTCAGGTCATTTCAATTTTCCTCTGGAATGTAACTCAATAATTTGTCCCAAGTTTTGAGAACTTCCTCGTTGTCCAATTTAATTTGAAGAATGTCCAATTCAGAATCCTCTGAACTTGTGTCTTCACTTTGTATCGTTGTTATGGACCAGGCCAGACTGACTCAAAACATTTCAAGATGGTAGCCCAGACCCTAACGTTTTGAGTTGTATCAAGAAGGTGTAACAGTGGGCATTGCAGGAGTGACACAGTTGGCACAAACACTCAGTTTTAAACAAAACACAAGTTATATACAGACTACAGAATGAAACACAAACAAAAGAGAATCAAATTTATCATAACTTAACCGATCTGAAAACTCAATCGACTCTATCACAACTTGATGATGCTGTTCCAAACAGGTGCAACGTCCCCATAACCATCCGCTTTGCAACAAAGGTGAAATCAAACACAGATTCTTGCAGGAGAGATGGCAGGGAGAGAGAGAAAATCAACATGAAACTGTTTCTTTGAACAGCAGCCTCCAAACCAGAATACTTGCCAAAACCAAACCAATTCAAACCTTGAACTGGGAGAACTGACCACTCTCCTTTCATTGTAGAAGTGTTTTAAAATAAAAGACTGAAAACCTTTTCCAAGTAGAAGTTGCCAGACAGATTTGAACCTCTGCCTTTACACTCCCTATGGAAAAAAAAGCCATAGCAATATAAGCTTGTTAAAGGAGCAGCATTGTCACACCACCACCCCGCCCCCCCCCCGCCCTTTAAAAAATGAACGATGGATATCCAAAGATGGTTTCATCCTAAAACCCCTTAACACTGATAGTATCCAACAACACATATGTATTACATTGACTATCAACATGCAAACATGCTCTCCTACATTCTGTTTCAATCAGTTTCCTCCTCCATTTCTCATTCAAGTCTCGAAAATATGTCAGCAATCACGTTTTCTTATCCGGCCACATGCACAATTTTCTAATTGAATGGCTGTAACAACAAGCTCACTTTCAACAGTCTGCAATTTTTATGCGTAAATTTCTCCACAAACTTCAATAGGTTATGATCAGTGTATATGATTTCCTCAGACACGTTACTGGCACTATAAACATTTACATGTTATAACACCAAAACCAAGCACAAAGTCTCCTTTCAAACGTTGAATGTTTCTGCTGATGAATGTTCAATATCCTGGAGAAATATCCTACACGTCTTCCTACTTTATTGTCATCTCCCTGTAAGAGCACTGACAGCCACATCACTCGCGATAAAAAGACGGAAGAGAGAGGACCAAATTGAGGTGTACAAGATAATGCGAGGTATAGATAGAGTTGATAGCCAGAAACTTTTTCCCAGGGCAGCAATTGTGAACACGAGTAGTCATAGTTTTAAGCTGTTTGGCGGACAGTATAGAGGGGATGTCAGAGGAGGTTCTTTACACCGAGAGTTGTGAGAGCATGGAATGCATTGCCAGCAGCAGTTGTGGAAGCGAGGTCATTGGGGATATTTAAGAGACTGCTGGACATACATATGGTCACAGAAATTTGAGGGTTCATAAAATAGGTTTACCTGACATAAGGATCAATGGTCGGCACAAAACCATGGGCTGAAGGGCCTGTTCTGTACTGCACTCTTCTATGTTCTATGTTCAATCGATAAACACCTTGAATGTTTTTGCATAATTAGATGTGGCTAATACTCGGGCAGTAGTTAACACAGCTTTCCTTACCTCTAAATGACCTCCTACTGGGGTAATTCATGTGCTATCCACAACACTTCTTTTTTAATAACCCACGCGCAATCCAAATTATTGAAATTCTGCTATTTCTCGTCTCCCTGAATACGGGATGATTGCTATTTCCTTATTCAGACACCATTTATAAGACAGTTACATGTACTAATATACTTATATTTTTCTTCTGTGCAGGTTTTTTGATACAACTGCTTCCTTCAGGTTTTCATCTTTCTGTTGTAACTCAGTTAATTTGTCGGAGCTAAAATTATCCACTTTGCACTCCCCCTGTTCTTGTTTGTCTCAACCATTCGATCAAACATGATCTCTGATAATTCCACTTATCGGTGATCTTTGATTTCTCCTCCTGTTTCAACTGGTGGGTTTGTGACCTTGTTATCACACAGTCAGGAAAAGTCCCAGGGTACACTGCCTGTCATACCTCAGTTTCCTGATTTTCCACTGGCTTTTCAACCACAGTAGCCAGCATTCCTACCTGTGATCCAGCTAGATCATTACCAAGGACAAATTGGATTTCTGGAACCAAGACTTTCTCCAGTACGCGTACCACCACTTCTCCAATTTTCACTGGACACTCTAACCTCACTCTCCATAATTAAGCACTTCTCCTCTCACCATGAATTCCACATCCTCGCACCTTTTCTGGTAATTATCTTTCTGAGTTGTGCATCTCCTCATCTCTCTACATCAAATATTGAGATGATCCTTTGTCTCTTAATATTATACATTTTTTTTACCTGCTGCTCCTGGCCTTTGCAAGTTAATCATACCTTCGCAAGTAAATGATTTATGAAGATCTGGCAATTCGTTTTCAACCAACCTCTGACCAACTTGGATATTCTGGTGCAGGTTTTTAGCCTCCACTGTGCTTCCCTTTACCACTTCAACAAAATTCACTGGCTTTTCGTGTTTTCTGACATATGGCTCCCCAGGGCATTTTCAAACCCACCAACATTGCGATTTCATGTGGCCGACATTATTGGAGAGCCTTTTAACTTCTCCTTCCCCTTCAAGGGTTTCCTTTTTACCCTCTGGTAAGCTATCCTTATGATCTTCACCGACATCTGCTTTTCCCTTTCTTCCTGATAATTTCTCTCTTCCCCAAATTTCTATCTCTCACGAACTGAAATTGATATTGGAAGCCAAACTTTGCTTTATGAACCAACTTATAATCATCAACCATTTCAGCTGCTAATCTTGCTAATTTAACTCTCTGTTCTTCCACATGAGTTCTCAATACCTCAGGAAGTGAATTTTTGAAATCCTCCAAGATAATCATCTCTCTTAAAGCGTCATATGTTTGATCTGTTTTTTAATGATTTCATCTACTTTTCAAAATTAATTCGTTTGATTCTTTCAAACCTAACGGATGTTTGGCCAGGGTCCCTGCTTAGATTCCTGAAACATTGTCTGCTGGCTTCTGGTCCAAGCTCATATCCACTTAAGATGACTTTCTTCATCTCCTCATGTTCCCCAGATATCTCCTCTGATAGGGATTCAAATACCTCACTTATCCTACCTAACAGTTTCGTTTAGATCAAAAGAACTCACATGGTCATTGACAATTTCATTTGTTTGGCCACTTTCTCAAATGAAATGACAACGTTTTCTACATCCTTCTCAAACAATGTAAGCAATGCTTGGAGAGATTTAAACAGATCCCATTAAGGCCTTTGGCTTTCTGGATTTATTCATCATCACTATCTTCCTCACTAATCCGACCTTGAACTCCATCCTTTAAAACCAACTTTCTGTTAAACTGCGAACTTCTGAACGTCAAACCCACTCTCCTTTTCCCTGTCTTCTCTAACTTCCTGCTCTTTCCTCCTCTCTTTTTCCCTTTCTTATGCCAGGACGTTCCTCTCCTTTTCCTTTTGCTCTGCCAAAGAGATTCTTTCTTTTTCTCTTTTCTCTGCTTTTAACCGTAATTCAAACTATTTCAGTTCCTTTTCACGTTCAAATTGCTTCACCTGCAATTGAATTCAAGCCATTTCCAAAGGTTCTGGTTGTAATTCCAGCAAACGTAAATGCTGGGCTATTGTTGCAATGTCCTCTCCTGTTCCCACAGACAAAGACAACCCCAACTCCAGCTTGCATTCTAATCCTTGCTTTGGCTTGCTCACCTTTGGAAACAACCCCAAAGTCACGTTTTCCTCCCGCAGGAAACTCTTGTGACTAGAAGAGCCATGACTCACCAAGCACTGTTTAAACCAACCGAATTCAACAGACAGAACAAAAGATATCAACACCTATCACTTGGCGTCTTTGAGTCCAACAACCTGAACCCAAAATGGAATTAGAATACCATAGAATATACCATCGAATCCCTACAGTGTGGAAACAGGCCAATTTGCCCAAGTAGTCCACATCGACCCTCTGAAGAATATCTCCCCCAGACCAATCCCTCCATACTATCACACGGTATTTTCCTTCACATCCCTGCAAACTGTGGGTAATTTAGTATGGCCAATTCACCCTAACCTGCACACCAAAAGCGAAGTAGCCTGATGGAACCCAGGAAAACAAAGGGAGAATGTGCAAACTCCACCCAGACAGTCACCCGAGGCTGGAACCGAACCCAGGTCCCGGGCGCAGTGAGGAAGCAGTGCTAACCACTCTGGAATTCTTCAGCGGGGAGCAGCATGAACAGAGATTTCAGAAGAGGTCAGAGGAATTCCTCACTGAAGCTTGTACCTCCTCTGGACTCACACATCTTGTGACTGCTACAGTTAAAAACAAACTAGAAAACACCTGAACTGGGAGAACTGGCCACTCCCCTTCCATTGTTCAATTAAACACTTCCTAGTCTCCTCAACATGTCTGCCTTTCCAACCTCTCTTCAAAAAAGTCCAGGACAAATTAATGTTTTAGAAGTGACAGCATCATCACGGGGGTTTTCCAATTGTTAAGCTATTCAATATTCTGCTTTATTTTATTCAGCTTTCAACTGTAGGGTTTAAGTAAATTTTGTTTTGTTTAAAGTTGCGTGGCTTGACCATTCGTGTTATGAAGTTGAAGGCCTGTACTGTACTTTTAAGAAAGAGTGAAAGCTGACAAAACTGTGATGTCACAGATTGTACTGGACAATTTGAAGACGCAACATTTGAGCTGTAACGTAGATAATGAGTTGTTTTCACAGCAGTTAAAATTGAGCCAATCAGGTTAAATTATGCCCAAGATACTAAAACACAATTGAATTTGAATTTTACTGTTTTGACAAATTTGAACCAATGAGCCAATCCAATGTTTTGGGGTGTACAACTCAGGAATTTTTGGCATTAACCAGAGAAAGAGCACCTTCTGCCTTCAACAGGCTGCCCAGAAACCCTCTCTCTGAAAGGTACCTTTTTCATGTGAAACGTCTCTGTAGCAGAAGACCGATGACGACCCAGGGAGATGTACAGAGGAAGTTTAACATCTGAAGACAACAACCAAGGTCTGGTTTTGAAAATCAATTTGCTGTAAATTTAATACAGGCTTTATCAGATCAGTACATTGTTATAGAGTGAGAGGTAGATAACAAATCTACAAGGAGGTTGAGATTTGTAAACAGTTGTTGTTTAATGTTCTCTTTTCGAGTTAAAGAATAAAATTGTTATTTTTCGCTTTAAATAATGGAATATGGGTACTCCTCTGTCCCTCATACTTTAACAGATTATGAGACAAGGCGAGTTTTTCTGGGTGTTTGGATTAATTACCAGAAGGGTTTACCACGTGTTGTAACAGCTGCATCACACCTGGAATACCCACTTCCCATCTGCCTTTACAATCAGAGAAAAATAGGGTCACGGCTACATGCTTAAAATATTTTGAGGGCGGTCTGGCCTGGTCCATAATAACACTCTCTAAGACCATTTGAGGGTTGCATAGAAGGTGACACAATCAGCAGAATTTACACTCCCACTGGATGTGTCAAGGGTTATGAAGTTTCAGCTATTTATATCATACATTTCTTCCTTAAGACTGAACATAAAAATTAAACCAAAGGGGCGTTTAACCTCTCCCTGAATTTTGTTCATTTCTATCCATTGGGGATGTTTCCTTCCCTTCCAGGATTTTCTGTCCCATTCCAAGATATAAAATTGTATGCGATGTGGACCATATTCAGTGCCTGTCATTTGTACTTCATTTCACTTTGTCATTCCCCCCAGATGGACTAGACCCCAGAGTTCTGAAGGAGAGAACTGAGGAGATTGTGGAGGCATTGCTGGCGATTTTTCAGGAATCACTGGAGTCATGGAGGGTCACAGAGGACTGGAAAATGGCTAAAACGACAGCCTTCTTTAAGAAGGGATAGAGACAAAGCACAGGAATCTACATGTTGTTTCGCCTGATCTAGATTATTGGTCATATTTTAGAGTCTATTATTAACCATCGATCCACAGGTCTGATACAGCGCAGAACTTGTCCGTCGGGCCCATTTTGTTTGTACTGATCCAAAGAGACTCAGCTCGCCTTTATAATCCCATCTTCCTGCACACGTCACATAGCCCGGCGGTTTAAAGCACCTACAGTGCAGATTCAGGTACTTTTAAAAAGAGTTTAGGGGCTCTGTCTCCAACACCAACTCAGACAGTGAACTCCAGACACCCACCACCTCCTCCGTAAAAATGCTTTCCTCTCCATAAGACCATACGACATAGGAGCAGAAATCAGCCCACTCGGCACCATGAGTCTGCTCCGCCATTCAATCATGGCTGAGAAGTTTCTCAAGCCCATTCTCCCTCTTTCTCCTTGTATCATTGATCCAGTTGCCAATCAAGAGCCTATCTATCTCAGTCTTAAATATACTCAATGACCTGGCCCCCACAACCATCTGAGGCAATGAATTCCATCAATTTACACTCTCTGGCTGAAGAGGTTTCTCCTTATCTGAGTTCTGAAAGGGGTTTCCCTTTACCCTAAGGCTACATTCTCGTGTCCTCGTCCCTGTTAACAATGGAAACATCTTCCCAACATCCACTCTGTTCAGGCCGTTCAGTATTCTGTAAGTTTCAATTAGATCCTCCCTCATCCTTCTAAATTCTGTGGAGTACAGACCCAGAGTCCTCAAACATTCCTCGCATGTTAAGCCTTACATTTCTGGGAGCATTATTGTGAACCTCCTCTGAACACGCTGCAGGGCAATACATCCTTCCTGAGACATGAGGCCCAAATCTGCCCACAATTCTCCAACTGTGGCCTGACCAGAGCTTTCTAAAGCCTCAGAATACTTCCCTGCTTTTATATTCTCGTACTCTCGAATTAAATGCCCACATTGTATTTGCCTTCCTAACTACTCACTCAACCTGCAAGTTTACCTTGAGAGAATTCAGGATTAGAACTCCTAATTCTCTTTGCACTTCAGACCTCTGAATGTTTTTCCCATTTAAAAAATAATCCATGCCTCTATTCTTCCCACAAAATGCATGATCTCACTCCTTCCCACATTGTAGTCCATCTGCCACTTCTTTGCCTAATCTCCTAACCTGTCAAAATCCTTCTGCAGCCTCTCCCTTTGGATCATCCCCTCTCGTCTTTCTGCCAGTTAGTTGAATCTGTGAGCCCCTTGGTTTTGAACTCTCTGCCAAGGGAGACGGGTTCCTCCTGTCTACTCCATCTCTACTGTTCACAGTTTTGTCCAAATGGATATTAAGGATGAGATTGTCGAGTAATTGGAAGTGCATGGTGAAATAGGGCTGTGTCAGCACAGCTTCATCAAGGGGAGGTCATGCTGGACAAACCTCGTTGATGTCTTTGAGGAAATAATGAGCAGAGACTGTTTATCATGCACTCATACGGGTATCAAGCTCCATTTGAACTGGACGGTCATGAGAACCTGGTGCTTATTTTGATTGGTTCTGATTTGGATGTTGCTAAGCAATTTACCTGTTCCAAACCAGATGTAGATAGTGTTTCCAGGGTGTTCACTCTCCTGGATACTACCCTATGAGTTATCTTACTCAATTCAAACCCAGAGGGATTATTTAGCTTTCTCAAAACTGCATTCCAGCAGCAATTACAATGGGTTTCCAGCTCACATCCAGAAGAAAATGTCAACCATTTGGCTGAACCTTGGCTTTGTTATATGGTTTTGCTGTGGGCTGACCTAGAGACCCTCTGTGCAGGATGTGACCTTCAAACTTTCTTCCGAGACATTCTGCATGCAAGAGATGGGCTGCGGTGCAGTAGAAACCACCTGTACCCGTGGCTGCGTGAGAAGAACTGGACCCAGTGGGAAAACGCCCCAGGAGAGGCTGCAAGATAAATAACAGGCCCACATCCACACACTCAGAGGGCGTGGGATGTAGTGATTATACCGAGGTCAGACACTGGGCCTTATAGAATATGAATTCCCTGATTGTGGCTGTTATATTGGTCCAATCAGGAAGCCCAAGTACAAATGGTGACAAGTTTAAATGGAGTGTCACCACTGCTCGGGCAGGAGCAAACTTGAGAGGAATTCTTCATGGTCCAAACATTCCTGCGTACAGCACTGAGCTGTTCATAATGCATTTATGAATCAATAACCACCTGCTGGAAAAGTCAATGACATGACCCTAAAGGAAAGAAACGGGCCTCAAGCTGAGATGGGGAGGAGTGGAAAGGATGGAGAGTGTTGAGTCCTCCGAGCTGTTGGCTGCCCAGGCGGAGGATGAGGTTTTCTTCCTCCTATTTGGTGTTTGGTTCGTTGTGGCAATGGAGGAGGCCGAAGATAGTTATGTCAGAAAGAGGGTGGGAAGGGGAAATAAAATGGGCAGTGATGGGAGGTCAGGTCAGTCCTTCCAGGCCCAGTTTTATTACTTAATGACATTGAATAATGCTTCAAGCTGAACATCCCCATGGAGATCCCATAGATGGATGTAAATCCATTGCTCCAAGAATATATTGGCTCAGATTTGAACACAGGGAGCTCTGCTGAGACAAGAAAGGACATGTCACACAATGACTCCTCTGAGGCACATTATATTAAAAATATCTTCCACAATCCTTGGGTTATTGGTCTCTGTGGATAGTGCCTGTCATCATTTCGATTGTGTGATCATTATAATGAGCTGATCTCAGGTATTTACATTGCTCCTGACAGTGTCGTGTGCTGATCCAGTCATCAATATCGTACAGCAATATTAATTTCTGGCATTATGTACCCTGAATAATCTCTACAGTTTGCTTCCAAAGTCTTAAGGGATAATAAAGCACTGGATTAGCGTTTTCATGTTATTGTGTTTAGTGTAACATTGCACTTTGTATTATGGAGGTTATTGGGCAAGTGTCGGTTAGGTCGGCATCGGTCGGTGCAACATCGAGGGCCGAAGGGCCTGTACTGCGCTGTATTTTTCTATGTTCTATGTTCTATTATCTGACAAACACTCCGATTGGAGCTGTGATTTTGCATCGTGAATCCGACCAAGATGGCTTGACACAGCTCAAGAGCAGGTGGGACTGGAACCGAGTTCTCCCAGTGTAGAGGTCGAGATTCTGCAACTGCGCCACAGCTGCATTGGGCACTTCCTGTTGAACTAAGTTAAAAATCACAACACCACGTTATAGTCCAACAGGATGATCTGGAAGGACAAGATTTCGGAGAGCTGCTCCTTCATCAGGGAGCTGTGGAGCAGTATCATAAGACTCAGAATTTACAACAAAAGATCATAGTGTCATGCAACTGAAACGATATATTGAAAAAGCCTAGATAGCTGTTCAGTCTTTCATCTTTTAGAATGAGCTGCAGGTTTTGCTTCATTAATATGTAAATCCCAGAACTTCTCTCAAGTCACATTCTAGAGATAACGTAAGGTTTTATTTAAAAAAACCGTAACATCTCAGCTCAGACAATGCATGAAAGGTGTGAGGTTAGAGTCTGTCAGTATCCCAATCTTGAGCCAGACTGATTCTATTTCTAAAGCAGGAATTTATACAATCTTACATCGATTGACTGCCTGCATTGCCTGCTTGCAGATTGTGTGTTTTTAAAACAAAATAGAAGGATTTTTAACTGGGTCCACACAGGTCCAACAACATCACATTCACATCATTGTTGAACTACACTCAGTGCCTGTTTACTGAATAGAATGGACTGGTTGATCCCAGTGAATGCACATTATTGTGATTACCTGTCAGTGTAGAAAAACACTCTTGTAGAATGTAGAAACTTAGAAAGGATTGTCAGCCAGAATGTATGACTGGAATTATCTGTCAGTGTGGAACTGCTCCCAGTGTGCATTGATGATCAGAGCTGTCTCCCTAAAGCTGGTTGTACAACGAGTCCTGGGATTATCTGTTAGGCTACAACTGCACTCAGTGAGATTCACTAAGTGGAATGGAATATCTGATCATGTTTCCAGATATTATTGAGATTGTATGTCAGTCTATAACTGCACTCAGTGTGTGATCCCATTGAACACGAACCCCCTGCATTGTCTGTTGATGTAGAAGTGTACTCAATGTGTGTTTCTGACCTGAGTTGCATGTCTGACCGTAGTGACTCTATGTTCCTGGGGTTATGCATCAGTGTGGCAATGCACTGTGTGTCACGTAATGGCCAGAACTGAAGTCCTAATGCCAGTGAACATTCAGTCTTGGGATTACCCATTATGGGTGAAGTACACTCGGTTTTGGGTGTGACAGGACTGGAACACCTTATTCCAGTGGACATGTACTGCTCAGATTATTTGTCAGTCTACAACTGCAGTGTTAATAACTGGATTGGAATACACAGTAGGAACAACACACTCCATCTCATGTCCATATTTCATTTAAAAGGACACAATTCAATGGACTAATTTAAAGCAACTGTAATTGAAAACGATATCAAGGGAAGTTCTACATCTCACTCATGAAGACAGGATATACAATAAACTCTAATCATGATCTTACAAAATTGATCCATCATTGTAATACAACTTGAATATTTAGGTGACGAGCAGATGACACAAATTGTCTTATTCCCAATCTATCCCTGACTCCTTCACATGCAGGACCTGTGTCCAGCTGCAGCTCTTGTTAGACCGCATGACTGCTCTGGAGCTGCGAATGGACTCATTTTGGAGCATCCATGATGCTGAGGAGCTCGGGGATAGCACGTTTCACGAATTGGTCACACTGCAGATTAGGATTCCTGAGGGAGAAAGGGAATGGGCGACCAAAATGCAGAGAAAAAGCAGGAAGGCAGTGCAGGTGTCCCATGAGGTCATCTTCCGCCAAAACAGGTAGATGGTCTTGGATACTGTTGGGAGAGATGGCTCACCAGGGGAAGGCAGCAGTAGCCACATTCATAGCACCGTGGCTGGTTCTGTTGTACTGAAGGGTGGGAAAAAGAGTGGAAGGGCTCTCGTCATAGGGGGTTCAAGAGTAAGGGGAGTAGATAGGCAGTTCTGTGTTCAAACATGAGACTGTAACATAGTATGTTTTAGCCCAGGTGCACGGGTCAGGTGTGTCTCAGATCGGCTACAGGACATTCTGAAGGGGAAGGGTGAACAGCTAGCTGATGTGGTGCATACAGGCAGCAATGATAAAGGTAATAAATGAGATGAGGTCCTACAAGCAGAATTGAGGGAATTAGGAATCAAGCTAATAAGTAGTACCTGACAGGTAGTAATCTCAGGATTGCTACCAGTGTCATGTGGTGGTCGGGGTAGAAATGAATAAATAGGCAGGATGAATGCGTGGCTTGAGAGATGGTGCAGAAGGGTAAGATGTTTGGGACATTGGGACCGGGGGAGGTGGGGCAATGACAAATCGGACAGTCGACACCTGGGTCGGACTAGAATCAATGTCCTTGGGGTCCTTTTGTTGATGCTGTTGGGGAGTGGTGGGGGATGGGAACAAAATGAGGTTAGTGGACAATAACGAAGGAGTAACTAAAGCCTGTAAGGAACTAGATAACTTCCTCCAAACTAAAGGAGTTGCCATGGGCACCCGCATGGGCCCCAGCTATGCCTGTCTCTTCATAGGATACGTGGAACAGTCCATCTTCCGCAACTACACTGGCACCACCCCCCACCTTTTCCTCCACTACATTGATGACTGTATCGGCGCTGCCTCGTGCTCCCACGAGGAGGTTGAACAGTTCATCAACTTTACTAATACCTTCCATCCCGACCTCAAATTCACCTGGACTGTCTCAGACTCCTCCCACCCCTTCCTAGACCTTTCCATTTCTATCTCAGGTGACCGACTCAACACAGACATCTACTATAAACCGACTGACTCCCACAGCTATCTGGACTACACCTCCTTCCACCCTGCCCCCTGTAAAAACTCCATCCCATATTCCCAATTCCTTCGTCTCCGCCGCATCTGCTCCCAGGAGGACCAGTTCCAACACCGCACAGCCAGATGGCCTCCTTCTTCAAGGACCGCAGATTCCCCCCAAACGTGATCGACGATGCCCTCCACCGCATCTCCTCCACTTCCCGCTCCTCCGCCCTTGAGCCCCGCTCCTCCAACCGCCACCAAGACAGAACCCCACTGGTTCTCACCTACCACCCCACCAACCTCCGTATACAACGTATCATCCGCCGTCATTTCCGCCACCTCCAAACGGACCCCACCATTTCCCTCCCCTCCCCTATCAGCGTTACGCTAAGACCACTCCCTTCGTGACTCCCTCGTCAGGTCCACACCCCCCACCAACCCAACCTCCACTCCCGGCACCTTCCCCTGCAACCGCAGGAAATGTAAAACTTGCGGCCACACCTCCTCCCTCACTTCCCTCCAAGGCCCCAAGGGATCCTTCCATATCCGCCACAAGTTCACCTGTACCTCCACACACATCATCTATTGCATCCGCTGCACCCGATGTGGCCTCCTCTATATTGGGGAGACAGGCCGCTTACTTGCGGAATGCTTCAGAGAACACCTCAGGGACGCCCGGACCAACCAACCCAACCATCCCGTGGCTCAACACTTTAACTCTCCCTCCCACTCCACCAAGGACATGCAGGTCCTTGGACTCCTCCACCGGCAGAACATAACAACACGACGGCTGGAGGAGGAGCGCCTCCAACCACAAGGGATGAACTCAGATTTCTCTAGTTTCCTCATTTCCCCTTCCCCAACTTGTCTCACTCGGTTCCCTCAACTCAGCACCGCCCTCCTAACCTGCAATCTTCTTCCTGACCTCTCCGCCCCCACCCCACTCCGGCCTATCACCCTCACCTTGACCTCCTTCCACCTATCACATCTCCATCGCCCTTCCCCCAAGTCCCTCCTCCCTACCTTTTATCTTAGCCTGCTTGGCACACTCTCCTCTTTCCTGATGAAGGGCTTATGTCCGAAACGTCGAATTTCCTATTCCTTGGATGCTGCCTAACCTGCTGTGCTTTAACCAGCAACACATTTTCAACTGTGATCTCCAGCATCCGCAGACCTCATTTTTTACGACAAGAGGAGAAAGGAAGCATACATAAGGCCTAGGTGATTGAAAACAGATGAAGCTTTGGAAGCATACTGGGAAAGTAGGGCAAATCTGAAATGAAGAATGAAGAGGGCAAAATGGGGTCATGAAATATCATTAGCAAAGAGGGTTAAGGAAAATTCCAAAGCCTTTTATTCGTATATAAGAAGCAAGAGGGTAACTAGAAAAAGGGTCAACCCACTCAGGAACAAAGGAGTAAAGTTATGCGTGGTGTCAGAGAAAAGGGGTGCTATTCTTAATGAGTACTTTGCATTGGTATTCACCGATGAAAGGGATATGACAGATGTTTAGGTTAGGGATAGATGTTTGATTACTCGAGGTCAATTCAGCATAAGGAGCGAGGAAGTTTTGGGTATTCTAAAGGGCATTAAGGTGAACAAGTCCCCAGGTCCGGATGGGATCTATCCCAGGTTACTGAGGGAAGCCAGAGGTATAATAGCTGCGACCTTAAAAGATATATTTACTGCATTCTTGATCACGGGTGAGGTCCCAGAGGCCTGGACATGTTGCCCTCTTATGTAAGAAGGATAATCCAGGTAATTATAAAGCCTAACATCAGTGGGAGGAAAGCAGCTGGGGAAGATACTGAGGGATTGGAATCTCTTTACATTTGGAAGAAAATGGGCTCATCAGTGATAAGCAGCATGGTTCTGTGCAGGGAAGGTCACGGCTTACCAACTGAATAGAATTCGTTGAGAATTCTTTGACAAAGCTGATTCATGAGGTTAGACCTGTAGATGTCATGGACATGGACTTCAGTAAGGCATTGGATGAGGTTCCTCATGGTAGGCTGATGGAGAAAGTGATGTCGCATGCGTTTCAGGGTGTACTGGCGAGATGCATACAGCACTGGATGGACAAGTGGAGACACAGAGTAGGAGTGGAAGGGAGTTTCTCAGAATGGAGACCTGTGACCAGTGGTGTTCCACAGGAATCTGTGCTGAGATCACTGTTGTTTGTAACATACGTAAATGATCTAGAAGGTGTAGGTGGTCAGATTAACAAGTTTGCAGATGACACTAAGATTGGTGGAGTAGCAGATAGTGAAGGGGACTGTCCGATAATGCAGAAGATGATAGATAGGTTGGAGAGCTGAACGGAGAAATGGCAGATATAGTTCAATCTGGGCAAATGCGAGGTGATGCATATTGGAAGATCCAATTTGAGACAGTAACTGGAAAAGCCCTGGGGAAAAATTGGCGTGCAGAGAGATTTGGATGTTCAGGTCCATTGTATACTGAGAGGGTGCAGAGGAGGTTCAGCAGGATGTTGCCTGGTAAGGAGGGTGCGAGCTTTGAAAAGAAGTTGATAGATTAGGATTATTTTCATTAGAAAGACAAAGGTTGGGATGGGGGGTGGGGAAAGGGGGAACCTGATTGAGGTCTACAAAGTCATGAGAGGTATAAGCAGGGTGGATAAGATGAAGCTTTTCCCAAAGTGGGGAACTCAATTACCAGGAGTCACAGTTCAAGGTGAGAGGGGAAGGTTTAAGAGAGGTATCCGTGGAAGGTGCTTTACACTGAGGGTGATGGGTGCCTGGAATGCGTTGCCAGCAGAGTAGCAGGGGCGGGTATGATGGTGCCATGTAAGATAAACCTAGACAGATAGATGAATGGGCAGGGAGCTGAGGGATGCGACAGGTTTATGTAGAGGATCTGGATCAGTGCAGGCTTAGAGGGCTGAAGGATCTGTTCCTGTTCTGGAATGTTCTTTGTTCTTTGTTCTAACTCTGTATTCCTTGCCATTGCAGTTTCTTCACTTCCTCTTCCTACTCAAGTCTTTTCATGCCTCTCTGTCTTTTTCTCCCAATTGAAGTCTCATCATCTTAAACATTATCTTAACTGGGTCTCACTGTGACATCTCAGTTCCACGTTCCCCTCCTTCCGTGTTCAAAAGTTTATTCATTTCTGTAAACATCTCCTCTGGACAAGATCCTACTTCCGTTTCTGTTTCCAGTTTAGCTGTTAATTCTCTCAGGATAGTCCGAATGAAATAATTCAAATGCTCCACTATCATATATTCCACTCGCAGAATACTCTTCACAATGTTCCAATTCATTTTAAAATCTCTCCAACAAAATTCACCAGAACACAGCTGCTTCAATTTCAGAAACTCTTGGTACCTGTATTCATAAAGGTGACAAAGAGTTTTCTTAAAGTCAATGATTTCAGATCCCAGCAAGTGCCCCCAATGTTCAGATTGCAGCTGAGGTTGAGATGAGAGAATACAGGTCCAGAATTAATTCTGGCTCAATAGATAGCATCTTTCATTCATTTAATGAGCCAGTCCTTCACTGGAAGATCACAATATCAGGCTGTGATATGGTTCTCTACAATAAGACAGATGTTTATTGCACAAAATAAATCAAACTAAAATAAAGCAAGTGATCAAAAGATAACATAGTTTGAAATATTTCACAAAACCACTCTAATCCCCCAACAACATACTTTCCAGTGTTCAAGATGCAGAGAAATTGCCTGTGGATTTTCCAGATTTGATTTAACTGCTTGTTCTCAACTCTTATCTTGTAAACTGTGATTATTTTTTGTGTAATATTCCTACAACGGGGAGTTTAGATTCAGTAATCTGCAGAATTTGAGCAAATTCCTGGACTGGAATGTGCACAAACTGTACTCTTTCACTGAGGCAATCTGTCATCTAAACTACTTTGAAAAATCTCCTTTATCAGAGAGCTTGCCTGCTTCAAAGCTCAGTCAGCTCTCTGTTGAACTGAAATGAAATGTTTTCCAAAACAATTGAGAACCTTGACCATCACTCTTGTTTAAGCTAACAATGTTTCCTCTGCTGTTTCAACGGCCATGGTATTAACAAAGTTCTATTAACAGGGCAGTTACCTGCTCTACGACAACTAAAATGCTTCTTATGTCATGATCTTGAGAGACCAAAGTAATTAATTTTAAAATCCATCAAAAAAATAGACGAGCAACCAAAAGCAACTGATCTGATCGTCAAACTCTAAAATAAATAATATTAACACATTAAAAAAACACACAGACTTCACGTATACACAATACAGACTGAATTTTCAACATTTTAGGAAAAAAAAACCTCTGTTAATCTGAACAACGTGTGCAACCTCACATGCATTCACATCATTTTAGAGCTGTCACATAGCCTTTCCAAGTCCCTCAAAAGGTTTTTTTTTTCCTAACGTTGCATTGTGATCACTTCACAGATTTCCATCTCCGGTCCAAGCTTGGAGAGTATCCAAATGCAAGCTGAGATAAGATTGGAAAACTGCTGAGATGTTTGATACAAAATGGTGGGCCTGATTCTGGGGAGGGACTGAAATCTGGAAGTGTTGATGGAGAGGGGATTCTGTTGCAATTGCTCACTTTGTGTATGATATTCTGCCTGATTGTCCTCAAAGTGTTAAACGTATTAATCGAATTGTAATCTAGATTTTTGGCTTCAGGGAATGGAACTTTATTTCAGCTGGAGTCCAAGATACGATGGTGGAACAGTAAAATCTGTGAATCACCAGTCAACTAGCCACATCTCAAAGGTAATTCTGATGAAGCCAAACTCCTTCCATAACTTTTTGTATGTGACATGTGGAATTACTGATCAATAACTTCCAGTTTACGTTTCGAAATCTATCTTCCCCACAGTTAATTAAGTTGTGCTTATGATTCTTGCCCATGTAAAGTATGGCCTCTCAACCTACACCACTTGGTATTAGGTTGCCATTTTAGCAATGGATCTGCTGTCTACTAACATTAATGCCATCCTGAAGCAAATTATTCCTTTATATGCTTCGCGAGTCTCTTTCCTGGGTCTCATCCCTGGGTGTAGTTTTCTGTAATCCCTGTGTTTTGTAATTAGAGACTCTTCTGTCTGGTTCACTGTCTTCTTCTGTTTTGATCGATTTGTGGCCATTTGTTGCCAGAAGCTACAAACAAAGTATTGCACTGAGAGAACTGCAAAGACGATTCTCGCAACAACCTGCATTCTATTCTGCTTCAAAAATGTGCCTATTTACTTTAAATATGAACCTTAGTATATAGTCAACAAAGTGCATTTGAAATGTAAGCTGAAGAAAGCTATTTGACTGAGGCAGGATGGAGAGGGTATGACATATTTAACTAACTTAGATCCCCTTTGCACCCATTTGTATTAATTCTGTTCCACAGCATTCTGACAATCAAGCACATTTTAGTAGCGAGTCGAGTCCGTAAGGGACTGAGGGATCAGAATAAAGGAGAGAACCACAGTGAGGCCAAGTTAGAGAACAGAAGGAAGTTAATTATTTTACTCTTCGCTATTTCCGGCAGTTTTCTACTTCTTTCGTACGTGACAGCATCAGAAGAGATTATCTAACTGAGACTATCAAAATATGTAGAGACATTTCAATTAATTTGCTGAATGTTAGTTCTTGCACAAATGCCTTTATTTATTTGGTCACACTATGCAAGTTCAGTCAGCTGATCAAGGACACTTTGAAATCTGAGGTTTACCAATTGCTCAATTATTGAAGAAATTAAAAACGGAGCGAATCCGCTAAGATGTGGATGGTATGATTCCCAGTCGATAAATGCTGTATCAATCTGTGACCTGGAGCTAATAAACCCTGGCAGTAAATGGGGAGTAGGTGAATGAAAGCACACCCTGAAGGTCAAGACAGGAACCAGCATGGGTGATATACTCCCCCGTATGATGGATTTTCATCAATTTCCATTGTTACCACTCAGTTGGGAAAGTGTGAGAAGCCTTGTACGCCATTACACTGAGAGGAGGGTTGGGATAATCACAAATATTAATCCTTTAATCAAAGCACGCAAATTCTACAAATCTCCTGTCGGCTTGCATCAAGTTCACAGAAAATGCTGACACTTTCCCTGGATTTGACAAGAATTAATATTTATTGCATATAAGTAAATGTTAATCACAAGTAAACAGCTACGAGCTGATAACATATGGGTGTCCTGGTAACAGTCCATTTTGATCGTTAAAAAACCTGCACGCAGATGCAGACACAAGTTCACAAACTAAAAACAACATTGGTTTATTGGTCACGTGGAAAACAATGCTGTGAACCACAGTTTGGCAGCATCACTCCAAATGGCTTCACTAAGATGATCCTTTTGGCTGATGGTGACATTTTGTCCCGCAATGACCTTTCTCCAGTCTCACTTCCTCTCAGAGGTACGGTACCCTATCGTCAATGTTGAAGATAGGTCACTGCTTCAGGGCAGTGACCTGACAGCAAGTGATGGGAGGAAATAGATGGCCTTCTTCAGACTCCATGTATTTCAATGCACCACCTCACCCCTCCAGAGATCCTCAGGGCCCTCCCTGTCTCGTTCACATCCAACCATCGAGTTGCTTGAAGGCTCATAAACTGTGATATCCCAGGATGGTCAGGTTGCACAAACCAATCAGCGACTTGTTGAAGGACAAATCCCATTCTCCATATACCTGCCCTATTGAAAACCAGTGGGGTTCTGTCCTGGAGGCGATTGGAGGGCATGGCTCAAGGGCGGAGAAGCAGGACGTGGAAGAGATGTGGTGGAGGGCATCGTCAATCACGTCTGGGGTGAAAAATTGTGGTCTTTGAAGAAGGAGGCCACATGGGTTGTACAGTACTGGAACTGGTCCTCCTGGGAGCAGATGCAGCGGAGCCGAAGGAATTGGGAGTATGGGTTGGCATTTTTACAGGGGGCAGAGTGGGAGGAGGTGTAGTCCAGGTAGCTGTGGAAGTAAGCCGGTTTATATAAAGTGTCCGTGTTGTTTCAGCCGCCCGATATAGAAATGGAAAGGTCTAAGAAGGGGAGGGAGGAGGCTGTGACGATCCAGATAAATTTGAGGTCGGGGTGGAAGGTGTTGGTAAAGTGGATGAACTGTTCACCCTCCTCGTGGGAGCACGAGGCAGCGCCGATACAGTCATCGATGTAGCAGAGGAAAATATGGGGGTTGGTGCCAGTGTAGCTGTGGAAGATGAACTGTTCCACATATCCTACGAAGAGGCAGGCATAGCTGGGGCCCATGCGGGTGCCCATGGCTACTCCTTTGGTTGGGAGGAAGTGGGAGAGAGAAGTTATTCAGGGTGAGGACCAGTTCAGTCAGTCAAAGGAGGGTGTCAGTGGAAGGGTACTGGATGTTACGGCGGCAAAGGAAGAAGCGGAGGGCTTTGAGTCCTTCGTGATGTGGGATGGAGGTGTATAGGGACTGGAAGTCCATGGTGACGATAAGGCGTTGGGGACCGGGGAAGCGAAAATCATGGAGGAGGTGGAGGGCGTGGGTGGTGTCCCGAACGTAGGTGGGGAGTTCTTGGTCGAAGGGGGACAGGACCGTGTCGAGGTATGCAGAGATGAGTTCTGTGGGGGAGGAGCAGGCTGAGACAATGCCCCTCATTCCTGAAGAAGGGCTCATGACCGAAACGTCGAATCTCCTGCTCCTTGGATGCTGCCTCATCTGCTGCGCTTTTCCAGCAACACACTTTCAGCTCTGATCACAAGCATCTGCAGACCTCAGTTTCTCCTGGAATTTAAACGAGTCTGGCAGGGGGATATTGATGAAATCGAGGCACATCATGTGACAGCAAAGCAAGTAATTCAGAGTGAGTTCAGGTATATTTAGTGTCAAGAGCGTGAGGCAAGGCTAACTTCAACACTAGGAGCAGAAGAGATCAGACTGATGAGTTAAATGTGTGGATTGACCTCTGAAATTATGATATTGTTGCCGACAAATAAACATGGTTTCAGGAAGGGCATGACAGGCAATTAAACTTTCCGGAGCATGGAATCTTTAGGTGTGACAGGGAAGTGTTAAAAGGATGGTAGGGATGTAGCACAATTAATGAAGGAGTCAATTACTGTACGAAGGAGAGAAGATATCTTCGATGGGTCCTCAAACGAGGCATTGTGGGTAAAACATTAGGAATGTTAAGGTGTAACCTACTTTACTGGGAGTGCATCATAGGCCCCCAACGAGTCAGTGGGAAATAAAGGAGTAAATATATAGACAGTCCACACAAATGTGTAAGAATAATAATCGGATAATTGGACACGGGGATTTCAACTTTTCCAAGAGAAATTAGGATAGTCATCCTATTAAGGGTTTAGAAGGGGCAGATTTCTTGAAATGCATTTGGGGAATTTTTCCCATCAACACGCAGAAGGCCCAACATAGGACTGTGCATTATTGGGCCTGGTTCTGGGAAAAGAATCTGGCCCATGGTATGGTTCAAATTTATTGTGGTCAAAGTAAAAGATGACATGCGAAAAAAAAATGGCGTTGGACTGGGGGAATGCAGAGTTTATTAAAATAAAGGAAAATGTGGCCACCGTTGACTGAGACAGCTCCTTGTAGGTAAGTCTATAGCAGAGCAGTGGGAATATTCAAAAAGGAGCTGGGGAGATTGCAGGCCCAACGTGACCCTTTAGAGGGAAATACAGCAACAGCTCATTCAGGGAACCATGGATGTCTCAGATATTTCAGGACTGGATGAGGAAGAAAAGAAAGGCTTTAAGTAAGTCCAAAAGAAGGAATTCAGATGTGGCCCGAGAGTAATACAGGAAGTACTCCATTCGCTAATGGAGTCAGGTGTTACGCTCATGGAGTCAGGTGTTACGCTAATGGAGTCAGGTGTTACTAGGGGACACAGCTTTAAATTAAGGGGCGGTAGGTATAGGACAGATTTTAGGGGTAGATTCTTTACACAGCGGGTTGTGAGTTCATGGAATGCCCTGCCAGTAGCAGTGGTGAACTCTCCTTCTTTATGGTCATTTAAGCGGGCATTGGATAGGCATTTGGAAGTTATTGGGCTAGTGTAGGTTAGGTAGGATTCGGTCGGCGCAACATCGAGGGCCGAAGGGCCTGTACTGCGCTGTATCTTTCTATGTTCTATGTTCTATGTTCTATGTACAAGAGGGAATTTAAAACAAAAGAAGAATGAAGACCACGAAGGGCCATGAGAAAAGGTTTGCAGACAGAATTAGGGAGAAACCTAAGGTATTTTTGAAATACAAGAAAGGGAAGAGATTAACCAGGGAAAGCGAATGGTCCGTTAGGGACCAAGGGGGTAACCTGTGTGTGAAGCCACAGGGTATCAGAACGGTATTGAAAGAATACTTCTCTTTGGGTGTCACTTTGGAAAATTTGATTGTAGGAATGGAATTTCTGGAACAGGGATTGTGAGGAACTTGCAAAGTTTTGGAGTGGAAACAGGGAGGTATTGTCACATCTATCGGGCTTGAAAACAGACAAATCCCCTGACCCAGATGACTTGCATCATAGGCTGCAGTGGGGAGCGGAAGGGGGATGGGGAATGTGAGGAAGGATATTGCAGGGACTCTGACATAAATTTCTAACTCATCTGTTGCCAAAGGGGAGGTGCTAGAGAAGTAGAGGATGGAAAATATGGTTTCACATTTCAAGTGGGCTGGGAGAGATGAACCAGGAAATTACAGACTGGCAAGTCTGACAGCAGTGGGAGGGAAGATGTTGGAGAAAGATCTAAAGGTTAGGAGGTTATTTGAGGACTGGAGGCTGATATCCAGTGGTATACCAGAATGATCTGTGCGAAGAGCCTCATGTAGGTTATATACAGAAATGATACGGATGGAAATGTGGGGAGAATGTGAAGTAGGTTTGAAGATGACACCAAGATTGGTGGGGTGGTTAAGAGTGAGTGAATTTGACAGAATGATTTTACCAACTGGGTGTCTGTTGAGTTGGGATGACTCTATCAGCCATGTTCAGTCACAGTGTAACAGCTGTTAACAAGCCCCCCATTGATTTAGGCAAATTCAACAATTTCAGACATTTTTAATTGACCTGCACAGTGATGTGAGAAACACATGGGGAACATATTGACCATCTGTAAGCATTTCATGTTTCAAATGACTTGTGGATGAGTGTATCTTGATTCCCAGTGCAATGTTTCCATCATGTCTGGAACACTGTCCTTACTCCATGGTGGTATTTGACCAGAGATTTCGTGCACATTCGTATTATTTCCAATGAGGCACGATATCAAAATCCTTCTGATAATCCAAATA
Organism: Hemiscyllium ocellatum; assembly: GCF_020745735.1. Classification (NCBI taxonomy): domain Eukaryota; kingdom Metazoa; phylum Chordata; class Chondrichthyes; order Orectolobiformes; family Hemiscylliidae; genus Hemiscyllium; species Hemiscyllium ocellatum. The sequence goes on from NC_083453.1 coordinate 2,491,908, forward strand.
CATCACATCCACTGCTTCACCACGTCAACTCTGCCAGTAACATCCTCAGGAAACCCTGTCTGTTCCCTCCCCTTCGCAATTCTGTGCTGCCTCTGCTGAAAGAGAGAATGGTTTTCTCCTTATAAAATAATTGCTTGCTCTGTAATATATTTATCACCTTCCCAACGACTGAGGTCAGATTAACAGATCTGCCACAGCCATTTTTATTGTCCAACCTTTCTTCAGCAATGATGGAGCATTTTCAAAATGCTAAAGAACTGTCCGCATTGAGATATCGATATTATTTAAACTGTGAGGATCAATGTACGTGATGAAAAACTTCATGTAATAATCACTCTCTCTGTCCAAATCTTTTTCACCTCTCCCTGGCAAAGGCCGATAGGTCCCCTCAATATGTTAACTTTCAGCCTCATGAATTTCTCCCATAACAATTTTCTATAACATTGAATTTTTTTCAGTTCCACACTTCACTGTATCATTGAATCGTGTTTGGTTTGGGGAGAATTCCTGTGTCTTTCACTTTTAATTCAAAGTACTTATTTCGCTTCTTTACCATTTCTCTCTTTCCAATCATGAATGCCTGTCTCTTCACAGAATTGACCCACATTAGTCTTTCTTCATCTGTTTTGCTGAACATTGTGCAACCATCAGCGAGCATTCACCCTTTCGACATGATGGTGGACGCAGTGTAAAATGGTTCAGCCTGAGGAAATCCTGCAGAGATGTCCTAGAGCTGAGTTGCCCATTACCCAAACAATTACAACCACCTTCCAATATCTTCCATCAGGCTCCGAACAGAGGAGAGATTGCCCCTGATTCACATTGACTCCAGATTTGTGGTGGCTCTTTTCCTACAAATTAACAACTGTCACCATGATACCTGTTCTCCAGTGTTTGTAATTTGTGATAATAACAGGAAATCATATCATGATAATCCTTTTCATAGACTGGAACATGACGATTTCCACCTTAATAAATTCATAACCTTAGTGATAGAGGAGAAGGAAATCTGCTGTCTGGTAAGAATTAATGCAGTGAGTAAAGCTAAGTGTACCTCATGAACCAAGATCATATAAGGTTTAAACCCTTGAAGCTTCAGAATAGTGGGTACACAGTTAACAGAGAGCCATGGCAGAAATATATTAATTTGTGAGTGGCCAGCGGAGTGGAATGTGCAGCTTGTCATATGTGGGGAGTCCTGGACACTGTCAGTGTCCGAGATGACCACATGTGCAGGAGGTGGTCCCAGCTGCAGAAGCTGGAGCTCTGGGTCTCGGAGCTTGAGCAGCAGTTGGAGACACTGTGGCACATCCACAAGGCTGAGAGTGACCTGGACAGCACATTTAGAGAGGTGGTCACACTGCAGCTCAAAGGACTAGAGGTAAGAAGAAATGGGTGACCACCATACAGTCCAGAAAGAACAGGCAGGTAGTGCAGGAGTCCCCTGGGGTCCTACTTACTAACCGGTATTCCATTTTGGAAGATGATGTGGGTGCTGGTACGTCGGAGGAATGCAGTCAGAGCCAAGCTTCTGAAACCACAAGCAGCTTGACTATACAGGGGGAGGACTGAAGGAAAAGCATTAGTGATAGGGGATTCTCTAATCAGGGGAGCAGATATCTGCACCCAAGGATGTGACTCCAGGATGGTGTGTTGCCTGCCTCATGCAGAGTCAGGGATGTCAATGAACGGCTGCAGGGCATCCTGAAAGGAGTGGTGATGGGCGAGAGTGCGGGCAGAATATTGGTGCCAATGATCTATGCAAAGTGAGGAATGACATCTTACATCAAGAATTCCAGGGATGAGGCAGGAGATTAAAACGCATGACCTTAACAATTGTAATCTTGGGATTGTTACCGCTGCAACGTACCAGTGAGTATCCAAATAGGATAATAGGACAGATGGACACGTTGGTCATGCGTTCACGAAGGAGGGAGGGTTTTAGATTCCTGGATCACTGGGACCATTTTTGGGGAATGTGGGACTCGTGTAAAGAGGACGGTTGGCACCTGAACCACACTGGGACCAACAGCCTTCGAGATAGGTTTCCTCGTGCTGTTGGGAGGAATTTAAACGAGTCTGGCAGGAGGAGGGGACACAGTCTATTGATGAAATAGAGACTTATCATGCTACAGCAAAGGAAACAAATCAGAGTGAGTTCATCTACGTTCAGTGTCAAGAGAGTAAGGCAATGCTGGATGATCTTTACTTTCATATGAGCTGTGCAAAAAGTCAGATTGACGTGTTATTGGTGTTGATTGACACATGGAAGTATGATGTTGCTACCATCACAGAAACATGGTTAAGGGAAGGGCTGGCTTGGCAATTCAACATTCCCGGGTACAGGATCTGAAGGCGAGACAGAGGAGGGTGTACAAAGGATGGTGATGATACACTATTAATGAAGGAGTCAATTACTGCAAGAAGGAGAGATGTTATCTTAGATGGGTCCTCAAAGGAGGCTTTTTGGTAGAACGTAGGAATGTTAAGGGGACAGCTACTTTACTGGGAGTGTACTATTGGCCCCCAAAGCGTCAATGGGAAACAGAGGAATAAACAAGTAAATGTTTAACAGAGATGTGAAAGAACAATAATCGGTAATTGTACAGAATAAGACGTTATAAAAAACCTTTCTCCTGACAACACCCCCTCCAAACACTCTTGGGGTAGGGACAACAAGGGATGGATCAGAAACATACTAATACTTTACCATGCTGGGGATGACCAGGTGCTCCCCCTCCAGGGACACCACCTAACGGCGGATGTAACCGTGAAAGAGGGGCAGACAGTCAGGAGCGACAAGCCCGTCTTCGGCCTACTACCTGGACCTGTAAATGGCCATCTTGGTCAGGCCCAGGAGCAGAGACATGAGAAGGCCTGGAGACTTGTCCGCTCATCTCCACACCCGGTGTCAGTAGATCGGGAAGGTGGGACTGAAATGTAAACAACATTTTAACAGAAGTCCCTTCAAAAACCGAACAACAGGCTGCAAATGGACACACTGTACAGATACATGGCAAACTGTCTCCTCCAGGTCACAGAACGTGTGTGTGGTCTGACACCTGGTAGACTCCCTCAGCTGACAGTTGTTTGGGACCACTGCAGGCAGCACTCTCCACACCAGATCCATGGGGTAAGAGGGGAGGACATCTTTGTAGATGACCCTCCGATAGGAATGTCAGCTCACAGAGGGAAAAACGTCACACCAAAGCATGTCCGGGCAGTGGGCTGAGGCGTAGCACTGGAGAATAAGCAGCATCAGCCCGTACAGATAACGCCTCAGTGCTGTTCGAAAGGGCACCGGGAGGATATTCCTCAGACAGCTCAGATTGTGGAACACCCTGTCACGGGGGAGGGCACGGGCTGTGGGGCTAATGTCGAGTTCGGGATGGACAGGGATCAGAATTCTGTCTCCTTTCTTGCTCCAGAGGACACTCTGTGACACTGATCATCCCCCATTTATTCATATTTATCCATCGTTCTTGATGCAGTCATATCTGGTGTGACTTAAATGTGCTATTTCATGACATCCTTTTATTAATGCTCTGAGTACCCTTTTCATCATCGCTGATATTAGACAGATTTGCTCCGACAGACCCTTTCTTTTCCTCCATTCATCCCGCTATCACTGATATCCATTTCCCTTCACATGCTGTGGCATTATCATTTGTTTTATTGAAGCTGACATTGAATAATTCGCTGAAAAGGAAACAAAAATGCGTTTGTGAAGCTTTCTCTGAACTTGGACAGTGTTGCTACATAAATAAGTGTGTTTGTACAGCAGTTTATATCCCGGAGCATATTTGCGACATATCGGAATACATATTCAGAATATTCATCAAATAATGGATCTAAAGTATCAAAATATTTGAAAAGGTACCACAACCATAGAAGGATGAAGCTACTGGATATTGCGAAGAGTAAAATGATAGACTTTCTTCTGCTCTCCATCTCTGGGTCACATTGATTGTGCCCCTTGCTCTGATCCCTCAGTCTCTTACGGGCTCGACTGGCCACTAAAATGTACCTGACTGTCAGAGTGTTGATCAACAGAATTAAAGCAAATGGGAGCATTGGAGTTAACACCTTTTCAAAACTTTTGAATCCTCTCCAAATGGGATCATCATAATAGTCGTCATTGTTGGTGCAGAACCACTCGACATTGTTAATGATTAGTTCAGCTTCATACCTGAAGTAGGTGGGAATGTTTTTGAAACAGAGCAGAATGCCTGTTGTTGCTAGAACCACTGTCGCAGTTTTCTTGGTGCAATATTTCATTTTCAACTTCTGGCAACAAATGGCAACAAATCGATCAAAGGTAAAAGTGACGGTGAACCAGACGGAACAGTCTGTGGCAGCACGGCGCAGGGTATAGTGAACTCTGCAGACAGTCGTCATATCCAAGAAATTCAGAGGGAAATAATAATTATTGATCCGGTACAGTATGACCTCAAGGATAATGTACAGCAGATCCGCTGTGGCCATGGCAACCAGGTAACAGTTGGTGCATGGGGAGATTCCACATTTTCCTCTGAATAAAATCCCAAGTGCCAGTAAATTCACTGTGGGAGAGTGAAGGGAATGGGAATTAGAAACTATGGAAAAATCATTCACAGTTTCTGAGGACAGTCCTTTGAACTAAACAAATCAGCCATGTCTTCAACAGGTCTCCAAGGTGGGCAGATCAGGGTAAAGATCAGGTTGAACAGGTATCAGTCAGAGGGGTGGATCAGACCGCACACTGGAAGTAGGTCAGTGCTTTAATATTCCAGTGAGGAATTGTGTGTCTGAAGCTGGAGATGTGCAACTTTGGAGTAGACCCTCTGCCCCACCGGCTGCAACGTGTCCTATTTCCTTTTCTGTTGCAAAGTGTGTTACCTGCCAAGAAATACTCACTACCCCATTAGACTCACCCTCTGAGTTGCAGTCTGTCTTTCACATGTCATATGTTGTGGTATTACCTCCTGGAGTAAAAAATGAGGTCTGCAGATGCTGGAGATCACAGCTGCAAATGTGTTGCTGGTCAAAGCACAGCAGGCCAGGCAGCATCTCAGGAACAGAGAATTCGACGTTTCGAGCATAAGCCCTTCATCAGGAATAAGAGAGAGAGTGCCAAGCAGGCTAAGATAAAAGGTAGGGAGGAGGGTCTAGGGACTTTCAGCCCCACCCCCAACCCACCAGCCAAATTAACGAGCCAATCTTTATTGGTAATTCACAAATCATTCAGGGATTTATTTTCACTTCTAGACTTGTTTCAGCAATGAGGCAAGTGTTTGTTGATATATTACTGCCCAAAAATTGGGTAGATTTCCCTTCATTCCTTCATACTGTTTGGCACCCTACTTCCCAATGAACTGTGTCTCTGTGACGAGACCCCAGTTGATATAAAGGTGGATGCAGGAGGAGAGCTCTGTAGATCTGTTCCCACTGCTCCACATATCGCCAATTGAAATGAAACTGCGCAAGAATACACATCATCAATTCATATTTCACACAAAACGATCTGTCAAACAGGTTCCTCAGCAAATACAATTGTTTGTTTGCAATCAGGAGAAAACATATTCAACAAGTATGGCATCTTTGATTACTATGGAATTCAGGAAGATCGAAGAGTATAATGGGTATCCCAATTAAAGTACTTAAAGACACTCTCTCCCTCTCTCTTCCTGTTCCCGAAAGGAACAGAGAACAAAACAGGTTCTTGCGCAGAGACGGACAAATTCCGAAAGAACAGGAACAATTTAACGAATGGATTATTTGTAAACACAAAATGAAAAAGTGTTGGATGTTGCAACGTTACTTGTTCTGTGTTTTTACACACGTGGTTATGTCAATAAACTTGCACCTTTGCCGATAAAGTCTTGTACATACAGTTTCTTCAGAAAATGTAATGTTTTGATGTTCTTCCATACGCTATATCAAAATGAGGAAAATGATTCACTCTGAACTGATGTTGTGGGATTTTTTATTTCTGAATTGGGGCAGGTTAGCCGAAGCAGCTTCCTAATGGCAGCTTTCACTCCAATTCAGCTTGTTCTTAGCAAACATTCCTCCAACTCAGCTTTATCCTCAGAACCTTCCATCCAATCCAACGTGTTCTTACAAGACATTCTACCAACTCAATATGTTTTCAAGCGAGTTTCTGTGCTACTCAAATTCCGTCTAAATGAATCAGATACGGCAATAACCTCTCCAAGGCAGTCACATTACAAAACATATTGACTCATGAAACCTCAACAATTCCAGACGCTTGTGTTATGAGGATGTGGGCGGACTTTAAAAAGCAGCAGAATTACCGGACACAGCACCAAGTGTTCTCAATAAGGCAACAACGTGACAGTTGCTTGAACAACTCGATTAGGTCGTTTCCTGGAGAGAAAAAGAAATTTGAATTCTGCCAATCAATTTAAATTATACCCTGAAAAATATCAATCTCCAATCCAGTCTGAATTGAGTATATTGAGAATCTTAAACTCCCATGACACAATCCGATGCTTTGGGAGTAAAAGACTGGGGAAAATTGAACACTTGAGAAGAGAACTGCCAAGCCCAGCATGTAAACATATGCTTAAAATAAGCTCTTTTAAAATGGTACCATTTTGATCAGTCACCTGTGATGCAGAAATTTCGAAGTAGACGAAAAGAAGGCACAGGAAGATCTAAATAGAAGGAAAGCTGGCAGGTTTTGAGATAAGAAGTGAAGTTTTGTAAATCGTGATTGGGAATTTTATCAGACTACTATTATAGAAGAGAAGGCAAAAGATAGATTAGAGTAAGGAATGGTAAATTATTGTCTGTTATACTTGAATAAATAAAGTTGTTGTCTTTTACTTCAAATAGTTCTTGGCCACTCGGATTTTTACAGGTGACTGCACAGCATAAATCTTTGTTGTGTTGCTGATTTTAAATTAAGCAGGAGGGTTTATCCTGTGTTGTAACAGTTTCAGGGTAAACACTTCTGCTGAATTTAAAACCAGCAACACAGCAAAGATTAATCCCGTGCAGTAATCTGTAAAAATTCAAGTGGCAAACAAATATTTAAAGTAAAAATTAACAACTTAATTTCCAAAAGTATAACAGAGAACAATTAGCTAACAACTATTTACCATGCCTTATTCTAACTTATTTGTTATCTTCCCTTCTGTAGTACTAGTCTGATAAAACTCCCAATTAAGATTTACAAAACCACGCTTCTTATCTCAAAACCAGCCAGCTTTCATTCTTGTATTCGGATCATCCTGGGTCTTTTCTTCTTGTTAGGAATTTCTGCGTTACAGGTTACTGATCGAAAAGGTACCTTTTTTTGAGAGAACCAATTTTCAAGCAGTTTGTTTTCATACTGGGCTTGGCAGTCTCCTCTCAAGTGTTCAATTTTCCCCGGTCTTTTACCCCCAAAGCATCAGATTGTGTCATTGGCTTTTAAGCTTGTCAATAGACTCAATTCAAACTGTATTGGAGTTTGATATTTTTCGGGGTATATTTTAAACTGATTGGCTGAGTTCCAATTTGCTTTTGTCTCCAGGAAACGAGCTATTCGAGTTTTTCGAGCGAGTGTTAAATTGTTACCTTATTGAGAAGATTTGGTGCTGTGTCCGGTAGTTCTGCTGCTTTTAACTCTCTCAACGTGCACCCACATCTTCATAACACCTCCACCCTTAAGAAAAAAAAATGAACAAACAAAATTAAAAGATGGCTTCATTGTTTTCTCGACTTTTTAAACACATTTCCCTAACATACAGATCACTTTAATATAAGTTCACCTTAACTTATTCCTATATACCAGTATATCTCATATAAACTCTATCAGTTAAATCTGCGATAATGCATCTGTGATTACATTCTTCTGACCTGCAACATGTATGATTCTTGTAACATAAGAATGTAAGCAGATTGTGGTCAGTGTACACAACCGTCTCTGTCACATTGTTTGTGACATACACATTAAAGTGTTGTAAGGCCAGCACAAACTCACTAGTTCGTTTTCGGTTGTGGAGTATTTCCTCTGATATTCTTCGAAAAGCAACCAACTGGCAATTCAATCCCATCCTCATCTTCCTAAAGGAGTACAACTCCAATTCCAATGTCACTCGCATTGTTGGCAACTTTAAAAGGTTTTGAAAAGTTTGGTACAGCTAAAACTGGTTTGGTGGTTAATATTGCTTTCAAATGGTCGAATGACTCCTGGCCTGATTCTGACCTCCAAAATGTTGTGTTCTTCTTCAGCAAAACGTTTAACGATGCCACTACACAGCTGAAGTTTGAAGCCAGCTTCCAACAGCATCCTTCTGAGTCCTAAGAGTCAAAGCACCTCCTTGTTCGAGTTTGGTTATGCATATTCCTCGATGGCCTTCGTTTTTGCGTTCTGTGGGGTCAGCCTTCCATGACTGATGTTATGTCCTAAGAACATCACCTCTGCTTTCGCGAAATCAGTTTTATTGAAGTTTATCACCAGTTTTGTTTCTCGTAGATGTTGAAAGAGCTCAGCAAACTGTCCCATGTGATCTTTCCAGGACTTACTGAAGATCACTACATCGTCCAAATAGACTGCGCAGTTTGTTAACCCAGCCACGACTCTGTTGATGAGTCTTTGGAATGTGGCGTGTGCGTCCTTCATTCCAAAGGGCATCACTTTAAACTGATAAAGACCATTTGGGGTTACAAACGCAGAAATTTCTTTTGCTGTTTCTGACAAAGGTACCTGACAGTAACCACGCATTAAGTCCAACTGGTGATGCGACTGGGTTGTCCAACGTTCCAGATACAGTCCTCCAATCTAGGAATTGGATATGAGTCTGATTTTGTAATGCCGTTGACCTTCCAATATTCCACACAGAATCGTTTAGTCCCATCCGGTTTGGGCACAAAGATGATCGGCGAACACCACTCGCTCTGGCTTGGTTCGATGATAGTCTCGTCGAGCATGGCCTCCACCTCCATCTGGAACTGTCTGGCTGTGAAAGGATTAAGCTGATAGTGGTGTTGTTGTATCAGAGTAATATTCTCTACGTCTACTTCACGTACAATTGTCTTAGTCCTCCCCATCTGATTCTTACATATGTCCTTGTATTGTAGTGACAAAAACCTTTCAACTGCGTTCTATGCTCCTGGGACAGATATCTCACTAACCTATCCCACTCCTCAAGGAATTCCTCAGTTTTAACGTCTATTTTGAGATACTTCAAAATCCACATGATCTGGATTTGATTCCTCACTCTGAGGGGCAGTAACTAACACCTGTTTCTCCTGTTCCTTCTCTCTAGTGTAATACAGTTTCAACATGTTGGCATGACAGACCCCATACCTTGTTTTTTCTATCTGACATCTTTACTAAATAGTTCACCTGACTCAACCTTTTCTCAATTTGATAGGGACCACGAAACCTGACTTTAAAGGGATCTCCTATCACTGGTAACAGAACGAACAAATTATGCCTTCGAGAAAATGTCCGAGGCTCAGAGCTTTTATCTGCCATCTACTTCATTCTGCACTGTGCTCTCTTTAGATGCTGTTTAGCTAACTCCCCTCACCTCCAATACATAATCTAAGTGTGAGATCTCCAACTTTGGCCCTGTCAATTTTTCTTTAATTTATTTCGAAGGGCCTCTCACTTCATGGCCGAATATTAACTCGAAGGGAGTGAACTGAGTGATTTGGATGGGCATTTCGAATGGCAAACAATGCGAATGGGATACCTTTATCCCAATCATTCGGATAATCCTGACAGTATGTTCTCAACATGGTCTTCAAGGTCTGATGCCACCTTTCTATAGCTCCCTGGGATTCAGGATAATGCACACTAGATTTAAAGTGCTGTATACCTCAGCTGTCCATAACCGGTTCAAACAACAAAGTAGTAAAATCTGACCCTTGGTCCGACTGAATCTCTGGGTAGCCCATACCTTGTGAAAAAAGCTACTGTCTCCTCTACCCCGCTTTTTGCCTTGATACTCCGTGATGGAATTGCCTCTGGAAATCTGGTGGACGCATCCATTATGTTTCACAAGTACTGGTTCCCACTTTTAGTTCTCCAGAGGGGCCTACACAGTCAATTATAACCCGCACGAAAAGCTTTCAAATGCGGGAATTGGCAACAAAGGTGTTGGTTTTATATCTGCCTGTGGCTTACTTACCGTTTGGCTTGTATGACATGTACAGAAAATGTTCACCACATTCTTGTGCGTACCAGGCCACTAAAAATGTTCCTGGACCTTAGCCACTCTTTCATACCCCTAGGTGACCTCCTAAATGTAGTTCATGTGCTACCCATAATACACCCTGTCTGTATGCTACCAGTAACACCAACTGGTGCATTAACTTCGGCCCATTTCTCCTCTGCATTAACCTGCTGTGGTCTCCATTTCCATCTTAGGATTCTGTCTTTCAGATAACAATCCTCCTGTATATTCTCTGCATCCTTTTCGGTGTGTGCACCCACATATTTATATCTTTCATCGTCTTGTCTTGCTTTTGTAAGTCTTTTAGCCTGTCAGGATTAAACATTTCTGTCTGATCCTCTGTTAAGGATCGAGGACACTAACCCGCAAGACCCACAAATCTATTCAAATCTTTCTAAACCAGTTCAAATCACGGACCTGAGCCCCAAAATTGTTACAACACTGGATAAACCCTCCTGCTTAATTTAAAACCAGCAACACAGAAAAGATTTATACCATGTGGTAATCTGTAACAATTCAAGTGTCCAAGATCTATTTAAAGTCATAATTACCGACTTTATTTCCAAAAGTATAACAGAGAATAATAAACTAACAACTTTTTACCATTCCTTACTCTAACCTTCCCTTCTATATTACTAGTCAGATAAAACTCCCACTTTACAAAATATTTACAAAACCACACTCCTTATCTCTAAACCAGCCAGCTTTCATTCTTCTATTCGGATCATCTTGGGTCTTCTTTTCTTCTTGTTAGGGATTTCTGCATCGCAGGTAACTGATCAAAAAATTTACTTTTCAGAGAGATTTGTCTATAAACAGTCTGTTTACAGTATTGGCTTGGCAGTTCTCCTCTCAACTGTTCGAGTTTCCCCAGTCGCATACCCCCTCAAAATATCGGATTGTGTCACTGGCTTTTAAGCGTGTCAATGTTCTCAATTCAAACTGGATTGGAATTTGATATTTTTCGGAGTATAATTTAAAATGATTAGCCGAATTTGAATTTGGTCTTGTCTCCAGGCAATGAGCTCATCAAATTTTTCAAACAAGTGTCACATTATTGCCTGATTGAGAACACTTGGTGCTGTGCCCGTTAGTTCTGCTGCTTTTAAAGTACACTCACATCATCATTACACTTGTTATCAACTTGTACAGAGATGTGATGAAACATGTGGGGAACCAGGGGAACTTGAACCCAGTTCTGATTTAGTTCAGGGGTAGAGACACTACATCTGCACCACAAGAACCCGACCATCAACAATCACAGACGCTTACCAGGCAAACCGAGGACAGCTATTACAACGTAGAATATGTTCCTGACCACTTCAATTGAACGATGCATTTTCTGAATGAAGAGATCAATTACCTTGTGCTGCAAGTAATTTCTCTGATTCAGAGTGGGATAAACACACTTATTTTATACCCTGCTGGAAAAGCTAGGGGAAACTGTGGTTGCAAAATTTTTAGAGTTGATTATTCTATGGAGAATTCACGAACAAAGATTACGTCAGCCGAGTTAACTCCCTGGTGATAGAGATGGTTAACAATCTATTTCGGGCAGCTCTGCAGCTCTCTTGAGATGAAGAAATTTATTTGAGACATTCTTAGGCTCAAACATATCACCAAGTACTCCTGCCAAGCATTTTCATCATCGGATCCCGACAGTGTGGAAACAGGCGACTTAGCCCAAAAGACCACACTGACCTCCTCAAGACTAACCCACCCAGACCCACTCCCCTATTCTATTACTCTAAATTTACCACTGACGAATGCACCGAACCTACACTTTGCTGAACAGTATGTTCAATTTAGCATGACCAATCCATCTAACCTGCACATCTTTGGACTGTGGGAGGAAAGCGGAGCACCGAGAGCAAACCCATGCAGACACAGAGAGAATGTGAAAACCCCACGCAGACAGTCGCCCAAGGCTGGAATTGCACCCAGGTCCCTGGTGCTTTGAGGCAGCAGTGCTAACCACTGGGTCACTGTGCCGCCCCAAATGATTGACAGGTTTTGTCACAGGGTCTGTGCTGACTGGGTCAGCTTTCTGCAAGGGCAGCTTAGCTTCTCTCAGTCAGCAACCCCACTTCCACCATCACTTCACTGTTTCCCTCGGACAGATCAGGAGTAATGTGCTCAGTTCTGGTTGCACTTTCATAGAAAAGATAAGGTGGAGAGTGCTCAGAAAGATTTACCAGGATGTTTCCAGGGATGGAAAGTTTGAGATACAAGGAGAGGCTGGATAGATTGGGACTGTTTTCACTGGATCACAGGAGGTTGAGGGGTGACCTGATAAAGATTGATAAAATCATGAAGTGCATAAATGAGGTGAATGGAAGGTGTCTTTTCCCTCAGATGCGGGATTTCAAGACTCGGGGGCATAATTTTAAGGTGAAAGGAGAAAGATTAAAAACACAGAGTGGTTTGTGTGTGGAGAATGAACACCCAGAGAACATGGTGGATGTGGGCACAGTTGTAACATTTACAAGATATTTAGATAAATACATGAATGAGAAACGTTTGGAGGGATATGGGCCAAAGGCGGGCAGGTGGGACTAGTTTATTTTGGAGTTATGGTCAGCATGGACTGGTTGGACCGAAGAGTCTATTTCCGTGCTGTATGGCTCTCTAACTCTATGTCTCTATGATTGAGCTGATTCATCAATGCCCTTCACATTGAATCTTTCTTATACACTCTCCAAGACCATTCATTTCAGATCCTAACCACTGTTCTGTGAAAGGAACATTTTGCATCAGGACACTATTTCATTCATTGCCATTCAGTGTGTATCTGTGTCTTTGATGAAGTTGTCCCCAACGCCTTTTGCTCATTGTGGATCTCTCTCTGCTTCTCTTACCTTTTTGAGTCTCTGCAATACGCCATCTCTGGAAAGTGGAATCTCTGTAACATTTCTCACCCCTACACCCTGTATGGTACTGTCACTTTAAAAGGCTATTTTGTCCTGGGTCTTTTTGAAGAGTGTTCATAACGACAGATGTCTCGAGAACGCTGGGGAGTTTAACAGTTTAATAATGGACGGGGAGTGGCCAGTTCTCCCAGATCAGGTTTAGTCCAATCTTTTGTTTTTTGCTGCAGCATTCACAAGATGTTGGAGTGCGGAAGTGTTGCAAGCTTCAGGAAAAGATTCCTCTGACTTTCTCTGAAATCTCGCATTAGATGTTGTCCCCTCCTGCCTGCAGACCTTGTGTTTGAAGTTACCTTTCTGTCTAGGGGTGTGCTTATGGGACGTTACTGCATTGAAACAACTCATTCATTAGATTACTGTATCGGATCAGTTCAGTTTGTTATAGACCAAGCCAGACCCCACCCCCTCAAATTAATTTAAGATGGGAGCCTTATTGTAAAGACAGATGTGAAGTGGGTATTTCAGGTATGATGTAACTGGTCAAACCACTCGGTTTTAAGCAAAACATATTGAATTTAAACACTACAGTTGAAGCACAATCAAAAGGAAGTGGAATTTAGAACAACTAAACGATGGGCCAAATACTGACAAATGTGACGAGATTGGGTTAGGATATCTGGTTGGCATGAATGAGTTGGACCAAAGGGTCTGTTTCCATGCTGTACGTCTCTGTGTCCCTATTTGAAAACTTATATATTCTCAAGTAATCGTCAGATATTTTTGACTACTTTTTAAGGCTAAATTTATGTGGTCGTCTATGACATAGATACTACTTTTGAGTGGCTGAATTTCATGCCTGCCAAAATTCATTCCGTATCATGAGCAGAAATCCAATTGATCTCTCAACAAATAAACAGAAAGAACAATGAATTATGAACATGCTGAAAACTCGGAGTGAAGGGTAATAGCCTGTGCACTGGAAGACCTGGAGGGGAGCGTGACGGCTGGCACACTGACTCATAAATGGTGATCTGTTATCTATGAAGCACTAGAGTCAACTCTTACACGAGTTACATGGAAAATTCCAGATTTTTGGCCAAGCATGTGTCAACATTTACATGAGATTGACTACTACTTCGAGTATATATGGTAACTGACCCGACGCAGTAACTATTGCCGATGAAATGTTCCAATACAATGCCATGCCACAAACATCCTCGTTTGCAAAATGGTAAATTCATCAAAACCAAGGACAAAATAACCTTTTTAAAGTGACGGCACCATCACACCTTCGCCCTTTTAAAAAAGAACCACTAATACACAAAGATGTCTTCCTTTTAAACCGTATAGTCTTACTCTGTTAGTACACTGCAACACATATGCATTGTCTCTAAACATGCAAACATTCACTACTACATTCTATTACAGTCTGTTTACTCCTGACACTGAACGCCTCCATTCTTCATCATCCATGTCTTGACAACACATCAACAATCGCATTTTCTTTTCCTGCCACGCACTTAATTTTCAAATTGAATGGCTGTACGAACAAGCTCCATCTAAACAGTCTGCAACGTTCCATTTGAATTTGTCCACTTACTTTAATGCGTCATAATCAGTATGTACAATTGTCTCAGAAACATTGCTGGCAATATCAACATGGAAATGTTGTAACGCGAACACCAAGCTCAAGGTCTCCTTCTCAATTGTAGAATATTTCTGTTGATGAATATTCACTTTCTGGGAGAAATACCCAATATGTCTTTCTATTTTCTCATCATCTTCCAGTAAGAGCACTGCACCGACACTCACATTACCTGCATTGATAGCCACTCTGAGTGTTTTTGCCTAATTGGGTATACCCAATACTGGGGCAGTGATCATCACAGTTTTCAGGCTGTCCCAATGCTGTCTGACAGCTAACCGTCCATTGAAATTTTCTGCATTTCTTCAATAAATAACTGAGTGGAACAGTCACTCTGCGGAAATTTGGCTTGAATTTTGGATAATCCCACTTAATCCCGGGAACATTCATACTTCTGTCTTCCTCATGGGATGGGAAACTCCCCAGTAGCGTTATTGTCAGATTCCGTGGGTCCATCATTCCATGTCCGTAACATGGCCCAGAAATGTGACTTGGGTTTTGGTGAATTCACTCTGAGCTATGTTTATGTAAGTTTCTGGTCCCACTTTCTCAACACAATCTTCCAAACATGGAATCGGATATGAATCACACTTTGTAACTGCGTTGACTTTGCGATAATCTACACGTAATCGTTGGGTACCGTGTGGTTTTGGCACCATTACTATGGGGGAGCTCCAGTCAATGCAATTCACTTTTATTATGTTGTCTTTGGGCGTGCAGTCACTCTCTTTCTGAACATGTGCCAAATTTAGAGTGATCCGTCCATAAGGAGGTTGCGCTATTGGAACAGCATTTCCTTAATCTACATCACGTACAATTAGATGCGTACGTCCCAGCTTAAACCCTCATATTTCCCCATGTAATAGTAATAACGCTTTCCGCTCATTTCAATTTTCCTCTGGAAGATAACTCAATAATTTGTCCCAAGTTTTGAGAACTTCCTCGTTGTCCAATTTAATTTGAAGAATGTCCAATTCAGAATCCTCTGAACTTGTGTATTCACTTTGTATCGTTGTTATGGACCAGGCCAGACTGACTCAAAACATTTCAAGATGGTAGCCCAGACCCTAACGTTTTGAGTTGTATCAAGAAGGTGTAACAGTGGGCATTGCAGGAGTGACACAGTTGGCACAAACACTCAGTTTTAAACAAAACACGAGTTATATACAGACTACAGAATGAAACACAAACAAAAGAGAAACAAATTTATAATAACTTAACCTATCTGAAAACGCAATTGACTCGATCACAACTTGATGATGCTGTTCTAAATAGTTGCAACATCCCCATAAACATCCGCTTTGCAACAAAGGTGAAATCAAACACAGGTCCTTGCAGGAGAGATGGCAGGGAGAGAGAGAAAATCAACATGAAACTGTTTCTTTGAACAGCAGCCTCCAAACCAGAATGCTTGCCAAAACCAAACCAATTCAAACCTTGAACTGGGAGAACTGGCCACTCCCCTTTCATTGTAGAAGTGTTTTAAAATAGAAGACTGAAAACCTTTTCCAAGTAGAAGTTGCCAGACAGATTTGAACCTCTGCCTTTAATATACTTATGGGAAAAAAAAGCCATCGCAATATAAGCTTGTCAAAGGAGCAGCATTGTCGCACCACTCCCTTTAAAAAATGAATGATGCATATCCAAAGATGGTTTCATCCTAAAACCCCTTAACACTGATAGTATCCAACAACACATATGTATTACATTGACTATCAACATGCAAACATGCTCCACTACATTCTGGTTCAGTCAGTTTACTCCTCCGTTTCTCATTCAACTCTCGACAATACGTCAGCAATCTCGTTTTCTTATAATGCCACAAGCACAATTTTCTAATTGAATGGCTGTAACAACAAGCTCCATCTCAACAGTCTGCAATTTTTATCCTTAAGTTTCTCCACAAACTTCAATGGGTCATGGTCAGTGTATATGATTGCCTCAGATACGTCACTGGCACCATTAACGTTTACATGTTATAACACCAAAACCAAGCACAAAGTCTCCTTTCAAATGTTGAATGTTTCTGCTGATGAATGTTCAATATCCTGGAGAAATATCCCATCGGTCTTCCTACTTCATTGTCGTCTCCCTGTAAGAGCACAGCACTGACAGCCACATCACTTGCACCAAAAAGACGGAAGAGAGGGGACCTAATTGAGGTGTACAAGATAATGCGAGGCATAGGTAGAGTTGATATCCAGAGACTTTTTCCCAGGGCAGCAATTGTTAACATAGTTTTAAGCTGGTTGGCGGAAAGGTTAGAGGGGATGTCAGAGGCTGGTTCTTTACATAGAGAGTTTTGTGAGCATGGAATGCGTTGCCAGCAGCAGTTGTGGAAGCGAGGTCATTGGGGATATTTAAGAGACTGCTGGACATACATATGGTCACAGAAATTTGAGGGTTTGTACATTTGGTTTACCTTACATAAGGATCAATGGTCGGCACAAAATCGTGGGCTGAAGGGCCTGTTCTGTGCTGTACTGTTCTGTGTTCTATGTTCTATCGATAAACACCTTGAATGTTTTTGCATAATTAGATGTGGCTAATACTCGGACAATGGTTAACACAGGTTTTCTTACCTCGAAATGACCTCCTACTGGTAATTCATGTGCTATCCACAACACCTCTTTTTTTAATAACCCACTCGCAATACAACTTGTTGAAATTCTGCCATTTCTCATCTCCCTGAATATGTGATGATCGCTATTTCCTTATTCAGACATCATTTATAAGACAGTTACATGTACTAATATACTCATCTTTTTCTTCTGTGCAGGTTTTTTGATACAACTACTTCAGGTTTTCATCTTTCTGTTGTAAATCAGTTAATTTGTCGGCAATAAAAATACCCACTTTGCCCTCCCCCCGTTCTTGTTTGTCTCAACCATTCGATCAAACATGGTCTCTGATAATTCTACTTCAAATTCCTTATTGGAGATGTTTGATTTCTCCTCCTGTTTCAACTGGTGGGTTTGTGATCATGTTATCACACAGTTAGGAAAAGTCCCAGGGTACACTCCCTGTCATACCTCAGTTTCCTGATTTTCCACTGGCTTTTCAACCACAGTAGCCAGCATTCCTACCTGTGATCCAGCTAGATCATTACCAAGGACAAATTGGATTTCTGGAACCAAGACTTTCTCCAGTACTCCTACCACCGGTTCTCCAATTTTCACTGGACACTCTAACCTCACTCTCCATAACGAAGCACTTCTCCTCTCACTATGAATTCCACATCCTCGCACCATTTCTGGTAATTATCTTTCTGAGTTGTGCATCTCCTCATCTCTCTACATCAAATAATGAGATGATCCTGTGTATGTTAATATCATAAATTCTTTACCTGCTGCTCCTGGCCTATGCAAGTTAACCATACCTTCGCAAGTAAATGGTTTAAGACGATCTGGCACTTCATTCTCAACCAACCTCTGACCAACTTGGATGTTCCGTGCAGCTTTTTAGCCTCCACTGTGCTTCCCTTTACCACTTCAACAAAATTCACTGGTTTTTCGTTTTTTCTGACATATGGGTTCCCATTGCTTTTCCAAACCCACCAACATTGTGATTTCATGTGGCCGACATTACTGGAGAGCCTTTTAACCTCTCTTTCCCCTTCATGGGTTTCCTTTTTACCCTCTGGTAAGCTATCCTTATGATCTTCACCGACATCTGCTTTTCCCTTTCCACCTGATAATTTCTCTCTTCCCCAAATTTCTATCCCTCACGGATTGAAATTGATGTTGGAAGCCAAACTTTGACTCATGAACCAACTTATAATCATCAACCATTTCAGCTGCTAATCTTGCTGTTTTAACTCTCTGTTCTTCCACATGAGTTCTCAATACCTCAGGAAGTGAATTTTTCAACTCCTCCAATATAATCATCTCTCTTAAAGCGTCATATGTTTGATCTGTTTTTTAATGCTTTCATCCACTTATTAAAATTACTTCGTTTTATTCTTTCAAACTCAACGTATGTTTGGCCAGGGACCCTCCTTAGATTCCTGAAACATTGTCTGTCGGCTTCTGGCACAAGCTCATATGCACTTAAGATGACTTTCTTCATCTCCTCATTCTCCCCAGATACCTCCTCCGATAGGGATGCAAATACCCCACTTGCCCTACCTAACAATTTCGTTTGGATCAAAAGAACTCACATGGTCACTGGCAATTTCATTTGTTTCGCCACTTTCTCAAATGAAATGACAACGTTTTCTACATCCTTCTCAACCAATGTAGGCAATGCTTGGAGAGATTTAAACAGATCCCCATCAGGACTTTGGCTATCTGGATTTATTCATCATCACTATCTTCCACACTAATCCGACCTTGAACTCCATCCTTTTAAACCAACTTTCTGTTTAACTGCCAACTTCTGATGTTCAAACCCAGTCTCCTTTTCCCTGTCTTCTCTATCTTCCTGCTCTTCCCTCCTCTCATTTTCCCTTTCTTCTGCCAGGACGTTCCTCTCCTTTTCCTTTTGCTCTGCCAAAGCGATTCTTTCTTTTTCTCTTTCCTCTGCTTTTAACCGTAATTCAAACTATTTCAGTTCCTTTTCACATTCAAATTTCTTCACCTGCAATTGAATTCGAGCCATTTCCAAAGGTTCTGTTTGTAATTCCAGTAAACGTAAATGCTGAGCTATTGGTGCAATGTCCTCTCCTGTTCCCACAGACAAAGACAACCCCAACTCCAGCTTGCATTCTAATCCTTGCTTTGTCTTTCTCACATTTGGTAAAAAACCCAAAGTCGCTTCTGCCACCCCCAGAAAACTCTTGTGTCTAGAAGAGCCAGATCGACACCAAGCACTCTTTAAACCAAACTAATTCAACAGCCAGAACAAAAGATAACAACATCTATCACTTGGCATCTTTGAGTCCAACAACCTGAACCCAAAGTGGAATTAGAATACCACAGAATATACCATAGAATCCCTACAGTGAGAAAACAGATCAATTTGCCCAACAAGTCCACATCGACCTTCTGAAGAATATCCCACCCAGAACAATCCCTCTATCCTCATACGGTATTTTCCTACACATCCCTGCACACTTTGGGCAACTCAGTATGGCCAATTCACCCTAACCTGCACACCAAAAGCGAAGTCGCCTGATGGAACCCAGGAAAACACAGGGAGAATGTGCAAACTCTACCCAGACAGTAGCCCGTGGCTGGAACCGAACCCAGGTCCCTGGCGCAGTGAGGCAGCAGTGCTAACTACACTGGAATTCGTCAAACAATCCCAACAAGAGGCCCCAATCTGTTATGGACCAAGCAAGACCCCTCAAAACATTTTAACCATTCAAAAACCTAACCGTCCCCATATAGTAACTATTGCTAAATAACTGTTCCAGTACAATGACATCCCATAACACACCCCTTGGTAAAAAGGTAAATTCAAACACAGATTCTTAAAAGCAGCGGGGAGCAGCATTAACAGAGATTTCAGAAGAGAACAGAGGAATTCCTCACTGAAGTTTGTAACTCCTCTGGACTCACACATCTTGTGACTGCTGCAGTTAAAAACAAACTAGAAAACACCGAAATGGGAAAACTGGCCACTCCCCTTCCATTGTTCAATTAAACACTTCCTAGTCTCCTCAACATGTCTGCCTTTACAACCTCTCTTCAAACTGGGGCACATTAATGTTTTAGAAGTGACAGCACCATCACGGGGGTTTTCCAATTGTTAAGTTATTCAATATTCTGCGGTTTTTTTCGAGTTTCAACTGTAGGGTTTAAGTCAATTCTGTTTTGCTTAAAGTTGCGTGGCTTGACCATTCGTGTTATGAAGTTGACGGCCTGTACTGTACTTTTAAGAAAGAGTGAAAGCTGGCAAAACTGTGATGTCACACATTGTAGTGGACAATTTGAAGACGCAACATTTGAGCTGTAACTTAGATAATGAGTTGTTTTCACAGCAGTTCAAATTGAGCCAATCTGGTTAAATTATGCGCAAGACACTAAAACACAATTGAATTTGAATTTTACTGTTTTGACAACATTGAACCAATGAGCCAATCCAATGTTTTGGGGTATACAAAGCTGCCCAAAAACCCTCTCTCTGAAAGGTACCTTTTTCATATGAAGCGTCTCTGTAGCAGAAGACCGATGACGACCCAGGGAGATGTCCAGAGGAAGTTTAACATCTGAAGACAAAAACCATGGTCTGGTTTGAAAATCAATTTGCTGTAAATTTAATACAGGCTTTATCAGATCAGTACATTGTTATAGAGTGGGAGGTAGATAACAAATCTACAAAGAGGTTGAGATTTTTAAACAGTTGTTGTTTAATGTTCTCTTTTCGAGTTAAATAATAAACTTGTTATTTTTCACTTTAAATAGTGGAATATGGGTGCTCCTCTGTCCCTCATACTTTACCAGATTATGAGACAAGGTGAGATTTTCTCTGTGTGTGGATTAATTAGCAGAAGGGTTTAGCCCGTGTCATAACAGCTGCGTCACACCTGAAAGACCCACTTACATCTGCCTTTAGAATCAGAAAAAAGATAGGGTCACGGCAACATGCTTAAAATATTTTGTGGGCTGTCTGGCCTGGTCCATAATAACACTCTCTAAGACCATTTGAGGGTTGCATAGAAGGTGACACAATCAGCAGAATTTACACTCCCACTGGATGTGTCAAGGGTTATGAAGTTTCAGCTCTTTGTCTCATACACTTCTTCCTTCAGACTGAACATAAAAATTAAACCAAAGGGGCGTTTAACCTCTCCCTGAATTTTGTTCATTTCTATCCATTGGGGATGTTTCCTTCCCTTCCAGGATTTTCTGTCTCATTCCAAGTTATAAAATTGTTTGCGATGTGGACCATATTCAGTGCCTGTCATTTGTACTTCATTTCACTTTGTCATTCCTCACAGATGGACTAGACCCCAGAGTTCTGAAGGAGAGAACTGAGGAGATTGTGGAGGCATTGCTGGCGATTTTTCAGGAATCACTGGAGTCATGGAGGGTCGCAGAGGACTGGAAAATGGCTAAAGCGACAGCCTTCTTTAAGAAGGGATAGAGACAAAGCACAGGAATCTACATGTTGTTTCGCCTGATCTAGATTATTGGTCATATTTTAGAGTCTATTATTAACCATAGACCCACAGACATGATACAGCACAGAACAGGTCCGTCGGGCCCATTTTGTTTGTACTGATCCAAAGAGACTCAGCTCGCCTTTATAATCCCATCTTCCTGCTCACGTCCCATAGCCCGGCGGTTTACAGCACCTACAGTGCAGATTCAGGTACTTTTAAAAAGAGTTTAGGGGCTCTGTCTCCAACACCAACTCAGACAGTGAACTCCAGACACCCACCACCTCCTCCGTAAAAATGCTTTCCTCTCCATAAGACCATAAGATATAGGAGCAGAAATTAGCCCACTCGGCGCCATGAGTCTGCTCCGCCATTCAATCATGGCTGATAAGTTTCTCATCCCCATTCTCCCTCTTTCTCCTTGTATCATTGATCCAGTTGCCAATCAAGAGCCCATCTATCTCAGTCTAAAAAATACTCAATGACCTGGCCCCCACAACCACCTGAGGCAATGAATTCCATCGGTTTACACTCTCTGGCTGAAGAGGTTTCTCCTTATCTGAGTTCTGAAAGGGGCTTCCCTTTACTCTAAGGCTATATTCTCGTGTCCTCGTCCCTCTTACCAATGAAAACATCTTCCCAACATCCACTCTGTTCAGGCCGTTCAGTATTCTGTAAGTTTCAATTAGATCCTCCCTCATCCTTCTAACTTCTATGGAGTACAGACCCAGAGTCCTCAAAAATTCCTCGCATGTTAAGCCTTACATTTCTGGGAGTATTCTTGTGAACCTCTTCTGAACACGCTGCAGGGCAATACATCCTTCCTGAGACGTGAGGCCCAAATCTGCCCACAATTCTCCAACTGTGGCCTGACTAGAGATTTCTAAAGCCTCAGAATACTTCCCTGCTTTTATATTCTCGTACTCTCGAATTAAATGCCAACATTGTATTTGCCTTCCTAACTACTCACTCAACCTGCAAGTTTACCTTGAGAGAATTCGGGATTAGAACTCCTAATTCTCTTTGCACTTCAGACTTCTGAATGTTTTTCCCATTTAAAAAATAATCCATGCCTTTATTCTTCCCACAAAATGCATGATCTCACTCCTTCCCACGTTATAGTCCATCTGCCACTTCTTTGCCCAATCTCCTAACCTGTCAAAATCCTTCTGCAGCCTGTCCCTTTGTATCATCCCCTCTCGTCTTTCTGCCAGTTAGTTGAATCTGTGAGCCCCTTGTTTTGAACTCTCTGCCAAGGGAAACGGGTTCCTCCTGTCTACTCCATCTCTACTCTTTACAGTTTTGTCCACATGGATATTAAGGATGAGATTGTCGAGTAATTGGAAGTGCATGGTGAAATAGGGCTGTGTCAGCACAGCTTCATCAAGGGGAGGTCATGCTGGACAAACCTCGTTGATGTCTTTGAGGAAATAATGAGCAGAGACTGTTTATCATGCACTCATACGGGTATCAAGCTCCATTTGAACTGGATGGTCACGAGAACCTGATGCTTATTTTGATTGGTTCTGATTTGGATGTTGTTAAGCAATTTACCTGTTCTAAACCAGATGTAGATAGTGTTTCCAGGGTGTTCACTCTCCTGGATACTATCCTATGACTTATCTTACTCAATTCAAATCCAGAGGGATTATTTTGCTTTCTCAAAACTGCATTCCAGCAGCAACTATAATGGCGTTCCAGCTCACATCCAGAAGAAAATGTTCACCATTTGGCTGAACCTTGGCTTTGTTATGGGGTTTTGCTGTGGGCTTACCTGGAGTCCCTCTGTTCAGGATGTGTCCTTCAAAATTTCTTCCGAGACACTCCTCATGCAAGAGATGGGCTGCAGTCCAGTAGAAACCACCTGTACCCGTGGCTGCGTGAGAGGAACTGGACCCAGGGGGAAAACGCCCTAGGAGAGGCTGCAAGATCAATAACAGGCCCACATCCACACACTCAGAGGGCGTGGGATGTAGTGATTATACCGAGGTCAGACACTGGGCCTTGTAGAATATGAATCCCCTGATTGTTTCTGTTATCTTGGTCCAATCAGGAAGCCCAAGTACAAATGATGACAAGTTTAATCTGAGGGTCACCACTGCTCGGGCAGGAGCAAGCTTGAGAGGAATTCATCATGGTCCAACCATTCCTGTGTACAGCACCGAGCTGTTCATAATGCATTGATACATCAAGAACCACCTGCTGGAAAAGTCAATGGCGTAACCCTAAAGGAAAGAAACGGGCCTCAAGTTGAGATGGGGAGAAGTGGAAAGGATGGGGAGTGTTGAGTCCTCCGGGCTGTCGGCTGCCCAGGCGGAGGATGAGGTGTTGTTCATCGTATTTGCGGTTTGGTTCGTTGTGGCAATGGGGGAGGCCGAGGATAGTTATGTCAGAAAGAGGGTGGGAAGGGGATTTAAAATGGGCAGTGACTGGAAGGTCAGGTCAGTCCTTCCAGGCCCAGCTGCGATGCTCAGTGAACCATTCCCTAAGTTTACATTCGGTCTCCCCGATGTAGAGAAGACCACATCGGGGGCACTTAATGCAGTAAACTAGGTTGGAAGAGAGGGAGGTGAACCTCTGTCTCACCTGGAGGGACTATTTGGGGCCCTGGATGGAGGTGATAGTTGTGGTGTACAGGTAGGTTTTGCATCTTTTCTGTTTGCAGGGGAAGGTCCCTGGGTGTTCGGGGTTTGGGGGAGTGCTCGGTGGGGAGAGTGGCACAAACCATGGGACTGTCAAAGGGAACGGTCCTCGTGGAAGGCAGAGAGGGGTGGGGAGGGGAAGATGATCCAGGAGGTGGGGTCTAGTTGGATGTGGCAGAAGTGTTTAAGGATCACACAGCACTCTAGTTAATCACTGAATTGAATAGTCAGGGTTAAAGAAGACAGTTACATCCCAGTGCCCAGTACAATGACCCTGGCAGATTCGCTGGAAAACTTAGAAGATAAAGACTGAATGGACGCAGTCAATATCAAGACAGAATTGAGGTGATATCTGGGCTTGAATCTGTTGTGTTGAAGTGGTCAGTGAGATTGCTGCAAGATTAAAATAATTTGTTTTCAATCATTACCATTTGAACTGTGTAATTGAAGCTCATTGCTAAAAGAAACCCCCCAGTAGCATCGAGAATTAGCTCACTGCGATAATGTGTTTGCTCAGTTTTATTTCTTAATGACATTGAATAATGCTTCAAGTTGAACATCCCCATGGAGCTCCCATAGATGGATGTAAATCCATTGCTCCAAGAATATATTGGCTCAGATTTGAACACAGGGGTCTCTGCTGAGACAAGAAAGGACATGTCACACAATGACTCCTCTAAGGCGCATTATATTTAAAATATCTTACACAATCCTTGGGATTATTGGTCTCTCTGGAAAGTGCCTGTCATCATTTCGATTGTGTGATCATTATAATGAGCTGATCTCAGGTATTTACATTGCTCCTGACAGAGTTGTGTGCTGATCCAGTCATCAATATCGTCCAGCAATATTAATTTCTGGCATTATGTACCCTGAATAATCTCTACAGTTTGCTTCCAAAGTCTTAAGGGATAATAAAGCACTGGATTAGGGTTTTGAAGTCATTGTGTTTAGTGTAACATTGCACTTTGTATTATTATCTGACAAACCCTCCGAATGGAGCTGAGAGTTTGCATCGTGAATCCGACCAAGATGGCTTGACACAGCTCAAGAGCAGGTGGTACTGGAACCGAGTTCTCCCAGTGTAGAGGTAGTGATTCTGCAACTGTGCCACAGCTGCATTGGGCACTTCGTGTTGAACTAAGTTAAAAATCACAAAACCACGTTATAGTCCAACAGAATGATCTGGAAGTACAAGATTTCGTATAGCTGCTCCTTCATCAGGGAGCTGTGGAGCAGTATCATAAGACTCAGAATTTATAGCAAAAGATCACAGTGTCATGCAACTGAAACGATATATTGAACAAGCCTAGATGGCTGTTCAGTCTTTCATCTTTTAGAATGAGCTGCAGGTTTTGCTTCATTAATATGTAAATCCCAGAACTTCTCTCAAGTCACATTCTAGAGATAACGTAAGGTTTTATTTAAAAAAACGGTAACATCTCAGCTCAGACAATGCATGAAAGGTGTGAGGTTAGAGTCTGTCAGTATCCCAATCTTGAGCCAGACTGATTCTATTTCTAAAGTAGGAATTTGTACAATGTTACATAGATTGACTGCCTGCATTGTCTGCTTGCAGATTGTGTGTTTTCAAAACAAAATAGAAGGATTTTTAACTTGGTCCACACAGGTCCAATAACACCACCTTCACATCATTGTTGAACTACACTCAGTGCCTGTTTACTGAATAGAATGGACTGGTTGATCCCAGTGAATGCACATTATTGTGATTACCTGTCAGTGTAGAAATGCACTCTTGTAGAATGGAGAAATGTAGAAAGGATTGTCAGCCAGAATGTATGACTGGAATTATCTGTCGGTGTGGAACTGCTCCCAGTGTGCATTGATGATCAGAGCTGTCTCCCTAAAGCTGGTTGTACAACGAGTCCTGGATCTGTTAGGCTACGACTGCACTCAGTGAGATTCACTAAGTGGAATGGAATATTTGATCATGTTTCCAGATATTATTGAGATTGTATGTCAGTCTATAACTGCACTCAGTGTGTGATCCCATTGAACACGTACCCCCGGCATTGTCTGTTGATGTGGAAGTGTACTCAATGTGTGTTTCTGACCTGAGTTGAATGTCTGACCGGAGTGACTCCATGTTCCTGGGGTTATCCATCAGTGTGGCAATGCACTGCGTGTCACGTAATGGCCAGAACTGAAGTCCTAATGCCAGTGAACATTCAGTCTTGGGATTATCCATAATGGGCGAACTACACTCGGTTTTGGGTGTGACAGGACTGGAACACCTTATTCCAGTGGACATGTACTACTCAGATTATTTGTCAGTCTGTTACTGCAGTGTTAATAACTGGATTAGAATACACAGTCGGTACAACACACTCCATCTCATGTCCATATTTCATTTTAAAAGGACACAATTCAATGGACTAATTTAAAGCAACTGTAATTGAAAACGATATCAAGGGAAGTTCTTTATCTCAATCATGAAGACAAGATATACAATAAACTCTAATCATGATCTTACAAAATTGATCCATCATTGTAATACAACTTGAATATTTAGGTGACGAGCAGATGACACACATTGTCTTATTCCCAATCTATGCAACACATCTTTGAGCATTTGTGGCACAAGTATTTCATTGTTAGCTTCAGCAACAAGCTCATAACCATTGAATTTTGACTTTGAAAGAATTTCATATGAGTTTCAAAAGAGGTTACATAATATTCGACTTCATGCTTTATAAAGGTATGTAATAAGTTCACATTTAAGCTCCAGTTAAATCATATCATTCATCAGAAAAAGAACATTCCTCATGCTTTTATTTCTTCTTCCCTTCTTTAATTTGTATTTGCCAGATCCTGTTCTCTATATTCTTTACCTCCTTGGAGTTTAAGATTCTACAATCTCATTATTCATGAAACACTATTGCTCTTTATCCTCTGTTTTATTTCAAGTTTCCTGAACTTTTACATTTCGACAGTCAAGCTGAGTGCGACCAGCTGGATTGCACTCTGGGAAGGTGAGTAAAGGCTATAATACATACCTCTGGGATATTGGACCCTCATTTGACAGTGGAGCTGAGTGGCAGCAGTCGAATTGCACTCCCAGAAGGTGAGTAAAGGCTATAATACATACCGCTGGGACATTGGAATGTCATTGCACAGTGAAGCTGAGTGGGAGCAGCTGAATTGCACTCTGGGAAGGTGATTGAACTAGCAATGACTAAACCCGCGATACTCGCCATGAAGTGTCTGCCCCACGCCCTCCGAATCTAACCAAAAACGATGTGGTGTGTTAGTCATGCGAGATTTTCTTTGTCGTTTTTCCCATGTGCGATAAGTAGTGTGAATTGGACATCTTTTCTTAAAATCGTTTTCATTTATCAATTATTTGACACTTTGATTGGACTAAGTTAAGCTTATGAGTAAAAAATGGCAGGAAATCCCAGAGCCGTGTTATTATCCTCTTGCTCGATGTGGGAGCTCAGGGACGCGGCTGATGTCACTGACTCCTGCACGCACAGGAAATGTGTCCAACTGCAGCTCTTGTTAGATGGCATGACTGCTCTCGAGCAATGAATGGACTCACTTTGGAGCATCCATGATGCTGAGGAGCTCGGGGATAGCACGTTTCACGAATTGGTCACACCGCAGATCAGGATTCCTGAGGGAGAAAGGGAATGGGCGACTAAAATGCAGAGAAAAAGCAGGAAGGCAGTGCAGGTGTCCCTTGAGGTCAT
Organism: Hemiscyllium ocellatum; assembly: GCF_020745735.1. Classification (NCBI taxonomy): domain Eukaryota; kingdom Metazoa; phylum Chordata; class Chondrichthyes; order Orectolobiformes; family Hemiscylliidae; genus Hemiscyllium; species Hemiscyllium ocellatum. The sequence continues at coordinate 2,519,995 of NC_083453.1, forward strand.
CTTCCTCCAAAACAGGTAGATGGTCTTGGATACTGTTGGGAGAGTTGGCTCACCAGGGGAAGGCATCAGTAGCCACATTCATAGCACCATGGTTGGCTCTGTTGTGCAGAAGGGTGGGAAAAAGAGTAGAAGGGCTCTCATCATAGGGGGTGCAATAGTAAGGGGAGTAGATAGGCAGTTCTGTGTTCAAAAATGAGACTGTAAAATTGTATGTTGTAGCCTAGGTGCACGGGTCAGGTTGTCTCAGATCGGCTACAGGACATTCTGAAGGGAAAGGGTGAACAGCTTGCTGATGTGATGCATATAGGCATCAATGATAAAGGTAATAAATGAGATGAGGTTAAGGTGTTTGGGACAATGGGACCGGGGGAGGCGGGACGATGACAAATCAGACAGTGGATACCTGGGTCGGACTGGAATCAATGTACTTGGGGTACTTTTGTTGATGCTGTTGGGGAGTGTTTAAACTCATGTGGTGGGGGATGGGAACAAAATGAGGAGGTTAGTGGACAATAAGGAAGGAGTAACTAAAGCCTGTAAGGAACTAGATAATGATGTCAGCGTGACTAAAGGGAAGAGTTGGCAGGGAGCAGATGATGAATGCAAGGGAACTGATGAGTTGAGGTGCATTTGTTTTAATGTAAGATGTGTGGTAGGTAAGACAGATTAATTTAGGGCTTGGATTAGTACCTGGGAGCATGATGTCATTGCTATGACTGAGACTTGTTTGAGGGAAAGGCAAAATTGGCAACAAAGTATCACAGGACATAGATACTTCAGGCGGGATAGAGAGGGAGGTAAAAGGGGTGAAGGAGCTGCATTGCAGGTCAGAGGGGATATCACAGCTGTGCTGAAGAAGGGCACTATGGAGGACTCTAGCAGTGAGGCAATATGGGCAGAGCTCAGAAATAGAAGGGTGCAGTAACAATGTTGGCCTTGTACTACAGGCCTCCCAACAGTGAGCGTGAGATAGAGGTACAAATATGTAAACAGATTCTGGAAAGCTCTAGGAGTAACAGGGTGGTGGTGATGGGAGATTTAAATTTTCCCAACATTGACCGGGATTCACTGAGAGGATTAGATGGAGCAGAATTTGTAAGGGGCATCCAGGAGGGTTTGGAAGAGCAGTATGGAAATAGTCCAACTCGGGAAGGGGCCACACTGGACCTGCTGTAGGGGGATGAGCACGGCCAGGTGGTTAAAGTTTCAGTAGGGGATTACTTGGCGAATCGTGGTCACAATTCCGTAAGTTTTAGAATACTCATGGACAAAGATGAGAGTAGACCTAAACAAAGAGTTTTAAATTGGGGAAAGGCCGACAATAGCAAAATTCGGGAGGAGCTGTGGAATGTGAATTGGGAGTAGCTGTTTGAGGCTGAATCCCCATTTACTATGTGGGAGACTTTTAAAGAGAGGTTGATTGCAGTGTAATGTCCCTGCAAAAATGAGGGATAGGAATGGCAAGATTCGGAAACCACGGATGACAGATGAATCTGTGAGAATAGCTAAGAGGAGAAAGGAAGCATACATAAGGTCTAGGTGATTGAAAACAGATGAAGCTTTGGAAGCATACTGGGAAAGTAGGGCAAATCTGAAATGAAGAATGAAGAGGGCAAAATGGGGTCATGAAATATCATTAGCAAAGAGGGTTAAGGAAAATTCCAAAGCCTTTTATTCGTATATAAGGAACAAGAGGGTAACTAGAAAAAGGGTCAACCCACTCAGGAACAAAGGAGTAAAGTTATGTGTGGTGTCAGAGAAAAGGGGTGCTATTCTTAATGAGTACTTTGCATTGGTATTCACCGATGAAAGGGATATGACAGATGTTAAGGTTAAGGATAGATGTTTGATTACTCGAGGTCAATTCAGCATAAGGAGAGAGGACGTTTTGGGTATTCTAAAGGGCATTAAGGTGTACACGTCCCCAGGTCCGGATGGGATCTATCCCAGGTTACTGAGGGAAGCAAGAGGTAAAATAGCTGCGACCTTAACAGATACATTTACTGCATCCTTGATCACGGGTGAGGTCCCAGATGCCTGGTCATGTTGTCCCCTTGTGTAAGAGGGGTAGCAAGGATAATCCAGGTAATTATAAAGCCGAACATCAGTGGGAGGAAAGCTGCTGGGGAAGATACTGAGGGATTGGAATCTCTTTACATTTGGAAGAAAATGGGCTCATCAGTGATAAGCAGCATGGTTCTGTGCAGGGAAGGTCACGTCTTACCAACTGAATACAATTCTTTGAGAATTCTTTGACAAAGCTGATTCATGAGGTTAGAGCTGTAGATGTCATGGACATGGACTTCAGTAAGGCATTTGATGAGGTTCCCCATGGTAGGCTGATGGAGAAAGTGAAGTCGCATGCGTTTCAGAGTGTATTGGCTAGATGCATACAGCACTGGATGGGCAACTGGAGACACAGAGTAGGAGTGGAAGGGAGTTTCTCAAAGTGGAGACCTGTGACCAGTGGTGTTCCACAGGAACCTGTGCTGGGAATACTGCTGTTTGTGATATACATAAATGATCTAGAAGGTGTAGGTGGTCAGATTAACAAGTTTGCAGATGACACTAAGATTGGTGGAGTAGCAGATAGTGAAGGGGACTGTCCGATAATGCAGAAGATGATAGATAGATTGGAGAGTTGACCGGAGAAATGGCAGATATAGTTCAATCTGGGCAAATGCGAGGTGATGCATATTGGAAGATCCAATTCGAGACAGTAACTGGAAACGCCCTGGGGAAAGATTGGCGTGCAGAGACATTTGGATGTTCAGGTCCATTGTATCCTGAGAGGGTGCAGAGGAGGTTCAGCAGGATGTTGCCTGGTAAGGAGGGTGCGAGCTTTGAAAAGAAGTTGATAGATTAGGATTATTTTCATTAGAAAGACAAAAGTTGGGGGGGGTGAAGGGGGAACCTGATTGAGGCCTACAAAGTCATGAGAGGTATAAGCAGGGTGGATAAGAAGAAGCTTTTCCCAAAGTGGGGAACTCAATTACCAGGAGTCACAGTTCAAGGTGAGAGGGGAAAGTTTAAGGGAGGTATCCGTGGAAGGTGCTTTACACTGAGGGTGATGGGTGCCTGGAATGCGTTGCCAGCAGAGGTAGCAGGGGCGGGCATGATCGTGCCATGTAAGATATACCTAGACAGATAGATGAATGGGCAGGGAGCTGAGGGATGCGACAGTTTTATGTAGAGGATCTGGATCAGCGCAGGCTTAGCGGGCTGAAGGGCCTGTTCCTGTGCTGGAATGTGCTTTGCTCTTTGTTCTAACTCTGCATTCCTTGCCATTGCAGTTTCTTCACGTCCTCTTCCCACTCAAGTCTTTTCATTCCTCTCTGTCTTTTTCTCCCAATTGAAGTCTCATCATATTAAACATTATCTTAACAGGGTCTCACTGTGACATCTCAATTCCACGTTCCCCTCCTTCCACGTTCAAAAGTTTATTCATTTCTGTAAACATCTCCTCGGGACAAGATCCTACTTCCGTTTCTGTTTCCAGTTTAGCTGTTAATTCTCTCAGGATAGTCCGAATGAAATAATTCTAATATTCCACTATCATATATTCCACTCACAGAATGCTCTCCACAATGTTCCAATTCATTTTAAAACCTCGACAACAAAAATCACCAGAACACAGCTGCTTCAATTTCAGAAACTCTTGGTACCTGTATTCATAAAAGTGACAAAGATGAAGGGCTTATGCCCGAAACGTCGAATTTCCTGTTCCTTGGATGCTGCCTGACCTGCTGCGCATTGACCAGCAACACATTTTCAGCATGAGAGAATACAGGTCCAGAATTAATTCTGGCTCAATAGATAGCATCTTTCATTCATTTAATGAGCCAGTCCTTCACTGGAAGATCACAATATCAGGCTGTGATATGGTTCTTTCTAATAAGTAGGTGGCACGCTGTCACAGTGGTTAGCACTGCTGCCTCACAGCAAATGTAGACCTGGGTTCAATTCTCGACTCAGGCGACGGACTGTGTGGAGTTCGCACGTTCTACCTGTGTCTGCGTGGCTTTCCTCTGCGTGCTCTGGTTTCTCCCACAGTCACAAAGATGTGCAGGTCAGGTGAATTGGCCATGCTGAATTGCCCGTAGTGTGAGGTAAGGGGTAAATGTAGGGGTATGGGTGGATTGCGCTTTGGCAGGTTGGTGTGGACTTGTTGGGCCGAAGGGCCTGTTTCCACACTGTAAGTAATCCAATCTAAAAAACAAGACAGGTGTTTATTGCCCAAAATAAATCAAACTAAAATAAAGCTAGTGATCGAAAGATAACATAGTTTGAAATATTTCACAAAACCCTTCTAATCCCCCAACAACATACTTTCCAGTGTTCAAGATACAGAGAAATTGCCTATGGATTTTCCAGATTTGATTTAACTGCTTGTTCTCAACTCTTACCTTGTAAACTATGATTTTTTTTTGTGTAATATTCCTACAACGGGGAGTTTAGATTCAGTAATCTGCAGAAGTTGAGCAAACTCATGTACTGGAAGGTACACGAACTGTACTCTTTCACTACTACTTCATATACTACTTTGAAAAATCTCCTTTATCAGAGAGCTTGCCTGCTTCAAAGCTCAGTCAGCTCTCTTTTGAACTGAAATGAAATGTCTTCCAAAACAATTTAGAACCTTGCCCATCACTCTTGTTTAAGCTAACAATGTTTCCTCTGCTGTTTCAACCGCCATGGTATTAACAAACTTCTATTAACAGGGCAGTTACCTGCTCTCTGACAACTAAAAGTTTTCTTAAGTAATGATCTTGAGAGACCAAAGTAATTAATTTTAAAATCCATCAAAAAAAAGACGAGCAACCAAAAGCTCCTGATCTGATCGTCAAACTCCAAAATAAATAATATTAACACATAAAAAAACACACAGACTTCACGTATACACAATACAGACTGAAATTTCATCATTAAGGAAAAAAACCTCTGTTACTCTGAACAACGTGTGCAACCTCACATGCATTCCAACATTTTAGAGCTGTCACATAGCCTTTCCAAGTCCCTCATAAGTTTTTTTCCTAACTTTGCATTGTGATCACATCACAGATTTCCATCTCCGGTCCAAGCTTGGAGAGTATCCAAATGCAAGCTGAGATAAGATTGGAAAACTGCTGAGATGTTTGATACAGAATGGTGGGCCTGATTCTGGGGAAGGACTGAAATCAGGCAGTCATGATGGAGAGGGGATTCTGTTGCAATTACTCACTTTGTGTATGATGTTCTCCCTGATTGTCCTAAAAGAGTTAAACCTATTAATCGAATTGTAATCTAGATTTTTGACTTCATGGAATGGAATTTTATTTCAGCAGGAGTCCAAGATACGATGGTGGAACAGTAAAATCTGTGAATCACCAGTCAACTAGCCACATCCCACAGGTATTTCTGTGAAGCCAAACTCCTTCCATCCCTTTTTTGTATGTGACGTGGAATAATTGGTCAATAACTTCCAGTTTACGTTTCGAAATCTCTCTCGCCCACAGTTAATTAAGTTGTGATTATGATTCTTTCCCATGTAAAGTATGGCCTCTCCACCTGCACCACTTGCTATTAGGCTGCCATTTCAGCAATGGATCTGCTGTCTACTAACAGTAATACCATTCTGAAGAAAAGTATTCCTTTATATGCTTCGCGAGACTCTTTCCTGGATCTCATCCTTGGGTGTAGTTTTTTGTATGCCTTGTGCTTTGTGATTAGAGACTCTTCTATCTGGTTCACTGTCTTCTTCTGTTTTGATCGATTTGTGGCCATTTCTTGCCAGAAGCTAAAAACAAAGTATTGTACTGAGGGAACTGCAAAGACGGTTCAAGCAACAACCTGCATTCTATTCTGCATCAAAAATGTGCCTATCTGCTTTAAATATGAACCTTAGTATATAGTCAACAATGTGTCTTTGAAATGTAAGTTGAAGAAAGCTATTTGACTGAGGCAGGATGGAGAGGGTATGACATATTTAACAAACTTAGAACCCATTTGCTCCCATTTGTATTAATTCTGTTACTCAGCATTCTGACAGTCAAGCACATTTTAGTAGCGAGTCGAGTCCGTAAGGGACTGAGGCGTCCAAATAAAGGAGAGAACCACAGTGACCCCGCGTTAGAGAACAGAAGGAAGTTAATTATTTTACTCTTCGCTATTTCCGGCAGTTTTCTACTTCTTTCATACGTTCCAGCATCAGAAGAGATTATCTAACTGAAATGATCAAAATATGTAGAGACATTTCAATTAATTTGGGGAATGTTAGTTCTTGCACGAATGCCTTTATTTATTTGGTAACGCTATCCAAGTTCAGTCAGCTGATTAAGGACACTTTGAAATCTGAGGTTGCACCAATTGCTCAATTATTGAAGAAATGAAAAACAGAGAATCAGCTAAGATGTGGATGGTATGATTCCCAGTCTATAAATGTTATATCAATCTGTGACCTGGAGTTAATACACTCTGGCAGTAAATGGGGAGTAGGTGAGTGAAAGCACACCCTGAAGGGCAAGACAGAAACCAGCATGGGTGATATACTTCCCCATATGATGGATTTTCATCAATTCGCATTGTCACCACTCACTTGGGAAAGTGTGCTGAGCCTTGTACCCCATGATACTGATGGTGGGGTTGGGATCATCACAAATATTAATCCTTTAATTAAAGCACGCAAATTCTACAAACCTCCTGTCGGCTTGCATCAAGTTCACAGAAAATGCTGACACTTTCCCTGGTTTGGCTACAACTAATATTTATTGCAGATAAGTAAATGCTAATCACAAGTAAACAGCTATGAGCTGATAGCATATGAGTGTCCTGGTAACAGTCCATTTGGATCGTTAAAAAACCTGCACGCAGATGCAGAGCTGAAAATGTGTTGCCGGTTAAAGCACAGCAGGTCAGGCGGCATCCAAGGAAAAGGAAATTCGACGTAAAGGGCCAGAGCTCTTCATCAGGATGATGAAAACACAAGTTCACGAACTAAAAACAACATTGGTTAATTGGTGATGGGGAAAACAACCCTGTGATCCACAGTTTGGCAGCATCACTCCAAATGGCTTCACTAAGATGACCCTTTTGGCTGTTGGTGACATTTTGTCACGCAATGACTTTTCACCAGTCTCACTTCCTCTCAGAGTTACGGTTCCCTTTCGTCAACTTTGATGATTGGTAACTGCTTCAGGGCAGTGATCTGACAGCAAGTGATAGGAGGAAATAGATGGCTTTCTTCAGACTCCATGTATTTCATTGCACCACCTCACCCCTCCAGAGGTCCTCAGGGCTCGACTTGTATCGTTCACATCCACAAGCTACCAAGAAACCAACCATCGAGTTGCTTGAAGGCTCATAAACTTTGATATCTGAGAATGGTCAGGTTGCACAAACCAATCAGCGACTTGTTGAAGGCCAAATCCCATTCTCCATATACCTGCTGCCTGCCCGACTGAAAACCCCACCCCTTTTGTTCAAAGTAAGCAGCATGTAAACAGCACTTGCAATGAGTTTCGGGGACGTGCTTTCTTTTTTAAAAAAGTGAAACTACAAAAGAAATCTGGTCTTGTGAGGCATATCAAAATAACCTTTCCAGTGGAGAATTGCGAATGAATCTGTTTTCCATACTGCTTACCTTTGCTTCGAATGTACAGAATCAAATTGATCCAACCAGTTAGGAACTGACAGGAGTGGTGATCTCCAGCTTGAACTAGTTTCAATCAAGTGATTCCCCAGCACGACATTTGGAATGTTCTAATCACTGAAAGGTAATCTGCCCATTCTTTCATTTTCCCTTAATGAGACCTTCAGATAGTAACTTATCTGCTGCTGTGGGTGTTTCTGTAAACACACAGATGTCATACAATTTTGGTGATTCATCCTTCTTTTTATTTGAAAAAGGTATTGTTGAGAGTGGCATTAATTTAGCGTTCCATATCTGATGTTTCCCATGTCACATTAAACTTCATCTAACTGTGTCGCATCAGTAAGTAGCCTTCAGCAAATGGAAAGAAATCTCAATATGAAAACAGAGGACAGATTATCACAATCATATATTTCCTTTCTTTGCCTTAGTACCTAATGTACCATTTCTCAATTAACTGTCTGCTAAGTGCAACAAAATGATCACCTGCCTACATTACATCGCTGTGATCAGGAACTCCCTAATATTACCAGCAAGATAATACACTTTCAAATCAGCAAATACCAGGATATTAATTTGGGGAATCTCGAGTAGGAGATATGAAGAAATATTATCTCTTATTCCTGCCCTATTCTGTTTCTGCCTTTCTAACAGGTTTTAGAGTTTGATGATACATAAAATATAGAACATGAAACGGAGAACAGTGCAGCACAGTACAGGCCCTTCAGCCTTTGATGCTGTGCCAACCTTTTATCCTACTCTCAGATCAGTCCAGGCAGCATCCTGGTAAATCTCCTCTGCAACCTCTGTCAAGCTTCACATCTGTAAAGAGGACGTTTTACACCTGAACCGCACAGCGACCAACACCCTTGCACATTGGTTTGCTCGTGCAGTTGGGAGGAATTTAAATGAGCTGAAAATGTGTTGCTGGAAAAGGGCAGCAGGTCAGGCAGCATCCAAGGAGCAGGAGAGTCGACATTTCGAACATGAGCCCTTCTTCAGGAATGAGGAAAGTGTGTCCAGCAGGCTAAGCTAAAATGTAGGGAGGAGGGACTTGGGGAAGGGGCGTTGGAAATGCGACAAGTGAAAGGAGGTCAAGGTGAGGGTGATAGGCTGGAATGGGGGTGGCGACAGAGAGATCAGGAAGAAGATTGCAGGTTAGGAAGGCGGTGCTGTGTTCGAGGGATTTGAGTGAGACAAGGTGGGGGGAGGGGAAATGAGGAAACTGGAGAAATCTAAGTTCATCTCTTGTGGTTGGAGAGTTCTTGGACGGAAGATGAGGTGCACTTCCTCCAGCCGTCGTGTTGCTATGGTCCGGCGAGGGAGGAGTCCAAGAACCTGCATGTCCTTGGTGGGGTGGGAGGGGGAGTTGAAGTGTTGAGCCACGGGGTGGTTGGGTTGGTTGGTCCGGATGTCCCAGAAGTGCTCTCTGAAACATTCCGCAAGTAGGCAGCCTGTCTCCCCAATATAGAGGAGGCCACATCGGGTGCAGCTAATGCAGTAAATTATGTGTGTGGAGTTGCAGGTGAATTTGTGGCAGATATGGAAGGATCCCTTGGGGCCTTGGAGGGAAGTAAGGGGGCAGGTGTGGGCGTAAGTTTTGCATTTCTTGCGGTTGCAAGGGAAGATGCCGGGAGTGGAGGTTGGGTTGGAGGGGGTATGGACCTGATGAGGGAGTCGCGGAGGGATCGGTCTTTCCGCAACGCTGATAGGGGAGGGGAGGGAAATATATCCCTGGTGGTGGGGTCTGTTTGGAAGTGGCGGAAATGACGATGGATGATACGATGTATATGTAGGTTGGTGGGGTAGTAAGTGAGGACCAGTGGGGCTCTGTCCTGGTGGAGATTGGAGGGGCGGGGCTCAAGGGTGGAGGAGTGGGACGGGGAGGAGATGCGGTGGAGGGCATCGTCAATCACATCTGGGGGAAAAATTGTGGTCTTTGAAGAAGGAGGCCACATGGGTTTACGCTATTGGAACTGGTCCTCCTGGGAGCAGATGCGGCGGAGACGAAGGAATTGGGAGTATGGGTTGGCATTTTTACAGGGGGCAGGGTGGGAGGAGGTGTAGTCTAGGTAGCTGTGGGAGTCAGTCGGTTTATATTAAATGTCCGTGTTGATTCGGCCGCTCGAGATAGAAATGGAAAGGTCTAAGAAGGGGAGGGAGGAGTCTGAGACGGTTCAGGTAAATTTGAGGTTGGGTTGGAAGGTGTTGGTAAAGTGGATGAACTGTTCAACCTCCTCGTGGGAGCACGAGGCAGCGCCGATACAGTCATCGATGTAGCAGAGGAAAAGGTGCGGTGTGGTGCCAGTGTAGCTGCAGAAGATGGAGTGTTACACATATCCTACGAACAGGCAGGCATAGCTGGGGCCCATGCAGGTGCCCATGGCTACTCCTTTGGTTGGGAGGAAGTGGGAGGATTGGAAAGACAAAATGTTCAGGGTGAGGACCAGTTCAGTCAGTCAAAGGAGGGTGTCAGTGGAAGGGTACTGGTTGGTACGGCGGGAAAGGAAGAAGCGGAGGGCTTTGAGTCCTTCGTGATGGGGGATGGAGGTGTACAGGGACTGGAAGTCCATGGTGAAGATAAGGCGTTGGCGACCGTGGAACCGAAAATCATGGAGTAGGTGGAGGGTGTGGGTGGTGTCCCGAACGTAGGTGGGGAGTTCTTGGACTAAGGGGGACAGGACCATGTCGAGGTATGCAGAGATGAGTTCTGTGGGGGAGGAGCAGGCTGAGACAATGCCCCTCATTCCTGAAGAAGGGCTCATGACCAAAACGTCGTATCTCCTGTTCCTTGGATGCTGCCTGATCTCCTGCGCTTTTCCAGCAACACATTTTCAGCTCTGATCTCAAGCATCTGCAGTCCGCACTTTCTCCTGGAATTTGAACGAGTCTGGCAGGGGGATATTGATGAAATCGAGGCACATCATGCGACAACAAAGGAAGTAAGTCAGACTGAGTTTAGGCATGTTTCGTGACAAGAGCGTAAGGCAAGGCTTACTTCAACACTAGGAGCATAAGAGATCAGACTGATGAGTTAAATGTGTGGATTGACCTATGAAATTATGATATTGTTGCCGACAAATAAACATGGTTTCGGGAAGGGCATGACAGGCAATTAAACTTTCCAGAGCATGGAATCTTTAGGCGTGACAGGGAAGTGTTAAAAGGATGGTAGGGATGTAGCACAATTAATGAAGGAGTCAATTCCTGCAAGAAGGAGAGAAGATATCTTAGATGGGTCCTCAAACGAGGCATTGTGGGTAGAACATTTGGAATGTTAAGGTGTAACCTACTTTATTGGGAGTGCATCATCGGCCCCCAACGAGTCAGTGGGAAACAAAGGAGTAAATATATAGACAGTCCACACAAATGTGTAAGAATAATAATCGGATAATTGGACAAGGGGATTTCAACTTTTCCAACACAAAGTTGGATAGTCATCCTATGAAGGGTTTAGAAGGGGCAGATTTCTTGAAATGTGTTTGGGGAGATTTTTCACATCAACATGCAGAGGGCCCAACATAGGACTGTGCATTATTGGGTCTGGTTCTTGGGAAAGAATCTGGCCCATGGTATGGTTCAAATTTATTGTGGTCAAAGTAAAAGATGACATGCGAAAAAAAATACTTTGGACTGGGGGAATGCAGAGTTTATTAAAATAAAGGAAAATGTGGCAATCGTAGACTGGGAACAGCTCCTTGTAGGTAAGTCTATAGCAGAGCAGTGGGAACATTCAAAAAGGAGCTGGGGAGATTGAAGGCCCAACGTGACCCTTTAACGGGAAATACAGCAACAGCACATTCAGGGAACCATGGATGTCTCAGACAATTCAGGACTGGATGAGGAAGATCTAAATGTTAGGAGGTTATTTGAGGGCTGGAGGGTGATATCCAATGGTATACCTGAATGATCAGTGCGAAGAGGCTCATGTAGGTTATATTCAGAAATGATATATGGATGGAAATGTGGGGAGAATGTGAAGCAGGTTTGAACATGACACCAAGATTGGTGGGGTGGTTAAGAGTGAGTGAATTTGACAGAATGATTTTACCAACTGGGTGTCTGTTGAGTTCGGATGACTCAATCAGCCATGTACAGTCACAGTGTGACAGCAGGAAACAAGCCCCCCATTGATTTAGGCAAATTCAACAATTTCAGACATTTTAATTGACCTGCACAGTGATGTGAGAAACACATGGGGAACATATTGACCATCTGTAAGTATTTCATATTTGAAATGACTTGTGGATGAGTGTATCTTGATTCCCAGTGCAATGTTTCCATCATGTCAGGGTCACTGTCCTTACTCCATGGTGGTATTTGACCAGAGATTTCGTGCACATTCATATTATTTCCAGTGAGGCACTATTTCAAAATCCTTCTGATAATCCAGGTACATCACATGCTCTGCTTCACCACGTCAACTCTGCCAGTAACATCTTCAGGAAACCCTGTCAGTTCCCTCCCCTTCGCAATTCTGTGCTGCCTCTGCTGAAAGAGAGAATGGTTTTCTCATTATAAAATAATTGCTTGCTCTGTAATATATTTATCACCTTCCCAACGACTGAGGTCAGATTAACAGATCTGCCACTGCCATTTTAATTGTCCAACCTTTCTTAAGCAATGATGGAGCATTTTCAAAATGCTAAAGAACTGTCCGCATTGAGATATCGATATCATTTAAACTGTGATGATCAATGTACGTGATGAAAAACTTCATGTAATAATCATTCTCTTTATCCAAATCTTTTTCACCTCTCTCAGGTAAAGGCTGATAGGTCCCCTCAATATGTTAACTTTCAGCCTCATGAATTTCTCCTATATCAATTCTCTATAACATTGAATTTTTTTCAGTTCCACACTTCACTGTATCATTGAATCGTGTTTGGTTTGGGGAGACTTCCTGTGTCTTTAACTTTTAAGTCAAAGTACTAATTTCACTTCTTTACCATTTCTCTCTTTCCAATCATGAATGTCTGTCTCTTCACGGAATTGATCCACATCAGTCTTTCTTCATCTGTTTTGCTGAACATTGTGCAACCATCAGCGAACATCCACCCTTTCGACATGATGGTGGACGCAGTGTAAAGTGGTTCAGCCTGAGGAAATCCTGCAGAGATGTCCCGGAGCTGAGTTGCCCATTCCCCAAACAACTACAACCATCTTCCATTATCTTCAATCAGGCTCCGAACAAAGGAGAGATTTCCCCCTGATTCACATTCACTCCAGATTTGTGGTGGCTCTTTTCCTACAAATTACAAGCTGTCTCCTTGATGTCAAGGACAGTCACTCCTACCTGTTCTCCAGTGTTTGTAATTTGCAATAATAACAGGAAATCATATCATGATAATCCTTTTCATAGACTGGAACATGACGATTTCCACCTTAATAAATACATAACCTTAGTGATAGAGGAGAAGGAAATCTGCTGTCTGGTAAGAATTAATGCAGTGAGTAAAGCTAAGTGTACCTCATGAACCAAGACCACATAAGGTTCAAACCCTTGAAGCTTCAGAATAGTGGGTACACAGTTAACAGAGAGCCACGGTAAAAAAAAAATATTTATTTATGAATGTTTAAGGAGTGGCCAACCGAGTGGAATGTGCAGCTTGTCACATGTGGGGGGTCCTGGACATTGTCAGTGTCCGAGATGACCACATGTGCAGGAGGTGTTCCCAACTGCAGAAGCTGGAGCTCTGGGTCTCGAAGCTTGAGCAGCATTTGGAGACTCTGTGGCAAATTCACAAGGCTGAGAGTGACCTGGACAGCACATTTAGAGAAGTGGTCACACTGCAGCTGAAGGGATTAGAGGTAAAAAGGGAATGGGTGACCACCATACAGTCAAGAAAATACAGGCAGGTTGTGCAGGAGTTCCCTGGGGTCCCACTTACTAACCAGTATTCCATTTTGGAAGCTGATGTGGGTGCTGGTACATCGGATGAATGCAGTCACTGCCAAGCCTCTGGCACCTCAAGCAGCTTGACTGTACAGAGGGAGGAATAAAGGAAGAGGATTAGTCATCGTGGATTCTCTAGTAAGGGGAGCAGATATCTGCACCCAAAGATGTGACTACAGGATGGTGTGTTGTTTTCCTCGTGCCAGAGTCAGTGATGTCAATGAAGGGCTGCAGGGCATCCTGAAAGGAGTGGGTGATGGGCAAGAGGGCGGGCAGAATATTGGTGCTAATGATCTGGGAAAAGTGAGGAATGACATCATACATCAAGAATTCTGGGGCTGAGGCAGGAGATTAAAATGCATGACCTCAACAATTGTAATCTTGGGATTATTGCCGCTGCAACGCACCAGTGAGTATCCAAATAGGAAAATAGGGCAGATGGACACATTTCTCATGAGTTCGCGAAAGAGGGAAGGTTTTAGATTCCTGGATCACTGGGACCATTTTTGGGGAATGTGGGACTCGTGTAAAGAGGATGGTTGGCACCTGAACCACACTGGGACCAACAGACGTACAGATAGGTTTGCTCGTGCTGTTGGGAGGAATTTAAACGAGTCTGGCAGGAGGAGGGGACACAGTCGATTGTCTTCTCATCATGCGACAGCAAAAAAAGCAAATCAGAGTGAGTTCAGCTACGTTTAGTGTCAAGGGAGTCAAGCAAGGCTGGATGGTCTTTACTTTAATATGAGCTGTATTAAAAATCAGATTGATGTGTTATTGGTGTTGATTGACATATGGAAGTACGATGTTGCTGCCATCACAGAAACATGGTTAATGGAAGGGTTGAAAATGTGTTGCTGGAAAAGCGCAGCAGGTCAGGCAGCATCCAAGGAGCAGGAGCTTCGACGTTTTGGGCATAAGCCCTTCTTCAGGATTCCTGAAGAAGGGCTTATGCCCGAAACGTCGAATCTCCTGCTCCATGGATGCTGCCTGACCTGCTGCGCTTTTCCATCAACACATTTTCAGCTCTGATCTCCAGCATCTGCAGAGCTCACGTTTTCCTGTAAGGGAAGGGCTGGCTTGGCAACTCAACGTTCTCTTTTCCAGGATCTTAAAGCGAGACAGAGGCGGGTGTACAAAGAATGGTGATGAAACATTATTAATGAAGGAGTCAATTACAGCAAGAAGGAGAGATGTTATCTTAGATGGGTCCTCAAACGAGGCTTTGTGGGTAGAACGTAGGAATGTTCAGGGGACAGCTACTTTACTGGGAGTGTGCTATTGGCCCCCAAAGCGTCAGCGGGAAACAGAGGAATAAACAAGTATTTGTTTCACAGAGATGTGAAAGAACAATAATCGGTAATCGTACAGAATAAGACGTTAAAAATACCTTTCCCCCGACAACATCCCCTCCAAACACTCTTGGGGTAGGGACAACAAGGGATGGAACAGAAACATACTAAACGACAATATCATTTTCCAGACTGGTCATTCACTCCAGCTCCCGCAGTGCCCACTGGTCTCGAATGATATTTACCATGCTGGGGTGACCAGGTGCTCCCCCTCCAGGGAGACCATCCGAGGGCAGATGAAACCGTGAAAGAGGGGCAGACAGTCAGGAGCGACAAGCCCGACTTTGTCCTGCTGCCTGGACCTGTTAATGGCCATCATGGGCAGGCCTAGGAGCAGAGACATGAGAAGGCCTGGAGACTTGTCCGCTCATCCTCACACCTGGTGTCAGTAGATCAGGAAGGTGGGACTGAAATGGAAACAACACTTTAACAGCAGTCCCTTCAAAAACCGAACAACAGGCTGCAAATGGACACACTGTACATACACATGGAAAACAGTCTGCTCCAGGTCACAGGACGAGTGTGTGCTCTGACACCTGGTGAACTCCCTCAACTGACAGTTGTTTAGGACCACTGCAGGCAGCACTCTCCACACCACTTCCCTGGGGAAAGAGAGGAGGACACCTTTGTAGATGAACCTCCGATAGGAATGTCAGCTCACAGAGGGAAAAATGTCACACCAAGGCATGTCCGGGCAGCGGGCTGAGGCTTAAAAGTGGAGAATATACAGCATCAGCCCATACAGATGACACATCAGTGCTGTTCGAAAGGGGACCAGAAGGATATTACTCAGACAGCTCAGATTGTGGAACACCCTGTCATGGGGGAGAGTACGAGCTGTGGGGCTGATGCCGAGTTCGGGACGGACAGGGGTCAGAATTCTGTCTCCTTTCTTGCTCCAGAGGACACTGTGTAACACTGATCGTTTCCCATTTATTCATGTTCATCCATCGTTCTTGATGCAGTCAAATCTGGTGTGACTTAAATGTGCTGTTTCATGACATCCTTTTATTTATGCTCTGAGTACCCTTTTCATCATCACTAATATTAGACAGATTTGCTGGGACAGACCCTTCCTTTTCCTCCATTCATCCACTATCACTGTTATCCATTCCCATTCACATGCTGTGGCATTTCCATTTGTTTTATTGATGCTGACATTGAATAATTCGCTTAAAAGGAAACATCAATGTGTTTGTGAAGTTTTCTCTGAACTTGGACAGTGTTGCTACATAAATAAGCGTGTTTGTACAGCAGTTTATATCCCGGAGCATATTTACGACATATCGGAATACATATTCAGAATTTTTATCCAATAATGGATCTAAAGTATTAAAATATTTCAAAAGGTACCACATCCATAGAAGGATGAAGCTACTGGATATTGCGAAGAGTAAAATGATGGACTTTCTTCTGCTCTCCATCTCTGGGTCACATTGATTCTGCCCCTTGCTCTGATCCCTCAGTCTTGTACGGGCTCGACTGGCCAGTAAAATGTACCTGACAGTCAGAGTGTTGATCAACAGAATTAAAGCAAATGGGAGCATTGGAGTTAAGACCTTTTCAAATATATTGAATCCTACCCGTACAGGATCATAATAATATGCTTCAGTATTGGTGCAGTACCACTCGACATTGTTAATGATTTGTTTAGCTTCATACCTGAAGTAGGTGGGAATGTTTTTGAAACAGAGCAGAATGCCTGTTGTTGCTAGAACCACTGTCGCAGTTTTCTTGATACAATATTTCATTTTCAGCTTCTGGCAACAAATGGCAACAAATCGATCAAAGGTAAAAGTGACGGTGAACCAGACAGAACAATCCGTGGCAGCACGGCGCAGGGTATAGTGAACTCTGCAGACAGTCGTCATAGCCAAGAAATTCAGAGTGAAATAATAATAATTATTGATCCGGTACAGTATGACCTCAAGGATAATGTACAGCAGATCCGCTGTCACCATGGCAACCAGGTAACAGTTGGTGCATGGGGAGATTCCACATTTTCCTCTGCATAAAACCACAAGTGCGAGTAAATTTACTGTGGGAGAGTGAAGGTAAAGGGAATTAGAAACTATGGAAAACTCATTCACAGTTTCTGAGGACAGTCCTTTGAATAAAACAAATCAGCCATGCCTTCAACAGGTCTCCAAGATGGACAGATCAGTGTAAAGATCAGGTTGAACAGGTATCAGTCAGAGGGGTGCATCAGACTGCTCACTGGAAGCAGGTCAGTGTTTTAATATTCCAGTGGGGAACTGTGTGTCTGAAGCTGGAGATGTGCAACTTTGGAGTCGACCCTCTGCCCCACCGGCTGCAACGTGTCCTATTTCCTTTTCTGTTGCAAAGTGTGTTACCTGCCAAGAAATACTCACTACCCCAGGAGACTCACCCTCTGAGTTGTGTGTCTGTCCTCCACACGTCATATTTTGTGTTCTTACCTCCTGTAAATCACTTTCAACTCCACCCCCAACCCGGAGCCAAATTAACGAGCCAATCTTTCTTGGTAATTCGCAAATCATTCAGGGATTTATTTTCACTTCTCGCCTTGTTTCAGCAATGAGGCACGTGTTTGTTGTTATATTACTGCCCAAAAATTGGGTATATTTCCCTTCATTCCTTCATACTGTTTGGCACCCTACTTCCCATTGAACTGTGTCTTTGTGACGAGACCCCAGTTGATGTGAAGGTGGATGCAGGAGGAGAGCTCTGTAGATCTGTTCCCACTGCTCCACATATCGTCAATTGACATGAAACTGCGCAAGAATACACATCATCAATTTACATTTCACTCAAAACGATCTGTCAAACAGGTTCCTCAGCAAATACAATTGTTTGTTTGCAATCAGGAGAAAACATATTCGACAAGTATGACATATTTGATTATCATGGAATTCAGGAAGATCGAAGAGTAAATGGTTATTCCAATTTAAGTTCTTCAAGACACTCTCTCCCACTCTCTTCCTGTTCCCGAAAGGAACAGAGAACAAAACAGGTTGTTATGCAGAGATGGACAAATTCCGAAAGAACAGGAACAATTTAACGAATGGATTATTTGTAAACACAAAATGAAAAGGTGTTGGATGTTGCAATGTTACTTGTTCTGTGTCTTTACACATGTGGTTATGTCAATAAACGTGCACCTTTGCCCATAAAGTCTTGTATATACAGTCTTCAGAAAATGTAATGTTTTAATGTTCTTCCAGTCGCTCTATCAAAATGAGGGAAAGGATTCACTCTGAACTGATGTTGTGGGATTTTTTTTGTTTCTGAATTGGAGCAGGTTAGCCGAAGCAGCTCCCTAATGGCAGCTTTCTCTCCAATTCAGGCTGTTCTTAGCAAACCTTCCTCCAAATCAGCTTTTTCCTCAGAACCTTCTCTCCAATCATTCTACCAACTCAACATGTTATTAAGTGAGCTTCTGTGCTACTCAGATTCCGTCCAAATGAATCAGATACAGCAATAACCTCTCCAAGGCAGTCACAGTCCAAAGCATATTGACTCATCAAGCCTCAACAATTCCAAGAAATTGTTCGCATCTAAGAAATTCCCAGGGAAGTAATATTTTTTTGATTCAGTACAGTATGACCTCAAGGATAATATACAGTAGATCCGCTGTCACCATGGCGATCAAGTAACCGGTGGTGCATGGAGAGATTCCACATATTCCTCTGAATAAAATCATAAGTGTCAGTAAATTCACTGTGAGTGATTGAAGGGAAAGGGGTTTAGAACTTATGGAAAAATCATTCACAGTTTCTGAGGACAGACCATTGAACAAAACAAATCTGCCATGACTTCAACAGATCTCCAAGGTGTACAGATCAGGGTGAAGTTGAAAAATGTTTCGCTGGAAAAAACTCAGCAGGCCAGGCAGCATCCGTGGAGCAGGAGAATCGACGTTTCGGGCATAAGCCTTTCTTCAGGGTAAGGTTCAGTTTGAAAAGGTATCAGTCGGAGGCACATAGCAGACTGATCACTGGCAGCAGGTCAATGCTTAAATATTCCAGTGAGGAATTGTGTGTCTGAAGCTGGAGAAGTGTAATGTTGGATTTGACCCTCTGCTTCACCCGGTGTAATGTGTTCTATTTCCTTTTCTGTTGCAATATGCTTAACCTGTAAATGAAATACTCACTCCACCATTAGATTCACCCTCTGACTTGAGTGTCTGTCCTTCACACATCACTTTGTGGTCTTGCATCCTGTAGATCAGCCTTACTCATCACTACTTTTCACTCCTCCCACAGTGCCCCAGCCACATTAACGAGCCAATCCTTATTGGGAATTTGCATTTATTGGAGCGGCAGGGTGGCTCAGCGGTTAGCCCTACCACCAGATAACGTCAAGGATCCGTGTTTGATGCCAGCACTGGGTGACTGTGTGGAGTTTGTGTGTTGTTCCCACGTCTGCTTGGGAATCCTACCACAGTTCAAAAACGTGCAGATTAGGTGAGTTGGCCACGCTAAATTGCAAATCGTGTCCAGGGATGTGTAGGTTAGTTGCATTTTGAGGGGTAAATATAGGGTAACAGAGTGGGTATGGGTGGGTTACTCTTCGGAAGGCTTGTGTGGAGATGTTGGGCTGTACGGCCTGTTACCACGTTGTTAGGGATTCTAAGACAAAAACAAAAAAATTATTTTTGTTTTCACTTTTATACTTGTTTCAGCAATGAGTCAAGTGCTTATTAATATACATTGTACAAGAAATCGGGTAGATTTCCCTTCATTCCTTCATACTGTTTGGCACGCAAATTTCAATTGAACTGTGTCTCTGTGACGAGACACCAGTTGATGTGAGAGTGGATGCGGGAGGAGAGCTCTGTAGATCTGTTCCCACTGCTCGGCATTTCGTCAAGTGAAATAAAACTGCACAAAAATACACATCATCAACTTACATTTCACACAAAACGATCTGGCAAACAGGTTTCTTAGCAAAAACAATTGTTTGCCATCAGGACAAAACATATTCAAAAAGTATGGCATCACTGATCAACATGGAGTTCAGGAAGGCAGGGAGTAAATGGTTATCCAAAATTAAACGTACCAAAAGACAATCTCCTCTGCTTTCTCTCTCAATCTGTCCTTTCTCTCTCTCTGTATCATCGCGTTCCCAAAAGGAGCAGAGATCAAAACATGTTCTCGTGCAGAGATGTTCAAATTGCGAAAGGACACGTACAGTTAGACGAACGGATTATGTCTGAACACTAAATGAAACGGCGTCGGATGTTGTACAACATTTCTTCTGTGTTTTCACACGTGTGGTATGCATCTTTGCCTATGAAGTCTTGTGCATGCAGATTCTTCAGAATCTGTTCTCCCAGTCGCTGTTTCTAAATAATGAATAGGTTTCACTCTGAAGTGATGTTGTGGGATTTTGTTTGTTTCTGAATTGGGAGAGATTATTTGGAGCAGCTTCCTTATGGCAGCTTTCTCTCCAATTCAACGTATTCTTTGCTGACTTACCCCCAACTCAACTATATCATCAGAACCTTGCCTCCAATCCAGTGTGTTCTTACCAGGCCTTCTGCCAACTCAACATGTTTTAAGTGAGGTTCTGTGCCACTCAGCGTGTACTCAGCAGATTCCCTCCAAATGAATCCGATATAACAATAACTCTCCAAGACAGTCACTGTTCAAAACATATTGACTCATGCAAACTCAACAATTCCAGACACTTTTAATCAAGCTGCATGGAGATGTGAGATACACATGGGGAACAGGGGGATCTTGTACCAGGCCTGCTTCAGTTCAGAGGTTGAGACACTACCACTGCACGACAAGAGCCCTATTCTCAACAATCACAGACACTTACCAGGCAAACCGAGTACAGCAATTGCAACGTAGAATACGTTCCTGATCACTTGGATTGGTCGGTGCATTTTCTGAGTGAAGAGATCAATTACTTTGAGCTGCGTAATACATCTGATTCAGAATGGGAGAAAGCCCCTTATTTTATAACCTGAAGGAACTGACAGGGTAAACGGTGGTTGTAAAATTATTCGAGTTGATTATTTTCTGGAGAATTCACAAACAAGGATTACGACAGCCGAGTTAACTCCCTGGTGATAGAGATGTTTTGGACGGCTATGCAGCGCTTCGGAGATGAAGAAATTCAATTGAGACATTCTTAGGCTGAAAGATATCACAAAGAATTCCCACCCAGCATTTTCATCATAGAATTCTGACAGTGTGGAAACAGGCCAGCATCTGGCCAAAACGAACACAGTGACCCTCTCAAGAGTGACCAACCCAGCCCCATTCACCAGCATTATCCCAGATTAATGCACTAAGTTACACATCACTGAATTGCATGGACAATTGACTTAACCCTCACCTCTTTGGTATGTTGGGGGAAACCAGAGCAAACCCACACAGACACAGGGAGAATGTGCAAACATTATACACACAATTGCATGAGGCTGAAATTGAACACGGGTCCCTGGTGCTTTGAGATAGCAACGCTAACTTCTTAATCATCGTGCCACCGGAAATGATTGGGACCTCTCCGGTGGGAAGTTTTGCCACAGGTTCTGTGCTGAATGGGTCAGCTCTCTGTAAGAGCATCTCAGCTTGTCTCAATCAGCAACCCCACTTCAACCATCACTTCACTGTTTCCTTCGGCCAGATCAGAGTAATGTGCCCAGTTCTAGTCGCCCTCTGGTACAAAGGATAAAAAATAAGCTGGAGAGGGTTCAGAAAAGATTTACTAGGATGTTCCCTGAAATGGAAGATTTCAGTTGTTGGCTGTTTTCATAGGATTGCAGGATTTTGAGGAGTGACTTATAAAGATTTATAAAATCATGAGTTGGGTAAATCCCTCCAGTGTGGGATTTCCAGATGAGGGATATATTTAAATGTGAAAGGGGAAGGATTGAATAAAAGGCTTCAGGATATTATGTTTTAAGCACAGAGTGCTTTGTGTGGAGAATGAACACCCCGAGAAAGTGGATGTGGGTACAGTTAAAACAGTTAAAAAACCATTTTGAATCAGGGCACTCTTTCATTCCCTGCCATTCAGTGTGTATCTGTGTCTTTGATGAACTTGCCCCCAACTCCTTTTGCTCATTGTGGATCTCTCTCTGCTTCTCTTACCTATTTGAGTCTCTGCAATACGCCATCTCTGGAAAGAGGGATCTCTGTAACATTTCTCACCCCTTCACCCTGTGGCGATGCTGTCACTTTAAATAGGCTATTTTGTCCGATTTTTTTTGAAGAGTGTTCATAACGACAGAGTTGCCGAGGAGTCTGGGGAGTTTAACAGCTTAACAATGGAAGGGGAATGGCCAGTTCTCCCAGATCAGACATTCTCAGGTTTTCTTTTGCTGCAGCATTCATGGGATGTTGGAATACGGAAGTTTTACAAGCTTCAGGAAAGGATTCCTTTGACTTTCTCTGAAATTTCTCTCTGGATGTTGTTCCCTCCTGCCTGTAAGAATGTGTGTTTGAATCTCCCTTTCTGCCTCGGGTTCTGCTTATGGGATATTACTGTATTGGAACAGCTAGTTAGTTAAGTTCCTGTCTCAGGTTAGTTAGGTATTCCTGGACCAGGCCGGATCCCCTTCAAAAGATTTTAAGAAGGGAGCCTAGACCCTGACATTTTCTTATTGTCAATGCAGATCTGAAGTGGATATTCCAGGTGTGATGCAGCTGGTCAAACCACTCAGCTTTAACCAAAATTTATTTAAGTTAAACACCACAGTTGAAGCACAAACAAAAGAAAGTGGAATTTAGAATAACTTAAAGATGGGTCAAATGCTGACAAATGAGACGAGATTGAGTTAGGATATCTGGTAGGCATGTGTGAGGTTGACCGAAGAGTCTCTTTCACTGCTGTATATCTGTATGCCTCTTTTGGAAAACTTACCATATACACTCGAGTCATACCTGAACAGGTTTGACGATTTTTTAAGGCTCAATTTATGAGGTTGCCTCTTACATAGATGCTCCTTTTGAGTGTCTGAAATTCATGCACGCCAAAGTTCTTTATCTATCATCAGCAGAAACCCAACTGTTCTCTGAAATAATAAAGAAAAAAAGCAATGAATTGTGGTAGTTCTGAAAACGTGGAGTGGATGGTGACAGCATGAGCACTGGAAGATCTGGGGCGGAGCATGACGGCCGGCACACTGACTCGGAAATGGTGATCTGTTCTCTGTGAAGGACTGGGGTGAATTTTTACGTGTCAACATTTACATGAGATTGACTGTCATTCGAGTATATATGGTAACTGACCCGACACAGGAACTAATAATAATGAACTGTTCCAATACAGTACCATCCCATAAAAACACCCCTTAGCAAAGGTAAATTAATCAAAACCAAGGACAATATAACAATTTTAAATTGACAACATCGTCATACCTCCTCCCTTTAAAGAAAGAACCATCAATATACAAAGCTGGCTTCATTTTAAATCCATTAGTCTTATGCTGTTAGTACACTACAACACACATACATTGACTCTAAACATGCAAACATTCACTAAATCCATTAGTCTTACGCTGATAGTACACTACAACACACATACATTGACTCTAAACATGCAAACATTCACTAAGACATTGCATTTCAATCTATTTACTCCTGCCACAGAACACCTTTGTTTTTCATAATCCAAGACAATCACATTTTCTTGTCCTGCCACGTGTTTTATTTTCAATTCGAATGGCTGCCGTAATGAGCTCCATCTCAACAGTCTGGAATTTTATCCTTAAATTTCTCCACAAACTTGAATGGGTTATAATTATAAATTCATTTGTTTCAGACACATTTCTGACAATGTAGATGTTGAAAATTTTGCAACACTAACACCATGATCAAGGTCTCCTTCTCAATTGTGAAATATTTCTGTTGATAGATATTCAATTTCCGTGAGAAATACCCGATAGATCTTTCTATTTTCTCATCGTCTTCCTGTAAGAGCACAGCACTGACACTCACATCACTCGCATCGATAACAAACTTGAATGGCTTTGCATAATTAAAGTTGGCTAATACTGGGGCAGTGGTTAATATGGGTTTGCTTACCTATAAATGACCTCCTTCTGGCAATTCATGTGATACCCACACCATCCGTTGTGGGAATTTGTGTTGCAGACGTTTCATCCCCTGTCTAGATGACATTCTCAGTGCTTGGGAGCCTCCTGTGAAGCGCTTCTGTGATGTTTCCTCCGGCATTTATAGTGATTGTAACTGTCGCTTCTGGTTGTCAGTTCCAGCTGACAAAAAAAAGGCACTAAAAGACAAAATGGCCAATAAAACACACAACAGAGAAGACACCACAACACAGTCCTGGATTAGAAGCCTCTCCCACAGACAGCTCACAGACATGGGAAGAACAATACTGGCCAAGGGACTCAACTACAACCACAGGGACGCCAAGACAGCTTTTGTTCAACAGCCGGAACAAAAGACACCAACAACTTACACTTGTCACCATTGAATCCAACAACTCTAATCCAAAGTGGAATTGGAATACCATAGAAAATACCATAGAATACCTACAGTGTGGAAACAGGCCAATTGGCCCAACAAGTCCACAACCACCCTCCAAAGAATATCCCACCAAGACACATCCACCTATTCGATCATCCTGTATTTCACAAATCAAATGCAACTAACCTACACATCCCTACACACTATGGGCAATTTAGCTTGGTCAATTCACTCTAACCTGCACATTCAAACTGAAACATCCAGAGGGCACACAGGCAAACACGGGGTGGATACTTAAACTCTAGAGACAGCCGGCTGAGGCTGGAATCAAACCTGGGTCTCTGGCGCTGTGAGGCAGCAGTGCTAACCACTCTGGAATTCTTGAATCAATCCCAGTAAGAGGAAGACCCAATTTGTCGTGGACCAGGTCAGACCCCTCAAAATATTTTAACCATTCGAAAGCCTAAACATCCCGACATAGTAATGGTTCCAACATGACAACATCACATAAACACACCCCTTAGTAAAAAGGCAAATTCAAACACAGATTCTTACAGGCAGCAGGGAGCAACATTAATGGAGATTTCACAAGAAGGACAGAGGAATTCCTTCCTGAAACTTGCTAGTCCTCTGGACTCACACATCTTGTGATTGCTACAGTTAAAAACAAACTAGAAAATACATGAACTGGGGAAACTGGCCACTCACCTTCCATTGTTACATTAATTCCTTCCTAGACTGTTCGATGCCTCTGCCTTTGCAACCTCTCTTCCAAAGAGTCCAGGACAATATAATCTGTTTGAAGTGACAGCATTATCCCAGGTTTTCCAATAAAGTTATCTTAAATTCTGCTATATTTTGTTCATGCTTGAACTTTAGGGTTTAAGTAAATTCTGTTTTGCCTTCAATGAGTGGTTCGATGAGTAGGGTATGAAGTTGAAGACATGTATTGTACATTTAAGAGAGAGTGAAAGCTGGCAAACACCTGTGATGGCACAGAGTATACTGGACAATTTGAAGATGTAACGTTTGCCAGTAACTCAGATACTGATTTGTTTTCTCAGCAATTCAAATCCAGCCAATCAGTTTAAATTATGCCCCAGGATACTAAACTCCAATCGAATTTGAATTTTGCTGTTTTGACAACATTGAACCAATGAGACGATCCGATGTTTTGGGGCATACAAAAGCAGGCATTTTGGACTTTTAGCCAGAGAAAGAGCACCTTCTGCCTTCGACAGACTGCCCACAAACTGTCACTATGAAGAGTACCTTTTTCAGATGAAAAGTCTCTGCAGCAGAAGATCGATGATGACACAGGGAGATGCACAAACATAGGAAGCTTGACACCCAAAAATCACAACCACGGTCCAGTTTTGAAAATCGATTTGCTATAAATGTAATAAGGGCTTCATCAGTCAGTGAATTGTTATAGAGTGGGAGGTAGATAACAAACCTTTAAGACCACGGAGGCATCGCATTGTAGATAGTTGTTGTTTAACATTGTTTTTTGGAGTTAAAGAATAAAAATATTTTTTTCTTTAAATTGTGGAATGTGGATAGTTCTCTGTCACTCATACTTCCACAGTTTACGGGACGAGGTGAGCTTTTCTGTGTGTTTGGTTTAATTAGCAGCAGTGTTTACCCTGTGTCATAGCACTTTCATCACACCTGGATTACCCAATTCCCATCTGCCTTTGCAATAATAAAACATTAGGGGCTTGGTTACTTTCTTAAAATATTTTGAGGGGGTTCTGGCCTGGTTCATAATAACACTCTCTAAAATCTTTTGATGAAACGCGTGCACCAGAACAACACAATCAACAGGATTTGTACTTCCAGTGGACGTGTCTCGGGTTGTGAAGTTTCAGTTCTTCGTTTCATACATTGAAGATTGCATTTTCTTCCTTCAGACTGAACTCAAATATTAAACCAATGGGGCGTCTAACCGTTCCCTGAATTTTATTCGCTCTCGTCCATGTTCCCTTCCCTTCCAGGAATGTTCTAGCCCATTCCAAGTTATAAAATCGACCATATTCAGTGACTGTCATTTGTAACTTCATTTCACTTTGTCATTCCAGAGTCCTGAAGGGGAGAGCTGAGAAGATTGTGGAGACATTGATGGTGATCTTTCAGGAATCACTGGAGTCAGGGAGGGTCCCAGAGAACTGCAAAGTGACAGCGTTCTTTAAAAAGGGATGGAGGCAGAGCAGTGAAAACTACAGGCTGGTTCACCTGACCTTGATTATTGGTCAGATTTGAGAGTCCATTATGAACCATAGACCCACAGAAGTGATACAGCGCAGAGCAGGTTCATTGGGACCATCTTGTTTGCACTAACCCAAAGACACCCAGATACCCTTCCTATCCCATCTTCCTGCACACGTCCCAGAGCCTGGAAGTTTACAGAACCTATAGTGCAGATTCAGGCACTTTTTAAGAGTTTCGTGGCATTGCCTCCAACACCAACTCAGACGATGAATTCCAGACACCCACCACCCGCTGTGTAACAATGTTTTCCTCTCCATAAGACCACAATACATAGGAGCAGAAATTAGGCCATTCGGCCCCATGAGTCTGTTCTGTCATTCAATCATGGCTGATAAGTTTCTCAACCCAAGTCTCCTGCTTTCTCCCTGTACCATTGATCAAGTTGCCAATGTAATTAATGACCTGGACACCACAACCAACTGAGGCAATGATATCCATAGATTCTCCACTTGCTGGCTGGAGAAATTTCACCTTATCTCTGTTCTGAAGGGGCTTCCCTTTACTCTCATACCAATGGAAACATCTTCCCAACATCCACTTTGTCCAGGCCGTTCAGTGTTCTCTAAGTTTCAATTAGATCCTCCCTCATCCTTCTAAACTCAATGGAGTACAAACCCAGATTCCTTAAACATTCCTCACATGTTAATGCTTTCATTCCTGGCACGATTTGCATGAAGCTCTCCGGACATGCTCCAGGGCCAGTCCATTCCTCCTGAGAGATGGGACACAAAATTGCACACAATACACCAAATGTGGTCTGACCAGAGCTTTACAACGCCTCATAAGTATTTCCCTGCTTTTATATTCTGGTCCTCTCGAATTAAATGCCAACATTACATTTGCCTTCCTCACTACTCACTCAAACTGCAAGTTTATCTTGAGAGAATTCGGGACTAGAAGTCCTAATTCTCTTTGCACTTCAGACTTCTGAATTTAGAAAATAATCCATGCCTCTATTGTTCCGATCAAAATCCATGACATCATTCCTTCCCACATTGTAGTCCAGTTGCCACTTCTTTGCCAAATCTCCAAACCTGCCCAAATCCTTCTCCTGCCTCCCCGTCTCCTGCAAAATACCTGTCCCTCTTCCTATCTTTGTATCATCCCCTCTCGTCTTTCTGCCACTTCGTTGAATCTATGAGCCCATGGTTTTGAACTCTCTGCCAAGGGAAACGGATTCCTCCTGTTCAGTCCATCTCTACTCTTCACAGTTTTGTCCACATGGATATTTGGGATGAGATTGTGGAGTGATTGGAAGTTCATGGTGAAATAGGGTGAAGTCAGCAGGGCTTCATCAAGGGGAGGTCATGCTGGACAAACCTGATTGATGTCTTTGAGGAAGTAATGAGCAGAGACTGTTTCTTCAATCACTGATGCACTCACACAGGTATCAATCTCCACTTCAACTGGGTGATCATTAAACCAGACGTTTATTTTGATTGGTTCTGATTTGGATGTTGCTAAGCAATTTACTTTTCCAGTCCAGATGTATGCCGCTTTTTTTCAGGGTGTTCACTCTCCTGGATACTACCCTGTGACTTCTCTTACTCAATTCAGATCTAGAGAGATTCTTTTGCTCTCGTGAGACCGCATACCAGCAGCAACTACAATGGTTTTCCAGCTCACATCTGGAAGCAAATGTTAGCGGTTTAGCCGAGGCTTGGCTTTGTTGTGGGGTTTGGTTGTGGGCTGACCTCAAGTCCCTCTGTTCAGAATGTGTCCTTCAAAATTTCTTCTGAGACACTCCGGGTGCAAGAGGTGGGCTGCGGTCCAGTACAAACCACCTGTACCCGAGGCTGAGGAATAGACCCAATGGTAAAACACTCTAGGAGAAGCTACAAGAGAAAGAACATCAAAATGCTGCAACATGTCATTCTATTTGATGCATCTTACAGTGTTCGCAGTGTTGGTGGTGGAAGCTGAATAGTCAGATCGACACACATTGATTACATAGAAGGATACTTAAGGAAATGTTACCTGGATTGTCTGCCTGCATTCCCTGCCTGTAGATTGTATTATTTTCAAACAAAATAGAATGATTTCGATCTTGGCCCCTACCAGTCCTTCACCTGCACCTCTACATCAGTGTTGAATTGCACTTAGTGTCTGTTTACTGAATGGAATGGACTAGTTGATCCCAGTGAATACACATTAAAATGGTGTAGAACTGCACTCAGTTTAATTCTCAGCCAGAATGGAAAACCTGCTCCCAGTGACCATATATGACTGGGATTATCTGTCAGTGTTGAACTGCTCACAGTTTGCATTGATGATCAAAGCTGTATCCATAAAGCCGGTTGAACAATGAGTCCTGGGATTATCTGTCAGAGCACAACTGCACTCAGATGCACTAACTGGACTCGATTATCAGATCACATATTCAGATATTCTTGAAATTATTTGTCAGTCTATAACTGCTTTCAGTGAGTGTAATTAACTGGAGCAGAGTGTGTGATCCCAGTGAACGCGTACCCCTGGCATTGTCTGTTGGTGTAGACGTGTAATCAGCGTGTGTTTCTGACTTGTGTTGAAGTTCCAACCTTCATGACTCCATGTTCCTTGGTTATCCATTAGTGTGGTAATGCACTGCGTGTCACTTAATGGCCAGAACTGAAGCCCTGATGCCAGTGAGCATTCAGTCTTGGGATTATACATGAGGGGCGAACTACATTCAGTTCTGGGTGTGACAGGACTGGTACACCTCATTCCAGTGAACATGTACTACTCAGATTATTTGTCAGCCTATAACTGCAGGGTTAGTAACTTCACTGGATTACAGTTATATTCTCAGATTTTTTTACTGAATGCCAATGGATAGAACATAGAACATAGAACATAGAAAAATACAGCGCAGTACAGGCCCTTCGGCCCTCGATGTTGCGCCGACCAAATCCTACCTAACCTACACTAGCCCAATAACTTCCATATGCCTATTCAATGCCTGCTTAAATGACCATAAAGAGGGAGAGTTCACCACTGCTACTTGCAGGGCATTCCATGAACTCACAACCCGTTGCATAAAGAATCTACCCCTTACATCTGTCCTATACCTACCACCCCTTAATTTAAAGCTGTGTCCCCTAGTAACAGCTGACTTCATTAGAATTAAAAGGTTCTCAGTGTCTACCCTATCTAAACCCCTAAACATCTTATACACCTATATCAAATCTCCCCTAAACCTTCTTTTCTCCAATGAGAACAGCCCCAAGTGCCTCAGCCTTTCCTCAAACGATCTTCCTACCATGCCAGGCAACATCCTGGTAAACCTCCTCTGCACTCGTTCCAATGCCTCCACATCCTTCCTATAGTATGGCGACCAAAACTGCACACAATACTCCAGATGAGGCCGCACCAGAGTCTTATACAACTGCAACATGACCTCAGGACTCCGGAACTCAATTCCTCTACCAATAAAGCCCAGTACAACATATGCCTTCCTCACAGCACTATTTACCTGGGTGGCAACTTTCAGAGATCTGTGTACATGGACACCAAGATCCCTCTGCTCATCCACACTACCAAGTAGCCTACCATTAGCCCAGTAATCCATCTTCTTGTTACTCCTACCAAAGTGAATGACTTCACACTTAGCTACATTGAATTCCATCTGCCACCTTCCTGCCCAGCTCTGCAACCTATCTATATCCCGCTGTAACCTGCCACATCCTTCTTCACTGTCCACAACTCCACCGACCTTTGTGTCATCCGCAAACTTGCTCACCCAGCTTTCAAGCCCCTCCTCTAGATCATTTATAAAGATGACAAGCAGCAACGGTCCCAAAACAGATCCCTGTGGTACACCGATAGTAACTGCACTCCAAGATGAACATAGTCCATCAACTACTACCCTCTGTCTCCTTCCAGCCAGCCAATTCCTAATCCAAACCTCTAATGCACCCTCAATGCCATACCTCCGTAGTTTTTGCATTAGCCTACCATGGGGTACCTTATTGAACGCCTTGCTAAAATCCATATACACCACATCTACTGCTTTACCCTCATCCACCTCCTTAGTCACCTTCTCAAAGAACTCAATAAGGTTTGTGAGGCACGACCTGCCCTTCACAAAACCATGCTGACTATCCTTGATCACATTATTCCGATCCAGATGTTCATAAATCTTATCCCTTACAATTCTCTCTAAGACTTTGCCCACAACAGAAGTGAGACTCACTGGCCTATAGTTACTCGGGCTGTCCCTACTCCCCTTCTTGAACAAGGGGACCACATTCGCTATCCTCC
This sequence comes from Hemiscyllium ocellatum, assembly GCF_020745735.1. Classification (NCBI taxonomy): domain Eukaryota; kingdom Metazoa; phylum Chordata; class Chondrichthyes; order Orectolobiformes; family Hemiscylliidae; genus Hemiscyllium; species Hemiscyllium ocellatum. The sequence goes on from NC_083453.1 coordinate 2,550,814, forward strand.
AGTCTTCTGGTACTATTCCCGTTGACAATGACAACATAAAAATCAAGGCCAATGGCTCTGCTATCTCGTCCCTAGCTTCCCAGAGGATCCTAGGGTAAATGCCATCAGGCCCAGGAGACTTATCTATTTTCATCCTTTCCAGTATTCCCAAAACCTCCTCCCTGCATACTTCAAGGCCATCCATTCTAATCACTTGTGACTCAATATTCACACCAGCAACAGAGTCCCGTTCCTGAGTGAATACTGACGAAAAGTATCGATTTAGTGTCTCACCAATCTCCTCCGCCTCCACGCACAACTTCCCACTCCTATCCTTGACTGGACCGATACCTACCCTAGTCATCCTTTTATTCCTGATATACCTATAGAAAGCATTTGAGTTTTCCCTAATCCTACCAACTAAGGACTTTTCATGCCCCCTTCTCGCTGCTCTTAGCTCTCTCTTCAGATCCTTCCTGGCTACCTTATAACTCTCAATCGCCCCAACTGAACCCTCATGCCTCATCCTTACATAGGCCGCCCTCTTCGCTTTCACAAGGGATTCCAATTCCCTATTAAACCACGGCTCCCTCACAAGACCCTTTACTCCCTGCCTGACTGGTACATACTTATCAAGGACACTCAATAGGTGTTCCTTGAACAATCTCCACATATCATTAGTGTTCTTCTCCTGAGGCCTGTTTTTCCAATCCACGCATCCTAAATCATGCCTCAGCGCATCATAATTTCCCTGCCCCCAGCTATAGCTCTTGCCCTGCAGTGCACACTTATCCCTCTCCATCACTAAAGTAAAAGTCACCGAGTTGTGGTCACTGTCCCCGAAGTGCTCACCTATCTCCAAGTCTAACACCTGGCCTGGTTCATTACCTAGAACCAAATCCAGTATAGCCTCACCTCTTGTTGGCCTGTCTACATATTGTGTCAGGAAACCCTCCTGCACACATTGGACAAACACCAACCCATCTAACGAACTCGAGCTATAGCTTTCCCAGTCAATATCTGGGAAGTTAAAGTCCCCCATAACAACCACCCTGCTACTTTCACTCTTCTCCTGAATCATCCTCGCAATACTATCCTCTACTTCTCTCGGACTATTGGGAGGCCTGTAGAAAGCACCTAACAGGGTGACCTCACCTTTCCTATTTCTAACCTCAGCCCAAACTACCTCATATGGCAAATCTTCCTCCATCGTCCTTTCCACCGCTGTAATGCTATCCTTGACAAGCAATGCCACACCTCCCCCTCTTTTACCCCCATGTCTGACCATACTAAAACATTTAAACCCTGGAACCTGCAACAGCCATTCCTGCCCCTGTTCTACCCACGTCTCTGTAATGGCCACAACATCGAAGTCCCAGGTACAAACCCACGCTGCAAGTTCACCTACCTTATTTCTTATACTTCTGGCATTGAAGTATACACACTTCAAGCCACCTTTCTGTTTACAGGCACCCTCCTTCGAAATCGATGCCTTGTTCCTAACCTCCCTACACTCAAGGTCCTGTACCCTGAAGCTACAGTCCAGTTTCCCATGCCCCTGCAGAGTTAGTTTAAACCCTCCCAAAGAGCACTAGCAAACCTCCGCCCAAGGATACTGGTGCCCCTCAGGTTCAGGTGTAGACCATCCTGTTTATAGAGGTCCCACCTTCCCCAGAAAGAACCCCAGTTGTCCAGAAACCGGAATCCCTCCCTCCTGCACCATGCCTGTAGCCACGCATTTAACTGCTCTCTCTCCCTATTCCTCGACTCTCTATCACGTGGCACGGGTAACAAACCAGAGACAACAACTCTGTTTGTTCTAGCTTTGAGCTTCCAACCTAGCTCCCTGAAAGCCTGCCTGACATCCTCACCCCTCTTCCTACCTATTTCGTTGGTGCCAACGTGGACCACGATGTGGGGCTGCTCCCCCTCCCCCTTAAGGACCCGGAAAACACGATCAGAGACATCACGTACCCTTGCTCCTGGGAGGCAACATACCAATCGTGAGTCTCTGTCGCCCCCACAAAACCGCCTATCTGTCCCCCTCACTATTGAGTCCCCAAGAACTATCGCTCTAACTTTCTCCACCCTTCCCTTCTGAGCAACGGGGCCAGGCTCCATGCCAGAGGCCTGAACCTCGTTGCTTACCCCGATAAGCCATCCCCCCCACAAGTATCCAAAACGGTATACTTGTTCTTGAGGGGAATGACCGCAGGGGGTCCCTGCACTGGCTGGTTCCTCCCACTCCCCCTCACTGTCACCCATCTGTCTATAACTTTTGGTGTAACTACTTCCCTAAAGCTCTGATCTATGACCACCTCTGCCTCCCGAATGATCCGCAGTTCATCCAACTCCAGCTCCAGTTCCCTAACACGGTCTTGGAGGAGCTGGAGATGGATGCACTTCTTGCAAGTGTAATCAGCAGGGATGCTAATGGCTTCCCTCACCTCGTACATGTTGCAGGATAATCGGCCGTGTACATGAATATTTCTATGTTTCTCTTTAAACATCGATTTCAATGTATTGACGGAACACAAAGAATGTCAATGCTTCTCTGGTGGAGTGTTTCCTCAGATACTCGTATCTTTTCTTTCAACAATACTTTACTGGTTTTTCTACGAAGGATTCACCATCCTGTAACAAGATTGCACCTACCTTCAAGTCACTAGCACCCATCATCATTTCCAAAACCCTGGAAAGTCAAGGATGGGAAAAACTGGTCGATGCATCAGAATTGCCTTCAGCTTCAAGAAAGCTGCTTGACATTCTGACAAACATCTTTCCATCGAAAACGCTTATCCTAATGGTTAGCTGTTTCCTTTCACATTGAAATGCGGACTGTGCAACCATGTTAATTCTTGTTAATCATGTCCACCAGTCAAGAAGTGTCACTAGACTCAAAGCATCAACTCCATTTTCTCTTTCCACAGAAGCTGCCATATTTTTCCAGCACTTCCTGTTTTTTTTTCAAATCTTCATCAACTGCAGATATTTGTTTCGTTATCATAATCTCTAAATGGCGATTTCCCATTTTCACTTGCACCAATTTGACAGGTCCCTTCATCTCATGGCCATATTTTATTTCAATCGACATGTTCAAAGCAACTGTCATGGAAAATGATAACAAGGGAATTCCTTTATCTGAGTCATTAAGAGAAGATATACAACAAGCTCTGATCATGAGCTTACAACGTTGATCCATTATTGTATTACAACTTGAATATTTAGGTGACGAGCAGATGACACAAATTGTTTTATTCCCAATCTATGCAACACTTCTTTGAGAATTTGTAGCACAATGTTTTCATTGATAGCTTCAGCATCAAGCTCATAAACATTGAATTTCGACTTTGAAAGAATTCTATAATCTGCACATTGATCTTCTGATATACTGGCATGCACAGAGTTAGCTCTACCTGTAAAAATACCTTACAGCATTCACTTTTTGCCATTTTGTCTGTCTAGCTGCATTGTCAAAAGAAGTGACATAACATTCGAATCAATCCTTTATAAAGGGAGGTAATAACTTCAGATCTAAGCTTCAGTTCAAACAAATCCTTCATCAGTAAACGAACATTCCTCATGCTTTTATTTCTTCTTCCGTTTACTTTGTTTTTGCCAGATCCTGTTCTCTACTTCCTTTACCTCCTTGGAGTTTAAGATTCTACAATCTCATTTTTCATGAAACACTCTTGCTCTTTATCCTCTGCTTTCATTTCAAGTTTCCTTTTACATTTCGACAGTGGAGCTGAGTGGGAGCAGCCGAATTGCGATCTGGGAAGGTGAGTGAACTGGCAAATGCTGAACCTGAGACACTCGACTTGTAGTGTCTGCCACACGCCCTCCGACTCAAACCAAAAAAAAAAATTGTGTGGTATATGAGTGTGCTGGTCAGTAGTGTGAATTGTAAGCATTTTTTAAAATTTCATTTCATTTATCAATTATTTGACACTTTGGTTGGGCTAAGTGTTATTCTCATTTTCCTCAATGTGGGAGCTCAGGGATGCGGCTGGTGTCACTGACTCCTGCACGCATAGGAAGTGTGTCCAGCTGCAGCTCTTGTTAGACCGCATGACAGCTCCGAGAGCTGCCAATGGACTCACTTTGGAGCATCCATGATGCTGAGGAGCTCAGGCACAGCACATTTCACGAATTGGACACACTGCAGATTAGGATTCCTAAGGCAGAAAAGGAATGGGCGACCAAAGGGCAGAGAAAGAGCAGGAAGGCAGTGCAGATGTCCCCTGAGGTCATCTCCCTCCAAAATAGGTATGCCGTTCTGGATACTGTTGAGGGAGGTGGCTCACCAGAGGAAGGCCGCAGGAGCCAGGTTCATAGCACTGTCGTTGGCTCTGTTCTACAGAATGACGGGAAAAAGAATGCAAGGGCTATAGTCAGAGGTGATACAATTGTAAGGGGAGAAGATAGGCAGTTCTGTGGTCAAAAACAAGACTCCCAAAGGGTATGTTGCCTCCCAGGTACACTGGTCAGGGATGTCTCAGATCAGCTACTGGACATTCTGAAAGGGAGGGTGAATAGCTAGCTGTCTTGGTGCATTTTGGGATGAATATAGAGATAAAGAAAATGGTATGAGGTTCTGCAAGCATAATTTACAGAGTTAGAAGCCAAGTTAAAAAGTAGGACCTCAGAGGTAGTAATCTCAGGATTGTTACCAGTGCCACGTGCTTGTCAGAGTCAAAATGAACGAATAGTCAAGATGAACGCATAGATTGAGAGATGGTGCAGGAGAGAGGGGTTAAGATTTTTTGAGGACTTTGGGACCGGGGAGGTGGGACGATGGCAAATCAGACAGTCTGCACTTGGGCCTGACTGGAACCAATATACTTATGGCTGCTTTTGTTAACGCTGTTGGCGAGGGTTTAAACTCATGTGGCAGGGGGATATGAACCAAATGAGGAGGTTAGTGGACAGAAAGGAGTGAGAAACTGAAGCCTATAAGGAACGAGATAATGAAGTCAGCGTGACTAAGGGGAACAATAGGCAGAGAGCAGATGATGAATGCACAGGGACTAATGGGCTGAGGTGCATTTGTTTTAATGTGAGAAGCCGAGTAGTTAGAGCAGATGAACTTAAGGCTTGGAGTAGTTCCTGAAAGTATGATATTATTGCTATTTCTGAGACTTGGTTGAGGGAAGGGCAAGATTGGCAACTAAACAGCCAAGGATATTGATGCGCCAGGCGGGATAGAGAGGGAGGGATAAGGGGTGGAGGAGTTGCATTGCAGGTCTGAGAGATATCACAGATGTACTGAAGGAGAGTACTATGGAAGACTCGACTAGTGTGGCAATATGGGCAAAGCTCAGAAATAGAAGGGTGCTGTAACAATGTTGGGGCTCCCAATAGCAAGTATGAGATAGAGGTGTAAATGTGGAGAGAGATTATCGAAAGATGCATGAGCAACAGGGTGGTGTTTTGTGGAGATTTTAATTTTCCCAACATTGACTGGGATTCACTGAGTGTTCGAGATCTAGATGGAGCAGAATTTATCAGGAGCGTCTGGGATTTTTAATGGAGCAGTATGGAAATAGTCCAACTCGGGAAAGGGCCATACTGACATAGTGTTGAGGAATGAGCCCAGCCAGGTGGTTGAGGTTTCAGTCGGAGATTATGTTGGGAATAGTGGTCACAATACCATACATTTTAGAATACTCAGGATAAAAACAAGAGTAGGCCTAAACAAAGTGCGTTTAATTGGGGAAAGACCGGCAATAGCAAATTTAGCAGGAGCTGGGGAATGTGGATTGGGAGCAGCTGCTTGAGGGTAACTCCAGATTTAGTATGTGGGAGGCTTTTAAAGAGAGGTTGATTACAGTGCAATGTCTCTGCAAAAATGAGGGATACAAAAGGCAACATTAGGGAAGTATAGATGATAGTTGGAATTGTGAGACTAGCTGAGAGGAGAAAAGCAGCATACATAAGGTTTAGGCAACTAAAAACAGATGAAGCTTTGGAAGGATATTGGAAAAGTAGAACCAATCTGAAATGAGGAATTAAGAGGGTGAAGCGGGGTCATGAAATATCTTTAGCGAAGAGGGTTAAAAAATTTAAAAGTATATTATTTGTAGATAAGGAGCAAGAGGATAACTGGAGAAAGGGTTGGTCCAGTCAAGGACAAACGAGGAAAGTTATGCATGGAGTCAGAGAAAATGGGTGAGATTCTTAATGAGTACTTTGTATTGGTATTCACTGATGAGAGGGACATGACGGATGTTAAGGTTAGGGATAGATGTTTGATTACTCTAGGTCAAGTCGGCACAAGGAGAGCAGAAGTGTTGGGTACCCTAAAAGGCATTAAGGTGAACAAGTCTCCAGGTCTGCATGGGATCTATCCCAGGTTACTGAGGGAAGCGAGAGAGGAAATAGCTGGGGTCTTAACAGCTATCTTTGCAGCATCCTTGAACACGGGTGAGGTCCCAGAGGACTGGAGAATTGCTCATGTTGTCCCCTTCTTTAAGAAGTTTAGCAGGGAGAATCCAGGTAATTGTAGTCCGGTGAGCCTGGAGAAGATACTGAGAGATAAGATCTGTTTACATTTGGAAGAAACTGGGCTTATCAGTGATAGGCAGCATGATTCTGTGCAGGGAAAGTCTTGTCTTACCAACTTAATACAATTCTTTGAGGAAGTGACAAAGTTGCTTGATGAGGTTAGAGCTGTAGATGTCAGAGACGTGAACTTCAGTAAGTTGTTTGATAACGTTCACCCTGGTAGATTGATGGAGAAAGTAAAGTCAATATGGGGTTCAGGGTGTACTGGATAGATACGTAGAGCACTGGCTGGGCAACTGGAGACACAGAGTATTAGCGAAAGGGAGTTTCTCAAAATGGAGGCCCCGGACCAGTGGTGTTACACCGGGATCTGTGCTGTGACCACTGTTGTTTCTGATATATATAAATGATCTGGAGGAGGTTATGTCTTGACTGATTACCAAGTTTGCAGCTGACACGAAGATTGGTGGAGGAGTAGATAGTGAAGAGGATTGTACGAGAATGCAGTAGATGATAGATAGTTTGGAGAGGTGGCTGGAGAAACGGCAGATGGAGTTCAACCTGGGCAAATGCAAAGTGATGCATTTTGGAAGATCCAATTGGAGACAGTAAGTGGAAAGACCCTGGGGAAAAAGTGATGTGCAGAGAGATTTGGGTGTTCTGGTCCATTGTACCCTGAGAGGGTGCAGAGGAGGTTCACCAGGATGTTGCCTGGTATGGAGGGTGCGAGCTTTGAAAAGAGGTTGAGTAGATTAGGATTATTTTCATTAGGAAGACAACCGTTGAGGAGGGGACCTGGTTGAGTTCTACAAAATCATGAGGTATAGACAGGGTGGATCGCAAGAAGCTTTTCCCAGAGTGGGAGACTCAATTACCAGGAGGCACAGTTCAGGGTGAGAGGGGAAAGTTTAAGGGAGATACACGTTGGACGTTCTTAACGCAGAGGGTGGTGGGTGCCTGGAACACATTGACAGCAGTGTTAGTAGAGGCGGGCATGATCGCGTCGTTAAAGATGTATCTAGACAGATACATGAATGCACAGGGAGCAGAGACATAGATCCTTAGAAAATAGGTGACAGGTTTATGTCGAGGATCTGGATCAACACAGGCTGAGAGGGCTGAAGGGCCTTTTCCTGTGTTGGAATGTTCTTTGTTCCTTGTTCTAACTCTGTGTCCCTTGCCATTGCAGTTTCATCACTTCTTCATCCCATTCAAGTCTTTTCATCCCTCTCTCTGTCTTTTTCTTCCAATTGAAGTCTTATCATATTAAACTTCATCTTAACTGGGTCTCACTGTGACATCTCAATTCCAGGTTTCCCTTCTTCCAGGTTCAAACGTTTATTCATTTCTGTAAACATCTCTTCTGGACAAGATCCTACTTCTGCTTCTGTCTCCAGTTTAGCTGTTAATTCTCTCAGGTTAGTCCAAATGAAATAATTCTGATATTCCACTTTCATCTATTCCACTTGCAGAATACTCTTCTCAAGATTCCATTTCATTTTGAAACCTGTACAAGAAAATTCACCAGAACACAGCTGCTTTAATTCCAGAAACTCTTGGTACCTGTATTCATAAAAGTGACAAAGAGTTTTCTTAATGTCAATGATTTCAGATTCCAGCAAGTGCCCCCAATATTCTGATCTCAGCTGAGGTTGAGACTGGAGAATACAGGTCCAGAATTAATTCTGGCTCGATAGGTTGTATTTTTCATTCAGTTGAGGAGCCAGCCCTTCACTGGAAGATCACAACTTCCGGATGCGATACATTCTCTACAATAAGACAGATGTTTATTGCACGAAATAAGTCAAACTAAAATAAAGCAAATGATAAAAAAAAAATATGGCTTGAAATGCTTCACTACACCACTCTAATCTCCCAACAACATTACTTTCCAGTGTTCAAAATGCAGAGCAATTGCCTGTCGATTTCCAGATTTGATTTAACTGCTTGTTCTCAGCTCCTGCCTTGTAAACTGTGAAATCGTTGTTTAAAATTTTCTTGCAATATTCCTAGAATGGGGAGTTTAGATTTGGAAATCTGCATAATTTGAGCAAACTCCTGGACTGGAATGTGCACTAACTGTACTCGTTCACTGAGGCAACCTGTCATCTTAACTGTTTTGAAAAATGCTGTGGTTCTGTTCGTCGAGCTGGGAGTTTTTGTTGCAAACGTTTCGTCCCCTTTCGAGGTGACATCCTCAGTGCTTTGGAGCCTCCTGTGAAGCGCTTCTGTCATGTTTCCTTCGGCATTTATAGTGGCTTGTCTCTGCCGCTTCTGGTTGTCAGTTGCTGTCCGCTGCAGTGGCTGGTAAAGTAGTGTTGTCCCAGTCGAACTCATGTTGCTTGTCATCTGAGTGTGTGGCTACTAAGGATAGCTGGTCATGCCCATGAACACCAACTAGCCACGAAACGACATGACCAGCTATCCTGAGTAGTCACACACTCAGATGACAAGCAACATGTGTTCGACTGGGACAACACTACTATTATAGGACAAGCCAAACAGAGAACAACCAGGGAATTCCTAGAGGCATGGCACTCATCCACAGACTCAATCAATAAGCACATCGACCTGGACCCAATATACCGGCCACTACCGCGGACAGCTGGAATTGACAACCGGAAGCGGCAGATACAAATCACTGTCAATGCCAGAGGAAACATCACAGAAGCGCTTCACAGGAGGCTCCAAAGCACTGAGGATCTCACCTAGATAGGGGAGGAAACGTCTGCAACAGAAATTCCCAGCTCGGCGAACAGAACCACAACAACAAGCACCTGAGCTACAAATCTTCTCCCAAAGTTTGAGGGGATTCTGTTGCAATCAGTAGCTTTAGGTATAACCACATAATGTATAACAATGTGTCTGATTGTCCTAAAAGAGTTAAACGTATTAATCAAAGCATAATCAAGATCTTTGGGTTTATGGAAAGGAATGTTGTTTCAGCTGGAATCCAAGATATAATGGCGAAGCAGTAAAATCTATAAATCACCAGCCAACCAGCCACATCCCACAGGTATTTATGGTGAAGCCAAACTCCTTCTATCCCTTTTTTGTATGTGACATGTGGGATTTTTGATCAATACCTTCTGTTTTACTTTTGAATTCTCTCTCCCCCACAGTTAATTTACTTGTGATTGTTATTCTTTCCCGTGTCAAGTATGGTCTCTCCACCTGCACCACTTGCTACTTGGTTGCCATGTCAAAAATGGATCTGCTGTCGACTATCGCTAACACCATCCTGAAGCAAATTATTCCTTTATATATTACACAAGACTCTTTCCTGGTTCTCATCCCCGTTTGTAGCTTTTTGCATGCCTTGATTTTGTGATCAGCGACTCCTTTGTCTGGTTCACTGTCTCCTTCTCTTTTGATTGATTTGTGGCCATTTGTTGCCAGAAGCTAAAAACAAAGTATTGTACTGAGAGAACTGCAAAGGCGATTCTAGCAACAACCTGCATTCTATTCTGCTTCAAAAATGTGCCTATCCACTTTAAATATGAACCTCGGTATCTCGTTAACAATGTGCCATTGAAATGTAAACTGAAGAAAAGGTATTTGACTGAGGCAGGATGGAGAGGGTATGACATATTCAACAAGCTTATAACCCCTTTTATCTTATTTGTATTAATTCTGTTACTCAGCCCTCTGACAGTCAAGCACATGTTAGTAGTGAGTTGAGTCTGTAAGGGAAAGAGGGGTTAGAATAAAGGAGAAAACTACAGTGACCCCGAAATAGAGAACAAAAGGAAGTCACTTATTTTGCTTTGCGCTGTTTCCGGCAGTTTTCTACTTCTATGGATGGGCTACATTCTAAATTTCATACGTTACAGCATTAGAAGAGATTATCTAACTGAAGCTATCAAAATTTGAAGAGACATTTCAATTAATTTGTGGAATGTTTTTTCTTGCACAAATGCCTTTATTTATTTGGTAACACTATCCACGTTCAGGCAGCTGATCAAGGACACTTTGAAATCTTTTGTTGCACCAATTGCTCGATGAAAGAAGAAACAACAAAAAAAGAAGAGAATCAGCTAAGATGTGGATTGTATTATTCCCAGTCTATAAATGTTGTATTTATCCCCGACCTTGAGCTAATAAACCCTGGCGGTAAATGCGGATTGATGGGTGAGAGCACCCCCTGAAGGGCAAGACAGAAAACAGCGTGGGTGATATACTCCCCCGTATGATGGATTTTCATCAACTCACATTGTCACCATTCAGTTGCTGAGCCTTGTACCCCATTACACTGAGGGTGGAGTTGGGATAATCACAAATATTAATCCTTTAATCAAAGCACGCAAATTCTACAAATCTCCTGTCGGCTTGCATCAAGTTCACAGAAAATGATGACACTTTCCCTGGATTTGACAAGAGTTAATATTGACTGCAGATAAGTAAATGCTAATCTCAAGTCAATAGCTATGAGCTGATAACATTTGGGTGTCCTGGTAACAGTCCATTTTGATCGTAAAAACCCTGCACGCAGATGCAGGCACAAGTTCACAACCAAAAAATAACATTGGTTTATTGGTGATGGGGAAAACAACCCTGTGAACCAAAGTTTGGCAGCATCACTCCAAATGGCTTCTCTAAGATGATCCTTTTGGCTGATGGTGACATTTTGTTCCGCAATGACCTTTCTCCAGTCTCACTTTCTCTCAGAGGTATGGTACCCTATCGTCAACGTTGATGATAGGGTCACTGCTTCAGGGCAGTGATCTGACAGCAAGTGATGGTAGGAAATAGATGGCCTTATTCAGACGCCATGCACTTCAATGCAACACCTCACCCCTCCAGAGGTCCTAAGGGCTCTCCCTGTCTCTTTCACATTCACAAGCGACCAAGAAACCAACCATCGAGTTGCTTGAAGGCTCATAAACTTTGATATCCGAGAATGTTCAAGTTGCACAAACCAATCAACGACTTGTTGAAGGCCAAATCCCATTCTCCACATACCTGCTGCCTGCCCGACTGAAAACCACACACCCTATTGTTCAAAGTAAGCAGCAGCGTAAACACCACTTGCAATGAGTTTCGGTGACTTTTTTTTATCATTAAAAGTGAATTTTGGGAAGATACCTGGCCCTGTGAAACATATCAAAACAACCTTTCAAGTGGGGAATTGGGAATGAATCTGTTTTCCAGACTGTTTACCTTCGGGGAGAATATACAGAATCAAATTGATCCAACCAGTTAGGAACTGACAGGAGTGGTGATCTCCAGCTTGGACTAGTTTCAATCAAGTGATTCCCCAGCACGACATTTGAAATGTTCTAATCACTGAAAGGTAATCTGCCCATTCTTTCATTTTCCCTTAATGAGACCTTCAAATGGTACCTTATCTGCTTCTGTCAGTGTTTCTGTAAACAGAGATGTCATACAATTTTGAGGATTCATCCTCCTCTTTATTTGAAAAAAGGTATTGTTGAGAGTGGCATTAATTTAACATTCCATATCTGGTGTTTCCCATGTCACATGAAACTTCATCTAACTGTGTCGCATCAGTAAGTAGCCTTCAGCAAATGGAAACAAATCTCAATATGAAAACAGAGGACAGGTTATCACAATCATACACTTCCTTTCTTTGCCTCAGTATCTAATGCACCATTTCTCAATTAACTGTCAGATAAGTGTAACAAAATGATCACCTGCCTACATTACGTCGCTGTGATCAGGAACTCCCTAATATTACCAGCAAGATAATGCACTTTCAATCTCATTCCCATGATCACTTCAAATCAGCAAATACCAGGATATTAATTTGGGGAATCTCGAGGAGCAGATATGAAGAAATATTACCTCTTATCTCTGCCCTGTTCTGTTTCTGCCTTTCTAACAGGTTTTAGAGTTTGATGATACATAAAATATAGAACATGAAACGGAGAACAGTACAGCACAGAACAGGCCCTTCAGCCTTTGATGCTGTGCCAACCTTTTATCCTACTCTCAGATCAAACTACCCTACACACCCTTCATTTTACGATCTTCCATGTGCCGATCCAAAAGTCACTTAAACATCCCGAATGTATCTGACTCCACTACCACTGCTGACAGTGCAAACTGTGCACCCACCACTCTGTGTAACGAACCTACCTCTGACATCTCTCCGAAACCTTCCAACAATCACCTTAAAATTATTACTCCTCATGACAGCGATGTCAATCCAGGAAAAAAGTCTCTGGTTATCCACTCTATCTACGCCTCTTACCGAATTGTACACCTCTATCAAATCACCTCTCATCCTTCTTCACTCCATTGAGAAAAGCCCTATCCTCCTCAATCGTTTTTCATTAGACATGCCCTCCAGTCCAGGCAGCATCCTGGAAAATCTCCAACACACCCTCTCTCAAGCTTCACATCTGTAAAGAGGGTGTTTTACACCGGAACGATACTGGGAGCAACATCCTTGAAGGTCGGTTTGCTCGTGCAGTTGTGAGGAATGTAAACTTGTCTGACAGGGGGATATTGACGAAATAGAGACACATCATGCACAGTAAAGGAAGCAAGTCAGAGAGAGTTCAGCTATCTTTAGTGTCAGGAGAGTAAGGCAAGGCTGGATGTTCTTTACTTTAACACGAGGTGTGTAGTAGTTCAGACTGATGAATTAAATGTGTGGATTGATCAATTAAATTATGATATTGTTGTCGTCAAATAAACATGGTTGAGGGAAGGGCATGACAGGCTATTAAATATTCCACGACATAGAATCTTTAGGCGTGACTGGGAAGTGTCAAAAGGATGGTAGGGGTGTAGCACAATTAATGAAGGAGTCAATTCCTGCAAGGAGAGAAGATATCTTAGATGGGTCCTCAAATGAGGTTTTGTGGATAGAACTTAGGAGTATTAAGGGGCAGCTATTTCACTGACAGTGTACTATAAGCCCCCAAAATATCAGCTGGAAGTAAAGGACTAAATATTGTGACAGTCCACAGAGATGTGTAAGAATAATAATCGCGTATTTGTACAAGCGGATTTGAACTTTTGCAACAGAAATTGGGATAATCATCGTGTTAAGGGTTAGAGGGGGCAGATTTCTTGAAATGCACTTCGGGGAGTTTTTTTCGGATCAATACGCAGAAGACCACACAAGGGACTGTGCAGTGCTGGGTCTGGTTCTGGGGAAAGAAGCTGGACAAGTATTTGATGTGGCAGTGGGGGAACATTTCAGCTATAGCGACCACAACACGGTACGGTTCAAATTTATTATGGTCAAGGAAAAAGATGACCTGCAAAAAATAGCTTTGGACTGGGGGAAATCAGAATTTATTAAAATAAAGCAGAATGTGGCCGAAACTGACTGGTAACAGCTCCGTGTAAGTAAGTCGATAGCAGAGCAGTGGGGGCATTCAAAAAGGATCTGGGGATATTACAGGCCCAACATGACCCTTGACGGGGAGATATAACAGCAGTACGTTCAGGAAACCCCGGATGTCTTGGACAATCTTGGACTGGATGAGGAAGAACAGAAAGGCTTTTAGCAAGTCCAAAGGGAGCAATTCAGATGCGGCCCAAGAGGAATACAGGAAGTGCAAGAGGGAATTTTAAAAAAAACAACGAGAAGACCAAAAAGGGTCATGAGAAAGGAGTGGCGGGCAGGATTAGGGAGAAACCTAAGTTATTTTCGAAATGCAAGAAAGGGAAGAGATTAACCAGGGAAAGGGTACGGTTGGTGTGGGACCAAGGGGGCAACCTGTGTGTGAAGCTGCAGGCTATCGGAAGAGTGTTGAAAGAATACTTCTCTTCAGTCTGCACTCTGGAAAAGTCGATCGTTGGAACGGAATTCAGGAAAAGAGACTATGAGGAACTTGCATAGTTTTACAGAGGATATGGGGAGGTATTGTCGGATCTGTCAGTTTAAAAACAGACAAACCCTCTGGCCCAGATAAATTGCATCCCAGGCTGCTGTGGGGAGCGGAGGGAGGGGTGGGGAAGGTGAGGCATGAAATTGCAGGGGCTCTGACAAAAGCTTTTAACTCCTCTGTTGCCAAAGGGGAGGTGGCACAGGTCTCAAGGACGGCAGATGTGGTTTCCCATTTCAGGAGGGGTAGGAGAGATGAACCAGGAAATTACAGACTGGTCAGTCTCACATCAGTGGGAGAGAAGGTGTTGGAGGAAGTCCTGAAGGTTAGAAGGTTGTTTGAGTGACTGGAGGCTGATATCCAGCAGTGTACCTCAATGATCAGTACGAGGAGCCATCTAGTAGGTTATATACTGAAATGATATGGATGGAAATGTGGGGAGAATGTGAAGCACGTTTGCAGATGACACCAAGTTTGGTGTGGTGGTTAACAGTGAGTGAATTTGACAGAATGAATTCACTGACTGGGTGTCTGTTGAGTTGGGATGACTCGATCAGCCATGTTCAGTTACAGTGTGAGAGCAGGAAACCAGACCCACATTGATTCAGGCAACCTCAACAATTCCAGACATTTTTAATCAATCTGCACAGAGATGTGAGAAACACATGGGGAACAGGCGGAGCTTGCACCAAGGCCTGCCAGGGTATGGAAAAGAGATAAAGACATTCAAAGACTGGACACAAAAAAAAACATTTAACTCAGCAAGACCACTCCCCTCTGCCCACCCCCACCCCCCACCCCAAGATATTCAATTGTGCATTGTCTCTGCCGACAGAAATGTCAAACATTCACCCAAACCTGAAATAACAGTTTGGCAGGTCACCTCATTTCCTCTTCTGCTTTGGATACTTTAACCTCAGGATATTTTAGTTTGTATTTTCATGCGAAGGTAATTCTACAAAAGTCTCTCATGTGTCTTGTTTGTCTTTCTTCTGTGATTGAATGTACACGTGCGTTGATTATTTTGGGAAATACTTGAAGCTTTCAGATCAGTAATTACTCATCAATTATCCATTGTTGAAGGATAGATTTGTTACAGAAAACATTATTTCTGTTTACTTGCTGTATTATTCTAAATATTATTCTGAGAACTGGCTTCTTTATCTTAGATGGAGATCAGTAAAGTATTAACCATATGAAAGTATTTCATATTTGAGGTGACTTGTGTATGAGTTTATGTTGATTCACAGTGCCATGTTTCCATCATGTCTGGGACACTGTCCTGAATCCATTGTGGAATATTGCCAGCCATCCCGTGCACATTCATTTTGCTTCCTGTGAGGCACTTTACCAAAAACCTTCTGATAATTCCAATACACCACATCCAGTGCTTCATCACATCAACTCTGCCAGTAAAATCTTCAGGAAAATATCTCAGTTCCCTTCCCTTCGCAGTACTGTGCTGCCTCTGCTGAATCAGAGAATGGTTTTCTACTTATACAATAATTGCTTGCTCTGTAATATATTAATCACCTTCCCAAACACTGAGGTCAGATTAACAGATCTGCCACTGCCACTTTTGTTGTCCAACCTTTCGTAAACAATGATGTAGCCTTTCCAAATTGCTAAAGAGCTGTCCGCATTGAGATATTGATATCATTCGAAATGTGATGATCAATGTACATGGTGAAAATCTTCATGTGATAATCATTCTATATGTCCACATCTTTTTCACCTCTCTCAGGCAACGGCTAATGCGTCCCCTCAATGCGTCAACTTTCAGCCTCGTGAATTTTTCCAATATCAATTCTTTATAACATTGAATTTCTTTCAGTTCCACACTTCACTGGATCATTGAATCGTGTTTGGTTTGGGGAGACTTTGGGTGGCACAGTGGTAAGCACTGCTGCCTCACAGTGCCTGAGACCCGGGTTCAATTCCCGCCTCAGGTGACTGACTGTGTGGAGTTTGCACGTTCTCCCTGTGACTGCGTGGGTTTCCTCCCACAGTCTAAAGATGTGCAGGTCAGGTGAATTGGCCATGCCAAATTGCCCGTAGTGTTAGGTAAGGGGTAAATGTATGGATATGGGTGGGTTGCGCTTCAGCAGATCGGTGTGGACTTGTTGGGCCGAAGGTCCTGTTTCTACACTGTAATGTAATCTAAACTTCCTATGTCTTGCATTTTTAAGACAAAGTACTTATTTCTCTTCTTTCCCATTTCTCTCTTTCCCATTACAAAAATGTCTGTCTCTTCACTGAATTGACCCACACTAATCTTTGTTCATCTGTTTTGCTGAACATTGTGCAATCATCAGCGAACTTCCACCCCTTTGATATGATGGTGGACGCAGTGTAAAATGGTTTAGCCAGAGGAAATCCTGCAGAGATGTTTTGGAGCTGAGTCACCCATTCCCCAAACAACTACAACCATCTTCCATTATCTTCCATCAGGCTCCGAACACAGGAGAGGTTGCCCCTTGATTCTTATTGACTCCAGGTTTGTGGTAGCTCTTTTCCGACAAATTACCAACTATCTCCTTGCTGTCAAGGACAGTCACTCCGACCTGTTCTCCAGTGTTTGTAATTTGTAATAATAACAGGAAATCAAACCATGGTAATCTTACTTATGACTGGATCATGAAGATTTCCACGTAAATATTTTCGTGATCTGAGTGATGGATGAGTGAGAAATCTGCTGTCTGGTAAGACTTTATGCAGTTCGTAAGCGGGGTGGTCACACTGCAGCTCAAGGGACAAGAAGGAAGAAGGGAATGGGTGACCACCATACAGTCCAGAAATAACAAACAGGTAGTGCAGGAGTAACCTGGGGTCCCATTCACTAATCGGCATTCCATTTGGGAAGCTGATGTAAATGCTGGTACCTCAGAGGAATGCAGTCAGAGCCAAGTTTCTGGCACCACGAGCGGCTTAACTGTACAGGGGGAGGAATACAGAAAGAGGATTAGTGATAGGAGATTCTTTAGTCAGGGGAGCAGGCATCTGCACCCAAAGATGTGACTCCAGGATGGTGTGTTGCCTCCCTCGTACCGGGGTCAGAGATGTCACTGACTCTGGCACATGGGT
Organism: Hemiscyllium ocellatum; assembly: GCF_020745735.1. Classification (NCBI taxonomy): domain Eukaryota; kingdom Metazoa; phylum Chordata; class Chondrichthyes; order Orectolobiformes; family Hemiscylliidae; genus Hemiscyllium; species Hemiscyllium ocellatum. The sequence continues at coordinate 2,568,189 of NC_083453.1, forward strand.
GCAGGGCATCCTCAAAGGATTGGGGGATTGGTTAGAGGGTGGGCAGTATATTGGTCCCAGTAATCTGGGCAAAGTGAGGAATGACAGCATGCATCAAGATTTCAGGGAGCTAGGCAGGAGATTAAAACGCAGGACCTCAATGGTTGTAATCCATGGATGATTACCAGTGCAACATACCAGTGAGTATAGAAATTGGAAAATTGGACAGATGAACACTTTGCTCATGACTTCATGCAAGAGGGAGAGTTTTAGATTCCTGGATCACTGGGACAATTTTTGGGAAAGGTGGGGCATGGGTAAAGAGGACGGTTAACACGTGAACCACACTGGGACCAACACCCTTGCAGGTAGGTTTGCTAGTTATTTTGGGAGGAATTTAAATGAGTCTGGCAGGGGGAGGGGACACAGAATATTGATAAAATAGAGACTCATCATGCTACAGCAAAGGAAGCAAGTCAGAGTGAGTTCAGCTACGTTTAGTGTCAAGAGAGTAAGGCAAGGCTGGATGGTCTTTACTTGAATATGAGGATTGTAATAGATCAAGTTGACGTGTTATTGGTGTGGATTGACACATGGAAGTGCGAATTTGCTAGCATCACAGAAACATGGTTAAGGGAAGGGCTGGCTTGGCAACTCAACATTCCCGGGTACAGGATCTTAAGGCGAGACAGAAGAGTGTGTACAAAGGATGGTGGTGAAACACTATTAATGAAGGAGTCAATTACTGTAAGAAGGACATATGTTATCTTAGATGGGTCCTCAAACGAGGCTTTGTGGGTAGAACATAGGAATGTTAAGGGGACAGCTACTTTACTGGGAGCATACTATTGGCCCCCAAACCGTCAACGGGAAATAGAGGAATAAACATGTAAATGGTTCACAGAGATGTGAAAGAATAATAAGGCAAGGCTGGGCAGTCGGCTGAGGCGTAAAAGTGGAGAATATGCAGCATCAGCCCGTACATATAAAACCTCAGTGCTGTTCGAAAGGGCACCGGGACAGCTCAGATTGTGGAACACCCTGACACGGGGGAAGGTACGGGCTGTGGGGCTGATGTCGAGTTCTGGACGGACAGGGGTCAGAATTCTGTCTCCTTTCTTGCTCCAGAGGACACTGCGTAACACTGATCATTCCCCATTTATTCATGTTCATCCATCGTTCTTGATGCAGTCATATCTGGTGTGACTTAAATGTGCTGTTTCATGACATCCTTTTATTAATGCTCTGAGTACCCTTTTCATCATCACTAATATTAGACAGATTTGCTGGGACAGACCCTTCCTTTTCCTCCATTCATCCCACTATCACTGTTATCCATTCCCCTTCACATGCTGTGTATTACCATTTGTTTTATTGATGCTGACATTGAATAATTCGCTTAAAAGGAAACATCAATGTGTTTGTGAAGTTTTCTCTGAACTTGGACAGTGTTGCTACATAGATAAGCGTGTTTGTACAGCAGTTTATATCCCGGAGCATATTAGCGACATATCGGAATACATATTCAGAATTTTCATCCAATAATGGATCCAAAGTATTAAAATATTTCAAAAGGTACCACATCCATAGAAGGATGAAGCTACTCGATATTGCGAAGAGTAAAATGATAGACTTTCTTCTGCTCTCCATCTCTGGGTCACATTGATTCTGCTCCTTGCTCTGATCCCTCAGTCTCTTACGGGCTCGACTGGCCACTAAAATGTACCTGACTGTCAGAGTGTTGATCAACAGAATTAAAGCAAATGGGAGCATTGGAGTTAACACCTTTTCAAACCTATTGAATCCTACCCGTACAGGATCATAAAAATATGCTTCAGTATTGGTGCAGTACCATTCGACATTGTTAATGATTAGTTCAGCTTCATACCTGAAGTAGGTGGGAATGTTTTTGAAACAGAGCAGAATGCCTGTTGTTGCGAGAACCACTGTCGCAGTTTTCTTGGTGCAATATTTCATTTTCAACTTCTGGCAACAAATGGCAACAAATCGATCAAAGGTAAAAGTGACGGTGAACCAGACAGAACAATCGGTGGCAGCACGGCGCAGGGTATAGTGAACTCTGCAGACAATCGTCACATCCAAGAAATTCAGAGGGAAATAATAATCATTGATCCGGTACAGTATGACCTCAAGGATAATGTACAGCAGATCCACCGTCACCATGGCAACCAGGTAACACGTGGTGCATGGGGAGATTCCACATTTTCCACGGAATAAAACCACAAGTCCAAGTAAATTCACTGTAGGAGAGTGAAGGGAAAGGAGATTGAAATTACAGGAAAATCATTCACAGTTCCTGAGGACAGACCATTGAACAAAACAAATCATCCATGACTTCAACAAATTTCCAAGATGTACAGATCAGGGTAAAGATCAGGTTGAACATGTCTCAGTCAGAGGGGTGGATCAGACTGCTCACTGGAAGCAGGTCAGTGCTTTAATATTCCAGTGGGGAATTGTGTGTCTGAAGCTGGAGAAGTGCAACTTTGGAGTAGACCCTCTGCCCCACCGGCTGCAACGTGTTTTATTTCCTTTTCTGTTTCAAAGTGCATCACCCGCCAAGAAATACTCACCACCCCATTACACTCACCCTCTGAGTTGAGTGTCTCTCCTTCACACGTCACATTTTGTGGTCTTGCAACTTGTAGATCAGCCTTACTCACCATTATTGTCACTCCTCCCACAGTGCCCCAGCAGATTAATGAGCCAATCCTTTTTTTGGGAATTTGTAATCACTGGCGCGACAGGGTGGCTCAGTGGTTAGCACAACCACCTAACAGCACCAGAGATCCATGTTCAATCCTAGCCTTGGGTGACTGTCTGTGTGGGGTTTGCGTGTTGTTCCCGCATCTGCATATGTTTCCGCCTACAGTCCAAAGACAGGCAGGTGAGGTGAATTGGCCATGCTAAATTGTCCACAGTTTTCAGGGATGTGCAAGTTAGTTGACTTGTTTGGGGTAGATATAAGGTAGTGGAATGGGTCAAGGTGGATTACTCTTCAAAGGTTCAGTGTGGACGTGTTGGGCTGTAGGGCCTGTTTCCACACTGTAGGGACTCCTTAAGAGAAAAAAGTCAGGGTTTTGTTTTCACTTTTATACATGTTTCAGAAATGAGCCAAGTGCTTATTTATATACACTGTACAAGAAATTGGGTAGATTTTCCTTTGCTCCTTCATATTTTTCAACTTCCAATTGAACTATGTCTCTGTGACGAGACCCCACTTTATGTGAGGGTGGATGGGGGAGGAGAGCTCTGTAGATCTGTTCCCACTACTCCACATATCGCCAAGTGAAATAAAACTGCACAATATTTCACCTTATCAATTTACATTTCACATAAAATGATCTGTCAAACAGTTTTCTTACCAAAAACAATTGTTTGTTTCCCATCAGGACAAAATATATTCCAGAAGTATGACTTCATTGATTTACATGGAATTAGATTAGATTACTTACAGTGTGGAAACAGGCCCTTCGGCCCAACAAGTCCACACCGACCCGCAACCCACCCATCCCCCTTACCCCTATGGGCAATTTAGAAGGGCCAATTCACCTGACCCGCACATCTTTGGACTGTGAGAGGAAATCGGAGCACCCGGAGGAAACCCACTCAGACACGGGGAGAATGTGCAAACTCCACACAGTCAGTCGCCTGAGTCGGGAATTGAACCCGGGTCTCCAGGCGCTGTGAGGCAGCAGTGCTAACCGTTGTGCCACCGTGCCACCCACCAATTCTAGAAGGCAGGGGTGTAAATGATTATAGCAAATAAAAATACCAAAAGACAATCTCTTCTGCTTTCTCTCTCCCTAATTCTCCTTTCTCTCTCTGTCTCTTTGCGTTCCCGAAAGGAGCAGAGAGCAAAGTAGGTTCTCGTGCAGACATGGAGAAATTCTAAAAGAACAGGCACAGTTTGACAAACAGATTATTTCTGAACACAAAATGAAAAGGATGTGGATGTTGCACGACATTTGTTCTGTGTTTTTACTTTGTTTCCTGCTGCTCAACATGTATCTTTGCCTATGAAGTCTTGTACATACAGATTCTTCAGAAAATATAACGTTTTGATGTTCTTCCAGTCGCTCTTTAAAAATAAGGAATAGGTTTCACTCTGAAAATAAGTTGTGGGATTTTTTTTGTTTCTGAATCGGGAGAGATTATCTGCAGCAGCTTCCTCTCCACTTCAACTTATTATTTGCAGACTTACCCTCAACTCAACTATATCTTCAGAACCTTCCCTCCAATTCAATGTGTTCTTACCAGGCATTCTGCCAACTTAACATGCTTTTTTTAAAGACAGCTTCTCTGCTATTCAGCTTGTTCTCAACGGATTCCCTCCAAACGAATCCAATATAACAATAGCCTCTCCAAGACAGTCACTGTTCAAAACATATTGACTCATGCAAACTCAACAATTCCAGACACTTTTAATCAAGCTGCATGGAGATGTGAGATACACATAGGGAACAAGGGATTTTGTCCCCTTCAGTTCAGGGGTAGGGACACTACTACTGCACCACAAGAACCCGACCCTCAACAATCACAGACACTTACCAGGCAAACCGAGTACAGCAATTGCAACGTAGAATGCGTTCCTGGTCACTTGGATTGGTCCGTGCATTTTCCGAGTGAAGAGATAAATTACTTTGTGCTGTGTAAGCTATCTGATTCAGAATGGGAGAAAGCCCCTTATTTTATAACCTGAAGGAACTGACAGGGGAAATGGTGGTTGTAAAATTATTCGAGTTGATTATTTTCTGGAGAATTCACAAACAAGGATTACGACAGCCGAGTTAACTCCCTGGTGATAGAGATGTTTTGGACGGCAATGTAGCTCTCCTGAGATGAAGAAATTTAACTGAGACATTCTGAGGCTCAAAGATATCACAAAGTTGTGGTTCTGTTCGCCGAGCTGGAAGTTTTTGCTGCAAACGTTTCGTTTCCTGGCTAGGGAACATCATCAGTGCTATTGGAGCCTCCTGTGAAGCGCTGCTTTGATGTTTCTTCCGGTATTTATATTGGTTTGTTCTTGCCACTTCCGGGTGTCAGTTTCAGCTGTAGTAGTTTGCATGTGGGGTCCAGGTCGATGTGTCTGTTGATGGATGTTCTTGCCGTTTCCGGGTGTCAGTTTCAGCTGTAGTGGTTTGTATATTGGGTCCAGGTCCATGTGTCTGTTAATGGAGTTAGTGGATGAATGCCATGCCTCTAGGAATTCCCTGGCTGTTCGCTGTCTGGCTTGTCCTATGATGGTAGTGTTTTCCCAGTCAAATTCATGTTCCTGGTTGTCTGAGTGTATGGCTACTAGGGATAGCTGGTCGTGTCATTTTGTGGCTAGCTGATGTTCATGGATGCGGATTGTTAGCTGTCTTCCTGTTTGTCCTATATAGTGTTTTGTGCAGTCCTTGCATGGACTACTACAGCTGAAACTGACACCCGGAAGCGGCAAGAACAAACCACTATAAATACCGGAAGAAACATCAAAGCAGCGCTTCACAGGAGGCTCCAATAGCACTGATAATGTTCCCTAGCCAGGGAACGAAACGTTTGCAGCAAAAACTTCCAGCTCGGCGAACAGAACCACAACGGACACCCGAGCGACAAATCTTCAACCAGACTCTATATCACAAAGTGCTCCCGCCCAGCATTTTCATCATGGAATCCTGACAGTGTGGAAACAGGCCAGCATCTGGCCAAAAAGACCACAGCAACCCTCTCAAGAGTGACCCACCCAGCCCCATTCACCAGCATTATCCCAGATTAATGCACCTAAGTTACACATCACTGAATCGCATGGACAATTGACTTAACCCTCACATCTTTGGAATGTGTGAGGGCGGGGGGGGGGAGCCAGAGAAAACCCACACAAGACACAGGGAGAATGTGCAAACACCACACACAGTGGCACGAGGCTGGAATTGAACTCAGGTCCCTGGTGCTTTGACATAGCAATGCTAACTACTTAACCACCATGCCACCCGAAATGATTGGGCCCTCCCCGGTGGGAGGTTTTGTCACAGGGTCTGTGCTGACTGGGTCAGCTCTCTGTAAGAGCAGCTCAGCTTGTCTCAATCAGCAACCCCACTTCAACCATCACTTCACTGTCTCACTCGGCTAGATCAGGTGTAATGTGCCCAATTCTCGTCGCCCTCTTGCAGAAAGGATAAAAATAAGCTGGAGAGGGTTCAGAAAAGATTTACCAGGATGTTCCCAGGAATGGAAGGTTTTAGTTTTAGGGAGAGGCTGGAGAGACTGGGACAGTTTTCACTGGAGTGTAAGAGGTTGAGTGGTGACTTTATAAAGATTTATAAAAGCATGAGGTGTATAAATGAGGTGAATGGAAGGTCTCTTTTCCCTCTGGTGGGGGATTTCCAGAATGGGGGCATATTTTAGGATGAAAGGAGAAAACAGACATGAAGGTATTTTGTTTTACACAGAGTGCTTTGTGTGCCGAATGAACACCCAGAGAACATGATGGATGTGGGCACAGTTACAACATTTACATAAATACATGAATGAGAAACGTTTGGAGGGATATGGGCCAAGGGCGGGCAGCTGTGACTTGTTTATTTTGGAATTATGGTCAGCATGGACTGGTTGGACTAAAGGGTCTGGTTCCGTGCTGTATGACTCTCTGACTCTGTGTCTTGGTGATTGAGTTGATTTGTCAATGCCCTTCAGATTCAATCATTCTTACCCACACTCTAAGACCATTCATTTCAAATTCTAACCACTGTCCTATTAAAGAAACGTTTTGCATTAGGACACTATTTCATTCATTGCCATTCAGTGTGTATCTGTGTCTTTGATGAACTTGTCCCCAACTCCTTTTGCACATTGTGGATCTCTCTCTGTTTCTGTTTCCTTTCTGAGTCTCTGCAACGCGCCATCTCTGGAAAGTGGGGTCTCTGTAACATTTCTCTCCCCGATACACTCTCTGAAACCCTTTAATGAAACATGTTGCCCAGAACGTGACACAATCAGCAGGATTTACGCTCCCACTGGATGTGTCAAGGGTTGTGAATTTTCAGTTCTTCATCTCATACATTGAAGATTGCATTTTCTTCCTTCAGACTGAACTTGATAATTAAACCAATGGGGCATCTAATCTCTCCCCGAATTTTGTTCATGCTTGTCGATTAGGGATTTTTCCTTACCTTCCAGGAATATTCTATCCCCATCCAAATTATCAAATCGGCGCTGATATGGACCGTATTCATCAACTGTCATTTGTAACTTCATTGCACTTTTTCATCCCTCCCAGGTGGACAACATCTCAGAGTTCTGCAAGAGAGAGTGGAGGAGATTGAGGAGGCATTGGTGGTGATCCCCCAGGAATCACTGGAGTATTGGGGGATCCCAGAGGACTGGAAAATAACTAATGTGACATCCCTTTAAGACCGAAGGGAGAACACAAGAAACTACGGGCTAGTTCGCCTGACCTTGATTATTGGTCAGATTTTAGAGTCCATTCTGACCCATAGTCCCAGACAAATGATACAGCACAGAAGAGGTCCATTTGGACCATCTTGGTCATACTGACCCAAAGACACCCAGGTACCCTTTCTATTCCCATCTTCCACCACACATCCCATAGATGGCAGCTTACAGCACATACAGTGCAGACTCAGGTACGTTTTAAAAGAGTTTGGGGTCTCTGCCTTCACCACTAAGTCAGACAGTGAACTGCATACAGCCACCATCCTCTGTGTCAAAAGGTTTTTCCTCACATCCCCTCTCATCCTTCTGCCACTTCGCTGAATCGATGAGCCCTAGGTTTTGAACACTCTGCCAAGGTAAACAGTTCCTCCTGTCCACTCCATCGCAACTTTTGGACACATGGATATTACGGGTGAGCTTGTGGAGTAATTGGAATTGCATGGTGAAATAGGGATGAGTCAGCAGGGCTTCATCAGGAGGAGGTCATGCTGGACAAACGTGTTTGAATCCTTTGAGGAAGTAATGAGCAAGTAAAGGAAGGAGACAGAGGGTAGTAGTTGATGGATTATGTTCATCTTGGAGCGCAGTTACTAGCGGTGTACCACAAGGATCTGTTTTGGGATCATTGCTTTTTGTTATCTTTATAAATGATCTAGAGGAAGGACTTGAAAGCTGGGTAAGCAAGTTTGCGGATGACACAAAAGTCGGTGGAGTTGTGGATAGTGAGGAAGGAAGTGGTAGGTTACAGCGGGATATAGATAAGTTGCAGAGCTGGGCGGAAATGTGGCAAATGGAATTCAATGTAGCTAAGTGCGAAGTCGTTCACTTTGGTAGGAATAACAAGATGATGGATTACTGGGCTAATGGTAGGCTACTTGGTAGTGTGGATGAGCAGAGGGATCTTGGTGTCCATGTACACAGATCTCTGAAAGTTGCCACCCAGGTAAATAGTGCTGTGAGGAAGGCATATGGTGTACTGGGCTTTATTGGCAGAGGAATTGAGTTCCGGAGTCCTGAGGTCATGTTGCAGTTGTATAAGACTCTGGTGCGGCCTCATCTGGAGTATTGTGTGCAGTTTTGGTCGCCATACTATAGGAAGGATGTGGACGCTTTAGAACGAGTGCAGAGGAGGTTTACCAGGATGTTGCCTGGAATGGTAGGAAAATCTTATGAGGAAAGGCTGAGGCACTTGGGGCTGTTCTCATTGGAGAAGAGAAGGTTTAGGGGAGATCTGATAGAAGTGTATAAGATGATTAGGGGTTTAGATAGGGTAGATACTAAGAACCTTTTACCGCTAATGGAGTCAGGTGTTACTAGGGGACATAGCTTTAAATTAAGGGGTGGTAGGTATAGGACAGATGTTAGGGGTAGATTCTTCACACAGCGGGTTGTGAGTTCATGGAATGCCCTGCCCGTATCAGTGGTGAACTCTCCTTCTTTATGGTCATTTAAGCGGGCATTGGATAGGCATTTGGAAGTTATTGGGCTAGTATAGGTTAGGTAGGATTCGGTCGGCGTAACATCGAGGGCCGAAGGGCCTGTACTGCGCTGTATCCTTCTATGTTCTATGTTCTATGTTAAAGCAAAGGCGAGCTCATGAATGTGATTTATTTGGACTTCCAGAAGGCCTTTGACTAGGTGCTGCATAGGAGCCTTTAAAATAAGATGAAAGTCCATGGCATTACGACAAGGCAGTGGCATGGTTAGAGGATTGGTGGACTGGCAGATGGCAAAGAGTGGAAATAAAAGGGTCTTTTTTTAGGATGGCAGCCAGTGACTGATGGATTTTCGTAGGGGTACATTAATGATCTGAATGAAGGAACCTGAGGACATTGTTACTCAGTTCGCAGATAACACAAGGGTAGGTGAAGGGACGGAGTGTTGAGGAAGTTGGGAGGCTGCAGAGGGACGTGGACAGATTAGGGGAGTGGGCACAGAAGTGGCAGGTGGAATACAATGTGGAAAAGGGTGAGGTTATGCACTTGGTAGGAAGAATAGAGGCATGGACTATTTTCTAAATAGGGAAAGGTTTCAGAAATCTGAAGCACAGAGGGATTTGGGAGTGAGAGTCCCAGTTCTAGATTCTCTCAGGTTACCGTGCAGGTTCATTTGGCAGTTAGGAAGGCAAATGCAATGTTAGCGTTCATTGTGAGAGGGCGAGAATACAAGTGCAGGGATGTACTTCTGAGGCTGTACAAGGCTCCTGTCGGACCGCATTTGGAATATTGTGAGCAGTGTTGGGCTCCATATCGAAGGAGAGAGTCCAGAGAAGGTCGACAAGAATTATTCAGGGGATGAAGGGTTTGTCATAGAGTCAGAAAAATGTACAGCACAGAAACAGATTTGTCAGCCCAACCCGTCCATGCCGACCAGATAGCTAACCGCAATCTAGTCCCATTTGCCAGCAATTGGCCCATATCCCTCCAAACCCTTCCTATTCATATAGCCATTCAGATGGCTTTTAAATGCTGCATTTGAACCAGACTCCACCACTTCATCTGGCAGCTCATTCCACACACGGACCACCCTCTGTGTGAAAACGCTGTCCCTTCGGTCCATTTTATATCTTTCCCCTCTCACCCTAAACCTATGCCCTCTAGTTCTGGACTCCCCCACACCAGGGAAAAGACCATGTCCATTTATCCTATCCATCCCCCTCATGATTTTATAAAAACCTCTATAAGCTTTGCCTCAGCCTCTGACCATTCAGTGTATAAGTCCTGCCCTGATTTGTACTCGATGGAGTTCAGAAGGATGAGGAGGGATTTGATCAAAACTTGCAGAATACCGAGAGGTCTGGATAGGATGGACAAGAAGATGATTCTTCCACTAGTAGGAGAGACTACAACTCGAGTGGACAACCTCAGAGTTAAGGGACGACCCTTTCGAACTGAGATGATGAGTAATGTCTTCAGCCAGAGGGTGGGGAATCTGTGGGACTTATTGCTGCAGGAGGCCCGAGAAACCACGTTATTAAGAATTATAGGATGCAGCTGGAATACCATTCAGACACGAGGCTTTGTTGGTCTGTATCAATTTGACTGCCTTTTATATTTTGACCTTCGGCGTGGTGCACATGGACTAATTTCAAACATGCGAGACTTTGGATGAAAGAGTGACTGGCTCTCCAACAATCTCAGTGAGTGAGGGGCGGGACTGGAGGAGCAGGTACAGAGAGACTGGTCCTTCAACAATCTCAGTGAGTGAGGAGCGGCACTGGAGGAGCAGGGAGAGAGAGACTGGTCCCCCAACAATCTCAGTGAGTGAGTGGTGGGACTGGAGGAGCAGGGGAGAGAGAGACTGGATCTCTAACAATCTCAGTGAGTGAGGGGCGGGACTGGAGGAGCAGGGATAAAGAGAGAGGATGAGATTGAGGACGAGAGGGAGCGAGAGAGAGCATGGATAGAGAGACTAGTCCCGAACCAATCTCAGTGAGTGAGGGGCGGAACTGGAGTACCAGGGAGAGAGAGACAGGTCCCCCAACAATCTCACTAAGTGAGGGGCGGAAGTGGAGGACCAGGGGAGAGAGAGAGAGAGACTGGCTCCAACAATTTCAGTGAGTGAGGGGTGGAACCAGAGGAGCAGGGATAGAGAGACAGGCCATCCAACAATCTCAGTGAATGAGGGGCGGAACTGGAGGAGCAGGGATAGAGGGACTGGTCCCCAAACAATCTCAGTGAGTGAGGGGCAGGACTGGAGGAGCAGGGATAGAGAGACTGGTCCTTCATCAATCTCAGTGAGTGAGAGGTGGGACTGGAGGAGCAGGGGTAGAGAGACTGGTCCCCCAACAATCTCAGTGAGTGAGGGGCGGGACTGGAGGACCGAACGGGGAAACATCACATCTCCAACTATCCGAGTTTTGATGTTTCAAGTTTGTGGGACGACAGTGACTGGCAGGCAATGAAACACTGGCCACTTTTGTCGGTTTCAAATGTTAGTGATAGTCTACCTTCCGTTGGATAAGGAGCAATGTGTTTTAGTCCCACCTGTTCCCGCCTTAACTTGTTGATTCAAAAGGGAACGGCATGAAAAATGATCTCTCTTGTCTGTTCGAACATCAAGACCCACACAGCAGTCTGGAATAAGCACTGGGTGCAGTTTGAAGTTTGAGGATAAGACTTAAAATGATTCTGCATGGGAGTGGGATGCGTAAGACAGGGATTGACAGAGTGTGATTCTGGATTCTGTCCCAGAGTAGAGGGAGAGGATGTGGGACAGGGATTTGCAGAGTGTGATTCTGGATTCAGTCCCAGGGGCAGGGAGAGGGTGTGGGACAGGGATTTACAGAGCGTGGTTCTGTACTGAGTCCCAGGCGAAGGAGAGGGTGTGCGCACTGAGATTTACGGAGTATGATTCTGGATTCAATCCCAGGAGGCAGGAGAGGGTGTTGTCAGACCGTGATGTGCTTTCAGGAATGGCAAATGCAACTGGAATTGTGTGTTCTGAATTTCTTTCCTGTGCTTATTCAGGGCTTTGGTGATCCCATTTTTCTAGGAGCTTTGGGGCTTTGAAGCAGTGCATTTCCTGCCATCTAATTTGCATCATATATCTCACTATTGTTTGGCAATCACTGACTTCATCAAGACTTCAGTATTACCATGCTTTGCATATTTACATCCGATTTGACGGTGAAAGATGTTTCAGACATCACTGTGACTGCAAGTATTCTCATGAACTGTGGCAAGAACTGTAACCAGTTCCAGAGTGTAAGAAATCATTGCAACATAGATACGAGGGAGAAATTACTGTGTGGGTGCGCCTCCATGCGTGTGGACAAGTCTTCTACCGATTGTCCACCATGGAGAGAGATAAGGAAGTCCATGCCACAGAGAAACCATGGAAATGTGCGGACTGTGGGAAGGAATTCAATTACTAATTCTTACTGGAAGCCCATTGGTGCAGTCACACCGGGGAGAGGCCCTTTACCTGCTCCAAATGTGGGAAAGGATTCATTGATTCACCCCAGCTGCTGACTCACCAGCGAGGACACACTGAGGGGAGGCCATTCAGCTGCACTTACTGTGGAAAGGGGTTCAGGCATTTCCATGCCCTGACTGGACACCAATGAGTTCACACTGGAGAAAGGCCATTTATTTGCTCTGTGTAGGGGGAGGGATTCACTCAGTTTTCACACCTGCTGACTACCAGCAGGATCACACTGAGGAGAGACCATTCCGCTACACTCACTGTGGAAAGGGATTCAGGCACTCTGGCATCCTCAAAGGGCATTAGCGTGTTCACACTGGCGAGAAGCCATTTATCTGCTCTCTTTGTGGGAAGGGATTTGCTCATTCTTCGGGCCTGCGAAAACATCAGCATGTGCACACTGGAGATAGACCATTCCTCTGCTCAGTGTGTGGAGGGAGATTCACTGATTCATCCATCATGGTGAAGCACCGATGAATTCACGCTGGTAGAGACCATTCACCTGTTCCCTGTGTGGCAAGTGATCCATTGCTTCATCCATCTCCTGATACACTACCAGTGGGCGGCACGGCGGCGCAGTGGTTAGCACTGCTGTCTCACAGCGCCTGAGACCCGGGTTCAATTCCTGACTCAGGCGACTGTCTGTGTGGAGTTTGCACATTCTCCCCGTGTCTGCTTGGGTTTGCTCCGGTTTCCTCCCACAGTCCAAAGATGTGCGGGTCAGGTGAATTGGCTATGCTAAATTGCCTGTAGTGTTAGGTAAGGGGTAAATGTAGGAGTATGGGTGGGTTGCGCTTCGGTGGGTCGGTGTGGACTTGTTGGGCCGGCGGGCCTGTTTCCACACTGTAAGTAATCTAATCTAATCAAATTCTCACTGAGGAAAGACCACTGCACTCCCAGGAAAAAGGGATCAGACGTGCATCCATGTTCATTGTACACCTCCAAGCTTACACTGGAGAGAAGCCATTCACATGCTCAGTGTGGGAAAGGATTCAATCATTCATTCCAACTGCTGAGATGACATCAGTTCATGAGTGACTGCAGGGATATGGTTCTGCTATTAACTCAACTAAACACATTGTGATGTCAGGTGTGCTACTGACGTTAAGATAATTTGTTCTTTGGTTTGGAGTTTGAACTAGTGGTATGTGGTTTTGGTCTGTGTGAACCCATCACCTCTCAACCAAAATGCAAGAGGGGACAGTTCGTGAAGTGATAATGGGAGTTTTATTTGCTTTGTGAGAGGTTTACAGAGCAACATTTGAAAGACATTGTTCTCAACCAAAGGCAAACTAATGAATTGATTTTTTTTTTGTTTTGCTTATTTGAAAAACTGGCATCAGAAAGCGTTTGGTTTCAATTCATAGAAGACCTGGTTGAAGTGAGACCAATTTCTCCAGGAGAAAGGAGTTAGTTCAGAATAGTTAGAAAATAGGTTCTCTCAGTGTATAGACTTTGATTTGAAAGTTTCAACCAGAAGTGTTTAGTTAGACCCTTGAAGGGGTATTTGAAGCTGAGAAAGTTGAAGCTCAGTTGTGTAAATAGTCAAGAAAATGTCTATCAAACTCGCAAGACTAGGAATTAAAAGAAATCATTAATGTGGTCGAGAAGGGAGCTCTCTAGTATCTGAGTACTGTAAAGTGATGGTGTGGAAAAAATGGAATGTTATTCTACTGCGTTTTGAAATTATTCAAATGGTGTTATATGTAAATAGCTTAGCTTGTTCTATTGAACTTTAATTTCTTTTGCGTAATAAACTTCTTGTTTAAAACTCGAGCATTGTGTGCTTACATTTCAGTGAATAGTCATGTTGTTAAATAAAAAAAAGAAATTCAATCAAGCCAGGTTTCTTTCTGGCATCTGACTTGTCCCGTAATACCATCAGGTAGGATCATAACAGAAGTCAATAAGGAGATTCCCTTTGCAAGATTAGAAGTTCTATAAGAAAGACCCAATAATGTTTCAAATTCTGAAGAAATAGTATTGAATATTAGAAGGAATAACTTCCTGTCAGTACTGTCTAGGTCTGTTATGTTTGACAAGGACACATCTCTTGCATAAACCCTGAAACTTGATAGAGTGGGGAATCTTTTGACTCATATATAGACCAGCTGTCTCGAGTAGAAGTTCAACAGAATGTCCCAGGAAGCCAGAAAATGACTTCATGGACCTCTGATAGAAATAGTTGGGATTACCTTGAATATCTGACCCTTGCTGCTGTCTATTCTCTGCTTCCTGTTAGCCATTTAATCTTCTATGCATGCCAATATGTTACCATTAATACCATGAACTTTTATTTATAACCTTAATGTGCCACCTTCTCAAATGCCTTCTGAAAATCTAAATGCTATTTAACCACTTTTTATCTACATCACTAGTTATTTCTTCAAGGAACTAGAATAAATTAGTTAGACATGATTTTTCTTTGACTCAGCCATCCTGGCTCTGCCTGATTGCCTTGAACTTATCTAAGTTCCCTGTTATACGTCTTTAATAACAGCTTTTAGCAATTTCCTTATTACATATATTAAGCAAAGTGGCCAGTGTTTCCTGATTTCTGTATCCTTTTTTTTAATGAATGTGTGATATTTGCTATTTTCCAATCTAAAGTAACCTTCGCTGAATCTGATCCACTTTGACAAATTAAAACCAAAACATCAAACATCAACCAGTTACGTTTTTAAGACTCTAGGAGGAAATCTGAGGACTTGTCAACTCAATTCCAACCATTGACTCAAGTAATACTTCCCTGGTAAGTGTAACTTTCTTGAGTTCCTCCTTCCCTATCAATTTCTAATTTACAGCTATTTCCAGGATGCTACTTGTAATCTCTCGAGTGAAGAATGACACAAAATATCAGTTTCATTTGTTTTCCATCTCTTTATCCTCTGTTACTAATTATTAAGCAGTAAGAGATGGATAGGAGCCAAGCAATGCCACAACCAACAGACATAAGGTCCGCAGTCCTGCCATTCATCATTCTGACTTGGAAATGTATCACCGTTCCAAGTATCATTGGGATAAAATCCTGGAAATCCCTCCTGAATAGCATTGTGGGTCTTCCTGCAGCACATGTGGTCTGTAGTGGTTCAACAAGCACCTTCTTAAGGGCGATTAGGGACCAGCAATATACGTTGGGTCTAGACAGTGATGCCTATGTCCTACGAATAAAAAACAGTCCCCAGATTCACTTTTTATAAGACAAACACTTAGTTTGTGAACTCTTTTCTGGCTATCTGAGAACAGCATTCCCTGTATGTTTTAATATTTTTGGGCTAACTTGCTCTTACATTCTACTTTTTTGCCTCCTCAATATTTTCAGAATTCTTTGCTTCTTTTCATATTCTTTCAAATCTTCTGACGTAGATTGAAGGTGAGAGGCGAAAGATTTAAAAGGGACAACTCTTTTCATGCAGCGGGTGGTGTGTGTCTGGAATGAGCTGCCAGAGGAAGTCGTGGAGGCTGGTACAATGACAACATTTAAGAGACATCTGCATAGGTATATGAATAGGAAGGGGTTAGAAGGATATGGGCCAAGTGCTGGTAAAATGAGACTAGAGTAAATTAGAGTATCTGGTTGGCATGGACAAGCTAGACTGAAGAGTCTGTTTCCGGGCTGTACAGCTCTATGACCCTATGACCTACGACCACCTTTCACAACTATATTTTCTTTAAGTTTTACCTTTATTTTTGTTAACCACAGATGGTGAATTCCAAATTTATTTGTTGCAATGCATCCATTCTGTGCTTTCTGGAACATCTTTTAAATGTTTGCTAATGCATCTCCATTGACATATCCCTTAACTTCAATTGCTAGTCCACTGGCTTGTTCTGCTCTTGTGCTCTCATAATTGCCCTTGTTTAAATTCAAAATAGTCATATTCAACCAAACTTCTCTCCCTTAAACTGTAGGTAAAATTCAATTTTATTCTGGTCACTGCTGCCCAGAGATACTTTCGTTATGAGCTCAATAATTAACCCTACCTCGTTGGTCAAAACCAGATTTGAGTAGACCTGCTCTCAAGTTGGTACCAGAAGGTGCTGTTCTCAGAAATTGTCCTGAAAACATTCAATTAATTCCTCAAACAGACATTTTCCCATTTGAGTGTTCAGGTAAGTTAAAATCCCATTTTATCTGTTTCTGCCAAGGGGACTGATTGCAATGTGTGTTTGTGATTGGTGAGAGGGACTGAATGCAATGTGTCTGCAGTAGCGGAGCAGAATTGATTACAATGTCTGTGTGCCATTAGGGAAAGATGTTGCACGCATGTGTTTCTTGTCATAATCCCAATTGATGTTATGACTGGTCACATTGAATCGCGCTGAAATCTGGCCTGGTTGATCATACTTTCCTTTACATCTCCAGCTAAATACTTCTACAAACTTCAAATACAAAACCCAAAAGCATGTTTTTCTCTAATCTATGGACAATATCACTGACCAAACAAAGAAAGTAATCTGTGAGCTTCTGACCTCAATGCCTAATGCGTAACACTGGTTTCTTTATTCAGCCGTAAACTCTTCCAATGTAAACAAGTTAGCATTAGCCTCACAGAACTGAGTCTGGAAGAATCCTTTTAAAAGCAGTTACCCATGGTGACAGGAATCCTATGGGTTAATCATTAAATTCTGTCAGGCAGACAGAAAAGCCACATGCCAAATTCCAATATTTAAAAATAAATGATCTTCAAACAGAAATAAAACACACTGTACATCGCAGTGTGAGTACTGAGCGAGACAGATAGATTACAATGTGTGTGTAATAGGGGAGATGTATGGAATACAATGTGTGCGTGTAGTGGGGTAAAATGACATATTATAATGTGTGTGTATGTCATGGAAAAATGGGCTGATTACAAGATGCGTCTGTTTAGGGAGGGAGAGAAAGATATTTGTGTGTGTGTGTGTGCGTGCGTGCGCGTGTGGAAATGGACAGATTACAATGAGTATGTCATAGAGTCCTACAGCACAGAGACACTCTTCGTCCCAAACTGGTCCATGTCGACCAAAATGTCTATCCACGCAAATTCCATTTCCCTGCACTTGGCCCATATCCTTCAAATCATTTCCTATCCATGTATTTGTCCAGATGCCTTCTAAATGTTGTTAATATACCCACTTCAACCACTTCCACTGACAGCTCATTCCATTTGTGTACCACCCTCTGTATAAGAAAGTCGACCCTGAGGTTCCCTTTTATTCTTCCCCCTCTAACCTTAAACTGATGCCCTCTAGTCCTCGATTTCCAATCCTGGGAAAAAGACTGAGTGCATCCACCCTATCCATGCTTCTCATGCTCTTAAACACCTCTATAAGGTCCCCCCTAACTCTCCTCCACTCTAAAGAAAAATGTCCTAGCTTGTTCAACCTCTCCCTATAACTCAGACCCTCGCAGCGTCCTGGTAAATGTCTTCTGCACTGTTTCCAGTTTAATAATATCCTTCCTAATGTAAGGTGACCAAAATTGCACACCACACTCCAAGTGCAGCCTCACCAACGTCCTGTACAACTTCAATATAACTTCCCAACTTCACTACTCAATGCCCTGACTGATGAAGACCAAAAGCCTTCTTTCCTGCCCTGTCTTCCTGGGACTCCACTTTCAGAGAACCATGCACCGGAACTCCAAGGTCCCTCTGTTCCACTACACTCCTTAAGGCCCTATCATTCATTATGAAACCCCCTGATTTGATTTGACTTCCCAAAACGCAAAACCTCACACTTATCTACGTTAAACTCCATTTGCCATTTCTCAGTCCACTACCCCAGCTGATCAAGTCCTGCTGCAATTTCTGACAACCTTCCTCACCATCCACGATACCTCCTATTTTAGTGTCATCTGGAAACTTAGTAATCATGCCTTGTACATTCTTATCCAAATCATTCATACAGATAACAAGCCGAATGGGCCCAGCACCAACACCCGAGGCACTCCACTAGTTACAGGCCTCCAGTCCAACAAGCATCCTTCCACTATTACCCTCTGCTCTCTACCATCAAAACTATTGCATCTCCAATTTGCCACCTCTCCCTGTATTCCTTCCAGAATCTTGCCTTCCAGAGTAGCCAACCATGTGGGACCTTATCAGAGGCCTTACTGAAATCCATGTAGACTACACGGACCACCCTGCCCTCCATCATTCCTGGTCACTCCATCAAAGAACTCTTAACAATTTTGTGAGGTATTATCTCCTATGCATAAAGCCATGCTGACTACTCCTAATCAAGCCCTCTCTTTCCCAATGCATGAATATCTTTTCCCTTGGAATCTTCTCAATTAACTTACCTACCACAGATGTTAGGCTTACAGGTTCCCAGGATTGGTCTTTGCAGCCCTCCTTGAATAAGGGCACAACATTCACTACTCTCCAGTCTTCCGGGACCTCACCAATGGCTAACGATGATGTAAAAATATCAGCCAGGGCCCTGCAATTTCTTCTTTAGTGTCTTGCAGGATTCTTGGATGTTTCTGGTCAGGAACAGGAGATTTACCCATCTTCGTACATTCTATTATGTCTAACACCTCCTCTACTGTGCCCAAGATATGGTCACTAACTTTCCCAAGTCTTCATGTCTTTCTCCATGGGAAACACAGAGGAGAAAAATTCATTGAGGACCTCACTCATCTCCTGCAGTTACACACATTCATATCCACTTTGGTCCTTGAGGGGTCCTATTCTCTCTCTAGCTATTCTTTTTCCTTTAATATACTTAAAGAATGTCTAATCTTCTCAGCCAAAGCTATCTTATGCCCCCTTTTCACCTTCCTGATTTCCTTATTCACATGTGTATGTGTAGTGAGGGAGATGGTTAGATTACAATGTGTGTGCGTCTGTATGGGAAAGGAAGAGATTTTAATGGGTGTGTTTGTAGAGGGAGAAACAGGCTGATTACAATTTGTGTGCGTGTGTGTTGTGATGGAGAGAGACAGATTACAATGTATGTATGTGTCATGTGGGAGAGGGAGAGATTATAATGTGTGTGTATGTACAGGGGAGGTAGACAGATTACAATGTGTGTGTCTGTAGAGGGGAGACGGACAGATTAAAATGTGTGTGTCTGTAGAGGGGGAGATGGACAGATTACAATGTGTGTGTCTGTAGAGAGGGAGACGGACAGATTACAATGTTTGTGTCTGTAGAAGGGGAGAAAGACAGATGTCAATGTGTGTGTCTGTCGTGGGGGAGGCCGACAGATTACAATGTGTGTGTCTGTAGGGGGGAGACGGACAGATTACAATGTGTGTGTCTGTAGAGGGGGAGATGAACAGATTACTGTGTGTGTGTCTGTAAAGGGGTTGATGGACAGATTACAATGTGCATGTCTGTAGAGGGGTAGATGGACAGATTACAATGTGTTTGTGGGAGATGTGGGGGATATGAATAGAGTACCATACGTGTGTTTCATGGGGGAGTGTCGGATTAGAATGTGTGTGTGTGTGCAGTTGGGAGGGGGACTGATTACAATCTGTCTGCATACAGATGGAGAGGGGCAGATTACATTGTGTATGTGTATGGGGTAGAGGCGAGATTATAACGTGTGCATAATGGGGAGAGGGAGTGATTACAACATCTGTGAGGGGTCCAGCTAATTACAACGTTAGTATCATGGGGGCAGATGGACTGATTACAATGTGTGTTGTAATTGGGTAGAGAGACTGATTGCAATGTGTGTGTGTAAAATAGTGAAGTAGGATTGATTACCGTGTGTGTGTGTTTGTATATGTCGTTGGAGGAAGGGGAGTTCGTAGATTCGTTCACCGAGTAGATGTGTTTTCCTGCAGACGTTTCGTCACATCACTGGGTGACATTGTCAGTGCGCCTGGTGAAGCATTGGTGGTCTATCCTACCTGGTATGTATGTGTCCCTGTTTTATTTGGTACTTACCTTTCTGTAGTCTGTGTGGTTTGTATATGGAGTTCAGTTCAATATGTTTTTTGATTGAGTTCCGGTTGGAGTGCCAGGCTTCAAGTAGTTCTCTCACGTGTCTGTGTTTTTCCTATGCCAGGATGGTTACATTGTCCCAGTTGAATTTGTGTCTTTTACTGTCTCTGTGGGTGGAAATAAGAGAGTACAAGTCGTGTCTGGAGTAACGAGCTGATGATCATGCACTCGTATTGAGGGAAGTTGTTGAGTACAAGTTTTTTCTTGTTATAATCCCAGCTGAGCTTACCAATGGACACATCAGATCTCAGACTTAAAACTGGCCCGGTCAATTCTATTTTCTTTTACTAGTCAAGCACCAACTAAGACTTCCAAAAACTTCAAACATGAAACAAAAAACGCGTTTTCTTTTTCTATACCATGAACTTCACCACTTACAATCCAAAATAAAATAATCTCTGAGTTTCTGACCTCAACGTCTCATGCACCACGCTGGTTCCTTTATTCAGTTGTAAACTCTCACAATGTAAACAAGTTACCATTAGCCTCACAGAACTGAGTCTGGAAGAATTGTTTTAAAAGCAATTACCCATGGTGACAGAAATCCTATGGATTAATTATTAAATTCTGTCAGGCAGACAGAAAAGCCACGTGCCAAAATCCAATATTTAAAATAAATGATCTTTAAACATTTCCCTCACTATACACACATCGCAGTGTGTATAGTGAGGGAGATGGACAGATTACAATGTGTGATTGTAGAGAGAGAGATGAACAGATCGCAACATATGTGCATGGTGGGGCGAGGGACAGATTACATTGTGCATGTTTATTTGGGAAAAGTAACCAATTATAGTGTGCGTGCAGAGGGGAAGAGACTGATTAAAATTTGTGTGTATAATCCAGGAAAGAGACTGGTTACAGTGTATTTAAAACGTGGAGAAGACATATTGGTTACAGGGTGTGCACGCTGTGTAGGAGACTGTTTAGAATGTGTTTATGTGGAAAGGGGGATGTCTGTGTATGTGTGAGAGACTGAGTACAATGTTTGTGTATGTAGCAGGGGAGACGGACTGATTACAATTTATGTGTGTTGTAGAGAAAAGAGACTGGTAACAATTTGTGTATGAAATGGGGGAGACGGATTGATTACAATGTGTAAGTGCAGTGGGGAAGACAGACTGATTGCAATGTGTATGTGAGTGTGTGCAATATGGATGTGAGTGTGCATGTAGTTGAGATTCCAATGTGTTTGTGTGTAGAGGGCAAAGGGCCTCATTACATTGTGTATGTATCCTGGTGGTATAGACTGATGAAAATTTGTTGGTGCAGTGGGGTATAGGGAGTGATTGCAATATGTTTGTCTGTTTATGTATGGGGGGGTAGCAACTGAGTGCAATGTGTGTATAGTAATGGAACAAGATTGATTGCAATGTGTGTGCGTGTGTGTTGGGTAAGGTGTTGAGTGCAATGTTTTTCTTGTTATAATCCCAATTGATATTATGGCTGGACACATTAGCTCTCAGACTGAAATCTCACCTGGTCAATCATATTCTCCTTTCTACCTCCAGTCCCCAATTCAGACATCTATAAACTTCAAACATAAAGGTCAAAAGCATTTCTTTTTCTCTCACCTATGGACAATACCACTGAACAAAGAAAGTAATCTCTGAGCTTCTGACCCGAATGCCTCATGCGCAACACTGGTGACTTTATTCAGTCATAAGCTGTCCCAATGCAAACAAATCACCATTAGCCTCATGGAACTGAGTGTCTTGGGATTATTTTAAGACAATCACCACAGAGACAGACATCCAATGAGTTAATCATTAAACCCTGTCAGGCAGACAGAAAAGCCACATGCCAAAATCAAATATCTAAAATAAATTGCCTTCAAACATGAATGAAACACACATCACAGAATGTGGTGGGGTGGGGGACAGATTACAATGCGTGTATATTGGGAAGAGGGACTATTTGTTGCTTTGATTCCAATTATGTTACAACTAGACACATCAGTGGTCAGAATTGAAATTGTTCTGGTGAACGCTGGATGCTCCCTCTCCAGGGGCACACAGCATTGTGGTTGCTGGCAGCTAAGATACCCATGCACAAATCCGCCCAAAATTGTTTTCTGATACCGGATCAACAAATTGCTGACCTAATCAGACCCAAAAACTTTGGTGTCGAATCTCCAATTTGACCAAACTCCTCCCCAGTTGGCAACTAAATCTTCAGAGTGTGGATGACTAAAGTGGGTGAGTACAGTAAAGGAGCAAGGGTAATGTCAAGTCATAAGCATGCCAAGACTCTGCACAGCAGAGTTTTGAGTAAAAGGCAGTTAAATCAGTAAGAAGAGTGAGAGCAAGAGGGAATGGTGCATCTATAACGATGATGATCTTCGGGACAATGAGGGAAAAGTCAAACCCAAAAACACAGGAAGCGGAGATATGCAACGCCCAAAGGACTGAATGACATCTGTCTATACTGGAAAAGTCTTTGCTTTTAGGAGGAGGCTTTTCAGTCCCTCAGGACTGTCTCTCCCACGACCTTCTGACTGATCTGGAACCACATCCCATCAATCTTATGACAAACCACCTCACCAAGATGGCAGGCAACTGGCTGGATCATTCCCTCACCAAGGTGGCAGCCAACGAGCCGCCTTCTCTCACCTAACCACGGGGTAAACGCAAAACCTGTGGGCTCTTATTCGGGGCCTGGGGCCTCACGCCTCCCCAGCTCTATCAAGTGCAAATAAAATAGCCAGGCCCGAGTGCCATAGGCTTCATTCCTACCCTGTCACAGGGCATCTAGCCACCACTTGAATTGTCCGCTCCTCGTCAGGCCGGCTCTAAGACTGACACTGAGCATGCTTAGAGCACTCCCGCTCTTGCAAATGCGCATTGAGCTCCCATGCGCGCTGATATGAGGCTTTCTACATCGCAGCGTATTCTGGGTAGATAAAACACCATTTGACTGTTGTAACAAGTAGGGAAAAGAAACAGAAATAGCTGGGAAAACTCTACAATCACTGAGAAGTAAATGTTCTGCATTTCAGTCGAGATAAGGGTCAGAGGAAGAATGCAAAATGCGTGCTTCCATTATACAAAACCCCAAAGCCAGGATTCTCTTTCTTGATGTAATTTGATTTTCTTGCAACCAAGAAAAATGGGAGCCTGAACTGGGAGGCAGACAAGAGGGAAACAAGAATAAAAACGAAAGACAGAAAAATAACAAGCAAACCAGGAAGGCAGATAAAGAAGCAAGAGTGAAAACAACTGGAACAACAGTGGCAAATGAAGAATTGTCCCTTAATGCACACAGCATTTCGAACAAGGTAGATGAATTGATAGTACAAATGGATGTAGGCAGTTATGATGCAGTTGAAATTACAGAGACATGCCTGTAGGGTAACCACAGATGGGAACTGTACACCCAGGGTCGTTCAATATTTAGGAATAGTAAACAGGAAAATTAGGTAATGTAGCATTGTTCATAGAGGACAAAATTGATGCAATCGTGAGGATGGATATTTGTTTGGAAAATCATGATGAGGAATCTACATGATGAAGAAACGCCAAAGGGTCGAAAAGGTGGAATTATCTAGAGGCTCCCAAGCCATAGCAGACATGTAAGGGAAGGCATGTAAGTGGAAATTCATCTGTGGCTATTGATTCTTTGTGTATCCCTTAAAGGGGCCCAGCACTCATTTCTCTCGCTTCCCACAAAGTTCTGAGGTGCACCTGATCAGGGCCTAGGGATTTAACCAATTTTTAGTTTATGTCCTCCTGAACAGCTCTAGCAAATCCCCCTGCCAGTATATTAACTCCCTTCCAGTGCAAGTGCAACCCATCCTTCTTATATAAATCACTTCTACCCCCAAAAAGATTCCAATGATCCAAATATGTGTATCCTTCTCCTTGCACCAGCTCCTTAGCCACGTATCCACCTGTTCTATCCTCCTACTCCTACTCTGACTAGTTCGTAGCACTGGGAGTAATCCAGATAATACTACCCTCAAGGACCTCATTTTTAAATTCCTGCCTAACTTTCTATATTCTCTCCTCAGAATCTCATCCTTTTCTCTTCCTGTGTCGTTGGTACCAGCATGAACAACGATCTTCTACTGGCCCCTGTCCCCTTTGAGAATATTCTGCACCTTCTCTGAGACATTCTTGAACTTGGCACCAGGAAGGCAACACACCATTCTGATATCTCATTGTTGGTCACAGCAACATCTGTCTGTGCCTCTGACGAGAGAATCCCCTATCACAATTGATCACTTGTACCCTTCATGACAGAGGAGCCAGTCTTGGTACCAGAAACCTGGCTGCTCATGCTACATTCCCCTGAGAGTGCATCACCCCCTACATTTTCCAAAACAGCATACTTGTTTGAGATGGGAATAGCCAACAGGAGACTCCTGCAGTACCTGCCTCCCTCTCCTACATTTCCTGGAAGGAACCCATCTACCTGACTGTATCTGCAGTTTTTCTTCTTCCCTGAAACTACCATCCATCCAGCTCTAACTGCTACTCCAACAGATCCATGCAATTAAATAGGATTCACAATCAAACATATTTCCTGCAAACATAATCTTCGGGAACAGTGAAATTCTCCTGATTCGCCACATCTGAAAGGAAGAGCACATCACTCTACAAAATGCCATCTTTGCACCCTAACAATCAACAAAGCCAGAAAATAGCACTGTCTTACTCCTCTAATAACACTGCTCCAGGATAACTTAGTACCAATGTTTTATATTTTAAACAAAATTTTAATCAAGAGACTTAGATTACTTACAGTGTGGACACAGGCCCTTCGGCCCAGCAAGTCCACACCAACCCATAACTCACCCAGACCCATTCCCCTACATTTATCCCTTCTACTAACACTACAGGCAATTTAGCATGGCCAATTCACCTAATCTGCACATTTTTTGGACTGTGGGAGGAAACCCATGCCGACATGGGGAGAATGTGCAAACTTCACACAGTCAGTCGCCTGAGTTGGGAATTGAACCCAGGTCTCTGGCACTGTGCCACCATGCCACCCACATAGCATCAAATCCAAAGAGGAGATATATAAAGTTGCCAGAAAAGCAGCAAGCCTGAAGACTTGGATCAGTTCAGAATTCAGCAAAAAAGGAAAGAAATATGAATCAAGAGGGAGGATATAAAACATGACAGTAAACTTGTAGGTAACATTAACACTGATTGAAAGCCTCTGTAAATGTGTGAAAGGCAAAAGATTAGCATTAAAAAATGGAAAACTGTAATGGAAAAAAATAAATGGCAGAAGAACTGAACAAATGTTTTAATTTTGTCTTCACACAATAATGTATGAATAATTTCTCAAAAACTTCAAGAAACCAAGGGTCTTGTGAGAAAGAAGAAATGAAACACATTTGTATTAGTAGAAAACATTGTGCTAGAGAAATTGATGGGGTTAAAGGCTGACAAATCAGCACAATTTAAGAATCTACATCCCAGAGTATTAAATAACGTGGCCTGCTCTGTGTGGAATTTGCATGTTGCCCCCATGTCTGTGTGGGTTTCCTCTGGGTGCTCTAGTTCCCTCCCACAGTCCAAAGATGTGAGGCTTAGATGGATTGGCCATGTTAAATTGCCCTCTAGTGTCCATTGATGTGCAGGTTAGGTGGATTAGCGATGGTAAATGTCGGAATAGGGTTGAAAAAAGTGAGGACTGTAGATGCTGGAGATCAGAGTCGAGAATGTGGTACTGGAAAAACACAGCAGGTCAGGCAGCATCCGAGGAGCAGGAGAGTCGACATTTTGGGCATAAGCCCTTCATCAGGAATGAGGCTTGTGGTTTGGGGCTGAGAGATAAATGGGAGGGGGTTGGGGGATGTAGCTGAGAAAGCAATAGGAGGATGAAGGTGAGGGAGAGGTGATAGGTCAGAGGGGACAGTGATGGACAGGTCTGGAGGGTGGTGCCGAGTTGGAGGCTTGGGACTAGGATAGGTTTGGGGGAGGGGACATGACGATTCTGTTGAAATCCACATTTATCCCATGTGGTTGCAGGGTCCCAAAGCAGAATATGAGGCATTCGCCCTCCAGGCGTCGGGTGGTAAGGGTTTGGCATGGAGGAGGCCCAGGACCTGCATGTCCTTGACAGAGTGGGAGGGGGAGTTGAAGTGTTCAGCCACGGGGCTGGTGGGTGCAGATGTCCCAGAGATGTTCTCTGAAACGATCTGAAAGAAGGCATCCTGTCTCCCCAATGTAGAGACAATCATGCTGGGTGCAATGGATACATACAATGTATTTCTACATCCTCAGAAGGATACATGCAATACCTCTACCAATGTCATCTACTGCATCTGTTGCACTCGGTGTGGTCTCCTCTACAGGATGCCTACTTGTGGATCATTTCAAATATCATCTCTGGGACACCCGTACCCACCAACCCCACCGCCCCATGGCTGAGCACTTCAACTCCCCCTCCCACCCCACAAGGGTATGCAGGTCCTGGGCCTCCTCCACCGCCAAACCCTTACCTCCTGACACCTGGAGGAAGAACGCTTTGGGGTCCTGCAAGCACACGAGATAAATGTGGATTTCAAGTTTCCTCATTTCCCTTCCCCCCACATTATCCCAGTCCCAAGCCTCCAACTCAGCACCACCCTCCGGACCTATCCATCCCTCCCCCCCCAACATATCACCTTCTCCCTCACCTTCATCCACCTATCGCTTTCCCAGTTACCCCCCCCCAACCCCACCACCCCTCCCATTTATCTCTCAGCCCTGACCCGCAAACCTCATCGCTGATGAAGGGCTGATGTCCAAAACATTGACTGTCCTGCCACTCGGATGCTGCCTGACCTGCTGTGCCTTTCCAGCACCACCCTCTCGACTCTGATCTCCAACATCTGCAGTCCTCACTTTCTCCTAGTTGATTTCAACCCTGCTATGAATCATCTTCCAAGGATGCCTACTCTGAAGAAGTTCTCCTCCTCTCGCTACAAGGATCTCAGTGAGTCCCTGTCTCTCTGTACCTCCCAAGTCCTCTCCTCTGGCCTGAAGCTCCTCAAGCAGACTTATTACCACAGCCACATCTCCTCCCTCAGTACCTGCACACGGAAAAGTCTGATTCCACATGGACTCCAGACCACATTCAGACACCACAATTTGGACTTGAACAGGATACCCAGTACACACTACAAATCCAAAACCTTCAGCAGCAATTCTCTTTCCAGATCCTCCGCTGCACCTTATCAGCCATGCGCCATCATCTACTCTACCTGCAGTCAGTCCTGCCTCATCTCAGAGCCTCACTTTTCCAGGCCTGCAACGGACGTCAGTATTTCTGCATCCTCAGAGGGATAGGGTAGGGGCTAGATTGGTTTGTGGTGCACTTCAGAGGGCTGGTGCAGACTTGATAGGCCAAATGTTCCCTTTCTTCACTGTCAGAATTCTAATCTGGATTTTTTTGAGGATGTAACTGTTAAATAGATAAAATCTATTGGATGTCGTAGATTTAGAGTTCATAAAACTTTTGATGAGGTCCCACATGTGAGGTTAGTGGAGAATATTAAAGCACATGAGATAAGGAGCAATGTATTGGCATCGATTGAGAATTAGTTGACAGACAGGAAACAGAGAGTCCGAATAAGTGGGTCTTTTTCTGGGTGGCAGGCAGTAATTGGTGGGGTACCACAAGGATCAGTGTTTGGGCCCTAGATTTTGACAGTATGAATAAATGGACTGGCCAAGGGAACTAAATGCAATATATCCAAGTTTGCTTTGATGACACAAAATTGGGTAGGATTGTGAGCTGCACAAAAGATGCAATGGAGCATCAAGATGATTTGGACAAGTTGAGTGAGTGGACAAACACATGGCAGCTAGAGTAAAGTGTGGCTAAATATGAAATCGTACACTTAGATGTGGAAAACAATATAAAATAGTATTGTTTAAATGGTGGTATCTTGGGAATTATGGATGTATAAAGAGACTTGAATGGAGATAGGTAGGCGCAGCAAGCAATTTGGAAGATGAATGGTATGTCGGCCGTCATTGCAAGAGGATTTGAACTCAGGAGGAGAGATGTTGTATTGCAGTTATACAGGGTCTTGGTGAGACCAGATACAGAGAATTGCCTGTAGTTTTGATCTTCCTACCAAAGAAAGGATATACTTGCCATAGAGGATGTGCAATGGAGATTCACTGGGTTGATACTGGGATGGCAGAATTATGAGAAGAGATTGGTTTGACTGGGCCTGTGTTCACAAGTTTAGAAGAATGGGTGGGGATCTGATTTAACCATTTGAATACTAACAGGACTGGTCATGCTAAATGCCGGGAGGATGTTTTCCCAGTTGGCCATCTAGAAGGTCAGGATGCAGGGTAGATCATTTAAGATTAAGTTGAAGAAAGCTTTCTTCAGTTAAAAGGCAGTGAAAAACTGAAATAACTTCACTCCGGTATCCCGTCACCAAGTCACCCTTTATTTATACATGCATAGTACTTGACACCGATCCCGCTCCCTCAGAGACAGCTCTCAGAGTGAGCAGAACGCCTGAAACACCTGTTTAACAGGATATTATATATTCAGAAGAGATCAGAAACTAAGTAGTTTTGGGGGATGATATAATGACAGTTAGGAAATAGGGCATAACAAATGTTAAGATAAAAGCCAAGTTCATTCAGATTGAGAAAAATTATGACAAGGAATTTGCCAAGCTATGAGAGTGTGCTCCAGATCATATAATCATTGGAAGAAAATTTTCTGTGAAGGTTTTTAAAATTTTTACATGTTCAGTAGGGCAGGTATACTGACGATATCTACATTTGTGAAGAAGTCCAAAGTCAGGGGCTGAAATAACTCCACAGAGGCCAGTATCCCGTCACCAAGTCACCCTTTATTTACACATGAATAGTACTTGACACTGATCTCCCTCCTTCAGAGTGAGCAGAACGTCTGAAACACCTGTTTAAATCTGTCAGCCAGGGCTCCATGATTGGACCAGGATAACAGCCCAATTATGAAACTCATATTCCCTGAGGTCCTCTTGGCTGGCCTCGTTACAATCACGACATCCCTTCCCCCCTGAGTGTGGGAATGTGGGCCTCTTCTTTTGCCTGTAACCTCTCCTGGGGCGTTTTCACATCTGGACCAGTGCCTCGGACTCAGACTCAAGTATGGGCAGCATGTACCGGTCCATAACCCACCTCGTATGCCTGGAGCATCTCAAGAGAAATTCATCCTCTTCTTCAAGGGATTAAGACATCGAGGCTGTGATATCTGTGAGGCTAGGCAGACGGGCAGAACCCACATGAAGTAGCAGCCACGCTGGATGTTCTGAGCAACCTGGGTATGTTTGGTTCCTGCCCTGTTTTGCGAGGTTGCAGTTTCCACGTAGTCCACATGCTTGTTCAGGACCGCCTCACCACCAGAACTTTGTACGCCATAGTGCCTGACCTCATGATGATCATGTCTCTTACCTAAGCAGGGTCATTTCCATGGTCTCGGCACCAAACTTTGTACCCCTGAAGTAAACTGTCTCTCTCACTTAGCAGAGTGTTGTGTCTGGCATTGGCGTTCCTGATGCCAAATCACCCTCCACCACCAACCCCCCCACCCCCACCCCACCTCCCCCCACCACCCCCCCCCCCCCAACACAGGTCCGGGGAGATCAGGTTTAACCTGATGAAAAGTCCTTTTCCCCATTAGAAACTCTGCTGGAGGTATCTCTTTTGTTGATTGAGGTGTGGTCCCATCATCAGACAGGAACTGGGACAGTTTGGTATCAAGTGAAGCTCTCGACTGTTTCTAATGAAGTTGTAGGCTGTTTCTTTCAGCCTACATTCTAAGTTTGGTCTGCTCTTTCTGCCAATGTCACTTATGCCCAAAACGTCGTTTCTCCTGCTCCTCAGATGCTGCCTGACCTGCTGTGCTTTTCCATCACCACACTCTCGACAATGAAAAATGTACCAGTGCATGAAATGTTTTCCGACTGACTGAAAAAGTAAAGGACTTTCCATCCACAGTCAAAAGGCGATGATATTCAAGTCTTGGTCATTAGTGAAAATATGCTCCACTTGTTGCATTTTCTAATGATAAAGCCATTTATGGTGCCTGTTTGAGTTCCAGTTGTGCTTCAGCTAGTAGGCGCTTTTGCATGGTCACATCATTTTTTTCTCTCATCGCCACTGAATTAACTCCACAGAGGGCAGTATCCTGTAACCAAGTTACCCTTTATTTACACATGGAGAGTCCTTGATACTGATCGAGCTCTCTTCAAGCCAGCTCGCAGAGTGAGCAGAGCCCCTGTTTATATCTGTCAGCCAGGGCTCCCCGATTGGGCCAGGTTAACAGCTCCAATCAGGGAACTCATATTCTTTGATGTCTACCTGGTTGTCTTTGTTACAATCACTACAAACGTGTGGAGTTTCCATTCAATTTAATCAAACTATGCCGTGGTTATCAAGTCTAGTTTAACAATAAGCATCAAAATGTATTCCTACATCTGTTATTAGTGACATTTGCAATTACATGTAGCCCATTTCTGGTGCTCTTATTGATAAGTGCACTCTAATTATTGACCCTCTGATTATACATTGCTGCTTCAGCTCTGATAATGTATCATTCTCTCAATATTGATCCTATGACATTGCAGTGCTCTAATAGAGCTGACCGTCCCACAGTGCAGCACTCCATCCATTATGCCCTTCGACAATTCCAAATGCACTTTTTACAGAACCTCACACAGCATCCCATTTCCAATGTTCTGGCAGCACATGGCTCCCTCAATCCTTCCCCTTGGACAGTGTAGCCCTCACTTGGTGCTGACCTTCTGACAGTGCGCTGCTTATTCAGTTCTTCCCTTATGACAGAACAGTGTTCCCTGAGTTATGGACTAATACAATGCCTACATTGCAGAAAGAGCTCACTTAGCCCATCAAATCCGCACTGATCCTCCGAAAAGCATCCCACCGAGATCTCCCCCGCCCCACCCCCTCCCCCCCCCCCCCCCCATCCTATCTCTGTAACTCTGCCTTGCCCATGGCTAATCCACCTAGCCTGCACATCCCAGGACACTGCAGGGAAATTTCACATGGCCAATCCATTTAATTCGCACATCTTTGGACTGTGGGAGGAAACTGGAGTTACCCCACTGGTTAATGCCTGCCACCCAGAAAAAGACCCATTTATTCTGACTCTCTGATTTCTGTCTGCAAAGTAATTCTCAATCCATGCCAATACATTACTCCTTATCCCATGTGCTTTAATTTTAGCCTTATATGTGGGACCACATCAAACGCTTTATGAACTCCAAATCTACCACATCCATTGGTTCTCCATTATCTATTCTACCAGTTACCATCCTCAAAAAAACTCCAGGTTAAAATCCCAACAGTGCAGAATGGGACCTTTTGGCCTATCAAGTTTGTGTCAGCCCTCTGAAGTGCATCCCACCCAGATCCAGCCCTCGGCCCTATCCCTGCATTTTCCACAGTGAATTCACCTAACCTGCAGATCCATGGACATTACGGGACAATTTAACCTGGCTCAACCACTCTAACCTGCTCATCATTGGACTTTTGGAGGAAACCAGAGCACCCAGAGGAAACCCACACAGACACAGGGAGAATTCTGCTCCTGTATTCTGTTTTCCCTGTTGAGTATCTGTTCAGTATCCTCAAAGTACCTCCAACTGACCCCGCACTGCAAGCTCCTCTGGAGGAGCAGCATTCTCTCTTTAGGTTGCCAGCTTAGACTGCAATGTTTGAATATTGATGTCGGACTTGGACCTGCAATGTTCTATCTCAGTCACAACAGCGGCAGCCGACAGCAGACACAAGCAAAGGTGATGGGTGAGTCTGAGCGACAAGATGTAAACATCGCCCCGAAATTTCCTGCCATCTGCTTCCTTCATGTGAAAGTCATGACACTCTGATCAGAAATGAGACACCGAAAGGCAGAAGTGATCATCTCCTAGATATTTATTCACTTGAAATCAGCAGGGAGACAGGATTTGTGTTGGAGAGTGCTCATGGGGATTATCCATTTCAATGGAGCCTGAATTAACACGTGTATCTTTCGGAGATCAGGAGGGTGTCTCTCCACAATGCAAATCGAGACAATCATGTTGATTTCTGTCTGCAGCAGCGATAAGGCCAGAAACATCTCCCCAGGGCCCAGATTTCACTTTTCAAACATGGGCTTCGTCTGCAGCGCCCCTTAACTCTATGGCATCCGAAGGTTGACCCTGAAATTCGGAAAGGAAGATATGTTTGATCACCAAAGAAACAACATCACTAGATCCCCACTCCATTTCTCCCAGATATCTAAGCTCCTCCTGGACCACCTCAGACAGCCTTTGTAAGTGAAACAGGCTGGAAATCTGATCTCAGGTCAGAAAGTTCTGTGAGTGTTCAGCCGTTCTGGCAACACTCATGGAGAGAAAAGGGACCGTTATCATGCCAAGGCAATGCTGTTTGCCTGAGCAAGGAAAAGTGTGTGAATGCAAGTTGAAAGAGAGGGGCAGATTGGTATGACTGGTCGGCGCAACATCGAGGGCTGAAGGGCTGTAACGTTCTATGTTCTAGGGGCAGAAACAAAAGAAGGGATCTGTGACCTGACATAATGCCAGATCCATTAAACAACAGAGGCTTTTGTGACAGAAAAGTTGAAAGGGCTGGTAATCTGTCAAGCAAAAACAAAAAAAAAGGTGTGTATCCAGGAAGTGTGAATAGCTTCATAACTGCTGTCCATTCACAAAGGAGACAGTAAAGAAGGTTATCTAAGGTTACAAAGAGATCTTGATGGGTCAATGGGCTGAAGAGTGCCAGATGAAGTTTAATTTGGATAAATGTGAGCTATTGCATTTTGGTAAAACAAAAGAAGACAAGATACATACAATTAAAAATATGGCCTTGGATAGTGTTGCAGAGCAGAGGGACCTAAGGGTTCAGGACATAATTCTTTAAAATTTGCATCACATGCAGACAGGGTGGTTAAGAAGGTGTTTAGCATGCTTGGCTTCATTGCTCAGACCTGTATAGGAGTTGGGACGTTATGTTGAGGTTGTACAGGACATTGATGAGGCCCCTTTGGAAGTACTGTGTCCAGTTCTGATTGCCCTGTTACAGGAAGGATATTATTAAGTTCAGAAGAGAGGGGTTCAGAAGAGATGTACGAGGATATTGCCGGGAATGGAGGGTTTCAGTTAAGGGGAATGGTTGGACAGGCTGGGAGTTTATTTTCACTGGTGCACAAGAGGTTGAGAGGTGACCTTATAGAGGTTTATAAAAACATGAGGGGTGTAGAAAAGGTGAATTGCAGGTGTCTTTTCCCTAGAATGGGAGATTTCAAGACGTATTTTTAAGGTGAAAGGAGAAAGATTTTTTTTAAAATGTTGAGTGGCAATTGTTTTACACAGAGTGGTTCGTGTGTGGAATGAACTTCCAGAGGAAGTGGTGGGTGTGGGTACGGTTACAGCATTTAAAAGGCATCTCGATAAGTCCATAATTAAGAAATGTTTGGAGGGTTATGAGCCAAGTGCAGGCAGGTGAGACTAGTTTAGTTTGGGAATACGGTTGGCATGGACCGGTGGACCGAAGGGTCTGTTTCTGTGCTGTTTGACTCTATACGAAACTAACAAGAGTAAAATAATAAAAGCAACAACAAAAAAAGTAAAGAGAAAGGGGACAGTGGTTAGAATCTAAAATATTGACAAAAGGCTGTACAGTGTCCACTCAAAAGATGAGTTGTTGTTTCTGGAGCTTAGTTTGAACTTGATTCGTGAATTGTCACAGGTTGCTGGCAGAAAGAGCAGAGTGGGAGCAGCATGAACGATTACAGTGAGAAGAGACAGGGAGATTAAATCCATGCCCACACACCACCTGCTTTGCTGGGTCCATCTCTCACCCTCCTGCTCTCATTCGTTCCCAGGTGAACAGTGTGACCAGCCATCACATCAAACGACCGACAAAATGGACCGTTCTCCAGCAGTCCACCACTCCATCATTCACTGTACGATCGCACCTCACTCACCCTCACCACCTCATTCCTTCACCTTGGCCCCTTTGCAAGTGCAGGGAATGTATGAACTCCTATCGGACGGCCTCCCTGCTTTACTGATCGATTTCTCACACACCCCTTCATGTAAAGCAACAAATCACACAGTGCACCTTTCCACTTACAATCTTGTATTTGATTAGATTCCCCACAGTGTGGAAACAGGCCCTTCGGGCCAAGGAGTCCACACCGAACCTCCAAAGAGCAACCCACCCAGACACATTCCCCTACACCTAACACTATAGGTAATTTAGCATGGCCAATTCACCTAACCTGCACATCTTTGGACTGTGGGAGGAAACCGGAGCGTCTGTCCACCCGGAGGAATCCCACGCAGTCACGGGGAGAATGTGCAAACTCTACACAAACAGTTGACCGAGCAGGAATTGAACCCTGGTCCCTAGCACTGTGAGAAAGTAGTGTTAACCACTGTGCCACCGTGCTGCTTATTGAGCTCAGACTTATGGGTCACTTCACAGTCAACCAGTGTTTATTCCGCAAGCTTCCTGACACCCTCATTATCAATTCCCAACCTCACTGCCACTTGGAAATGTCTGTCCATAGATGACTGTCCCTCCCTGTTCCATTTGTTTGGACAGGTGGTGGCATTGTGTGAATGCCGCTGGATGTAATAACCCTAAACTCCACCATATTCTGGGGATCCACCATGGCAGATGGTGAAAATTGAATTCAATAAAAATCTGGAATTGGGGAAAAAAAAGTGTTGATTGAAGTCAACCATGAAACGATTGGGGATTGTCACGAAACCCATCTGGTTCACTAATATCCTTTAGAGGATGCTGTCCTTACTTGGTCTGACTTAGACGTGACTCCAGACCCACTGCTAAGTGGTTGACTCACAACTGACCTCCAAAATGCATGTCATCCATGGAACTACTAGAAGCCTAATCACAGGCAGGCCACCTGGTGGCACAGTGGCACAGTAGTTAACACTGCTGTCCCGCAGCACCCGGGACCCGGGTTTGATGCTGGCCTTGAGTGACTGCCTGTGTGGAGTTGACACATTCTCGCCATGTCTGCGTGGATTTCCTCTGGGTGCTGTGGTTTTGTCCCACAATCCAGGTTCAGAGAACTGGCCATGCTAAATTGTCCTCATTGTGTTCAGAGATGAGTAGGATAGGTGCATGAGTCAGGGGTAAATGTTGAGTAATAGGGGAGGGGAATGGGTCTCGGTGGGTTACCCTTCGGAGGGTCAGTGTGGACTTGTTGGGACGAAGGGCCGGTTTCCACACTGTAGGGATTGTTTGATTTACAGGCAATGGAAGCAATGACAGAAAACCAATGCTGTCAAGCCGTCATAGTCCTCCCTCCTCACATCTCAGAGCGAGTGGGTTAACTGCCTCAAGGATTAGTCAAGCAACAACCCCGAAAAAGTCACAATCACAGAAACAACAGACTTACACAGTCACAATCACAGAAACAACAGCCTTACACAGTCACAATCACAGACACAACAGCCTGACACAGTCACAATCACAGAAACAACAACACTGACATAGTCACAATCATAGAAACAACAGCCTGACATAGTCACAATCACAGACGCAACAGCCTGACACAGTCACAGTCACAGAAACAACAACCTTACACAGTCACAATCATAGAAATAACAGCCTGACATAGTCACAATCACAGACACAACAGCCTGACACAGTCACGATCACAGAAACGACAACCCTGACATAGTCACAATCATAGAAATAACAGCCCGACATAGTCACAATCACAGACACAACAGCCTGACACAATCACAATCACAGAAACAACAGCCTGACAGTCACAATCACAGAGACAACAACCCCCACACAGTCGCAGTCACAGAACCAACAGCCTGACATAGTCACTATCACAGAAACAACAGCCTGGCATAGTCACAGTCCCAGAAGCAACAGCCTGACATAGTTACTATCACAGGCACAACAGCCTGACATAGTCACAGTCACAGAAGCAACAGCCTGATATAGTCACTATCACAGAAACAACTACTCTGACACAGTCACAGTCACAGAAACAACAGCCTGACACAGTCACAATCACAAAGACAACAACCCTGACATAATCATAATCACAGAAACAACAGCCTGATATGGTGGCAATCAGAGGAACAACATCCTGACATCGCCACAATCACAGAAACAACATCCTGACACCGTCACAATCTACTGACATAGTTACAATCACATAAAGAACAGCCTGACATAGTCACAATCACAGACACAACAGTCTGACACAGTCGCACTCACACAAACAACAGCCTCACACAGTCACAATCACAGAGACAACAACCCTGACATCGTCATAATCACAGAAACAACAGCCTCACACAGTCATAATCACAGAAACAACAGCCTGACATAGTCACAATCACAGAAACAACAGCCTGACATAGCCACAATCACAGAAACAACAACCCTCACATAGTCACAATCACAGACACAATAGCCTGACATAGTCACAATCACAGAAACAACAGCCTGACATCGTCACAAATACAGAAACAACAGTCTGACATAGTCACAATCACAGAAATAACAGCCTGACATAGTCATAATCACAGAAACAACAGTCTGACACAGTCACACTCACAGAAACAACAGCCTCACACAGTCACAATCACAGAAACAACAGCCTGACTTAGCCACAATCACAGAAACAACAACCCTAACATAGTCACAATCATAGAAATAACAGCCTGACATAGTCACAATCACAGAAACAACAACCCTGACATATTCACAATCACAGAAACAGCAGTCTGACATAGTCACAATCACAGAAACAACAGCCTGACATAATCACAATCACAGAATCAACAGCCTGACATAGTCACAGTCACAGAAACGGCAACCCTGCCTTAGACACAATCATAGAAACAAAAGTCTGACATAGTCACAATCACAGAATCAACAGCCTGACATAGTCACAATCACAGAAACAGCAGTCTGACACAGTCACAATCACAGAACCAACAGTCTGACATAATCACAATCACAGGCACAACAGCCTAACGTAGTCACAATCAAAGAAACAACAACCTTGACATAGTTACAACCACAGTATTAACACCCTGACATAGTCACAATCACAGAAACAGCGGCCTGACATAATCACAATTACAGAATCAACAGCGTGACATAGTCACCGTCACAGAAACAACAACCCTGCCTTAGTCACAATCATAGAAACAACAGTCTTACATAATCACAATCATACACACAACGGCCTGACATAGTTACAATCACAGAAACAACAACCCTGACATAGTCACTACCACAGTATCAACACCCTGACATAGTCACAATCACAGAAACAACAATCTGACATAATCACAATCACAGAAACAACAGCCTGACACAGTCACAGTCACAGAAACAAGAACCCTGCCTTAGACACAATCATAGAAACAACAGCCTGACATAGTCACAATCACAGAAACAGCAGTATGACATAGTCACAATCACAGAAACAACAGCCTGACATAATCACAATCACAGAATCAACAGCCTGACATAGTCACCGTCACAGAAACAACAACCCTGCCTTAGTCACAATCATAGAAACAACAGCCTGACATAGTCACAATCAAAGAAACAACAGCCTGGCACAGTCACAGTCACAGAAACAACAGCCTGACATAGTCACAATCAAAGAAACAACAACCCTGACATAGTCACAATCAAAGAAATAACAGCCTGACACAGTCACAATCACAGAAACAACAACCCTGACATTGTCACAATCAAAGAAATAACAGCCTGACACAGTCACAATCACAGAAACACCAACCCTGACATAGTCACAATCAAAGAAACAACAGCCTGACACAGTTACAATCACAGAAACAACAGCCCTGACATAGTCACAAGCACAGAAACAACAGCCTGACACTGTCACAGTCATAGAAACAAAAGCCTGACATAGTCACAATCAAAGAAACAACAACCCTGACATAGTCACAATCAAAGAAATAACAGCCTGACACAGTCACAATCACAGAAACAACAACCCTGACATAGTCACAATCAAAGAAACAACAGCCTGACACAGTTACAATCACAGAAACAACAGCCCTGACATAGTCACAAGCACAGAAACAACAGCCTGACACTGTCACAGTCATAGAAACAACAGCCTGACATAGTCACAATCAAAGAAACAACAACCCTGACATAGTCACAATCAAAGAAATAACATCCTGACACAGTCACAATCACAGAAACAACAACCCTGACATAGTCACAATCAAAGAAACAACAGCCTGACACAGTCACAATCACAGAAACAACAACCCTGACATAGTCACAATCAAAGAAACATAGAACATAGAACATAGAAGGATACAGCGCAGTACAGGCCCTTCGGCCCTCGATGTTGCGCCGACCGAATCCTACCTAACCTATACTAGCCCAATAACTTCCAAATGCCTATCCAATGCCCGCTTAAATGACCATAAAGAAGGAGAGTTCACCACTGATACGGGCAGGGCATTCCATGAACTCACAACCC
Source organism: Hemiscyllium ocellatum (assembly GCF_020745735.1). NCBI lineage: Eukaryota > Metazoa > Chordata > Chondrichthyes > Orectolobiformes > Hemiscylliidae > Hemiscyllium > Hemiscyllium ocellatum. The sequence goes on from NC_083453.1 coordinate 2,607,002, forward strand.
GCTGTGTGAAGAATCTACCCCTAACATCTGTCCTATACCTACCTCCCCTTAATTTAAAGCTGTGTCCCCTAGTAACACCTGACTCCATTAGCGGTAAAAGGTTCTTAGTATCTACCCTATCTAAACCCCTAATCATCTTATACACTTCTATCAGATCTCCCCTAAACCTTCTCTTCTCCAATGAGAACAGCCCCAAGTGCCTCAGCCTTTCCTCATAAGATTTTCCTACCATTCCAGGCAACATCCTGGTAAACCTCCTCTGCACTCGTTCTAAAGCTTCCACATCCTTCCTATAGTATGGCGACCAAAACTGCACACAATACTCCAGATGAGGCCTCACCAGAGTCTTATACAACTGCAACATGACCTCAGGACTCCGGAACTCAATTCCTCTGCCAATAAAGCCCAGTACACCATATGCCTTCCTCACAGCACTATTTACCTGGGTGGCAACTTTCAGAGATCTGTGTACATGGACACCAAGATCCCTCTGCTCATCCACACTACCAAGTAGCCTACCATTAGCCCAGTAATCCATCATCTTGTTATTCCTACCAAAGTGAACGACTTCGCACTTAGCTACATTGAATTCCATTTGCCACATTTCCGCCCAGCTCTGCAACTTATCTATATCCCTCTGTAACCTACCACTACCTTCCTCACTATCCACAATTCCACCGACTTTTGTGTCATCCGCAAACTTGCTTACCCAGCTTTCAAGTCCTTCCTCTAGATCATTTATAAAGATAACAAAAAGCAATGGTCCCAAAACAGATCCTTGTGGTACACCGCTAGTAACTGCGCTCCAAGATGAACATAATCCATCAACTACTACCCTCTGTCTCCTTCCAGCCAGCCAATTCCTAATCCAAACCTCTAATGTATCCTCAATGCCATACCTCCGAAGTTTTAGCATTAGCCTACCATGGGGAACCTTATCGAACGCCTTACTAAAATCCATATACACAACATCTACTGCTTTACCCTCGTCCACTTCCTTAGTCACCTTCTCAAAGAACTCAATAAGGTTTGTGAGGCACGACCTGCCCTTCACAAAACCATGCTGGCTATCCCTGATCACGTTATTCCTACCCAGATGTTCATAAATCTTATCCCTTACCATTCTCTCTAAGACTTTGCCCACCACTGAAGTCAGACTCACTGGCCTATAGTTACTAGGGCTATCCCTACTCCCTTTCTTGAACAATGGGACCACATTCGCTATCCTCCAGTCCTCTGGTACTATTCCCGTTGACAATGACGTCATAAAAATCCAGGCCAATGGCTCTGCTATCTCCTCCCTAGCTTCCCATAGGATCCTGGGGTAAATGCCATCAGGCCCAGGAGACTTATCTATATTCATCCTTTCCAATATTCCCAAAACCTCTTCCCTGCATATTTCCAGGGCATCCATTCTAATTATTTGTGATTCCATATTCACATCAGCAACAGTGTCCTGTTCCTGAGTGAATACTGATGAAAAGTACTGATTTAATGTCTCTCCAATCTCCTCCACCTCCACACACAACTTCCCACTACTATCCTTGACTGGACCGATACCTACCCTAGTCATCCTTTTATTCTTGACATACCTATAGAAAGCCTTTGAAAACAACAGCCTGACACAGTTACAATCACAGAAACAACAGCCCTGACATAGTCACAAGCACAGAAACAACAGCCTGACACTGTCACAGTCATAGAAACAACAGCCTGACATAGTCACAATCAAAGAAACAACAACCCTGACATAGTCACAATCAAAGAAACAACAGCCTGACACAGTTACAATCACAGAAACAACAGCCCTGACATAGTCACAAGCACAGAAACAACAGCCTGACACTGTCACAGTCGCAGAAACAACAGCCTGACATAGTCCTACTCACGGAATCATACCTTACAGACAATGTCCCAGACACCACCATCACCATCCCTGGATACATCCTGTCCCACCGGCAGGACAGACCCAGCTGAGGTGGGGAGACAGTGGGATACAGGTGGCACGAAGTGATCCTGGGAGTCATCAGCATTGACACTGGGCCCCATGAAGTCTCATGGCTTCAGGTTAAACCTGGGCAAGGAAACCTTCTGCTGATTCCCACATACTGTCCTCCCTCGGCTGATGTATCGGTACTCCTCCATGTTGAACAACACTTAGAGGAAGCACTGAGAATGGCAAGGGCATGAAATTTACCCTGGGTGGGGGATTTCAATGTTCACATCAAAAAGTGTAACCCACCGAGACTCATTCCCCTCCCCTATTACTCAGCAGTTACACCTGACTAATGCACCTAACCTACTCATTCCTGAATACAATGAGGACAATTTAGCATCTGCAGTACTACTGATCAAGCTGATTGGGTCCTACAGGATTTGTTTTATGGTTTTACTGTGGGCTGATCTAGTGTCCCTCTGTTCAGGATATGTCCTGAGTGAGGCTGTGCAATTGCCTTCACTCAAATGGTGTTCGCCAAGCTTAGTCAGCCTGGTGAGGGTGCCCATTTCCATTGGAATGCCCTGCAACTCATATGCACCACTTACCACATTTTCCAATGACAATGGCAGTTGTGACGTCTGAAGTCCTGTTGGGCTTCAGCTAATAGGATGGTTACATCATTAATCCCGCATAACAAATGGTCTCGCAGAATCTCATTCAGGGTTAAACCAAAGTCACACGCCTCTGCCAGTCGTCTTAACCTCGTCAGAAATCCTGATAAGAATACCGTTGGTTCTCAAAGTGCTGAGTAAAACCGACCATGTCTCAGAATTCGAGGAGGCTTGGGGTCATAACATTCCATAACTAAATCCGCCAACTCTTGAAAGGTTTTAGTAAATGGTGCTTCAGGAAGTGTTAGACTCCTCATTACTGAAAAAGCTATGGGTCCAGAAGATGTCAGGAGAATTGCTCATCGCTTTTCATCTACCCGGAAAAAATAATGCATTCTTTCCACATACCAGGCCCAGTCTTCGATGGCAGGATAGAATGAGTCAACATTCCCAAATAACGGAATGATGCCAGAAACGTTTACCACCTCCACCTAAAAATGACTGTTGAAAGTGATTTTTTTCAGGAACATGCTTTTCTCTCATCGCCACCGAAATAAGTCCAGAGAGGCCAGTATCCTGTCACCAAGTCTCCCTTTGCTTATACATGGAGAGTCCTTGACACTGATCGTGCTCCCTCAGAGCCAGCTCTCAGGGTGAACAGAACCCATGACTGTCCTGTTGTTTTATTTTATACACAAGGTGCACGAACACTCTTATTTATTTCCTTTTGCCTGACCCTCCTGTTTATTTTTTTCTTTTCTTTCTTTTTCTTCTCATTTTTTCCCCACACTACTGTCTAACTGCGGTAGTGCTTATTTTATTCCCCAGCACCCATGTTGTGTTTGTGCAGGTGTGAGACACAGTGAAAGACACAAGGTGCCTGATTTTTTATTCAGTTTCCACCACTAGGAAAGACTCTCCAGTTGATTTTGTTTCTTCTTTTTTTGTATAGGAGGGTCACCAGGATGCCGGACCCTCTTGTCCTTTTTTCTTTTTCTTTTTTCTGTTTTCTTTTTCTTTTTTCGTTTTTTTCCCTAACCCCCACACACCCGCCTAACTGCAGTAGTGCTTATATTTTCCCTAGCACCCATGTTATGTGTATGCAGGTGTGAGACACAGTGAGAGACACAAGGTGTACGAATCTTTGTTCAGTTTCCCACCACCAGGAAGAAAGGAAACACCCGAGTGGCCGGTGACAAGCAGTGCCCTCTCCTGTTGATTTTTTTTGCTGTGTGATCAATCTCCTGTTTATTTATTTATTTATTTATTTCTAATTAACCCCCACACTACCGCCTAACTGTGATAGTGCTTATTTTTCCCCAGCACCCATGGTGCGTGGGTGCAGGTGTGAGAAACAGTGAGAGACACAAGGTGCACAAATCTTTATTCAGTTTCCCACCACCAGTAAGATAAGAAAACACCCGAGTGGCAAGTGACAAGCAGTGCCCTCTCCTGTTGATATCTGTCCGCCAGGGCTCCCTGATTGGATCAGATTACCAGCTGAAAATATGTTGCTGGTTAAAGCGCAGCAGGTCAGGCAGCATCCAAGGAACAGGAAATTCGGCGTTTTGGGCAAAAGCCCTTCATTTCTGATGAAGGGCTTTTGCCCGAAACGTCGAATTTCCTGTTCCTTGGATGCTGCCTGACCTGCTGCGCTTTAACCAGCAACACATTTTCAGCTCTGATCTCCAGCAACTGCAGACCTCACTTTTTTACTTTTGGATCAGATTAACAACCCCAATCAGGGAACTCGCACTCTATGCGGACCACCTTGCTGACCCTGGAATAGTCCTTCCCCCTCTGAGTGTGGGGATGTGGCCCTGTTCTTTCTCTTGTAGCCTTTCCCGAGGAATTTTTGCACCAGGTCTAGTTCCTGTTTTCTCAGCCTCGGATACAGGCAATGTGTACCAGCCCGTGTCTTGTGCCTCATCTCAGAAGAAATTCATCCTTTTCATCAGGCAGTAAAATGGCATCGAGGCTGTGACATTCATCATTTCAGGCTCCAAGGCCCCTTCGACGGATGTTCCGAGGGGCCTGGGTATATTTTGCTCATGCGTCTGTCCTGTGATTTGACAGTTTTTGCGTGGTCCACATGCTTGTTCAGGACCGCCTCACCTCCTACCCGGACATTGCATGTCACAGTGCTTGAGTCTGCATCGACCATGTCTCTTACCCATGTAGGGCATCCTGTGGTTCCAACACGAAATTTCATCCCTCGAAGTCAAGCTTAGAGGAGTCTCGTGTCCGGCATTGGCATTCTTGATGCTGCTTTACCCTCTCCGTGCCCCCCACCCCACCTCAGAATAAACTTGGTGCAGGGTCTTCTCCCCATTAGCGTCACTTTTGGAGCCGTCCCTAACGTTGCACGAGGAGTGGTCCAGTGTACAAACAGGAACTGGGTCTGTTTGGTATCCAATGAAACTAGGCTGTTTCTTTCAGCGTGCATTCAAAATTTGGATTGCCCTTCCCCTCAGAGCGTTGAACGATGGATGGTATAGAGCTGTCCTGATGTGCTGAATACCAAACAACTTCAAGAAACACTCAAATTCCCTGCTGGTAAATGATGAACCGTTGTTTGTGACCAACACTTCCAGAAACCCGTGTATCACAAACGATGGGCACGGTTCCTGAATCATCTTCTCCATGTTTGATGAATGAGCACTATGCACGTCCAACCACATTGAGTGCTCATCCGTAATAAGCCCACGATAGAGCCTGCATCATCAATGTGTAGCTGAGTGCAGTGTCTACACAGCCATTGCCACGAATGTAGGGGAGCTGCTGGCAGTAATTGTTGTCCGTGTTGGCGTGCTGGGCACAGCCCCGCCAACACAGTTATGTCTGCATCCAATCCCAGCCAATCAGCCATGACATCCAGCAAAGAGTTTCATTTTGGATGACTCTGGTAGAGTTCAGAGTTGAAGAGTGTGGCTCTGGGAAAGCGCAATCAGTCAGGCAGCATCCGAGGAGCAGGAGAATCGACGTTTTGGGCTTAGGCCCTTCCTCAGGAATGCTCAAAATGTCAATTCTCCTGCTCCTCAGAGGCGACCTGACCTGCTATGCGTTTCCAGCACCACACTTTCGACTCTGATCTCCAGCATCTGCTGTCCTCACTGTCTCCTGGTGGAGTTCAGCCAGTATCTGGTTACGACCTTTACCTGGGACAATCACTCTTGCTCCCTGTAATAAAATGCCATGCTCTGTGGTGATCGGATCTGGCCAGTCCCAGAAAGATTTCAATTCTGGTTGCGACAACCCTTTACTCGCCCCCGTCACCACCAAGTGTTCCGGCTTCGCCAGGACTGGATCTTTCTGTGTTCATGGTCTGACTTTTACATTAGATTACTTACAGTGTAGAAACAGGCCCTACGGCCCAACAAGTCCACACCAACCCGCCATCCACCCATACATTTACCCCTTCACCTAACGCGATGGGCAATTTAGCATGGCCAATTCACCTGAGCTGGGCATCTTTGGACTGTGGGAGGAAAGTGGAGCACCCGTAGGAAACCCACGCAAACACAGGGAGAATGTGCAAACTCCATACAGTCAGTCACCTGAGGCGGGAATTGAACCCAGGTCTCTGGCGCTATGAGGCAGCAGTGCAAGCCACTGTGCCACCGTGCCATGATATAGTAAGCAGTGACTGAAAGGGTATCTAGAAAGTTTAAAACCAGAACGGACTGTTCCAGTAGTGGAACCACTTGATGGTGTGCCTGCTAGCAGGAGGCAGTTCAATGCATCCACCTTTGTAACATGGTATCTACGACGGTGTTCCAAATAGTAATTGTATGCACTCAGAATGAGAGCCCATTGCTTTGACCAGAAACTATGGGGTGGCCCAGCCCTATCCTCTTTAAGTAGCACAAGAAAGGGTTGGTTGTCTGTTACTGTTAAATTTAGCTCCATAAAGGTAATCAAAAGTGGTCAAGCTTGTTATTGAGTCCTGAAGGCTGCAAGGTCCCTGAAACACAGACTATGTGACTGCTTTGAAGAACGCCTATATTCTGTGCGTAAAAATACTCTGAGATTCCAGTTGCCTGCCACTTTGACATCCCACCCTGTTCCCTGGCCAACATCACTGTTTCAGGCTTGCTGCAGTGCTCAAGCGAAACACAGCGCCAGCTGGAAGAACAGCACCTCAGCTAGTTTTTGGAAGATTTGTAGCTGAGTTTGAGGCTCTGCATGTAGGTTTGTTCGCTGAGCTGGAAGGTTTGGCTTCAGACGTTTCATCACCATATGCTGTAACATCATCAGTGAGCCTCCGGATGAAGCACTAGTGGTGTAGCCCGCTTTCTATTTATGTGTTTGAATCCAAGTAACCTCAAACGTATAAATAGAAAGCGGGCTGCATCACCTGTGCTTCATTTGGAGGCTCACTGAAGACGTTACCAAGTATAATGATGAAACGTCTGAAAATGAACCTTTCAGCTCAGCGAGCAAACCTACATGCAGAACAACACGTCATTTTCCACTGGGGGACCCTGCAGCCTTTTGGACGCCATATTGAGTTTAATGATGTTAGAGCCTGACCACCTCCTCCCATGTCCTTTCCCCAGTCCCCACAGCCCAGGCCCCATGATCATATGGGCTTTCTGTGCAACCAACCCAGTCTCACCTCCTCATTCACCTCATTGCCCGCTTTTTCCCCCTTCCGTGCCTCACTATCAGCCATCCCTGTGTCTCTCTAACTGTCTTTTTTTCTCCCTTGGTTCTGTCTCTGCCGAGCCACTGACACCTCCTCCTCGCCCCCGAACACCCTCCACCGCCTGTCATCAGCATAAATACAACCTATTTCCAGCTGCGATCACTTCCAGAGATGACTCAGACCAGACTTGAAACATTAACTCTTCTCTCTCTCTCTCCACAGTAGTTGCCAGACCTGCTGAGTTTTTCCAGCACTTTCTGTTTTTGTCTATATAGACTGGACTGTGCACAATGCACAGTGTGGTTTCAGCACAGTGATGGGGCTGAGGGCAGTGCCTTTTGCTCAAGTGCTATCTTAGTCAAGTTCATGTCGAACAGAACTCTGGACTGAGCTCCAAATGTGAGGTGATGAAGGTTCGTGCAGTGTAGCAGCTTGCACAATAGTGAAGCCTCAACAAGATGACGGGAAACATGAATAACAAGAGAGTAAACAGCTTATCATGCTGTCGTTCTGGTAATGAAATTTCACCAAATTTTACCCACTGAGCAAAGTAGCTTCTCCTCATCGCAGTTTTGAACCGACGAACTCTCAGTCCACAACTATCACCTCTTGTTCAAGATTTTCCCACAAGAGGGAATATCTGTTCAACGTCCACCTTATCAATCCCCTTTAACATTTTCTATTTCTCAATCAGATCATCGCACCCCACACCCCCACACCCCCTTTTTCCGAAACTCCAGCGAGAAAAAGCTGCTCCTAGTACGAGAACACTTTCATCCCCAGAATCAATGTGGTGAACCACCACTGTGATGCCCCCAGTGCCACCACATCCTCCTTCATGTAAGGAGACCAAAGCTGGACACAATATTCCAGATGTGGTCTCACCAACACGGGACACAATACTCCAGGTATAGTCTCACAAACACGGGAAACAATACTCCAGAAATGGTTTCACCAACACGAGGCACAATACTCCAGGTAGGGTTTCACCAACATGGCACAAAATACTCCAGGTATGGTTTCGCCAACACAGTACACAATGCTCCAGGTATGGTCTCACCAACATAGGACAAAATACTCCAGGTACAGTTTCACCAACACGGGACAAAATATTCCAGGTAAGGTTTCACCAACATGGGACGCAAAACTCCCGGGATTGTTTCACCAACACTGGACACAATACTCCAGGTATGGTTTCACCAAAACGGGACACAATACTCCAGGTATGTTTACACCAACATGGGACAAAATACTCCAGGCATGGTTACACCTACACGGGACACGATATTCGAGGTTCCTTTTCACAAACACTGACACAATACTCCAGGCACAGTTTTACTAACACGGGATACAATACTCCAGGTACGGTTTCACCAACACGTGACACAATTCTACACGTACGGTTTCAATAACACGTGACACAATACTCCTGGTATGGTCTCACCAACATGGGATACAATACTTCAGGTATGGTTTCACCAACACGGGACGCAAAACTCCAGGTACGGTTTCACAATCATGGTAGACAACACTCCAGGTTTGGTCTCACCAACTCGGGACACAATACCACCGGGGTTGTTTCACCAACATTGGAGAGAATGCTACAGGTATGGTCTCACCAAGACGGGACACAATACTCCAGGTATGGTCCCATCAACACGGGACACAATACTTCAGGTATGGTCTCACCAACACGGGACACAATACTCCAGGTATGTCCTAACCAACACTGGACACAATGCTCTAGGTATGGCCTCACCAACACGGGACATAATACTCCAGGCATATTTCCACCAACACGGAACACAATACTCAAGGCATGCTATCACCAACACGGGACACAATTCTCCAGGTATGGTCACGCCAACACGGGACACAATTTTCCAGGTATGGTGTCACCAACACGGGATGCAATACTCGAGGCATGGAGTCACCAACACCGAACACAATACTCCAGGTATAGTTTCACCAACACGAGACACAATACTCCAGGAATATTTTAACCAACACGGGGCACAATACTTCGGGCATGGTGTCACCAAAACGGGATACAATACTCCAGGTACGGTTTCACCAACACGTGACACAATATTCCAGGCATGGTCTCACCAACACGGGACACAATACTCCAGGTATGGTCTCACCAACACGGGACACAACACTCCAGGGATATTTTAACCAAGACAGGAAACAATACATGAAGTATGCTTTCACCAACATGGGACACCATGCGTCCAGGCATGGTGTCACCAACACGGGACGCAATCCTCCAGTCATGGTGTCACCAACACGGGTCACAAAACTCCAAGTATGGGCTCAACAACACGGGACACAATGCTCCAGGCATATTTTCACAAACACAGGACAGAATACTCGAGGTATGGTTTCACCAACACGGGACACAATACTCCAGGTATGGTTTCACCAACACGAGACACAATACTCCAGGCATATTTTAACCAACACGGGACACAATACACAAGGTATGGTCTCACCAACATGGGACACCATGCGTCTAAGCATGGTCTCACCAAGACAGGACACAATGCTCCAGGCATATTTTCACCAACACGGGATACAATACTCCTGTCATGGACTCAACAAAACTGGACACAATATTCCAGGCATGCTTTTACCAACACGGGACACAATTCTAAAGGTATGGTCTCACCAACACAGGACACAATACTCCAGGCATATTTTCACCAACACGGGACACAATTCTCCAGGTATGGTTTCACTAACACGGGACACAATACTCTTGGTATGGTCTCACCAACACGAGACACAATGCTCCAAGTATTGACACACCAACATGGACATAATACTCCAGACATTGTCTCACCAACACGGGACACACTACTCCAGGTATGGTCTCACCAACATGGAATACAATACTCCAGGTATGGTTCCACCAACACGGGACACAATACTCCAGGTATGGTCTCACCAACACGGGACATAATACTCCAGGCATATTTTCACCTACATGGGACACAATACTCGAGGCATGGTGTCACCAACACGGGACACAATACTTGAGGCATGGTGTCACAAACACGGGACACAATACTCGAGGCATGGTGTCACCAACACGGGACACAATACTTGACGTATGGCGTCACCAACACAGGACACAACATTCCAGGTATGGTCTCACCAACACGGGAGACAATACTCCAGGTATGGTTCCACCAACCCGGGACACAATACTCCAGGCATATTTGCACCAACACAGGGCACAATTCTCGAGGTAAGGTCTCACCAACACGGGACACGATACTCCAGGTATGGTTTCACCAGAACGAGACACAATATTCCAGGCATATTTTAACCAACACGGGACACAATACACAAGGGATGGTCTCACCAACACGGGACACCATGCGTCCAAGCATGGTCTCACCAACACAGGACACAATGCTCCAGTCATGGTGTCAACAACACGGGACACAATACTCCTGGCATGGTCTCACCAAAACGGGACACAATATTCCAGGCATGCTTTCATCAACACGGGACACAATTCTCCACGTATTGTCACGCAAACACTGCACACAATTCTCCAGGCATGGCCACGCCAACGCAGGACACAATACTCCAGGTATGGTGCCACCAACACGGGACACAATCCACCAAGCATGGTGTCACCAACACGTGACGCAAAACTCCAGGTATAGGCTCACCAACACGGGACACAATACTCCAGGCATATTTTCACCAACACAGGACACAATACATGAGGTATGCTTTCACCAACATGGGACACCATGCGTCCAGGTATGGTCCCACCAACACGGGACGCAATACTCCAGGTATGGTCTCACCAACACGGGACACAATACTCCAGGTATGTCCTAACCAACACTGGACACAACGCTCGAGGTATGGCCTCACCAACACGGGACACAATTCTCCAGGTATGGTCACGCCAACACGGGAAACAATTTTCCAGGTATGGTGTCACCAACACGGGATGCAAAACTCTAGGTATGGTCTCACCAACACGGGACACAACATTCCAGGTATGGTTTCACCAACACGGGACACAATACTCCAGGTATGGTATCACCAACACGGTGCACAATACTGCAAGTATGGTCTCAACAACACGAAACACAATACCCCAGGTAGGGTTTGACGAACACGAGACACAATGCTCCAGGCATATTTTAACCAACACGGGACACAATACTCCTGGCATGGTCTCACCAAAACGGGACACAATATTCCAGGCATGCTTTCACCAACACGGGACAAAATTCTCCAGGTATGGTCACGCCAACTCGGGACACAATTCTCCAGGCATGGTCACGCCAACGCAGGACTCAATACTCCAGGTATTGTGCGACCAACACGGGACACAATACTACAGGTATGGTCTCACCAACACGGGACACAATACTCCAGGTATGTTTCCACCAACACGGGACACAACATTCCAGGCATATTTTAACCAACACAGGAAACAATACATGAGGTATGCTTTCACCAACATGGGACACCATGCGTCCAGGCATGGTGTCACCAACACGGGACGCAATCCTCCAGGTATGGGATCACCAACACGGGACACAATACTCCAGGCATATTTTCACCAACACAGGACACAATACTCCAGGTATAGTTCCACCAACACGTAAGACAATTCTCCAGGTATAGTGTCACCAACACGGGACACAATACTCCAGGCTTGGTCTCACCAATACGGGACACAATACTCCTGGTATAGTTCCACCAATACGGAACACAATTCTCCAGGTATAGTGTCACCAACACGGGACACAATTCTCCAGGCATGCAATCACCAACACGGGACACAATTCTCCAGGTATGGTCACGCCAACACGGGAAACAATTCTCCAGGAATGGTGTCACCAACACGGGACACAAAACTCTAGGTATGGTCTCACCAACACGGGACACAACATTCCAGGTATGGTCTCACCAACACGGGACACAATGCTACAGGTAGGGTGTCACCAACACGGGACACAATATTCCAGGTATTGTATCACCAACACGGTGCACAATACTCCAAGTATGGTCTCAACAACACGAAACACAATACCCCAGGTAGGGTTTGACGAACACGAGACACAATACTCCAGGCATATTTTAACCAACACGGGACACAATACTCCTGGCATGGTCTCACCAAAACGGGACACAATATTCCAGGCATGCTTTCACCAACACGGGACAAAATTCTCCAGGTATGGTCACGCCAACTCGGGACACAATTCTCCAGGCATGGTCACGCCAACGCAGGACTCAATACTCCAGGTATTGTGCCACCAACACGGGACACAATACTCCAGATATGGTGTCACCAACACGGGACACAACATTCCAGGCATATTTTAACCAACACAGGAAACAATACATGAGGTATGCTTTCACCAACATGGGACACCATGCGTCCAGGCATGGTGTCACCAACACGGGACGCAATCCTCCAGGCATGGTGTCACCAACACGGGTCACAAAACTCCAGGTATGGGATCACCAACACGGGACACAATACTCCAGGCATATTTTCACCAACACAGGACACAATACTCCAGGTATAGTTCCACCAACACGTAAGACAATTCTCCAGGTATAGTGTCACCAACACGGGACACAATACTCCAGGCTTGGTATCACCAATACGGGACACAATACTCCTGGTATAGTTCCACCAATACGGAACACAATTCTACAGGTATAGTGTCACCAACACGGGACACAATACTCCAGGCATATTTTCACCTACACGGGACACAATACTCGAGGCATGGTGTCAACAACACGGGACACAATACTCCTGGCATGGTCTCACCAAAACGGGACACAAGAGTCCAGGCATGCTTTCACCAACACGGGACACAATTCTCCAGGTATTGTCACGAAAACACGGCACACAATACTCCAGGCATGGTCGCGCCAACGCAGGACACAATACTCCAGGTATGGTGCCACCAACACGGGACACAATCCTCCAAGCATGGTGTCACCAACACGTGATGCAAAACTCCAGGTATGGGCTCACCAACACGGGACACAATACTCCAGGCATATTTTCACCAACACAGGACACAATACATGAGGTATGCCTTCACCAACATGGGACACCATGCGTCCAGGTATGGTCCCACCAACACGGGACACAGTACTCCAGGTATGGTCTCACCAACATGGGACACAATACTCCAGGTATGTCCTAACCAACACTGGACACAATGCTCGAGGTATGGCCTCACCAACACGGGTCATAACACTCCAGGCATATTTCCACCAACACGGAACACAATACTCAAGGCATGCAATCACCAACACGGGACACAATTCTCCAGGTATGGTCACGCCAACACGGGAAACAATTTTCCAGGTATGGTGTCACCAACACGGGACGCAAAACTCCAGGTATGGTGTCACCAACACAGGACACAACATTCCAGGTATGGTCTCACCAACACGGGACACAATACTACAAGTAGGGTCTCACCAACACGGGACACAATACTCCAGGTATGGTATCACCAACACGGTGCACAATACTCCAGGTATGGTCTCAACAACACGAAACACAATACCCCAGGTAGGGTTTCACGAACACGAGACACAATGCTCCAGGCATATTTTAACCAACACGGGACACAATACTCCTGGCATGGTCTCACAAAAACGGGAGACAATATTCAGGCATGCTTTCACCAACACGGGACAAAATTCGCCAGTTATGGTCACGCCAACTCGGGACACAATTCTCCAGGCATGGTCACGCCAACGCAGGACACAATACTCCAGGTATGGTGCCACCAACACGGGACACAATACTACAGGTATGGTCTCACCAACACGGGACACAATACTCCAGATATGGTGTCACCAACACGGGACACGACACTCCAGGCATATTTTAACCAACACAGGAAACAATACATGAGGTATGCTTTCACCAACATGGGACACCATGCGTCCAGGCATGGTCTCACCAACACGGATCACAATACTCAAGGTATGGTGTCAACAGCACGGGACAAAATACTCCAAGCATATTATCAACAACATGGGACACAATACTCCAGGCATATTTTCACCAACACGGGGCACAATACTCCAGGCATGGTTTCACCAACACGGGACGCAATCCTCCAGGCATGGTGTTACCAACACGGGTCACAAAACAACAGGTATGTGCGCACCAATACGAGACATAATACTCCTGGTATGGTTTCACCAACATGAGGAAATATTCTCCATTTATGGTTTCACTCACACACGGCCCACTACTCCAGGTATTGACTCACCAACACTGGACATAATACTCCAGATATGGTTTCACCAACACGGTACACAATGCTCCAGGTAGGGTTTCACCAACACGGCAGAGAATTCTCCAGGTATGGTCTCACCAACACAGGACACAATACTCTCGGTATGGTCTCACCAACACGGGACACAATACTCCAGGTATGGTCTCACCAAAAGGGGACATAATCGTCCAGGTATGGTCTCACCAACACGGAACTCAATATTCACCAATACGGGACACAATACTCCAGGTATGGTGTCTCCAACACGGGACACAATGCTCCAGGTAGGGTTTCACCAACACGTGACACAATACTCCAGGTATGGCTTCACCAACACGGGACACAATACTCAAGGCATGCTTTCACCAACACGGGACACAATTCTCCAGGTATGGTCACGCCAACAGGGGAAACAATTCTCCAGGTATGGTGTTACCAACACGGGACGCAAAACACAAGGTATGGTCTCACCAACACTGGACACAATATTCCAGGTATGGTTTCACCAACACGAGACACAATAAACAAGGTAGGGTCTCACCAACACGGGACACAATAGTCCAGGTATGGTTTTACCAACAAGGTGCACAATACTCCAGGTATGGTCTCACCAACAACAGACACAATACTCCAGGTAGGGTTTCACCAACACAAGACACAACACTCCAGGCATATTTTAACCAACACAGGACACAATACTCCAGGCGTGGTCTCACCAAAACGGGACACAATATTCCAGACATGCTTTCACCAACACGGGACAAAATTCTCCAGGTATGGTCACGACAACACGGGTCACAATTCTCCAGGTATGGTCTCACCAACCCGGGACACAATACTCCAGGCATATTTTCACCTACACGGGACACAATACTCGAGGCATGGTGTCACGAACACGGGACACAATACTCCAGGTATGGTTCCACCAACACGGGACAAAATTCTCCAGGTATGGTCACATCAACACAGGACACAATACTCCAGGTACGGTGGCACCAACACGGGACACAATACTCCAGGTATGGTCTCACCAACACGGGACACAATACTCCAGGTATGGTGTCACCAACACGGGACACAACACTCCAGGCATATTTTAACCAACACAGGAAACAATACATGAGGTATGCTTTCACCAACATGGGTCACCATGCGTCCAGGCATGGTGTCACCAACACGGGACGCAATCCTCCAGGCATGGTGTCACCAACACAGTTCACAAAACTCCAGGTATGGGCTCACCAACACGGGACAAAATGCTCCAGGCACATTTTCACCAACACAGGACACAATACTCGAGGTATGGTTTCACCAAAACGGGACACAATACTCCAGGCATGGTCTCAGCAACACGGGACACAATACTCGAGGTATGGTTTCACCAAAACGGGACACAATACTCCAGGCATTGTCTCACCAACACGGGACACAATACTCCAGGTATGGTTCCACCAAAACGGGACACAATACTCCTGGCATGGTCTCACCAACACGGGACACAAAACTCCAGGTATGGTCTCACCAACCCGGGTCACAATTCTCCAGGTATGGTGTCACCAACACGGGACACAATACTCGAGGTATGGTTTCACCAAAACGTTACACAATACTCTAGGCATGGTCTCAGCAACACGGGACACAATGCTCCAGGCATGGTCTCACCAACACGGGACACAATACTCCAGGTATGGTTCCACCAACACGGGACACAATTCTCCAGGTAATGTGTCGCCAACACGTGACACAATACTCCAAGTATGGTCTCACCAACACGGGACACAATACTCCAGGCATAGTTCCACCAACACAGAACACAATACTCAAGGCATGCTTTCACCAACACGGGACACAATTCTCCAGGTATGGTCACGCCAACATGGGACACAATTATCCAGGTATGGTGTCACCAACACGGGACGCAAAACTCCAGGTATGCTCTCACCAACGCGGGACACAATACTCCAGGCATATTTTCACCAACACAGGACACAATACTCGAGGTATGGTTTCACCAAAACGGAACACCATACGGCAAGTATGGTGTCTCCAACACAGGACACAATACTCGAGGTATGGTTTCACCAAAACGGGACACAATACTCCAGGCATGGTCTCACCAACACGGGACACAATACTCCAGGTATGGTTCCACCAAAACGGGACACAATACTCCTGGCATGGTCTCACCAACACGGGACACAAAACTCCAGGTATGGTCTCACCAACCCGGGTCACAATTCTCCAGGTATGGTGTCACCAACACGGGACACAATACTCAAGGTATGGTCTCACCAACACGGGACACAAAACTCCTGGTATGGTCTCACCAACCCGGAACACAATTATCCAGGTATGGTCACGCCAACACAGGACACAATACTCCAGGTATGATTCCACCAACACGCGACACAATTCTCCAGGTATGGTCACGCCAACACAGGACACAATACTCCAGGTATGGCGACACCAACACGTGACACAATACTCCAGGTATGGTCAAGCCAACAGGGGACACAATTCTCCAGGTATGGTGTTACCAACACGTGACACAAAGCACAAGGTATTGTCTCACCAACACTGGACACAATATTCCAGGTATGGTTTCACCAACACGAGACACAATAAACCAGGTAGGGTCTCACCAACACGGGACACAATACTCCAGGTATGGTTTCACCAACACGGTGCACAATACTCCAGGTATGGTCACAACAACACGAGACACAATACTCCAGGTAGCGTTTCACCAACACAGGACACAATACTCCAGGCATATTTTAAACAACACAGGACACAATACTCCTGGCATGGTCTAACCAAAACGGGACACAAAATTCCAAGCATATTTTAACCAACGCGGGAAACAATATATGAGGTATGCTTGCACCAACATGGGACAACATGCGTCCAGGCATGGTGTCACCAAGACGGGACGCAATCCTCCAGGCATGGTGTCACCAACACGGGTCACAAAACTCCAAGTATGGGCTCACCAACACGGGACAAAATGCTCCAGGCACATTTTCAACAACACAGGACACAATACTCGAGGTATGGTTTCACCAAAACGTTACACAATACTCTAGGCATGGTCTCAGCAACACGGGACACAATGCTCCAGGCATGGTCTCACCAACACGGGACACAATACTCCAGGTATGGTTCCACCAACACGGGACACAATTCTC
Organism: Hemiscyllium ocellatum; assembly: GCF_020745735.1. Taxonomy (NCBI): domain Eukaryota; kingdom Metazoa; phylum Chordata; class Chondrichthyes; order Orectolobiformes; family Hemiscylliidae; genus Hemiscyllium; species Hemiscyllium ocellatum. Next base: position 2,624,689 of record NC_083453.1, read on the forward strand.
CAGGTAATGTGTCGCCAACACGTGACACAATACTCCAAGTATGGTCTCACCAACACGGGACACAATACTCCAGGCATAGTTCCACCAACACAGAACACAATACTCAAGGCATGCTTTCACCAACACGGGACACAATTCTCCAGGTATGGTCACGCCAACATGGGACACAATTATCCAGGTATGGTGTCACCAACACGGGACGCAAAACTCCAGGTATGCTCTCACCAACGCGGGACACAATACTCCAGGCATATTTTCACCAACACAGGACACAATACTCCAGGTATGGTCTCACCAACACAGGACACAATACTCCAGGTATGTCCTAACCAACACTGGACACAATGTTCTAGGTATGGTCTCACCAACACGGGACACAATATTCCAGGCATATTTCCACCAACACGGAACACAATACTCAAGGCATGCTTTCACCAACACGGGACACAATGCTCTAGGTATGGCCTCACCAACACGAGACACAATACTCCAGGCATATTTTAACCAACACGGGACACAATACACAAGTTTTGGTCTCACCAACACAGGACACCATGCGTCCCAGCATGGTATCACCAACACAGGACACAATGCTCCAGGCATATTTTCACAATCACGGGACACAATACTCCTGGCATGGGCTCACCAACACAGGGCACAATACACCAGGCATATTTTCACCAACACGGGACACAATACTCCAGGTATGGTCTCACCAACACGGGACACAATACTCCAGGCATGGTCTCACTAACACGGGACACAACACTCCAGGCATATTTTCACCTACACGGGACACAATACTCCAGGCATGGTGTCACCAACACGGGACACAATACTCGAGGCATGGAGTCACCAACACGGGAGACAATACTCCAGGTATGGTTCCACCAACCCGGGACACAATACTCCAGGCATATTTGAACCAACACGAGACACAATACTCGAGGCATGGAGTCACCAACACGGGACACAATAATCCAGGAATGGTTTCACCAACTCGAGACACAATATTCCAGGCATATTTTAACCAACACGGGAGACAATACACAAGGAATGGTCTCACCAACATGGGACACCATGCGTCCCAGCATGGTCTCACCAACACAGACAACAATACTCCAGGCATATTTTCACAAACACGGGACACAATACTCCTGGCATGGTCGCACCAAAACGGGACACAATATTCCAGGCATGCTTTCACCAACACGGGACACAATTCTCCAGGTATGGTCACGACAACAGGGGACACAATTCTCCAGGTATGGTGTCACCAACACCGGACACAAAACTCCAGGTATGGTATCACCAACCCGGGACACAATACTCCAGGCATATTTTCACCTACACGGGACATAATACTCGAGGCAGGGAGTCACCAACACGGGACACAATACTCGAGGCATGGAGTCACCAACACGGGAGACAATACTCCAGGTATGGTTCCACCAACCCGGGACACAATACTCCAGGCATATTTGAACCAACACGAGACACAATACTCGAGGCATGGAGTCACCAACACTGGACACAATAATCCAGGAATGGTTTCACCAACTCGAGACACAATATTCCAGGCATATTTTAACCAACACGGGAGACAATACACAAGGAATGGTCTCACCAACATGGGACACCATGCGTCCCAGCATGGTCTCACCAACACGGACAACAATACTCCAGGCATATTTTCACAAACACGGGACACAATACTCCTGGCATGGTCGCACCAAAACGGGACACAATATTCCAGGCATGCTTTCACCAACACGGGACACAATTCTCCAGGTATGGTCACGACAACAGGGGACACAATTCTCCAGGTATGGTGTCACCAACACCGGACACAAAACTCCAGGTATGGTATCACCAACCCGGGACACAATACTCCAGGCATATTTTCACCTACACGGGACATAATACTCGAGGCAGGGAGTCACCAACACAGGACACAATACTTGAGGCATGGTGTCACCAACACGGGACACAATACTCCAGGTGTGGTTCCACCAACACGGGACACAATTCTCCAGGTATGTTCACGCCAACACAGGACACAATACTCCAGGTATGGTGCCACCAACATGGGACACAATGCTGCAGGCACATTTTCACCAACACAGGGCACAATACTCCAGGTATGGTCTCAATAACACGGGACACAATATTCCAGGCATAGTTTAACCAACATGGGACACAATACTCGAGGCATTGTGTCACCAACACGGGACACAATATTCCAGGTATGGTTCCACCAACCGGGACACAATACTCCAGGCATGGTTTCACCAACACGGGACACAATACTCCAGGCATATTTTAACCAACACGGGACACAATACACAAGGTTTGGTCTCACCAACATGGGACACCATGCGTCCCAGCATGGTCTCACCAACACAGGACACAATGCTCCAGGCATATTTTCACAATCGCAGGACACAATACTCCTTGCATGGTCTCACCAAAACGGGACACAACATTCCAGGCATGCTTTCACCAACACGGGACATAATTCTCCAGGTATGGTCTCACAAACACCGGACACAAAACTCCAGGTATGTTATCACCAACCCGGGACACAATACTCGAGGCATATTTTCACCTACACGGGACATAATACTCGCGGCAGGGAGTCACCAACACGGTACACAATACTTGAGGCATGGTGTCACCAACACGGGACACAATACTCCAGGTATGGTTCCACCAACACGGGACACAATTCTCCAGGTATGGTCACGCCAACACAGGACACAATACTCCAGGTATGGTGCCACCAACACGGGACACAGTACTGCAGGTATGGTCTCAACAACACGGGACACAATACTCAAGGAATGGTGTCACCAACACGGGACCCAACACTCCAGGCATATTTTAACCAACACGGGAAACAATACATGAGGTATGCTTTCACCAACATGGGACACCATGCGTCTAGGCATGGTGTCACCAACACGGTTCGCAAAACTCCAGGTATGGCTCACCAACACGGGACACAATGCATCAGGCACATTTTCACCAACACAGGACACAATACTCCAGGTATGGTCTCAATAACACGGGACACAATACTCCAGGCATAGTTTAACCAACACGGGACACAATACTCGAGGCATGGTGTCACCAACATGGGTCACAATATCCGAGGCATGGAGTCACCAACACGGGACACAATACTTGAGGCATGGTGTCACCAACACGGGACACAATACTCCAGGTATGGTTCCACCAACCGGGACACAATACTCCAGGCATGGTTTCACCAACACGAGACACAATACTCCAGGCATATTTTCACAATCACGGGACACAATACTCCTGGCATGGTCTCACCAAAACGGGACACAATATTCCAGGCATGCTTTCACCAACACGGGACACCAATCTACAGGTATGGTCACGCCAACACGGGACACAATTCTCCAGGTATAGTCACGCCAACGCATGACACAATACTCCAGCTATGGTGCCACCAACACGGGACACAATACTCCAAGCATGGTGTCACCAACACGGGACACAATACTCCAAGCATGGTGTCACCAACAAATGACGCAATACTCCAGGTATGGGCTCACCAACACCGGCACACAATACTCCAGGCATTTTTCACCAACACAGGACACAATACATGAGGTATGCTTTCACCAACATGGGACACCATGCGTCCAGCCATGGTCTCACCAACACAGGACGCAATACTCCAGGTATGGTGTCAACAAAACGGGACACAATACTCCCGGCATGGGTCTCCAAAACGGGACACAATACTCCAAGCATATTATCACAAACACGGGACACAATACTCCAGGCATGGTTTCACCAACACGGGATGCAATCCTCCAGGCATGGTGTCACCAACATGAGGAAATAATCTCCATTTACGGTTTCACTAACACAAAACCCACTACTCCAGGTATTGACTCACTAACACTGGACATAATACTCCAGGTATGGTTTCACCAACACGGTACACAATGCTCCAGATAGGGTTTCACCAAGACGGGAGACAATTCTCCAGGTATGGTTTCACCACCACGGGATACAATACTCCCGGTATGGTCTCACCAACACGGGACACAATACTCCAGGTATGGTCTCACCAACACGGGACACAATCGTCCAGGAATTGGCTCACCAACACGAGGCATAATACTCCAGATATGGTTTCACCAACACGGTACACATGCTCCAGATATGGTTTCACCAACACGGGAGACAATTCTCCAGGTATGGGCTCACCAACACGGAACACAATACTCCAGGTATTGACTCACCAACACGAGACATAATACACCTGGTATGGTTTCACCAACATGAGGAAATATTCTCCAGGTATGGTTTCACTAACACAGGACACACTACTCCAGGTATTGACTCACCAACATTGTACATAATATTCCAGGTATGGTTTCACCAATACGGTACACAATGCTCCAGGTAGGGTTTCACCAACATGGGACGCAATACTCCAGGTATGGTCTCGCCAACACGGGACACAATACTTCCGGTATGGTCTCACCAACACGGGACAAAATACAGCAGGTCTGGTTTCAACAGCACGGGGCACAATACTCCAGGCATGGATTCACCAAACCGGGACACAATTCTCCAGGCATGGTCTCACCAACACGGGACGCAATCCTCCAGGCATGGTGTTACCAACACGGGTCACAAAACAACAGGTATGTGCGCACCAATACGAGACATAATACTCCTGGTATGGTTTCACCAACATGAGGAAATATTCTCCATTTATGGTTTCACTCACACACGGCCCACTACTCCAGGTATTGACTCACCAACACTGGACATAATACTCCAGATATGGTTTCACCAACACGGTATACAATGCTCCAGGTAGGGTTTCACCAACACGGCAGAGAATTCTCCAGGTATGGTCTCACCAACACAGGACACAATACTCTCGGTATGGTCTCACCAACACGGGACACAATACTCCAGGTATGGTCTCACCAAAAGGGGACATAATCGTCCAGGTATGGTCTCACCAACACGGAACTCAATATTCACCAATACGGGACACAATACTCCAGGTATGGTGTCTCCAACACGGGACACAATGCTCCAGGTAGGGTTTCACCAACACGTGACACAATACTCCAGGTATGGCTTCACCAACACGGGACACAATACTCAAGGCATGCTTTCACCAACACGGGACACAATTCTCCAGGTATGGTCACGCCAACAGGGGAAACAATTCTCCAGGTATGGTGTTACCAACACGGGACGCAAAACACAAGGTATGGTCTCACCATCACTGGACACAATATTCCAGGTATGGTTTCACCAACACGAGACACAATAAACAAGGTAGGGTCTCACCAACACGGGACACAATAGTCCAGGTATGGTTTTACCAACAAGGTGCACAATACTCCAGGTATGGTCTCACCAACAACAGACACAATACTCCAGGTAGGGTTTCACCAACACAAGACACAACACTCCAGGCATATTTTAACCAACACAGGACACAATACTCCAGGCGTGGTCTCACCAAAACGGGACACAATATTCCAGACATGCTTTCACCAACACGGGACAAAATTCTCCAGGTATGGTCACGACAACACGGGTCACAATTCTCCAGGTATGGTCTCACCAACCCGGGACACAATACTCCAGGCATATTTTCACCTACACGGGACACAATACTCGAGGCATGGTGTCACGAACACGGGACACAATACTCCAGGTATGGTTCCACCAACACGGGACAAAATTCTCCAGGTATGGTCACATCAACACAGGACACAATACTCCAGGTACGGTGGCACCAACACGGGACACAACACTCCAGGTATGGTCTCACCAACACGGGACACAATACTCCAGGTATGGTGTCACCAACACGGGACACAACACTCCAGGCATATTTTAACCAACACAGGAAACAATACATGAGGTATGCTTTCACCAACATGGGTCACCATGCGTCCAGGCATGGTGTCACCAACACGGGACGCAATCCTCCAGGCATGGTGTCACCAACACAGTTCACAAAACTCCAGGTATGGGCTCACCAACACGGGACAAAATGCTCCAGGCACATTTTCACCAACACAGGACACAATACTCGAGGTATGGTTTCACCAAAACGGGACACAATACTCCAGGCATGGTCTCAGCAACACGGGACACAATACTCGAGGTATGGTTTCACCAAAACGGGACACAATACTCCAGGCATGGTCTCACCAACACGGGACACAATACTCCAGGTATGGTTCCACCAAAACGAGACACAATACTCCTGGCATGGTCTCACCAACACGGGACACAAAACTCCAGGTATGGTCTCACCAACCCGGGTCACAATTCTCCAGGTATGGTGTCACCAACACGGGACACAATACTCAAGGTATGGTCTCACCAACACGGGACACAAAACTCCTGGTATGGTCTCACCAACCCGGGACACAATTATCCAGGTATGGTCACGCCAACACAGGACACAATACTCCAGGTATGGTTCCACCAACACGCGACACAATTCTCCAGGTATGGTCACGCCAACACAGGACACAATACTCCAGGTATGGCGACACCAACACGTGACACAATACTCCAGGTATGGTCAAGCCAACAGGGGACACAATTCTCCAGGTATGGTGTTACCAACACGTGACACAAAGCACAAGGTATTGTCTCACCAACACTGGACACAATATTCCAGGTATGGTTTCACCAACACGAGACACAATAAACCAGGTAGGGTCTCACCAACACGGGACACAATACTCCAGGTATTGTTTCACCAACACGGTGCACAATACTCCAGGTATGGTCACTACAACACGAGACACAATACTCCAGGTAGCGTTTCACCAACACAGGACACAATACTCCAGGCATATTTTAAACAACACAGGACACAATACTCCTGGCATGGTCTAACCAAAACGGGACACAAACTTCCAAGCATATTTTAACCAACGCGGGAAACAATATATGAGGTATGCTTGCACCAACATGGGACAACATGCGTCCAGGCATGGTGTCACCAAGACGGGACGCAATCCTCCAGGCATGGTGTCACCAACACGGGTCACAAAACTCCAAGTATGGGCTCACCAACACGGGACAAAATGCTCCAGGCACATTTTCAACAACACAGGACACAATACTCGAGGTATGGTTTCACCAAAACGTTACACAATACTCTAGGCATGGTCTCAGCAACACGGGACACAATGCTCCAGGCATGGTCTCACCAACACGGGACACAATACTCCAGGTATGGTTCCACCAACACGGGACACAATTCTCCAGGTAATGTGTCGCCAACACGTGACACAATACTCCAAGTATGGTCTCACCAACACGGGACACAATACTCCAGGCATAGTTCCACCAACACAGAACACAATACTCAAGGCATGCTTTCACCAACACGGGACACAATTCTCCAGGTATGGTCACGCCAACATGGGACACAATTATCCAGGTATGGTGTCACCAACACGGGACGCAAAACTCCAGGTATGCTCTCACCAACGCGGGACACAATACTCCAGGCATATTTTCACCAACACAGGACACAATACTCGAGGTATGGTTTCACCAAAACGGAACACCATACGGCAAGTATGGTGTCTCCAACACAGGACACAATACTCCAGGTATGGTCTCACCAACACAGGACACAATACTCCAGGTATGTCCTAACCAACACTGGACACAATGTTCTAGGTATGGCCTCACCAACACGGGACACAATATTCCAGGCATATTTCCACCAACACGGAACACAATACTCAAGGCATGCTTTCACCAACACGGGACACAATGCTCTAGGTATGGCCTCACCAACACGAGACACAATACTCCAGGCATATTTTAACCAACACGGGACACAATACACAAGTTTTGGTCTCACCAACACAGGACACCATGCGTCCCAGCATGGTATCACCAACACAGGACACAATGCTCCAGGCATATTTTCACAATCACGGGACACAATACTCCTGGCATGGGCTCACCAACACAGGGCACAATACACCAGGCATATTTTCACCAACACGGGACACAATACTCCAGGTATGGTCTCACCAACACGGGACACAATACTCCAGGCATGGTCTCACTAACACGGGACACAACACTCCAGGCATATTTTCACCTACACGGGACACAATACTCCAGGCATGGTGTCACCAACACGGGACACAATACTCGAGGCATGGAGTCACCAACACGGGAGACAATACTCCAGGTATGGTTCCACCAACCCGGGACACAATACTCCAGGCATATTTGAACCAACACGAGACACAATACTCGAGGCATGGAGTCACCAACACGGGACACAATAATCCAGGAATGGTTTCACCAACTCGAGACACAATATTCCAGGCATATTTTAACCAACACGGGAGACAATACACAAGGAATGGTCTCACCAACATGGGACACCATGCGTCCCAGCATGGTCTCACCAACACAGACAACGATACTCCAGGCATATTTTCACAAACACGGGACACAATACTCCTGGCATGGTCGCACCAAAACGGGACACAATATTCCAGGCATGCTTTCACCAACACGGGACACAATTCTCCAGGTATGGTCACGACAACAGGGGACACAATTCTCCAGGTATGGTGTCACCAACACCGGACACAAAACTCCAGGTATGGTATCACCAACCCGGGACACAATACTCCAGGCATATTTTCACCTACACGGGACATAATACTCGAGGCAGGGAGTCACCAACACGGGACACAATACTCGAGGCATGGAGTCACCAACACGGGAGACAATACTCCAGGTATGGTTCCACCAACCCGGGACACAATACTCCAGGCATATTTGAACCAACACGAGACACAATACTCGAGGCATGGAGTCACCAACACTGGACACAATAATCCAGGAATGGTTTCACCAACTCGAGACACAATATTCCAGGCATATTTTAACCAACACGGGAGACAATACACAAGGAATGGTCTCACCAACATGGGACACCATGCGTCCCAGCATGGTCTCACCAACACGGACAACAATACTCCAGGCATATTTTCACAAACACGGGACACAATACTCCTGGCATGGTCGCACCAAAACGGGACACAATATTCCAGGCATGCTTTCACCAACACGGGACACAATTCTCCAGGTATGGTCACGACAACAGGGGACACAATTCTCCAGGTATGGTGTCACCAACACCGGACACAAAACTCCAGGTATGGTATCACCAACCCGGGACACAATACTCGAGGCATATTTTCACCTACACGGGACATAATACTCGAGGCAGGGAGTCACCAACACAGGACACAATACTTGAGGCATGGTGTCACCAACACGGGACACAATACTCCAGGTGTGGTTCCACCAACACGGGACACAATTCTCCAGGTATGTTCACGCCAACACAGGACACAATACTCCAGGTATGGTGCCACCAACATGGGACACAATGCTGCAGGCACATTTTCACCAACACAGGGCACAATACTCCAGGTATGGTCTCAATAACACGGGACACAATATTCCAGGCATAGTTTAACCAACATGGGACACAATACTCGAGGCATTGTGTCACCAACACGGGACACAATATTCCAGGTATGGTTCCACCAACCGGGACACAATACTCCAGGCATGGTTTCACCAACACGGGACACAATACTCCAGGCATATTTTAACCAACACGGGACACAATACACAAGGTTTGGTCTCACCAACATGGGACACCATGCGTCCCAGCATGGTCTCACCAACACAGGACACAATGCTCCAGGCATATTTTCACAATCGCAGGACACAATACTCCTTGCATGGTCTCACCAAAACGGGACACAACATTCCAGGCATGCTTTCACCAACACGGGACATAATTCTCCAGGTATGGTCTCACAAACACCGGACACAAAACTCCAGGTATGTTATCACCAACCCGGGACACAATACTCGAGGCATATTTTCACCTACACGGGACATAATACTCGCGGCAGGGAGTCACCAACACGGTACACAATACTTGAGGCATGGTGTCACCAACACGGGACACAATACTCCAGGTATGGTTCCACCAACACGGGACACAATTCTCCAGGTATGGTCACGCCAACACAGGACACAATACTCCAGGTATGGTGCCACCAACACGGGACACAGTACTGCAGGTATGGTCTCAACAACACGGGACACAATACTCAAGGAATGGTGTCACCAACACGGGACCCAACACTCCAGGCATATTTTAACCAACACGGGAAACAATACATGAGGTATGCTTTCACCAACATGGGACACCATGCGTCTAGGCATGGTGTCACCAACACGGTTCGCAAAACTCCAGGTATGGCTCACCAACACGGGACACAATGCATCAGGCACATTTTCACCAACACAGGACACAATACTCCAGGTATGGTCTCAATAACACGGGACACAATACTCCAGGCATAGTTTAACCAACACGGGACACAATACTCGAGGCATGGTGTCACCAACATGGGTCACAATATCCGAGGCATGGAGTCACCAACACGGGACACAATACTTGAGGCATGGTGTCACCAACACGGGACACAATACTCCAGGTATGGTTCCACCAACCGGGACACAATACTCCAGGCATGGTTTCACCAACACGAGACACAATACTCCAGGCATATTTTAACCAACACGGGACACAATACACAAGTTTTGGTCTCACCAACATGGGACACCATGCGTCCCAGCATGGTCTCACCAACACAGGACACAATGCTCCAGGCATATTTTCACAATCACGGGACACAATACTCCTGGCATGGTCTCACCAAAACGGGACACAATATTCCAGGCATGCTTTCACCAACACGGGACACCAATCTACAGGTATGGTCACGCCAACACGGGACACAATTCTCCAGGTATGGTCACGCCAACGCATGACACAATACTCCAGCTATGGTGCCACCAACACGGGATACAATACTCCAAGCATGGTGTCACCAACACGGGACACAATACTCCAAGCATGGTGTCACCAACAAATGACGCAATACTCCAGGTATGGGCTCACCAACACCGGCACACAATACTCCAGGCATTTTTCACCAACACAGGACACAATACATGAGGTATGCTTTCACCAACATGGGACACCATGCGTCCAGCCATGGTCTCACCAACACAGGACGCAATACTCCAGGTATGGTGTCAACAAAACGGGACACAATACTCCCGGCATGGGTCTCCAAAACGGGACACAATACTCCAAGCATATTATCACAAACACGGGACACAATACTCCAGGCATGGTTTCACCAACACGGGATGCAATCCTCCAGGCATGGTGTCACCAACATGAGGAAATAATCTCCATTTACGGTTTCACTAACACAAAACCCACTACTCCAGGTATTGACTCACTAACACTGGACATAATACTCCAGGTATGGTTTCACCAACACGGTACACAATGCTCCAGATAGGGTTTCACCAAGACGGGAGACAATTCTCCAGGTATGGTTTCACCACCACGGGATACAATACTCCCGGTATGGTCTCACCAACACGGGACACAATACTCCAGGTATGGTCTCACCAACACGGGACACAATCGTCCAGGAATTGGCTCACCAACACGAGGCATAATACTCCAGATATGGTTTCACCAACACGGTACACATGCTCCAGATATGGTTTCACCAACACGGGAGACAATTCTCCAGGTATGGGCTCACCAACACGGAACACAATACTCCAGGTATTGACTCACCAACACGAGACATAATACACCTGGTATGGTTTCACCAACATGAGGAAATATTCTCCAGGTATGGTTTCACTAACACAGGACACACTACTCCAGGTATTGACTCACCAACATTGTACATAATATTCCAGGTATGGTTTCACCAATACGGTACACAATGCTCCAGGTAGGGTTTCACCAACATGGGACGCAATACTCCAGGTATGGTCTCGCCAACACGGGACACAATACTTCCGGTATGGTCTCACTAAAACGGGACACAATACTCCAGGTATGGTCTCACCAACACGAGACACAATACTCCAGGTATGGTCTCACCAACACGAGACACAATACTCCAGTTAGGGTCTCACCAACACGGGACACAATGCTCCAGGTATGGTTTCCACAACATAGGACACAATACTCCAGGTATGGTTTCAACAATACGGGACGCAAAACCCCAGGCATATTTTCACAAACACAGGACACAATGCTCGAAGCATGTTTTCACCAACACGGGACGCAATACTCGAGGTAGGGTCTCAATAACACGGGACACAATACTCCAGGCATAGTTTAACCAACACGGGACACAATACTCGAGGCATGGTGTCACCAACATGGGTCACAATATCCGAGGCATGGAGTCACCAACACGGGACACAATACTTGAGGCATGGTGTCACCAACACGGGACACAATACTCCAGATATGGCTCCACCAACCGGGACACAATACTCCAGGCATGGTTTCACCAACACGAGACACAATACTCCAGGCATATTTTAACCAAAACGGGACACAATACACAAGTTTTGGTCTCACCAACATGGGACACCATGCGTCCCAGCATGGTCTCACCAACACAGGACACAATGCTCCAGGCATATTTTCACAATCACGGGACCCAACACTCCTGGCATGGTCTCACCAAAACGGGACACAATATTCCAGGCATGCTTTCACCAACACGGGACACCAATCTCCAGGTATGGTCACGCCAACACGGGACACAATTCTCCAGGTATGGTCACGCCAACGCATGACACAATACTCCAGCTATGGTGCCACCAACACGGGACACAATACTCCAAGCATGGTGTCACCAACAAATGACGCAATACTCCAGGTATGGGCTCACCGACACGGGACACAATACTCCAGGCATTTTTCACCAACACAGGACACAATACATGAGGTATGCTTTCACCAACATGGGACACCATGCGTCCAGCCATGGTCTCACCAACACGGGACGCAATACTCCAGGTATGGTGTCAACAAAACGGGACACAATACTCCCGGCATGGTCTCACCAAAACGGGACACAATACTCCAAGCATATTATCACAAACACGGGACACAATACTCCAGGCATGGTTTCACCAACACGGGATGCAATCCTCCAGGCATGGTGTCACCAATATGAGGAAATAATCTCCATTTACGGTTTCACTAACACAGAACCCACTACTCCAGGTATTGACTCACTAACACTGGACATAATACTCCAGGTATGGTTTCACCAACACGGTACACAATGCTCCAGATAGGGTTTCACCAAGACGGGAGACAATTCTCCAGGTATGGTTTCACCACCACGGGATACAATACTCCCGGTATGGTCTCACCAACACGGGACACAATACTCCAGGTATGGTCTCACCAACACGGGACACAATCGTCCAGGAATTGACTTACCAACACGAGGCATAATACTCCAGATATGGTTTCACCAACACGGTACACATGCTCCAGATATGGTTTCACCAACACGGGAGACAATTCTCCAGGTATGGGCTCACCAACACGGAACACAATACTACAGGTATTGACTCACCAACACGAGACATAATACACCTGGTATGGTTTCACCAACATGAGGAAATATTCTCCAGGTATGGTTTCACTAACACAGGACACACTACTCCAGGTATTGACTCACCAACACTGGACATAATATTCCAGGTATGGTTTCACCAATACGGTACACAATGCTCCAGGTAGGGTTTCACCAACATGGGACGCAATATTCCAGGTATGGTCTCGCCAACACGGGACACAATACGCCAGGTAGGGTCTCACCAACACGGGACAAAATACAGCAGGTCTGGTTTCAACAGCACGGGGCACAATACTCCAGGCATGGATTCACCAAACCGGGACACAATTCTCCAGGCATGGTCTCACCAACACGGGACATAATACTCCAGGTATGGTCTCACCAACACGGGACATAATAGTCCAGGTATGGTCTCACCAACATGGAACTCAATACTCTAGGCATATTTTCACCAACACGGGACACAATACACGTGGTATGGTTTCAGCAACACGAGACACAATACTCCAGGTATGGTTTCACCAACACGGTACACAATGCTCCAGGTAGGGTTTCACCAACACGGTACACAATACTCCCGGTACGGTCTCACCAACACGGGACACAATACGCCAGGTAGGGTTTCACCAAAATGAAACAAAATACACAAAGCATGGTCTCACCAACATGGGATACAATACGCCAGGGATGGACTCACCAACACAGGACATAATACTCCAGGTATGGTCAAACCAACACGGGACAGATTACTCGAGGTATGGTTTCACCAACATGGGACAGAATACTCAAGGTATGGTTTCACCAACACGGGGCATGTTGTCACCAACACGGGACACAATACTGCAGGTATGGTGTCTCCAACACGGGACAGATTACTCGAGGTATGGTTTCACCAACACGGGACAGAATACTCAAGGTATGGTTTCACCAACACGGGACATGGTGTCACTAACACGGGACACAATACTGCAGGTATGGTGTCTCCAACACAGGACACAACACTCCAGGAATGCTCTCACTAAAACGGGACACAATACTACAGGTAGGGTCTCACCAACACGAGACACAATACTCCAGGTATGGTCTCACCAACACGAGACACAATACTTCCGGTATGGTCTCACCAACACGAGACACAATACTCCAGTTAGGGTCTCACCAACACGAGACACTATACTTCAGGCATGGTCTCACCAACACGGGGCACAATACTCCAGGCATATTTTCACCAACACGGGACACAATGCTCCAGGTATGGTTTCCCCAACATAGGACACAATACTCCAGGTATGGTTTCAACAATACGGGACGCAAAACCCCAGGCATATTTTCACAAACACAGGACACAATGCTCGAAGCATGTTTTCACCAACACGGGACGCAATACTCGAGGTAGGGTCTCAATAACACGGGACACAATACTCCAGGCATAGTTTAACCAACACGGGACACAATACTCGAGGCATGGTGTCACCAACATGGGTCACAATATCCGAGGCATGGAGTCACCAACACGGGACACAATACTTGAGGCATGGTGTCACCAACACGGGACACAATACTCCAGATATGGCTCCACCAACCGGGACACAATACTCCAGGCATGGTTTCACCAACACGAGACACAATACTCCAGGCATATTTTAACCAAAACGGGACACAATACACAAGTTTTGGTCTCACCAACATGGGACACCATGCGTCCCAGCATGGTCTCACCAACACAGGACACAATGCTCCAGGCATATTTTCACAATCACGGGACCCAACACTCCTGGCATGGTCTCACCAAAACGGGACACAATATTCCAGGCATGCTTTCACCAACACGGGACACCAATCTCCAGGTATGGTCACGCCAACACGGGACACAATTCTCCAGGTATGGTCACGCCAACGCATGACACAATACTCCAGCTATGGTGCCACCAACACGGGACACAATACTCCAAGCATGGTGTCACCAACAAATGACGCAATACTCCAGGTATGGGCTCACCGACACGGGACACAATACTCCAGGCATTTTTCACCAACACAGGACACAATACATGAGGTATGCTTTCACCAACATGGGACACCATGCGTCCAGCCATGGTCTCACCAACACGGGACGCAATACTCCAGGTATGGTGTCAACAAAACGGGACACAATACTCCCGGCATGGTCTCACCAAAACGGGGCACAATACTCCAAGCATATTATCACAAACACGGGACACAATACTCCAGGCATGGTTTCACCAACACGGGATGCAATCCTCCAGGCATGGTGTCACCAATATGAGGAAATAATCTCCATTTACGGTTTCACTAACACAGAACCCACTACTCCAGGTATTGACTCACTAACACTGGACATAATACTCCAGGTATGGTTTCACCAACACGGTACACAATGCTCCAGATAGGGTTTCACCAAGACGGGAGACAATTCTCCAGGTATGGTTTCACCACCACGGGATACAATACTCCCGGTATGGTCTCACCAACACGGGACACAATACTCCAGGTATGGTCTCACCAACACGGGACACAATCGTCCAGGAATTGACTTACCAACACGAGGCATAATACTCCAGATATGGTTTCACCAACACGGTACACATGCTCCAGATATGGTTTCACCAACAGGGGAGACAATTCTCCAGGTATGGGCTCACCAACGCGGAACACAATACTCCAGGTATTGACTCACCAACACGAGACATAATACACCTGGTATGGTTTCACCAACATGAGGAAATATTCTCCAGGTATGGTTTCACTAACACAGGACACACTACTCCAGGTATTGACTCACCAACACTGGACATAATATTCCAGGTATGGTTTCACCAATACGGTACACAATGCTCCAGGTAGGGTTTCACCAACATGGGACGCAATACTCCAGGTATGGTCTCGCCAACACGGGACACAATACGCCAGGTAGGGTCTCACCAACACGGGACAAAATACAGCAGGTCTGGTTTCAACAGCACGGGGCACAATACTCCAGGCATGGATTCACCAAACCGGGACACAATTCTCCAGGCATGGTCTCACCAACACGGGACATAATACTCCAGGTATGGTCTCACCAACACGGGACATAATAGTCCAGGTATGGTCTCACCAACATGGAACTCAATATTCCAGGTATGGTTTCACCAACACGGGACACAATACTCCAGGCATGGTCTCCTCAACACAGGACACAATACTCTAGGCATATTTTCACCAACACGGGACACAATACACGTGGTATGGTTTCAGCAACACGAGACACAATACTCCAGGTATGGTTTCACCAACACGGTACACAATGCTCCAGGTAGGGTTTCACCAACACGGTACACAATACTCCCGGTACGGTCTCACCAACACGGGACACAATACGCCAGGTAGGGTTTCACCAACATGAAACAAAATACACAAAGCATGGTCTCACCAACATGGGATACAATACGCCAGGGATGGACTCACCAACACAGGACATAATACTCCAGGTATGGTCAAACCAACACGGGACAGATTACTCGAGGTATGGTTTCACCAACATGGGACAGAATACTCAAGGTATGGTTTCACCAACACGGGGCATGTTGTCACCAACACGGGACACAATACTGCAGGTATGGTGTCTCCAACACGGGACAGATTACTCGAGGTATGGTTTCACCAACACGGGACAGAATACTCAAGGTATGGTTTCACCAACACGGGACATGGTGTCACTAACACGGGACACAATACTGCAGGTATGGTGTCTCCAACACAGGACACAACACTCCAGGAATGCTCTCACTAAAACGGGACACAATACTACAGGTAGGGTCTCACCAACACGAGACACTATACTCCAGGTATGGTCTCACCAACACGAGACACAATACTTCCGGTATGGTCTCACCAACACGAGACACAATACTCCAGTTAGGGTCTCACCAACACGAGACACTATACTTCAGGCATGGTCTCACCAACACGGGGCACAATACTCCAGGTATGGGCTCACCAACACGGGTCACAATGCATCAGGTATGGTTTCACCAACATAGGACACAATACTCCAGGTATGGTTTCAACAATACGGGACGCAAAACCCCAGGCATATTTTCACAAACACAGGACACAATGCTCGAAGCATGTTTTCACCAACACGGGACGCAATACTCGAGGTAGGGTCACACCAACACGGGACACGATACTCCAGGTATGATCTCACCAACACGAGACACAATCCGCCAGGCATGGTGTCACCAACATAGGACGCAAAACCCCAGGCATATTTTCACCAACACTGGGCACAATACTCGAGGCATGGTGTCTCCAACAGGGGACACAATACTCCAGGTATGGTTTCACCAACTCAGGACACAATACTCCAGGTATGGTGTCTCCAACACGGGACACAATACTCCAGGTATGGTCACACCAACATGGGATACAATACTTCAGGTATGGGTTCCCCAACACGGGACACAAAACTCCAGGTACGGTTTCACAAGCATGGTAGACAAAACTCCAGGTTTGGTCTCACCAACACGGGACACAATACTCCAGGTATGGTCTCACCAACACAGGACACAATACTCCAGGTATGTCCTAACTAACACAGGACACAATATTCCAGGTGTGGTCACGCCAACACGGGACGCAAAACCCCAGGCATGGTGTCACCAACATGGGACGCAAAACCCCAGGCATATTTTCACCAACACAGTACACAATGCTGGAAGCATGTTTTCACCAACACAGGAACCAATACTCCAGGTATGGTGACACCAACACGGGACTCGATTCTCCAGGTATGATCTCACCAACACGAGACACAATCCTCCAGGCATGGTGTCACCAACACGGGACGCAAAACCCCAGGCATATTTTCACCTACACGGGACTCAGTACTCGCGGCATGGTGTCTCCAACACGGGACACAATACTCCAGGTATGGTTTCACCAACTCATGACACAACACTCCAGGTATGGAGTCTCCAACACGGGACACAATCATCCAGGTATGGTTTCACCAACAGAGGACACAATACTCCAGGTATGTCCTAACCAACACTGGACACAATGCTCTAGGTATGGCCTCACCAACACGAGACTCAATACTTCAGGCATATTTCCACCAACACGGAAAACAATACTCAAGGCATGCTTTCACCAACACGGGACACAATTCTCCAGGTATGGTCTCACCAACACAGGACACAATACTCGAGGTATGGTTTCACCAACATGGGACGCAATACTCGAGGTAGGGTCACACCAACACGGGACACGATACTCCAGGTATGATCTCACCAACACGAGACACAATCCGCCAGGCATATTTCCACCAACACGGAACACAATACTCAAGGCATGCTTTCACCAACACGGGACACAATTCTCCAGGTATGGTCACGCCAACATGGGACACAATTATCCAGGTATGGTGTCACCAACACGGGACGCAAAACTCCAGGCATGCTCTCACCAACGCGGGACACAATACTCCAGGCATATTTTCACCAACACAGTACACAATACTCGAGGTATGGTTTCACCAACATGGGACGCAATACTCGAGGTAGGGTCACACCAACACGGGACACGATACTCCAGGTATGATCTCACCAACACGAGACACAATCCGCCAGGCATGGTGTCACCAACACGGGACACAAAACCCCAGGCATATTTTCACCAACACTGGACACAATACTCGAGGCATAGTGTCTCCAACAGGGGACACAATACTCCAGGTATGGTTTCACCAACTCAGGACACAATACTCCAGGTATGGTGTCTCCAACACGGGACACAATACTCCAGGTATGGTCACACCAACATGGGATACAATACTTCAGGTATGGTTTCCCCAACACGGGACACAAAACTCCAGGTATGGTTTCACAAGCATGGTAGACAAAACTCCAGGTTTGGTCTCACCAACACGGGACACAATGCTCCAGGTATGGTCTCACCAACACAGGACACAATACTCCGGGAATGTCCTAACTAACACAGGACACAATATTCCAGGTGTGGTTTCACCAACACGGGACGCAAACCCCCAGGCATGGTGTCACCAACACGGGACGCAAAACCCCAGGGATATTTTCACCAACACAGTACACAATGCTCGAAGCATGTTTTCACCAACACGGGAACCAATACTCCAGGTATGGTGACACCAACACGGGACAAGATTCTCCAGGTATGATCTCACCAACACGAGACACAATCCTCCAGGCATGGTGCCACCAACACGGGACGCAAAACCCCAGGCATATTTTCACCAACACGGGACACAGTACTCGAGGCATGGTGTCTCCAACAGGGGACACAATACTCCAGGTATGGTTTCACCAACTCAGGACACAATACTCCAGGTATGGTGTCTCCAACACGGGACACAATACTCCAGGTATGGTCACACCAACACGGGATACAATACTTCAGGTATGGTTTCCCCAACACGGGACACAAAACTCCAGGTATGGTTTCACAAGCATGGTAGACAAAACTCCAGGTTTGGTCTCACCAACACGGGACACAATGCTCCAGGTATGGTCTCACCAACACAGGACACAATACTCCGGGTATGTCCTAACTAACACAGGACACAATATTCCAGGTGTGGTTTCACCAACACGGGACGCAAACCCCCAGGCATGGTGTCACCAACACGGGACGCAAAACCCCAGGGATATTTTCACCAACACAGTACACAATGCTCGAAGCATGTTTTCACCAACACGGGAACCAATACTCCAGGTATGGTGACACCAACACGGGACAAGATTCTCCAGGTATGATCTCACCAACACGAGACACAATCCTCCAGGCATGGTGCCACCAACACGGGACGCAAAACCCCAGGCATATTTTCACCAACACGGGACACAGTACTCGAGGCATGGTGTCTCCAACACGGGACACAATACTCCAGGTATGGTTTCACCAACTCAGGACACAACACTCCAGGTATGGAGTCTCCAACACGGGACACAATCATCCAGGTATGGTTTCACCAACATGGGATACAATGCTTCAGGTATGGTTTCCCCAACACGGGACACAAAACTCCAGGTATGGTTTCACAAGCATGGTAGACAAAACTCCAGGTTTGGTCTCACCAACACGGGACACAATGCTCCAGGTATGGTCTCACCAACACAGGACACAATACTCCGGGTATGTCCTAACTAACACAGGACACAATATTCCAGGTGTGGTTTCACCAACACGGGACGCAAACCCCCAGGCATGGTGTCACCAACACGGGACGCAAAACCCCAGGGATATTTTCACCAACACAGTACACAATGCTCGAAGCATGTTTTCACCAACACGGGAACCAATACTCCAGGTATGGTGACACCAACACGGGACAAGATTCTCCAGGTATGATCTCACCAACACGAGACACAATCCTCCAGGCATGGTGCCACCAACACGGGACGCAAAACCCCAGGCATATTTTCACCAACACGGGACACAGTACTCGAGGCATGGTGTCTCCAACACGGGACACAATACTCCAGGTATGGTTTCACTAACTCAGGACACAACACTCCAGGTATGGAGTCTCCAACACGGGACACAATCATCCAGGTATGGTTTCACCAACACAGGACACAATACTACAGGTATGTCCTAACCAACACTGGACACAATGCTCTAGGTATGGCCTCACCAACACGGGACACAATACTCCAGGCATATTTCCACCAACACGGAACACAATACTCAAGGCATGCTTTCACCAACACGGGACACAATTCTCCAGGTATAGTTTAACCAACACGGGACACAATACTCCTGGCATGGTCTCACCAAAACGGGATGCAATATTCCAGGCATGCTTTCACCAACGCGGGACACAATTCTCCAGGTATGGACACGCCAACACAGTACACAATACTCCAGGTATGGCGCCACCAACACAGGACACAATCCTCCAAGCATGGTGCCACCAACACGTGACGCAAAACTCCAGGTATGGGATCAACCAACACGGGACACAATACTCCAGGCATATTTTCACCTACTCGGGACGCAATACTCGAGGCATGGTGTCATCACCACGGGTCACAAAACTCCAGGTATGGGCTCAATAACACGGGAAACAATACTCCAGGCAAATTTTCACCAACACAGGACACAATACTCCAGGCATGGTTTCACCACATCGGGACACAATACTCCAGGCATGGTCTCACCAACACGGGGCACAATACTCCAGGTATGGTGTCACCAACACGGGTCACAAAACTACAGGTATGTGTGCACCAACACGAGACATAATACTCCAGGTATGGTTTCACCAACACGGTACACAATGCTCCAGATAGGGTTTCACCAAGACGGGAGACAATTCTCCAGGTATGGTTTCACCGCCACGGGATACAATACTCCCGGTATGGTCTCACCAACACGGGACACAATCGTCCAGGAATTGACTTACCAACACGAGGCATAATACTCCAGATATGGTTTCAACAACACGGTACACATGCTCCAGATATGGTTTCACCAACACGGGAGACAATTCTCCAGGTATGGTCTCACCACCACGGGACACAATACTCTCGGTATGGTCGCACCAACACGGGACACAATACTCCAGGCTTGGTCTCAACAACAGGGGACACAATACTCCAGGTATGGTCTCACCAAAAGGGGACATAATCGTCCAGGTATGGTCTCACCAACACGGAACTCAATATTCACCTATACGGGACACAATACTCCAGGTATGGTGTCTCCAACACGGGACACAATGCTCCAGGTAGGGTTTCACCAAAACGTGACACAATACTCCAGGTATAGCTTCACCAACACGGGACACAATACTCAAGGCATGCTTTCACCAACACGGGACACAATTCTCCAGGTATGGTCACGCCAACAGGGGAAACAATTCTCCAGGTATGGTGTTACCAACACGGGACGCAAAGCACAAGGTATGGTCTCACCAACACTGGACACAATATTCCAGGTATGGTTTCACCAACACGAGACACAATAAACCAGGTAGGGTCTCACCAACACGGGACACAATACTCCAGGTATGGTTTTACCAACAAGGTGCACAATACTCCAGGTATGGTCTCACCAACAACAGACACAATACTCCAGGTAGGGTTTCACCAACACGAGACACAACACTCCAGGCATATTTTAACCAACACAGGACACAATACTCCTGGCATGGTCTCACCAAAACGGGACACAATATTCCAGACATGCTTTCACCAACAAGGGACAGAATACTCCAGGTATGGTTCCACCAACACGGGACACAATACTCCAGGTATGGTCTCACCAACACGGGACACAAAACTCAAGGTATGGTCTCACCAACCCGGGACACAATACTCCAGGCATATTTTCACCTACACGGGACACAATACTCGAGGCATGGTGTCACCAACACGGGACAAAATTCTCCAGGTATGGTCACGTCAACACAGGACACAATACTCCAGGTATGGTCTCACCAACACGGGACACAATACTCCAGGTATGGTCTCACCAACACGGGACACAACACTCCAGGCATATTTAACCAACACAGGAAACAATACATGAGGTATGCTTTCACCAACATGGGACACCATGCGTCCAGGCATGGTGTCACCAACACAGTTCACAAAACTCCAGGTATGGGCTCACCAACACGGGACACAATGCTCCAGGCACATTTTCACCAACACGGGACACAATACTCGAGGTATGGTTTCACCAAAACGGGACACAATACTCCAGGCATGACATCACCAACACGGGACACAATACTCCAGGTATGGTTTCACCAAAACGGGACACAATACTCCAGGCATGGTCTCACCAACACGGGACACAATTCTCCAGGTATAGTCACGACAACACGGGACACAATTCTCCAGGTATGGTGTCACCAACACGGGACACAAAACTCAAGGTATGGTCGCACCAACACGTGACACAATACTCCAGGTATGGTCACGCCAACAGGGGACACAATTCTCCAGGTATGGTGTTACCAACACGGGACGCAAAACAAAAGGTATGGTCTCACCAACACTGGACACAATATTCCAGGTATGGTTTCACCAACACGAGACACAATAAACCAGGTAGGGTCTCACCAACACGGGACACAATACTCCAGGTATGGTTTCACCAACACGGTGCACAATACTCCAGGTATGGTCTCAACAACACGAGACACAACACTCCAGGTAGCGTTTCACCAACACAAGACACAATACTCCAGGCATATTTTAAACAACACAGGACACAATGCTCCTGGCATGGTGTCACCAAAACGGGACACAAAATTTCAGGCATGCTTTCACCAACACGGGACACAATTCTCCAGGTATGTTTCCACCAACACGGGACACAATACTCCAGGTATGGTCTCACCAACACGGGACACAATACTCCAGGTATGTTTCCACCAACACGGGACAAAATTCTCCAGGTATGGTGTCACCAACACGGGACACAATACTCAAGGTATGGTCTCACCAACACGGGACACAAAACTCCAGGTATGGTCTCACCAACCCGGGACACAATTCTCCAGGTATGGTCACGCCAACAGGGGACACAATTCTCCAGGTATGGTGTTACCAACACGGGACGCAAAACACAAGGTATGGTTTCACCAACACTGGACACAATAAACCAGGTAGGGTCTTACCAACACGGGACACATTACTCCAGGTATGGTTTCACCAACACGGTGCACAATACTCCAGGTATGGTCTCAACAACACGAGACACAATACTCCAGGTATGGTCTCACCAACACAGGACACAATACTCCAGGTATGTCCTAACCAACACTGGACACAATACTCCAGGTATGTCCTAACCAACACTGGACACAATGCTCTAGGTATGGCCTCACCAACACGGGACACAATACTCCAGGCATATGTCCACCAACATGGAACACAATACTCAAGGCATGCTTTCACCAACACGGGACACAATTCTCCAGGTATAGTTTAACCAACACGGGACACAATACTCCTGGCATGGTCTCACCAAAACGGAATGCAATATTCCAGGCATGCTTTCACCAACGCGGGACACAATTCTCCAGGGATGGACACGCCAACACAGTACACAATACTCCAGGTATGGCGCCACCAACACAGGACACAATCCTCCAAGCATGGTGCCACCAACACGGGATGCAATCCTCCAGGTATGGGATCAACCAACACGGGACACAATACTCCAGGCATATTTTCACCTACTCGGGACGCAATACTCGAGGCATGGTGTCACCAACACGGGACACAATACTCGAGGCATGGTGTCATCAACACGGGTCACAAAACTCCAGGTATGGGCTCAATAACACGGGAAACAATACTCCAGGCAAATTTTCACCAACACAGGACACAATACTCCAGGCATGGTTTCACCACATCGGGACACAATACTCCAGGCATGGTCTCACCAACACGGGGCACAATACTCCAGGTATGGTGTCACCAACACGGGTCACAAAACTACAGGTATGTGCGCACCAACACGAGACATAATACTCCAGGTATGGTTTCACCAACACGGTACACAATGCTCCAGATAGGGTTTCACCAAGACGGGAGACAATTCTCCAGGTATGGTTTCACCACCACGGGATACAATACTCCCGGTATGGTCTCACCAACACGGGACACAATACTCCAGGTATGGTCTCACCAACACGGGACACAATCGTCCAGGAATTGACTTACCAACACGAGGCATAATACTCCAGATATGGTTTCACCAACACGGTACACATGCTCCAGATATGGTTTCACCAACACGGGAGACAATTCTCCAGGTATGGGCTCACCAACACGGAACACAATACTACAGGTATTGACTCACCAACACGAGACATAATACACCTGGTATGGTTTCACCAACATGAGGAAAGATTCTCCAGGTATGGTTTCACTAACACACGGCCCACTACTCCAGGTATTGACTCACCAACACTGGACATAATACTCCAGATATGGTTTCACCAACACGGTACACAATGCTCCAGGTAGGTTTTCACCAACACGGGAGACAATTCTCCAGGGATGGTCTCACCACCACGGGACACAATACTCTCGGTATGGTCGCACCAACACGGGACACAATACTCCAGGCTTGGTCTCAACAACAGGGGACACAATACTCCAGGTATGGTCTCACCAAAAGGGGACATAATCGTCCAGGTATGGTCTCACCAACACGGAACTCAATATTCACCAATACGGGACACAATACTCCAGGTATGGTGTCTCCAACACGGGACACAATGCTCCAGGTAGGGTTTCACCAAAACGTGACACAATACTCCAGGTATAGCTTCACCAACACGGGACACAATACTCAAGGCATGCTTTCACCAACACGGGACACAATTCTCCAGGTATGGTCACGCCAACAGGGGAAACAATTCTCCAGGTATGGTGTTACCAACACGGGACGCAAAGCACAAGGTATGGTCTCACCAACACTGGACACAATATTCCAGGTATGGTTTCACCAACACGAGACACAATAAACCAGGTAGGGTCTCACCAACACGGGACACAATACTCCAGGTATGGTTTTACCAACAAGGTGCACAATACTCCAGGTATGGTCTCACCAACAACAGACACAATACTCCAGGTAGGGTTTCACCAACACGAGACACAACACTCCAGGCATATTTTAACCAACACAGGACACAATACTCCTGGCATGGTCTCACCAAAACGGGACACAATATTCCAGACATGCTTTCACCAACAAGGGACAGAATACTCCAGGTATGGTTCCACCAACACGGGACACAATACTCCAGGTATGGTCCCACCAACACGGGACACAAAACTCAAGGTATGGTCTCACCAGCCCGGGACACAATACTCCAGGCATATTTTCACCTACACGGGACACAATACTCGAGGCATGGTGTCACCAACACGGGACAAAATTCTCCAGGTATGGTCACGTCAACACAGGACACAATACTCCAGGTATGGTCTCACCAACACGGGACACAATACTCCAGGTATGGTCTCACCAACACGGGACACAACACTCCAGGCATATTTAACCAACACAGGAAACAATACATGAGGTATGCTTTCACCAACATGGGACACCATGCGTCCAGGCATGGTGTCACCAACACAGTTCACAAAACTCCAGGTATGGGCTCACCAACACGGGACACAATGCTCCAGGCACATTTTCACCAACACAGGACACAATACTCGAGGTATGGTTTCACCAAAACGGGACACAATACTCCAGGCATGGTCTTAGCAACACGGGACACAATACTCCAGGTATGGTTTCACCAAAACGGGACACAATACTCCAGGCATGGTCTCACCAACACGGGACACAATTCTCCAGGGATAGTCACGACAACACGGGACACAATTCTCCAGGTATGGTGTCACCAACACGGGACACAAAACTCAAGGTATGGTCTCACCAACACGTGACACAATACTCCAGGTATGGTCACGCCAACAGGGGACACAATTCTCCAGGTATGGTGTTACCAACACGGGACACAATATTCCAGGTATGGTTTCACCAACACGAGACACAATAAACCAGGTAGGGTCTCACCAACACGGGACACAATACTCCAGGTATGGTTTCACCAACACGGTGCACAATACTCCAGGTATGGTCTCAACAACACGAGACACAACACTCCAGGTAGCGTTTCACCAACACAAGACACAATACTCCAGGCATATTTTAAACAACACAGGACACAATGCTCCTGGCATGGTGTCACCAAAACGGGACACAAAATTTCAGGCATGCTTTCACCAACACGGGACACAATTCTCCAGGTATGTTTCCACCAACACGGGACACAATACTCCAGGTATGGTCTCACCAACACGGGACACAATACTCCAGGTATGTTTCCACCAACACGGGACAAAATTCTCCAGGTATGGTGTCACCAACACGGGACACAATACTCAAGGTATGGTCTCACCAACACGGGACACAAAACTCCAGGTATGGTCTCACCAACCCGGGACACAATTCTCCAGGTATGGTCACGCCAACAGGGGACACAATTCTCCAGGTATGGTGTTACCAACACGGGACGCAAAACACAAGGTATGGTTTCACCAACACTGGACACAATAAACCAGGTAGGGTCTTACCAACACGGGACACATTACTCCAGGTATGGTTTCACCAACACGGTGCACAATACTCCAGGTATGGTCTCAACAACACGAGACACAATACTCCAGGTATGGTCTCACCAACACAGGACACAATACTCCAGGTATGTCCTAACCAACACTGGACACAATACTCCAGGTATGTCCTAACCAACACTGGACACAATGCTCTAGGTATGGCCTCACCAACACGGGACACAATACTCCAGGCATATGTCCACCAACATGGAACACAATACTCAAGGCATGCTTTCACCAACACGGGACACAATTCTCCAGGTATAGTTTAACCAACACGGGACACAATACTCCTGGCATGGTCTCACCAAAACGGAATGCAATATTCCACGCATGCTTTCACCAACGCGGGACACAATTCTCCAGGGATGGACACGCCAACACAGTACACAATACTCCAGGTATGGCGCCACCAACACAGGACACAATCCTCCAAGCATGGTGCCACCAACACGGGATGCAATCCTCCAGGTATGGGATCAACCAACACGGGACACAATACTCCAGGCATATTTTCACCTACTCGGGACGCAATACTCGAGGCATGGTGTCACCAACACGGGACACAATACTCGAGGCATGGTGTCATCAACACGGGTCACAAAACTCCAGGTATGGGCTCAATAACACGGGAAACAATACTCCAGGCAAATTTTCACCAACACAGGACACAATACTCCAGGCATGGTTTCACCACATCGGGACACAATACTCCAGGCATGGTCTCACCAACACGGGGCACAATACTCCAGGTATGGTGTCACCAACACGGGTCACAAAACTACAGGTATGTGCGCACCAACACGAGACATAATACTCCAGGTATGGTTTCACCAACACGGTACACAATGCTCCAGATAGGGTTTCACCAAGACGGGAGACAATTCTCCAGGTATGGTTTCACCACCACGGGATACAATACTCCCGGTATGGTCTCACCAACACGGGACACAATACTCCAGGTATGGTCTCACCAACACGGGACACAATCGTCCAGGAATTGACTTACCAACACGAGGCATAATACTCCAGATATGGTTTCACCAACACGGTACACATGCTCCAGATATGGTTTCACCAACACGGGAGACAATTCTCCAGGTATGGGCTCACCAACACGGAACACAATACTACAGGTATTGACTCACCAACACGAGACATAATACACCTGGTATGGTTTCACCAACATGAGGAAAGATTCTCCAGGTATGGTTTCACTAACACACGGCCCACTACTCCAGGTATTGACTCACCAACACTGGACATAATACTCCAGATATGGTTTCACCAACACGGTACACAATGCTCCAGGTAGGTTTTCACCAACACGGGAGACAATTCTCCAGGGATGGTCTCACCACCACGGGACACAATACTCTCGGTATGGTCGCACCAACACGGGACACAATACTCCAGGCTTGGTCTCAACAACAGGGGACACAATACTCCAGGTATGGTCTCACCAAAAGGGGACATAATCGTCCAGGTATGGTCTCACCAACACGGAACTCAATATTCACCAATACGGGACACAATACTCCAGGTATGGTGTCTCCAACACGGGACACAATGCTCCAGGTAGGGTTTCACCAAAACGTGACACAATACTCCAGGTATAGCTTCACCAACACGGGACACAATACTCAAGGCATGCTTTCACCAACACGGGACACAATTCTCCAGGTATGGTCACGCCAACAGGGGAAACAATTCTCCAGGTATGGTGTTACCAACACGGGACGCAAAGCACAAGGTATGGTCTCACCAACACTGGACACAATATTCCAGGTATGGTTTCACCAACACGAGACACAATAAACCAGGTAGGGTCTCACCAACACGGGACACAATACTCCAGGTATGGTTTTACCAACAAGGTGCACAATACTCCAGGTATGGTCTCACCAACAACAGACACAATACTCCAGGTAGGGTTTCACCAACACGAGACACAACACTCCAGGCATATTTTAACCAACACAGGACACAATACTCCTGGCATGGTCTCACCAAAACGGGACACAATATTCCAGACATGCTTTCACCAACAAGGGACAGAATACTCCAGGTATGGTTCCACCAACACGGGACACAATACTCCAGGTATGGTCCCACCAACACGGGACACAAAACTCAAGGTATGGTCTCACCAGCCCGGGACACAATACTCCAGGCATATTTTCACCTACACGGGACACAATACTCGAGGCATGGTGTCACCAACACGGGACAAAATTCTCCAGGTATGGTCACGTCAACACAGGACACAATACTCCAGGTATGGTCTCACCAACACGGGACACAATACTCCAGGTATGGTCTCACCAACACGGGACACAACACTCCAGGCATATTTAACCAACACAGGAAACAATACATGAGGTATGCTTTCACCAACATGGGACACCATGCGTCCAGGCATGGTGTCACCAACACAGTTCACAAAACTCCAGGTATGGGCTCACCAACACGGGACACAATGCTCCAGGCACATTTTCACCAACACAGGACACAATACTCGAGGTATGGTTTCACCAAAACGGGACACAATACTCCAGGCATGGTCTTAGCAACACGGGACACAATACTCCAGGTATGGTTTCACCAAAACGGGACACAATACTCCAGGCATGGTCTCACCAACACGGGACACAATTCTCCAGGGATAGTCACGACAACACGGGACACAATTCTCCAGGTATGGTGTCACCAACACGGGACACAAAACTCAAGGTATGGTCTCACCAACACGTGACACAATACTCCAGGTATGGTCACGCCAACAGGGGACACAATTCTCCAGGTATGGTGTTACCAACACGGGACGCAAAACAAAAGGTATGGTCTCACCAACACTGGACACAATATTCCAGGTATGGTTTCACCAACACGAGACACAATAAACCAGGTAGGGTCTCACCAACACGGGACACAATACTCCAGGTATGGTTTCACCAACACGGTGCACAATACTCCAGGTATGGTCTCAACAACACGAGACACAATACTCCAGGTAGAGTTTCACCAACACAAGACACAATACTCCAGGCATATTTTAAACAACACAGGACACAATACTCCTGGCATGGTGTCACCAAAACGGGACACAAAATTTCAGGCATGCTTTCACCAACACGGGACACAATTCTCCAGGTATGGTCACGACAACACGGGACACAATACTCCAGGTATGGTTCCACCAACACGGGACACAATACTCCAGGTATGGTCTCACCAACACGGGACACAATACTCCAGGTATGTTTCCACCAACACGGGACAAAATTCTCCAGGTATGGTGTCACCAACACGGGACACAACACTCCAGGCTTATTTTAACCAACACAGGAAACAATACATGAGGTATGCTTTCACCAACGTGGGACACCATGCGTCCAGGCATGGTGTCACCAACACGGGACGCAATCCTCCAGGCATGGTGTCACCAACACAGTTCACAAAACTCCAGGTATGGGCTCACCAACACGGGACACAATGCTCCAGGCACATTTTCACCAACACAGGACACAATACTCGAGGTATGGTTTCACCAAAACGGGACACAATACTCCAGGCATGGTCTCAGCAACACTGGACACAATACTCGAGGTATGGTTTCACCAAAACGGGACACAAAACTCCAGGTATGGTCACGACAACACTGGATGCAATTCTCCAGGTATGGTGTCACCAACACGGGACACAATACTCAAGGTATGGTCTCACCAACACGGGACACAAAACTCCAGGTATGGTCTCACCAACCCGGGACACAATTCTCCAGGTATGGTCACGCCAACACAGGACACAATACTCCAGGTATGGTGCCACCAACAGGCGACACAATTCTCCAGGTAGGGTCACGCCAACACAGGACACAATACTCAAGGTATGGTGACACCAACACGTGACACAATACTCCAGGTATGGTCACGCCAACAGGGGACACAATTCTCCAGGTATGGTGTTACCAACACGGGACGCAAAACACAAGGTATGGTTTCACCAACACTGGACACAATAAACCAGGTAGGGTCTCACCAACACGGTACACAATACTCCAGGTATGGTTTCACCAACACGGTGCACAATACTCCAGGTATGGTCTCAACAACACGAGACACAATACTCCAGGTATGGTTCCACCAACACGGGACACAATACTCCAGGTATGGTCTCACAACACAGGACACAATACTCCAGGTATGTCCTAACCAACGCTGGACACAATGCTCTAGGTATGGCCTCACCAACATGGGACACAATATTCCAGGCATATTTCCACCAACACGGAACACAATACTCAAGGCATGCTTTTACCAACATGGGACACAATTCTCCAGGTATGGTCACGCCAGCATGGGACACAATTGTCCAGGTATGGTGTCACCAACAAGGGACGCAAAACTCCAGGTATGGTCTCACCAACGCGGGACACAATACTCCAGGCATGTTTTAAACAACACAGGACACAATACTCCTGGCATGGTGTCACCAAAACGGGAAACAAAATTTCAGGCATGCTTTCACCAACACGGGACACAATTCTCCAGGTATGGTCACGACAACACGGGACACAATTCTCCAGGTATGGTGTCACCAACACGGGATACAATACTCCAGGTATGGTCTCACCAACACGGGACACAATACTCCAGGTATGGTCTCACCAACCCGGGACACAATACTCCAGGCATATTTTCACCTACACAGGACACAATACTCGAGGCATGTAGTCACCAAAACGGAACACAATACTCCAGGTATGGTTCCACCAGCACGGGACAAAATTCTCCAGGTATGGTCACGTCAACACAGGACACAATACTCCAGGTATGGTCTCACCAGCACGGGACACAATACTCCAGGTATGGTGCCACCAACACGGGACACAACACTACAGGTATGGTGTCACCAACACGGGACACAACACTACAGGCATATTTTAACCAACACAGGAAACAATACATGAGGTATGCTTTCACCAACGTGGGACACCATGCGTCCAGGCATGTTGTCACCAACACGGGACGCAATCCTCCAGGCATGGTGTCACCAACACAGTTCACAAAACTCCAGGTATGGGCTCACCAACACGGGACACAATGCTCCAGGCACATTTTCACCAACACGGGACACAATTCTCGAGGTATGGTTTCACCAAAACGGGACACAATACTCCAGGCATGGTCTCAGCAACACGGGACACAATACTCGAGGTATGGTTTCACCAAAACGGGACACAATACTCCAGGTATGGTCACGACAACACGGGACACAATTCTCCAGGTATGGTGTCACCAACACGGGACACAATACTCAAGGTATGGTCTCACCAACACGGGACACAAAACTCCAGGTATGGTCTCACCAACCCGGGACACAATTCTCCAGGTATGGTCACGCCAACACAGGACACAATACTCCAGGTATGGTGCCACCAACACAGGACACAATACTCCAGGTATGGTCTCACCAACACGGGACACAACACTCCAGGCATATTTAACCAACACAGGAAACAATACATGAGGTATGCTTTCACCAACATGGGACACCATGCGTCCAGGCATGGTGTCACCAACACAGTTCACAAAACTCCAGGTATGGGCTCACCAACACGGGACACAATGCTCCAGGCACATTTTCACCAACACAGGACACAATACTCGAGGTATGGTTTCACCAAAACGGGACACAATACTCCAGGCATGGTATCACCAACACGGGACACAATACTCGAGGTATGGTTTCACCAAAACGGGACACAATACTCCAGGCATGGTCTCACCAACACGGGACACAATTCTCCAGGTATAGTCACGACAACACGGGACACAATTCTCCAGGTATGGTGTCACCAACACGGGACACAAAACTCAAGGTATGGTCTCACCAACACGTGACACAATACTCCAGGTATGGTCACGCCAACAGGGGACACAATTCTCCAGGTATGGTGTTACCAACACGGGACGCAAAACAAAAGGTATGGTCTCACCAACACTGGACACAATATTCCAGGTATGGTTTCACCAACACGAGACACAATAAACCAGGTAGGGTCTCACCAACACGGGACACAATACTCCAGGTATGGTTTCACCAACACGAGACACAATACTCCAGGTAGCGTTTCATCAACACAAGACACAATACTCCAGGCATATTTTAAACAACACAGGACACAATACTCCTGGCATGGTGTCACCAAAACGGGACACAAAATTTCAGGCATGCTTTCACCAACACGGGACACAATTCTCCAGGTATGGTCACGACAACACGGGACACAATACTCCAGGTATGGTTCCACCAACACGGGACACAATACTCCAGGTATGGTCTCAACAACACGGGACACAATACTCCAGGTATGTTTCCACCAACACGGGACAAAATTCTCCAGGTATGGTGTCACCAACACGGGACACAACACTCCAGGCTTATTTTAACCAACACAGGAAACAATACATGAGGTATGCTTTCACCAACGTGGGACACCATGCGTCCAGGCATGGTGTTACCAACACGGGACGCAAAGCACAAGGTATGGTCTCACCAACACTGGACACAATATTCCAGGTATGGTTTCAACAACACGAGACACAATAAACCAGGTAGGGTCTCACCAACACGGGACACAATACTCCAGGTATGGTTTTACCAACAAGGTGCACAATACTCCAGGTATGGTCTCACCAACAACAGACACAATACTCCAGGTAGGGTTTCACCAACACGAGACACAACACTCCAGGCATATTTTAACCAACACAGGACACAATACTCCTGGCATGGTCTCACCAAAACGGGACACAATATTCCAGACATGCTTTCACCAACAAGGGACAGAATACTCCAGGTATGGTTCCACCAACACGGGACACAATACTCCAGGTATGGTCCCACCAACACGGGACACAAAACTCAAGGTATGGTCTCACCAACCCGGGACACAATACTCCAGGCATATTTTCACCTACACGGGACACAATACTCGAGGCATGGTGTCACCAACACGGGACAAAATTCTCCAGGTATGGTCACGTCAACACAGGACACAATACTCCAGGTATGGTCTCACCAACACGGGACACAATACTCCAGGTATGGTCTCACCAACACGGGACACAACACTCCAGGCATATTTAACCAACACAGGAAACAATACATGAGGTATGCTTTCACCAACATGGGACACCATGCGTCCAGGCATGGTGTCACCAACACAGTTCACAAAACTCCAGGTATGGGCTCACCAACACGGGACACAATGCTCCAGGCACATTTTCACCAACACAGGAGACAATACTCGAGGTATGGTTTCACCAAAACGGGACACAATACTCCAGGCATGGTATCACCAACACGGGACACAATACTCCAGGTATGGTTTCACCAAAACGGGACACAATACTCCAGGCATGGTCTCACCAACACGGGACACAATTCTCCAGGTATAGTCACGACAACACGGGACACAATTCTCCAGGTATGGTGTCACCAACACGGGACACAAAACTCAAGGTATGGTCTCACCAACACGTGACACAATACTCCAGGTATGGTTTCACCAACACGGTGCACAATACTCCAGGTATGGTCTCAACAACACGAGACACAATACTCCAGGTAGAGTTTCACCAACACAAGACACAATACTCCAGGCATATTTTAAACAACACAGGACACAATACTCCTGGCATGGTGTCACCAAAACGGGACACAAAATTTCAGGCATGCTTTCACCAACACGGGACACAATTCTCCAGGTATGGTCACGACAACACGGGACACAATACTCCAGGTATGGTTCCACCAACACGGGACACAATACTCCAGGTATGGTCTCACCAACACGGGACACAATACTCCAGGTATGTTTCCACCAACACGGGACAAAATTCTCCAGGTATGGTGTCACCAACACGGGACACAACACTCCAGGCTTATTTTAACCAACACAGGAAACAATACATGAGGTATGCTTTCACCAACGTGGGACACCATGCGTCCAGGCATGGTGTCACCAACACGGGACGCAATCCTCCAGGCATGGTGTCACCAACACAGTTCACAAAACTCCAGGTATGGGCTCACCAACACGGGACACAATGCTCCAGGCACATTTTCACCAACACAGGACACAATACTCGAGGTATGGTTTCACCAAAACGGGACACAATACTCCAGGCATGGTCTCAGCAACACGGGATACAATACTCGAGGTATGGTTTCACCAAAACGGGACACAATACTCCAGGTATGGTCACGACAACACGGGATACAATTCTCCAGGTGTGGTGTCACCAACACGGGACATAATACTCAAGGTATGGTCTCACCAACACGGGACACAAAACTCCAGGTATGGTCTCACCAACCCGGGACACAATTCTCCAGGTATGGTCACGCCAACACAGGACACAATACTCCAGGTATGGTGCCACCAACACGCGACACAATTCTCCAGGTAGGGTCACGCCAACACAGGACACAATACTCAAGGTATGGTGACACCAACACGTGACACAATACTCCAGGTATGGTCACGCCAACAGGGGACACAATTCTCCAGGTATGGTGTTACCAACACGGGACGCAAAACACAAGGTATGGTTTCACCAACACTGGACACAATAAACCAGGTAGGGTCTCACCAACACGGGACACAATACTCCAGGTATGGTTTCACCAACACGGTGCACAATACTCCAGGCATGGTCTCAACAACACGAGACACAATACTCCAGGTATGGTTCCACCAACACGGGACACAATACTCCAGGTATGGTCTCACCAACACAGGACACAATACTCCAGATATGTCCTAACCAACACTGGACACAATGCTCTAGGTATGGCCTCACCAACACGGGACACAATATTCCAGGCATATTTCCACCAACACGGAACACAATACTCAAGGCATGCTTTTACCAACATGGGACACAATACTCCAGGTATGGTCTCACCAACACGGGACACAATACTCCAGGTATGGTTTCACCAACACGGTGCACAATACTCCAGGTATGGTCTCAACAACACGAGACACAATACTCCAGGTAGAGTTTCACCAACACAAGACACAATACTCCAGGCATATTTTAAACAACACAGGACACAATACTCCTGGCATGGTGTCACCAAAACAGGACACAAAATTTCAGGCATGCTTTCACCAACACGGGACACAATTCTCCAGGTATGGTCAAAACAACACGGGACACAATACTCCAGGTATGTTTCCACCAACACGGGACAAAATTCTCCAGGTATGGTGTCACCAACACGGGACACAACACTCCAGGCTTATTTTAACCAACACAGGAAACAATACATGAGGTATGCTTTCACCAACGTGGGACACCATGCGTCCAGGCATGGTGTCACCAACACGGGACGCAATCCTCCAGGCATGGTGTCACCAACACAGTTCACAAAACTCCAGGTATGGGCTCACCAACACGGGACACAATGCTCCAGGCACATTTTCACCAACACAGGACACAATACTCGAGGTATGGTTTCACCAAAACGGGACACAATACTCCAGGCATGGTCTTAGCAACACAGGACACAATACTCGAGGTATGGTTTCACCAAAACGGGACACAATACTCCAGGTATGGTCACGCCAACACAGGACACAATACTCCAGGTATGGTGCCACCAACACAGGACACAATACTCCAGGTATGGTCTCACCAACACGGGACACAACACTCCAGGCATATTTAACCAACACAGGAAACAATACATGAGGTATGCTTTCACCAACATGGGACACCATGCGTCCAGGCATGGTGTCACCAACACAGTTCACAAAACTCCAGGTATGGGCTCACCAACACGGGACACAATGCTCCAGGCACATTTTCACCAACACAGGACACAATACTCGAGGTATGGCTTCTCCAAAACGGGACACAATACTCCAGGCATGGTATCACCAACACGGGACACAATACTCCAGGTATGGTTTCACCAAAACGGGACACAATACTCCAGGCATGGTCTCACCAACACGGGACACAATTCTCCAGGTATAGTCACGACAACACGGGACACAATTCTCCAGGTATGGTGTCACCAACACGGGACACAAAACTCAAGGTATGGTCTCACCAACACGTGACACAATACTCCAGGTATGGTCACGCCAACAGGGGACACAATTCTCCAGGTATGGTGTTACCAACACGGGACGCAAAACAAAAGGTATGGTCTCACCAACACTGGACACAATATTCCAGGTATGGTTTCACCAACACGAGACACAATAAACCAGGTAGGGTCTCACCAACACGGGACACAATACTCCAGGTATGGTTTCACCAACACGAGACACAATACTCCAGGTATGGTCTCAACAACACGAGACACAATACTCCAGGTAGCGTTTCATCAACACAAGACACAATACTCCAGGCATATTTTAAACAACACAGGACACAATACTCCTGGCATGGTGTCACCAAAACGGGACACAAAATTTCAGGCATGCTTTCACCAACACGGGACACAATTCTCCAGGTATGGTCACGACAACACGGGACACAATACTCCAGGTATGGTTCCACCAACACGGGACACAATACTCCAGGTATGGTCTCACCAACACGGGACACAATACTCCAGGTATGTTTCCACCAACACGGGACACAATACTCCAGGTATGGTCTCACCAACACAGGACACAATACTCCAGGTATGTCCTAACCAACACTGGACACAATGCTCTAGGTATGGCCTCACCAACACGGGACACAATATTCCAGGCATATTTCCACCAACACGGGACACAATTCTCCAGGTATGGTGTCACCAACACGGGATACAATACTCCAGGTATGGTTCCACCAACACGGGACACAATACTCCAGGTATGGTCTCACCAACACGGGACACAATACTCCAGGTATGGTCTCACCAACCCGGGACACAATACTCCAGGCATATTTTCACCTACACGGGACACAATACTCGAGGCATGGTGTCACCAACACGGGACACAATACTCCAGGTATGGTTCCACCAACACGGGACAAAATTCTCCAGGTATGGTCACGTCAACACAGGACACAATACTCCAGGTATGGTCTCACCAACACGGGACACAACACTACAGGCATATTTTAACCAACACAGGAAACAATACATGAGGTATGCTTTCACCAACATGGGACACCATGCGTCCAGGCATGTTGTCACCAACACGGGTCGCAATCCTCCAGGCATGGTGTCACCAACACAGGTCACAAAACTCCAGGTATGGGCTCACCAACACGGGACACAATGCTCCAGGCACATTTTCACCAACACGGGACACAATTCTCGAGGTATGGTTTCACCAAAACGGGACACAATACTCCAGGCATGGTCTCAGCAACACGGGACACAATACTCGAGGTATGGTTTCACCAAAACGGGACACAATACTCCAGGTATGATCACGACAACACGGGACACAATTCTCCAGGTATGGTGTCACTAACACGGGACACAATACTCAAGGTATGGTCTCACCAACCCGGGACACAATTCTCCAGGTATGGTCACGCCAACACAGGACACAATACTCCAGGTATGGTGCCACCAACACGCGACACAATTCTCCAGGTATGGTGTCACCAACACGGGACACAAAACTCAAGGTATGGTCTCACCAACACGTGACACAATACTCCAGGTATGGTCACGCCAACAGGGGACACAATTCTCCAGGTATGGTGTTACCAACACGGGACGCAAAACAAAAGGTATGGTCTCACCAACACTGGACACAATATTCCAGGTATGGTTTCACCAACACGAGACACAATAAACCAGGTAGGGTCTCACCAACACGGGACACAATACTTCAGGTATGGTTTCACCAACACGAGACACAATACTCCAGGTATGGTCTCAACAACACGAGACACAATACTCCAGGTAGCGTTTCATCAACACAAGACACAATACTCCAGGCATATTTTAAACAAAACAGGACACAATACTCCTGGCATGGTGTCACCAAAACGGGACACAAAATTTCAGGCATGCTTTCACCAACACGGGACACAATTCTCCAGGTATGGTCACGACAACACGGGACACAATACTCCAGGTATGGTTCCACCAACACGGGACACAATACTCCAGGTATGGTCTCACCAACACGGGACACAATACTCCAGGTATGTTTCCACCAACACGGGACACAATACTCCAGGTATGGTCTCACCAACACAGGACACAATACTCCAGATATGTCCTAACCAACACTGGACACAATGCTCTAGGTATGGCCTCACCAACACGGGACACAATATTCCAGGCATATTTCCACCAACACGGGACACAATTCTCCAGGTATGGTGTCACCAACACGGGATACAATACTCCAGGTATGGTTCCACCAACACGGGACACAATACTCCAGGTATGGTCTCACCAACACGGGACACAATACTCCAGGTATGGTCTCACCAACCCGGGACACAATACTCCAGGCATATTTTCACCTACACGGGACACAATACTCGAGGCATGGTGTCACCAACACGGGACACAATACTCCAGGTATGGTTCCACCAACACGGGACAAAATTCTCCAGGTATGGTCACGTCAACACAGGACACAATACTCCAGGTATGGTCTCACCAACACGGGACACAACACTACAGGCATATTTTAACCAACACAGGAAACAATACATGAGGTATGCTGTCACCAACATGGGACACCATGCGTCCAGGCATGTTGTCACCAACACGGGACGCAATCCTCCAGGCATGGTGTCACCAACACAGTTCACAAAACTCCAGGTATGGGCTCACCAACACGGGACACAATGCTCCAGGCACATTTTCACCAACACGGGACACAATTCTCGAGGTATGGTTTCACCAAAACGGGACACAATACTCCAGGCATGGTCTCAGCAACACGGGACACAATACTCGAGGTATGGTTTCACCAAAACGGGACACAATACTCCAGGTATGATCACGACAACACGGGACACAATTCTCCAGGTATGGTGTCACTAACACGGGACACAATACTCAAGGTATGGTCTCACCAACACGGGACACAATTCTCCAGGTATGGTCACGCCAACACAGGACACAATACTCCAGGTATGGTGCCACCAACACGCGACACAATTCTCCAGGTATGGTCACGCCAACACAGGACACAATACTCCAGGTATGGTGACACCAACACGTGACACAATACTCCAGGTATGGTCACGCCAACAGGGGACACAATTCTCCAGGTATGGTGTTACCAACACGGGACGCAAAACACAAGACATGGTTTCACCAACACTGGACACAATAAACCAGGTAGGGTCTCACCAACACGGGACACAATAAACCAGGTATGGTTTCACCAACACGGTGCACAATACTCCAGGTATGGTCTCAACAACACGAGACACAATACTCCAGGTAGGGTTTCACCAACACAGGACACAATACTCCAGGCATATTTTAAACAACACAGGACACAATACTCCTGGCATGGTCTCACCAAAACTGGACACAAAATTCCAGGCATGCTTTCACCAACACGAGACACAATTCTCCAGGTATGGTCACGACAACACAGGACACAATTCTCCAGGTATGGTGTCACCAACACGGGACACAATACTCCAGGTATGGTTCCACCAACACGGGACACAATACTCCAGGTATGGTCTCACCAACACGGGACACAATACTCCAGGTATGGTCTCACCAACCCGGGACACAATACTCCAGGCATATTTTCACCTTCACGGGACACAAAACTACAGGCATATTTTAACCAACGCGGGAAACAATACATGAGGTATACTTGCACCAACATGGGACAACATGCGTCCATGCATGGTGTCACCAACACGGGACGCAATCCTCCAGGTATGGTGTCACCAACACGGTACTCAAAACTCCAGGTATACTCTCACCAACGCGGGACACAATACTCCAGGCATATTTTCACCAACACAGGACACAATACTCGAGGTATGGTTTCACCAAAACGGGACACAATACTGCAAGTTTGGTGTCTCCAACACAGGACACAATACTCCAGGTATGGTCTCACCAACACAGGACACAATACTCCAGGTCTGTCCTATCCAACACTGGACACAATGCTCTAGGTGTGGCCTCACCAACACGGGACACAATATTCCAGGCATATTTCCACCAACACGGAACACAATACTTAAGGCATGCTTTTACCAACACGGGACACAATTCTCCAGGTATGGTCACGCCAGCATTGGACACAATTGTCCAGGTATGGTGTCACCAACAAGGGACGCAAAACTCCAGGTATGGTCTCACCAACGCGGGACACAATACTCCAGGCATATTTTCACCAACACAGGACACAATACTCGAGGTATGGTTTCACCAAAACGGGACACAATACTGCAAGTATGGTGTCTCCAACACAGGACACAATACTCCAGGTATGGTCTCACTAAAACGGAACACATTACTACAGGTATGGTCTCACCAACACGAGACACAATATTCCAGGTCGTGTCTCACCAATACGAGACACTATACTTCAGGTATGGCCTCACCAACACGGAACACATTACTACAGGTATGGGCTCACCAACACAGGGCACAACACACCAGGCATATTTTCACCAACACAGGACACAATGCTCGAAGCATGTTTTCACCAACACGGGACACAATACTCCAGGTATGGTGACACCAACACGGGACACGATTCTCCAGGTATGATCTCACCAACACGAGACACAATCCACCAGGCATGGTGTCACCAACACGGGACGCAAAACCACAGGCATATTTTCACCAACACGGGACACAATACTCGAGGCATGGTGTCTCCAACACGGGACACAATACTCCAGGTATGGTTTCACCAACTCAGGACACAATACTCCAGGTATGGAGTCTCCAACACGGGACACAATCCTCCAGGTATGGTTTCACCAACCCGGGACACAATCCACCAGGTATGGTTTCACCAACATGGGATACAATACATCAGGTTTGGTTTCCCCAACACGGGACACAATACTCCAGGTACGGTTTCACAATCATGGTAGACAATACTCCAGGTTTGGTCTCACCAACACGGGACACAATACTGCAGGTATGGTCTCACCAACACAGGACACGATACTCCAGGTATGTCCTAACCAACACTGGACACAATGCTCTAGGTATGGCCTCACCAACACGGGACACAATACTCCAGGCATATTTCCACCAACGCGGAACACAATACTCAAGGCATGCTTTCACCAACACGGGACACAATTCTCCAGGTATGGTCACGCCAGCATTGGACACAATTATACAGGTATGGTGTCACCAGCACGGGACGCAATACTACAGGTATGGTCTCAACAACACGGAACACAATATTCCAGGCATGCTTTCACCAACACGGGACACAATTCTCCAGGTATGGCCACGCAAACACGGGACACAATTCTCCAGGTATGGTCACGCCAACATTGGACATAATGCTCCAGGTATGGTGCCACCAACACGGGACACAATTCTCCAGGTATGGTCACGCCAACTTTGGACACAATGCTCCAGGTATGGTGTCACCGACACGGGACACAACACTCCAGGCATATTTTAAACAACACAGGAAACAATACATGAGGTATGCTTTCACCAACACGGGATGCAATCCTCCAGGTATGATATCACCAACACGGGACGCAATCCACCAAGCATGGTGTCACCAACACGGTCACAAAACTCCAGGTATGGGCTTACCAACATGGGACACAATACTCCAGTCATATTTTCACCAACACTGGACACAATACTTGAGGTATGGTGTCTCCAACACGGGACACAATATTCCAGGTATGGTTTCACCAACACGGGACATAATAGTCCAGGTATGGTCTAACCAACACGGAACTCAATATTCCAGGTATGGTTTCACCAACACGGGACACAATGCTTCAGGAATGGTCTCCCCAACACAGGACACAATACTCCAGGTATGGATTCACCAAACCGGGACACAATTCTCCAGGCATGGTCTCACCAACACGGGACACAATACTCGAGGTATGGTTTCACCAAAACGGGACATAATAGTCCAGGTATGGTTTCAACAGCACGGGACACAATAATCCAGGCATGGATTCACCAAACCGGGACACAATTCTCCAGGCATGGTCTCACCAACACGGAACTCAATATTCCAGGAATGGTTTCACCAACACGGGACCCAATACTCGTGGTATGGTTTCAGCAACACGAGACACAATACTCCAGGTATGGTTTCACCAACACGGTACACAATGCTCCAGGTATGGTTTCACCAACACGGTACACAATGCTCCAGGTAGGGTTTCACCAACACGTGACACAATACTCCCGGTATGGTCTCACCAACACGGGACACAATATGCCAGGTAGGGTTTCACCAACATGAAACAAAATACACCAAGTATGTTCTCACCAACATGGGCTACAATACGCCAGGGATGGACTCACCAACACAGGACATAATACTCCAGGTATGGTTAAACCAACACGGGACAGATTACTCGAGGTATGGTTTCACCAACACGGGACAGAATACTCAAGGTATGGTTTCACCAACACCGGGCATGTTGTCACCAACACGGGACACAATACTGCAGGTATGGTGTCTCTAACACAGGACACAATACTCCAG
Organism: Hemiscyllium ocellatum; assembly: GCF_020745735.1. Taxonomy (NCBI): domain Eukaryota; kingdom Metazoa; phylum Chordata; class Chondrichthyes; order Orectolobiformes; family Hemiscylliidae; genus Hemiscyllium; species Hemiscyllium ocellatum. The sequence goes on from NC_083453.1 coordinate 2,669,169, forward strand.
GAATGGTCCCAATAAAACGGAACACAATACTCCAGGTAGGGTCTCACCAACACGAGGCACTATACTCCAGGTATGGTTTCACCAAAACTGGACACAAGATTCCAGGCATGCTTTCACCAACAGGGGACACAATTCTCCAGGTATGGTCTCACCAACACAGGACACAGTACTCCAGGCATATTTTCACCAACACGGGACACAGTACTCCAGGTATGGTCACACCAACACGGGACACAATGCTCCAGGTATGGTGCCACCAACACGGGACACAACACTCCAGGCATATTTTAAACAACACAGGAAACAATACATGGTCTCACCAAAACGGGATGCAATATTCCAGGCATGCTTTCACCAACACGGGACACAATTCTCCAGGTATTGTCACGCCAACACGGGACACAATTCTCCAGGTATGGTTTCACCAACACGGTGCACAATACTCCAGGTATGGTCTCAACAACACGAGACACAATACTCCAGGTAGGGTTTCACCAACACAGGACACAATACTCCAGGCATATTTTAAACAACACAGGACACAATACTCCTGGCATGGTCTCACCAAAACTGGACACAAAATTCCAGGCATGCTTTCACCAACACGGGGCACAATTCTCCAGGTAGGGTCTCACCAACACGGGACACAATACTCCAGGTATGGTTTCACCAACACGGTGCACAATACTCCAGGTATGGTCTCAACAACACGAGACACAATACTCCAGGTAGGGTTTCACCAACACAGGACACAATACTCCAGGCATATTTTAAAAAACACAGGACACAATACTCCTGGCATGGTCTCACCAAAACTGGACACAAAATTACAGGCATGCTTTCACCAACACGGGACACAATTCTCCAGGTATGGTCAAGACAACACGGGACACAATTCTCCATGTATGGTGTCACCAACACGGGATACAATACTCCAGGTATGGTTCCAACAACACGGGACACAATACTCCAGGTATGGTCTCACCAACACGGGACACAATACTCCAGGCATATTTTCACCTTCACGGGACACAAAACTACAGGCATATTTTAACCAACGCGGGAAACAATACATGAGGTATGCTTGCACCAACATGGGACAACATGTGTCCAGGCATGGTGTCACCATCACGGGACGCAATCCTCCAGGCATGGTGTCACCAACACGGGTCACAAAACTCCAGGTATGGGCTCACCAACACGGGACAAAATGCTCCAGACACATTTTCACCAACACAGGACACAATACTCGAGGTATTGTTTCACCAAAACGTTACACAATACTCTAGGCATGGTCTCAGCAACACGGGACACAAAACTCCAGGTATGGTCTCACCAACACGGGACACAATACTCGAGGCATGGAGACACCAACACGTGAGACAATACTCCAGGTATGGTTCCACCAACCCGGGACACAATATTCCAGGCATATTTTAACCAACACGGGACACAATTCTCGAGGTACATTCTCACCAACACGGGACACAATAATCCAGGTATGGTTTCACCAACACGAGAAACAATACTCCAGGCATATTTTAACCAACACGGGAGACAATACACAAGGAATGGTCTCACCAACATGGGACACCATGCGTCCCAGCATGGTCTCACCAACACAGACAACAATGCTCCAGGCATATTTTCACCAACACGGGGCACAATACTCCTGGCATGGTCTCACCAAAACGGGACACAAAATTCCAGGCATGCTTTCACCAACACGGGACACAATTCTCCAGTATGGTCACGACAACACGGGACACAATTCTCCAGGTATGGTGTCACCAACACGGGACACAATACTCCAGGCATATTTTCACCAACACGGGACACAAAACTTGAGGCATGGTGTCACCAACACGGGACACAATACTCCAGGTATGGTTCCACCAACACGGGACACAATTCTCCAGGTATGGTCACGCCAACACAGGACACAATACTCCAGGTATGGTCTCAATAACACGGGACACAATACTCCAGGCATAGTTTAACCAACACGGTGCACAATACTCCAGGTATGGTCTCAACAACACGAAACACAATACTCCAGGTAGGGTTTCACCAACACGAGGCACAATACTCCAGGCATGCTTTCACCAACACGGGACACAATTCTCCAGGTATGGTCACGACAACATGGGACACAATTCTCCAGGTATGGTGTCACCAACACGGGATACAATTCTCCAGGTATGGTTCCAACAACACGGGACACAATACTCCAGGCATGGTCTTACCAACACGGGACACAATACTCCAGGTATGGTCTCACCAACCCGGGACACAATACTCCGGGCATATTTTCACCTTCACGGGACACAATACTCGAGGCATGGAGTCACCAACACGGGACACAATACTCCAGGTATGGGTCCACCAACAAGGGACACAATTCTCCAGGTATGGTCACGCCAACAGGGGACACAATACTGCAGGTATGGTGCCGCCAACACAGGACACAATACTCCAGGTATGGTGTCACCAACACGGGACACAATACTCCAGGTATGGTTTCAGCAAAACGGGACACAATACTCCAGGCATGGTCTCACCAACACGGGACACAATACTCCAGGTATGGTTCCACCAACACAGGACACAATTCTCCAGGTAATGTGTCACCAACACGGGACACAATACTCCAGGTATGGTCTCACCAACACGGGACACAACACTCCAGGCATATTTTCACCTACACGGGACACAATACTCCAGGCATGGTGTCTCCAACACGGGACACAATACTCGAGGCATGGAGACACCAACACGGGAGACAATACTCCAGGTATGGTTCCACCAACCCGGGACACAATACTCCAGGCATATTTTAACCAACACGGGACACAATACTCGAGGCATGGAGTCACCAACACGGGACACAATACTCCAGGTATGGTTCCATCAACAAGGGACACAATTCTCCAGGTATGGTCACGCCAACACGGGACACAATACTGCAGGTATGGTGCCACCAACACAGGACACAATACTCCAGGTATGGTGTCACCAACACGGGACACAAAACTCCAGGCATATTTTAACCAACGCGGGAAACAATACATGAGGTATGCGTGCACCAACATGGGACAACATGCGTCCAGGCATGGTGTCACCAACACGGGACGCAATCCTCCAGGCATGGTGTCACGAACACGGGCACAAAACTCCAGGTATGGGCTCACCAACACGGGACACAATTCTCCAGGTATGGTCACGCCAACACAGGACACAATACTCCAGGTATGGTCTCAATAACACGGGACACAATACTCCAGGCATAATTTAACCAACACGGGACACAATACTCGAGGCATGGTGTCACCAACATGGGTCACAATATCCGAGGCATGGAGTCACCAACACGGGACACAATACTTGAGGCATGGTGTCACCAACACGGAACACAATACTCCAGGTATGGTTCCACCAACCGGGACACAATACTCCAGGCATGGTTTCACCAACACGAGACACAATACTCCAGGCATATTTTAACCAACACGGGACACAATACACAAGTTTTGGTCTCACCAACATGGGACACCATGCGTCCCAGCATGGTCTCACCAACACAGGACACAATGCTCCAGGCATATTTTCACAATCACGGGACCCAACACTCCTGGCATAGTCTCACCAAAACGGGACACAATATTCTAGGCATGCTTTCACCAACACGGGACACCAATATCCAGGTATGGTCACGCCAATACGGGACACAATTCTCCAGGTATGGTCACGCCAACGCATGACACAATACTCCAGCTATGGTGCCACCAACACGGGACACAATACTCCAAGCATGGTGTCACCAACAAATGACGCAATACTCCAGGTATGGGCTCACCAAAACGGGACACAATACTCCAAGCATATTATCACAAACACGGGACACAATACTCCAGGCATGGTTTCACCAACACGGGATGCAATCCTCCAGGCATGGTGTCACCAACATGAGGAAATATTCTCCATTTACGGTTTCACTAACACAGAACCCACTACTCCAGGTATTGACTCACTAACACTGGACATAATATTCCAGGTATGGTTTCACCACCACGGGATACAATACTCTCGGTATGGTCGCACCAACACGGGACACAATACTCCAGGTATGGTCTCACCAACACGGGACACAATCGTCCAGGAATTGACTTACCAACACGAGGCATAATACTCCAGATATGGTTTCACCAACACGGTACACATGCTCCAGATATGGTTTCACCAACACGGGAGACAATTCTCCAGGTATGGGCTCACCAACACGGAACACAATACTCCAGGTATTGACTCACCAACACGAGACATAATACACCTGGTATGGTTTCACCAACATGAGGAAATATTCTCCAGGTATGGTTTCACTAACACAGGACACACTACTCCAGGTATTGACTCACCAACACTGGACATAATACTCCAGGTATGGTTTCACCAATACGGTACACAATGCTCCAGGTAGGGTTTCACCAACACGGGACGCAATATTCCAGGTATGGTCTCGCCAAGACGGGACACAATACGCCAGGTAGGGTCTCACCAACACGGGACAAAATACAGCAGGTCTGGTTTCAACAGCACGGGACAAAATACTCCAGGCATGGATTCACCAAACCGGGACACAATCCTCCAGGCATGGTCTCACCAACACGGGACACAATACTCCAGGTATGGTCTCACCAACACGGAACTCAATATTCCAGGTATGGTTTCACCAACACGGGACACAATACTCCAGGCATGGTCTCCTCAACACAGGACACAATACTCTAGGCATATTTTCACCAACACGGGACCCAATACTCATGGTATGGTTTCAGCAACACGAGACACAATACTCCAGGTATGGTTTCACCAACACGGTACACAATGCTTCAGGTATGGTTTCACCAACACGGTACACAATGCTCCAGGTAGGGTTTCACCAACACGTGACACAATACTCCCGGTACGGTCTCACCAACACGTGACACAATACTCCCGGTACGGTCTCACCAACACGGGACACAATACGCCAGGTAGGGTTTCACCAAAATGAAACAAAATACACAAAGCTTGGTCTCACCAATATGGGATACAATACGCCAGGGATGGACTCACCAACACAGGACGTAATACTCCAGGTATGGTTTCACCAAAACGGGACACCATACTGCAAGTATGGTGTCTCCAACACAGGACACAATACTCCAGGTATGGTCTCACCAACACAGGACACAAATCTCCAGGTATGTCCTAACCAACACTGGACACAATGCTCTAGGTATGGCCTCACCAACACGGGACACAATATTCCAGGCATATTTCCACCAACGCGGAACACAATACTCAAGGCATGCTTTCGCCAACACGGGACACAATTCTCCAGGTATGGTCACGCCAGCATAGGACACAATTATCCAGGTATGGTGTCACCAACAAGGGACGCAAAACTCCAGGTATGGTTTCACCAACACGAGACACAATACTCCAGGCATATTTTAACCAACACGGGACACAATACACAAGTTTTGGTCTCACCAACATGGGACACCATGCGTCCCAGCATGGTCTCACCAACACAGGACACAATGCTCCAGGCATATTTTCACAATCACGGGACACAATACTCCTGGCATGGTCTCACCAAAACGGGACACAATTCTCCGGGTATGGTCACGCCAACGCATGACACAATACTCCAGCTATGGTGCCACCAACACGGGACACAATACTCCAAGCATGGTGTCACCAACAAATGACGCAATACTCCAGGTATGGGCTCACCAACACGGGACACAATACTCCTGGCATTTTTCACCAACACAGGACACAATACATGAGGTATGCTTTCACCAACATGGGACACCATGCGTCCAGCCATGGTCTCACCAACACGGGACGCAATACTCCAGGTATGGTGTCAACAAAACGGGACACAATACTCCCGGCATGGTCTCACCAAAACGGGACACAATACTCCAAGCATATTATCACAAACACGGGACACAATACTCCAGGCATGGTTTCACCAACACGGGATGCAATCCTCCAGGCATGGTGTCACCAACATGAGGAAATATTCTCCATTTACGGTTTCACTAACACAGAACCCACTACTCCAGGTATTGACTCACTAACACTGGACATAATACTCCAGGTATGGTTTCACCACCACGGGATACAATACTCCCGGTATGGTCTCACCAACACGGGACACAATTCTCCAGGTATGGTCTCACCAACACGGGACACAATCGTCCAGGAATTGACTTACCAACACGAGGCATAATACTCCAGATATGGTTTCACCAACACGGTACACATGCTCCAGATATGGTTTCACCAACACGGGAGACAATTCTCCAGGTATGGGCTCACCAACACGGAACACAATACTCCAGGTATTGACTCACCAACACGAGACATAATACACCTGGTATGGTTTCACCAACATGAGGAAATATTCTCCAGGTATGGTTTCACTAACACAGGACACACTACTCCAGGTATTGACTCACCAACACTGGACATAATACTCCAGGTATGGTTTCACCAATACGGTACACAATGCTCCAGGTAGGGTTTCACCAACACGGGACGCAATATTCCAGGTATGGTCTCGCCAACACGGGACACAATACGCCAGGTAGGTTCTCACCAACACGGGACAAAATACAGCAGGTCTGGTTTCAACAGCACGGGACACAATACTACAGGCATGGATTCACCAAACCGGGACACAATCCTCCAGGCATGGTCTCACCAACACGGGACACAATACTCCAGGTATGGTCTCACCAACACGGGACATAATAGTCCAGGTGTGGTCTCACCAACACGGAACTCAATATTCCAGGTATGGTTTCACCAACACGGGACACAATACTCCAGGCATGGTCTCCTCAACACAGGACACAATACTCTAGGCATATTTTCACCAACACGGGACCCAATACTCATGGTATGGTTTCAGCAACACGAGACACAATACTCCAGGTATGGTTTCACCAACACGGTACACAATGCTCCAGGTATGGTTTCACCAACACGGTACACAATGCTCCAGGTAGGGTTTCACCAACACGTGACACAATACTCCCAGTACGGTCTCACCAACACGGGACACAATACGCCAGGTAGGGTTTCACCAAAATGAAACAAAATACACAAAGCTTGGTCTCACCAATATGGGATACAATACGCCAGGGATGGACTCACCAACACAGGACGTAATACTCCAGGTATGGTTTCACCAAAACGGGACACCATACTGCAAGTATGGTGTCTCCAACACGGGACACAATACTCCAGGTATGGTCTCACCAACACAGGACACAATTCTCCAGGTATGTCCTAACCAACACTGGACACAATGCTCTAGGTATGGCCTCACCAACACGGGACACAATATTCCAGGCATATTTCCACCAACGCGGAACACAATACTCAAGGCATGCTTTCGCCAACACGGGACACAATTATCCAGGTATGGTGTCACCAACAAGGGTCGCAAAACTCCAGGTATGGTCTCACCAACACAGGACACAATACTCGAGGTATGGTTTCACCAAAACGGGACACAATACTGCAAGTATGGTGTCTCCAACACAGGACACAATACTCCAGGTATGGTCTCACTAAAACGGGACACATTACTCCAGGTATGGTCTCACCAACACGATACACAATACTCCAGGTATGGTCTCACCAACACGAGACACAATACTCCAGGTATGGTCTCACCAACATGAGACACTATACTTCAGGTATGGCCTCACCAACACGGAACACATTACTCCAGGTATGGGCTCACCAACACAGGGCACAATACACCAGGCATATTTTCACCAACACGGGACACAATGCTCCAGGTGTGGTTTCACCAACACGGGACGCAAAACCCCAGGTATGGTGTCACCAACATGGGACCCAACACTCCAGGCATATTTTAACCAACACGGGAAACAATACATGAGGTATGCTTTCACCAACATGGGACACCATGCGTCTAGGCATGGTGTCACCAACATGGTTCGCAAAACTCCAGGTATGGCTCACCAACACGGGACACAATGCTTCAGGCACATTTTCACCAACACAGGACACAATACTCCAGGTATGATCTCAATAACACGGGACACAATACTCCAGGCATAGTTTAACCAACACGGGACACAATACTCGAGGCATGGTGTCACCAACATGGGTCACAATATCCGAGGCATGGAGTCACCAACACGGGACACAATACTTGAGGCATGGTGTCACCAGCACGGGACACAATACTCCAGGTATGGTTCCACCAACCGGGACACAATACTCCAGGCATGGTTTCACCAACACGAGACACAATACTCCAGGCATATTTTAACCAACACGGGACACAATACACAAGTTTTGGTCTCACCAACATGGGATACCATGCGTCCCAGCATGGTCTCACCAACACAGGACACAATGCTCCAGGCATATTTTCACAATCACGGGACCCAACACTCCAGGCATATTTTAACCAACACGGGAAACAATACATGAGGTATGCTTGCACCAACATGGGACAACAGGCGTCCAGGCATGGTGTCACCAACACGGGACGCAATCCTCCAGGCATGGTGTCACCAACACGGGTCACAAACCTCCAGGTACGGGCTCACCAACACGGGACAAAATGCTCCAGGCACATTTTCACCAACACAGGACACAATACTCGAGGTATGGTTTCACCAAAACGTTACACAATACTCTAGGCATGGTCTCAGCAACACGGGACACAATGCTCCAGGCATGGTCTCACCAACACGGGACACAATACTCCAGGTATGGTTCCACCAACACGGGACACAATTCTCCAGGTAATGTGTCGCCAACGCGTAACACAATACTCCAGGTATGGCTCACCAACACGGGACACAATGCTTCAGGCACATTTTCACCAACACAGGACACAATACTCCAGGTATGGTCTCAATAACACGGGACACAATACTCCAGGCATAGTTTAACCAACACGGGACACAATACTCGAGGCATGGTGTCACCAACATGGGTCACAATATCCGAGGCATGGAGTCACCAACACGGGACACAATACTTGAGGCATGGTGTCACCAACACGGGACACAATACTCCAGGTATGGTTCCACCAACCGGGACACAATACTCCAGGCATGGTTTCACCAACACGAGACACAATACTCCAGGCATATTTTAACCAACACGGGACACAATACACAAGTTTTGGTCTCACCAACATGGGATACCATGCGTCCCAGCATGGTCTCACCAACACAGGACACAATGCTCCAGGCATATTTTCACAATCACGGGACACAAAACTACAGGCATATTTTAACCAACACGGGAAACAATACATGAGGTATGCTTGCACCAACATGGGACAACATGCGTCCAGGTATGGTGTCACCAACACGGGACGCAATCCTCCAGGCATGGTGTCACCAACACGGGTCACAAACCTCCAGGTACAGGCTCACCAACACGGGACAAAATGCTCCAGGCACATTTTCAACAACACAGGACACAATACTCGAGGTATGGTTTCACCAAAACGTTACACAATACTCTAGGCATGGTCTCAGCAACACGGGACACAATGCTCCAGGCATGGTCTCACCAACACGGGACACAATACTCCAGGTATGGTTCCACCAACACGGGACACAATTCTCCAGGTAATGTGTCGCCAACGCGTGACACAATACTCCAGGTATGGTCTCACCAACACGGGACACAATACTCCAGGCATATTTCCACCAACACAGAACACAATACTCAAGGCATGCTTTCACCAACACGGGACACAATTCTCCAGGTATGGTCACGCCAACATGGGACACAATTATCCAGGTATGGTGTCACCAACACGGGACACAATACTCCAAGCATGGTGTCACCAACAAATGATGCAATACTCCAGGTATGGGCTCACCAACACGGGACACAATACTCCAGGCATTTTTCACCAACACAGGACACAATACATGAGGTATGCTTTCACCAACATGGGACACCATGCGTCCAGCCATGGTCTCACCAACACGGGACGCAATACTCCAGGTATGGTGTCAACAAAACGGGACACAATACTCCCGGCATGGTCTCACCAAAACGGGACACAATACTCCAAGCATATTATCACAAACACGGGACACAATACTCCAGGCATGGTTTCACCAACACGGGATGCAATCCTCCAGGCATGGTGTCACCAACATGAGGAAATATTCTCCATTTACGGTTTCACTAACACAGAACCCACTACTCCAGGTATTGACTCACTAACACTGGACATAATACTCCAGGTATGGTTTCACCACCACGGGATACAATACTCCCGGTATGGTCTCACCAACACGGGACACAATACTCCAGGTATGGTCTCACCAACACGGGACGCAATCGTCCAGGAATTGACTTACCAACACGAGGCATAATACTCCAGATATGGTTTCACCAACACGGTACACATGCTCCAGATATGGTTTCACCAACACGGGAGACAATTCTCCAGGTATGGTTTCACTAACACAGGACACACTACTCCAGGTATTGACTCACCAACACTGGACATAATACTCCAGGTATGGTTTCACCAATACGGTACACAATGCTCCAGGTAGGGTTTCACCAACACGGGACGCAATATTCCAGGTATGGTCTCGCCAACACTGGACACAATACGCCAGGTAGGGTCTCACCAACACGGGACAAAATACAGCAGGTCTGGTTTCAACAGCACGGGACACAATACTACAGGCATGGATTCACCAAACCGGGACACAATTCTCCAGGCATGGTCTCACCAACACGGGACACAATACTCCAGGTATGGTTTCACCAACACGGGACACAATACTCCAGGCATGGTGTCACCAACACGGGTCACAAACCTCCAGGTACGGGCTCACCAACACGGGACAAAATGCTCCAGGCACATTTTCAAGAACACAGGACACAATACTCGAGGTATGGTTTCACCAAAACGTTACACAATACTCTAGGCATGGTCTCAGCAACACGGGACACAATGCTCCAGGCATGGTCTCACCAACACGGGACACAATACTCCAGGTATGGTTCCACCAACACGGGACACAATTCTCCAGGTAATGTGTCGCCAACGCGTGACACAATACTCCAGGTATGGTCTCACCAACACGGGACACAATACTCCAGGCATATTTCCACCAACACAGAACACAATACTCAAGGCATGCTTTCACCAACACGGGACACAATTCTCCAGGTATGGTCACGCCAACATGGGACACAATTATCCAGGTATGGTGTCACCAACACGGGACACAATACCCCAAGCATGGTGTCACCAACAAATGATGCAATACTCCAGGTATGGGCTCACCAACACGGGACACAATACTCCAGGCATTTTTCACCAACACAGGACACAATACATGAGGTATGCTTTCACCAACATGGGACACCATGCGTCCAGCCATGGTCTCACCAACACGGGACGCAATACTCCAGGTATGGTGTCAACAAAACGGGACACAATACTCCCGGCATGGTCTCACCAAAACGGGACACAATACTCCAAGCATATTATCACAAACACGGGACACAATACTCCAGGCATGGTTTCACCAACACGGGATGCAATCCTCCAGGCATGGTGTCACCAACATGAGGAAATATTCTCCATTTACGGTTTCACTAACACAGAACCCACTACTCCAGGTATTGACTCACTAACACTGGACATAATACTCCAGGTATGGTTTCACCACCACGGGATACAATACTCCCGGTATGGTCTCACCAACACGGGACACAATACTCCAGGTATGGTCTCACCAACACGGGACGCAATCGTCCAGGAATTGACTTACCAACACGAGGCATAATACTCCAGATATGGTTTCACCAACACGGTACACATGCTCCAGATATGGTTTCACCAACACGGGAGACAATTCTCCAGGTATGGTTTCACTAACACAGGACACACTACTCCAGGTATTGACTCACCAACACTGGACATAATACTCCAGGTATGGTTTCACCAATACGGTACACAATGCTCCAGGTAGGGTTTCACCAACACGGGACGCAATATTCCAGGTATGGTCTCGCCAACACGGGACACAATACGCCAGGTAGGGTCTCACCAACACGGGACAAAATACAGCAGGTCTGGTTTCAACAGCACGGGACACAATACTACAGGCATGGATTCACCAAACCGGGACACAATTCTCCAGGTATGGTTTCACCAACACGGGACACAATACTCCAGGCATGGTCTCCTCAACACAGGACACAATACTCTAGGCATATTTTCACCAACACGGGACCCAATACTCATGGTATGGTTTCAGCAACACGAGACACAATACTCCAGGTATGGTTTCACCAACACGGTACACAATTCTCCAGGTATGGTTTCACCAACACGGTACACAATGATCCAGGTACGGTCTCACCAACACGTGACACAATACTCCCGGTACGGTCTCACCAACACGGGACACAATACGCCAGGTGGGGTTTCACCAAAATGAAACAAAATACACAAAGCTTGGTCTCACCAATATGGGATACAATACGCCAGGGATGGACTCACCAACACAGGACGTAATACTCCAGGTATGGTTTCACCAAAACGGGACACCATACTGCAAGTATGGTGTCTCCAACACAGGACACAATACTCCAGGTATGGTCTCACCAACACAGGACACAATTCTCCAGGTATGTCCTAACCAACACGGGACACAATGCTCTAGGTATGGCCTCACCAACACGGGACACAATATTCCAGGCATATTTCCACCAACACGGAACACAATACTCAAGGCATGCTTTCGCCAACACGGGACACAATTCTCCAGGTATGGTCACGCCAGCATGGGACACAATTATCCAGGTATGGTGTCACCAACAAGGGACGCAAAACTCCAGGTCTGGTCTCACCAACGCGGGACACAATGCTCCAGGCATATTTTCACCAATACGGGACACAATACGCCTGGCATTGTCTCACCAAAACTGGACACAATTTTCCAGGCATGCTTTCACCAACACGGGACACAATTCTCCAGGTATGGTCTCACCAACACAGGACACAATACTCCAGGCATATTTTCACCAACACGGGACACAATACTCTTGGTATGGTTTCACCAACACGAGACACAATACACCAAATATGGTCTCACCAGGATGGGATACAATACTCCAGGGATTGACTCACCAACACGGGACATAATTCTCCAGGTATGGTTTCACCAACACGGGACAGAATACTCGAGGTATGGTTTCACCAACACGGATCAGAATACTCCAGGTATGGTTTCACCCACACGGGGCATGGCGTCAGCAACACGGGACACTATACTGCAAGTATGGTGTCCCCAACACAGGACACAATACTCCAGGTATGATCCCACTAAAACGGGACACAATACTCCAGGTCGGGTCTCACCAACACGAGACACTATACTACATGTATGGTCTCACCAACACGAGACACAATACTCCAGGTATAGTCTCACCAACACGAGACACACTACTCCAGGTAGAGTCTCACCAACACGAGACACTATACTTCAGGTATGGTCTCACCAACACGAGACACAATACTCCAGGTATGGGCTCACCAACACGGGACACAATACTCCAGGTATGGTTTCACCAACACAGGACACAATACTCCGTGTATGGGTTTAACTAACATGGGACACTATACTCCCGGTATGTTCTCACCAACACGGGACACACTACCCCAGGTATGGTCTCACCAGCACGGGACACAATACTCCAGGTATGGTCACGCCAGCATGGGACACAATTATCCAGGTATGGTGTCACAAAAACGGTACCCAAAACTCCAGGTATGGTCTCACCAACAGGGGACACAATATTCCAGGTATGGTTTCACCAACACGGGACACAATACTCCAGGTAGGGTCTCACCAACACGAGACACAATACTCCAGGTATGGTCTCACCAACACGAGACACAATACTCCAGGTAGGGTTTCACCAACACGAGACACAATACTCCAGGCATATTTTAACCAGCACGGGACACAATACTCCTGGCATGGTCTCACCAAAACGGGACACAATTTTAGAGGCATGCTTTCACCAACACGGGACACAATTCTCCAGTATGGTCACGCCAACACGAGACACAATTCTCCAGGTATGGTCACGCCAAAACAGGTCACAATGCTACAGGTATGGTGCCACCAACACGGGACACAATACTCCAGGTATGGTGCCACCAAAACGTGACAAAATCCTCGAAGCATGGTGTCACCAACACGTGACGCAATCCTGCAGGTATGGGCTCGCCAACACAGGACACAATACTCCAGGCATATTTTCCCCAACACAGGACCCAATACTCGAGGTATTGTCTCTCCAACACGGGGCACAATACTCCAGGTTTGGTTTCACCAACACGGGACACAATACTCCCTGTATGGTCTCACCAACACGGGATACAATACGCCAGGTAGGGTTTCACCAACATGAGACAAAATACACCAGGTATGGTTCACCAGCACGGGACACAATTCTCCAGGTATGGTCTCACCAACACGGGACACAATACTCCAGGAATGGTCTCACCAACACGAGACACAATACTACAGATATGGCCTCACCAACACGGGTCACAATTCTCCAGGTATGGTGCCACCAACACGGGACACAATACTCCAGGTATAGTGTCACCAACACGGGACACAATAATCCAGGTATGGTCTCACCAACACGGGACACAACACTCCAGACATATTTTCACCTACACGGAACACAATACTCAAGGCATGGTGTCACCAACACGAGACACAATACTCGAGGTAGGGTTTCACCAACACAAAGACACAATACTCCAGGCATATTTGAACCAACACGGGACACAATACACAAGGTATGGTCTAGCCAACATGGGACACCATGCGTCCAAGCATGGTCTCACCAGTACAGGACACAATGCTCCAGGCATATTTTCACCAACACGGGACACAATACTCCTGGCATTGTTTCACCAAAACTGGACACAATATTCCAGGCATGCTTTCACCAACACGGGAAACAATACTCCAGGCATATTTGAACCAACACGGGACACAATACACAAGGCATGGTTTCACCAACATGCTTAGTATCACACTACTCCAGGTATGATCTCACAAACATGGGATAAAATATTCCAGTTATGGTCTCACCAACACGCGACACAATATGCCAGGTATGGTCTCACCTACACGGGACACAATACTCCAGCCATATTTTCACCAACATGGGACACAATAACGAAGGTATGTTCTCCCCAACACGGGACACAATATTCCAGTTACGGTTTCACCAACACAGGACACTATATTCCAGGTATGGTTTCACCAACTCGTGACACAATACTCCAGGCATGGTTTCACCAACACGGGACACTATTACACCAGGTATGCTTTCACCAACACGGGACACAATAGTCCAGGAATGGTCTTGCCAACACGAGGGACACAATACTCCAGGCATGGAAACATCAACACAGGACACAATACCCCAGATATGTCCTAACCAACACGGTATGCTATATTCCAGGTATGGTCTCACCAACACGGGACACAATACTCTAGGTATGGTGTCACCAACAAGGGACACAATAGTCCAGGTATGGTGTCTCCAACATGGGATAAAATACTCCAGGTATTGACTCCCCAACACAGGACATAATACTCCAGGTATGGTTTCCCCAAAACAGGACACAATATTCCAGGTAGGGTCTCACCAACACGAGACACAATACGCCAGGTATGGTCTCAATAGCACGGGACGCAATAGTCCTGGCATGGAAACATCAATACGGGACACAATACCCCAGGTATGTCCTAACCAACACGGGACACTATACTCCAGGTATGGTCTCACCAACACGGGACACAATACTCCAGGTATGGTGTCACCAACATGGGACACAGTACTCCAGGTATGGTCACACCAACACGGGACGCAAAACCCCAGGCATATTTTCACCAACACAGGACACAATACTCGGGGCATGGTGTCTCCAACACGTGACACAATACTCCAGGTATGGTGTCTCCAACACGGGACACAATACTCCAGGTATGGTCTTCCCAACACGGGACACAATGGTCCAGGCATGGAAACATCAACACGGGACACAATACCCCAGGTATGTCCTAACCAACACGGGACACTATACTCCAGGTATGATCTCACCAACCGGGACACAATACGCCAGGTATGTCCTACCCAACACGGGACACTTTTCTCCACATCATGTCTCACCAATACAGGACATAGTACTCCAGGTATGGTTTCACCAACACAGGACGCAATACTCCAGGCATGGTCTCACCAACCCGGGACACAATACTCCAGGTATGGGCTCACCAACAGGGGACGCAAAACTCCAGATATGGTTCACCAACATGGGACACAATACTCCAGGTATGGTCCTACCAACCCGGGACACAATACTCAAGGCATGGTGTCACCAACCCGGGACACAATACTCCAGGTATGGGCTCACCAACATGGGACACAATACTACCGGTATGGTCTGACCAACCTGGGACACAATACTCCAGGCATATTTTCAGCAATACAGGACAAAATGCTCGAGGCATGGTCTCCCCAACAACAGGACATAATAGCCCAGGCATGGGTACATCAACATGGGACAAAATACTCCAGGTCCCGTTTCACCAAGACTGGACACAATTCTCCAGATATGTTTGCACCAACACGGGACACGAGACTTCAGGTATGTTTGCACCAACATGGGACAAAATATTCCAGTCATGGGTACACCTACACGGGACACAATACTCTAGGTCCCTTTTCATGAACACGAACACAATACTCCAGGCATATTTTCACCAACACAGGACGCAATACTCGAGGCATGGTGTCACCAACATGGGACACAATACTCCAGGTATGGGTACATCAACATGGGACACAATACTCCAGGTATGATTTCAGCAACACGGGACAAAATATTCCCGGTCCCGTTTCACCAAGACTGGAGACAATTCTCCCGGTAGGGTTTCACCAACACGGGACACGAGACTCCAGGTATGTTTGCACCCACATGGGACAAAATACTCCAGGCATGGGTACACCTACACAGGGCACAATACTCTAGGTACATTTTCAGCAACACGGGCACAATACTCCAGGTAAGGTTTCACCAGCATGGGACAAAATACTCCAGGCATGGGTACACCTACACAGGGCACAATACTCTAGGTACATTTTCAGCAACACGGGCACAATACTCCAGGTATGGTTTCACCATCATGGGACAAAATACTCCAGGCATGGGTACACCTACGCAGGGCACAATACTCTAGGTACATTTTCACCAACACGTGCACAATACTCCAGGTATGGTTTCACCATCATGGGACGAAATACTCCAGGCATGGGGTACACCTACACAGGACACAATATTCTATGTACGTTTTCACCAACACGGAGCGCAATTCTCCTGGTATGATCTCACCAACATGGGACACAATACTCCAGGTATGGTCTCACCATCACGGGAAACAATACTCCAGGTATGTCCTAACCAACACTGGACACAATTCTCCAGGTATGGTCTCACCAACACGAGGCACAATATTCCAGGTATGGTGTCACCAACACGGGACACAATACCTCAGGTCTGGACTCACCAAAACGGGACACATTATTCCAGGCATGGTTGCACCAAAATGGGACACGAGACTCCAGGTATATTTACACCAACATGGGGCAAAATACTCCAGGCACGGTTTCACCAACACGGGACACAATATTGCAAGTATGGCTTCACCAACACGGGACACAATGCTCCAGGTATGGCTCACCAACATGGGACACAATGCTCCATGTATGGGTTTCACCAACATGGGACACTATACGCCAGGTATGGTCTCACCAACACGGGATACAATGCTCCCGGTATGGTCTCACCAACACGGGACACAATACGCCAGGTATGGTCTCACCAAAACGAGACGCAATATTCCAGGTATGGTTTCACCAACACGAGACACAATACTCCAGGTATGGTTTCACCAACACAGGACACAATACTCCGTGTATGGGTTTAACTAACATGGGACACTATACTCCCGGTATGTTCTCATCAACACGGGACACACTACTCCAGGTATGGTCTCACCAGCACGGGACACAATACTCCAGGTATGGTCACGCCAGCATGGGACACAATACTCCAGGTAGGGTCTCACCAACACGAGACACAATACTCCAGGTATGGTCTCACCAACACGAGACACAATACTCCAGGTAGGGTTTCACCAACACGAGACACAATACTCCAGGCTTATTTTAACCAGCACGGGACACAATACACCTGGCATGGTTTCACCAAAACGGGACACAATTTTAGAGGCATGCTTTCACCAACACGGGACACAATTCTCCAGTATGGTCACGCCAACACGAGACACAATTCTCCAGGTATGGTCACGCCAACACAGGTCACAATGCTCCAGGTATGGTGCCACCAACACGGGACACAATACTCCAGGTATGGTGTCACCGACACGGAACACAACACTCCAGGCATATTTTAACCAACACAGGAAACAATACATGAGGTATGCTTTCACCTACATGGGACACCATGCGTCCTTGCATGGTGTCACCAACACGGGACGCAATCCTCCAGGCATGGTGTCTCCAACACGGGTCACAACACTCCAGGTATGGGCTCACCAAAACTGGACACAATATTCCAGGCATGCTTTCACCAACACCGGACACAATTCTCCAGGTATGGTCATGCCAACACAGGACACAATCCTCCAAGCATGGTGTCTCCAACACGTGACGCAAAACTTCAGGTATGGTCTCACCAACACGGAACACAATACTCCAGGCATATTTTCACCTACACAGGACACAATACTCGAGGCATGGCATCACCCACACCGGACACAATACTCGAGGTATGGTTTCACCAAAACGGGTCACAATACCCCAGGCATGGTCTCACCAACACGGGACTCAATTCTCCTGGTATGGTGTCACCAACATGGGACACAATACTCCAGGCATGGTCTCACCAACATGGTACACAATACTCCAGGCATATTTTCACCTACACGGGACACAATACTCGAGGCATGGTGTCACCAACACGACACACAATACGCTAGGTAGGGTTTCACCAACAGGAGACACAATACTCCAGGCATATTTTAACCAACACGGGACACAATACTCCAGGCATGCTTTCACCAACACGGTACACAATTCTCCAGGTATGGTCACGCCAACACGGGACACGATTCTCCAGGTATGGACACGCCAACACAGGACACAATACTCCAGGTAAGGTGCCACCAAAACGTGACAAAATCCTCCAAGCATGGTGTCACCAACACGTGATGCAAAACTCCAGGTATGGGCTCGCCAACACAGGACACAATACTCCAGGCATATTTTCCCCAACACAGGACCCAATACTCGAGGTATTATCTCTCCAACACGGGGCACAATACTCCAGGTATGGTTTCACCAACACGGGACACAATACTCCCTGTATGGTCTCACCAACACGGGATACAATACGCCAGGTAGGGTTTCACCAACATGAGACAAAATACACCACGTATGGTTCACCAGCACGGGACACAATTCTCCAGGTATGGTCTCACCAACACGGGACACAATACTCCAGGAATGGTCTCACCAACACGAGACACAATACTACAGATATGGTCTCACCAACACGGGTCACAATTCTCCAGGTATGGTGCCACCAACACGGGACACTATTACACCAGGTATGCTTTCACCAACACGGGACACAATACTCCAGGTATGGTCTTGCCAACACGGGACACAATACTCCAGGCATGGAAACATCAACACAGGACACAATACCCCAGATATGTCCTAACCAACACGGTACGCTATATTCCAGGTATGGTCTCAACAACACGGGACACAATACTCTAGGTATGGTGTCACCAACAAGGGACACAATAGTCCAGGTATGGTGTCTCCAACATGGGATAAAATACTCCAGGTATTGACTCACCAACACAGGACATAATACTCCAGGTATGGTTTCCCCAAAACAGGACACAATATTCCAGGTAGGGTCTCACCAACACGAGACACAATACTCCAGGTATGGTCTCAATAGCACGGGACACAATAGTCCTGGCATGGAAACATCAATACGGGACACAATACCCCAGGTATGTCTTAACCAACACGGGACACTATACTCCAGGTATGGTCTCACCAACACGGGACACAATACTCCAGTTAGGTCCTAACCAACACGGGACACTATACTCCACATATGGTGTCACTAATACGTGGAACTATACTCCAGGTATGGTGTCACCAACATGGGACACAGTACTCCAGGTATGGTCACACCAACACGGGACGCAAAACCCCAGGCATATTTTCACCAACACAGGACACAATACTCGGGGCATGGTGTCTCCAACACGGGACACAATACTCCAGGTATGGTGTCTCCAACACGGGACACAATACTCCAGGTATGGTCTTCCCAACACGGGACACAATGGTCCAGGCATGGAAACAGCAACACGGGACACAATACCCCAGGTATGTCCTAACCAACACGGGACACTATACTCCAGGTATGATCTCACCAACCGGGACACAATAGCCCAGGTATGTCCTAACCAACACGATACACTATACTCCAGGTATGGTCTCACCAACACGGGACACAATACGCCAGGTATGTCCTACCCAACACGGGACACTATACTCCACATAATGTCTCACCAATACAGGACATAGTACTCCAGGTATGGTTTCACCAACACAGGACGCAATACTCAGGCATGGTCTCACCAACCCGGGACACAATACTCCAGGTATGGGCTCACCAACAGGGGACGCAAAACTCCAGGAATGGTCTCACCAACATGGGACACAATACTCCAGGTATGGTCCTACCAACCCGGGACACAATACTCAAGGCATGGTGTCACCAACCCAGGACACAATGCTCCAGGTATGGGCTCACCAACATGGGACACAATACTCCCGGTATGGTCTCACCAACCTGGGACACAATACTCCAGGCATATTTTCAGCAACACAGGACACAATACTCGAGGCATTGTCTCCCCAACAACAGGACATAATAGCCCAGGCATGGGTACATCAACATGGGACAAAATATTCCAGGTCCCGTTTCACCAAGACTGGACACAATTCTCCAGGTATGGTTTCACCAACACGGGACACGAGACTTCAGGTATGTTTGCACCAACATGGGACAAAATATTCCAGTCATGGGTACACCTACACGGGACACAATACTCTAGGTCCCTTTTCATGAACATGAACACAATACTCCAGGCACGGTTTCACCAATACGGGATACAATACTCCAGGTATGGTCTCACCAACACGATACACAATACTCCAGGTATCATTTCGCCAACACGGGATGCAATACCCTAGGCATATTTTCACCAACACAGGACGCAATACTCGAGGCACGGTGTCACCAACATGGGACACAATACTCCAGGTATGGGTACATCAACATGGGACACAATACTCCAGGTATGATTTCAGCAACACGGGACAAAATCTTCCCGGTCCCGTTTCACCAAGACTGGAGACAATTCTCCCGGTAGGGTTTCACCAACACGGGACACGAGACCCCAGGTATGTTTGCACCAACACGGGACACAATACTCCAGGCATGGGTACACCTACACAGGGCACAATACTCTAGGTACATTTTCAGCAACACGGGCACAATACTCCAGGTATGGTTTCACCATCATGGGACAAAATACTCCAGGCATGGGTACACCTACACAGGGCACAATACTCTTGGTACATTTTCAGCAGCACGGGCACAATACTCCAGGTATCGTTTCACCATCATGGGACGAAATACTCCAGGCATGGGGTACACCTACACAGGACACAATATTCTATGTACGTTTTTACCAACACGGAGCGCAATTCTCCTGGTATGATCTCACCAACATGGGACACAATACTCCAGGTTTGGTCTCACCATCACGGGAAACAATACTCCAGGTATGTCCTAACCAACACTGGACACAATTCTCCAGGTATGGTCTCACCAACACGAGGCACAATATTCCAGGTATGGTGTCACCAACCCGGGACACAATGCTCCAGGTATGGGCTCACCAACATGGGACACAATACTCCCGGTATGGTCTCACCAACCTGGGACACAATACTCCAGGCATATTTTCAGCAACACAGGACACAATCCTCGAGGCATTGTCTCCCCAACAACAGGACATAATAGCCCAGGCATGGGTACATCAACATGGGACAAAATATTCCAGGTCCCGGTTCACCAAGACTGGACACAATTCTCCAGGTATGGTTTCACCAACACGGGACACGAGACTTCAGGTATGTTTGCACCAACATGGGACAAAATATTCCAGTCATGGGTACACCTACACGGGACACAATACTCTAGATCCCTTTTCATGAACATGAACACAATACTCCAGGCACGGTTTCACCAATACGGGATACAATACTCCAGGTATGGTCTCACCAACACGAGACACAATACTCCAGGTATCATTTCGCCAACACGGGATGCAATACCCTAGGCATATTTTCACCAACACAGGACGCAATACTCGAGGCACGGTGTCACCAACATGGGACACAATACTCCAGGTATGGGTACATCAACATGGGACACAATACTCCAGGTATGATTTCAGCAACACGGGACAAAATATTCCCGGTCCCGTTTCACCAAGACTGGAGACAATTCTCCCGGTAGGGTTTCACCAACACGGGACACGAGACTCCAGGTGTGTTTGCACCAACACGGGACACAATACTCCAGGCATGGGTACACCTACACAGGGCACAATACTCTAGGTACATTTTCAGCAACACGGGCACAATACTCCAGGTATGGTTTCACCATCATGGGACAAAATACTCCAGGCATGGGTACACCTACACAGGGCACAATACTCTTGGTACATTTTCAGCAACACGGGCACAATACTCCAGGTATCGTTTCACCATCATGGGACGAAATACTCCAGGCATGGGGTACACCTACACAGGACACAATATTCTATGTACGTTTTCACCAACACGGAGCGCAATTCTCCTGGTATGATCTCACCAACATGGGACACAATACTCCAGGTATGGTCTCACCATCACGGGAAACAATACTCCAGGTATGTCCTAACCAACACTGGACACAATTCTCCAGGTATGGTCTCACCAACACGAGGCACAATATTCCAGGTATGGTGTCACCAACCCGGGACACAATGCTCCAGGTATGGGCTCACCAACATGGGACACAATACTCCCGGCATGGTCTCACCAACCTGGGACACAATACTCCAGGCATATTTTCATCAACACAGGACACAATACTCGAGGCATGGTCTCCCCAACAACAGGACATAATAGCCCAGGCATGGGTACATCAACATGGGACAAAATACTCCAGGACCCGTTTCACCAAGACTGGACACAATTCTCCAGGTATGGTTTCACCAACACGGGACACGAGACTTCAAGTATGTTTGCACCAACATGGGACAAAATATTCCAGTCATGGGTACACCTACACGGGACACAATACTCTAGGTCCCTTTTCATGAATATGAGCACAATACTCCAGGCACGGTTTCACCAATACGGGATACAATACTCCAGGTATGGTCTCACCAACACGAGACACAATACTCCAGGTATCATTTCGCCAACACGGGATGCAATACCCTAGGCATATTTTCACCAACACAGGACGCAATACTCGAGGCACGGTGTCACCAACATGGGACACAATACCCCAGGTATGGGTACATCAACATGGGACACAATACTCCAGGTATGATTTCAGCAACACGGGACAAAATCTTCCCGGTCCCGTTTCACCAAGACTGGAGACAATTCTCCCGGTAGGGTTTCACCAACTAGGGACACGAGACTCCAGGTATGTTTGCACCAACACGGGACACAATACTCCAGGCATGGGTACACCTACACAGGGCACAATACTCTAGGTACATTTTCAGCAACACGGGCACAATACTCCAGGTATGGTTTCACCATCATGGGACAAAATACTCCAGGCATGGGTACACCTACACAGGGCACAATACTCTTGGTACATTTTCAGCAACACGGGCACAATACTCCAGGTATCGTTTCACCATCATGGGACGAAATACTCCAGGCATGGGGTACACCAACACAGGACACAATATTCTATGTACGTTTTCACCAACACGGAGCGCAATTCTCCTGGTATGATCTCACCAACATGGGACACAATACTCCAGGTATGGTCTCACCATCACGGGAAACAATACTCCAGGTATGTCCTAACCAACACTGGACACAATTCTCCAGATATGGTCTCACCAACACGAGGCACAATATTCCAGGTATGGTGTCACCAACACGGGACACAATACCTCAGGTCTGGACTCACCAAAACAGGACACATTATTCCAGGCATGGTTGCACCAAAATGGGACACGAGACTCCAGGTATGTTTACACCAACATGGGACAAAATACTCCAGGCACGGTTTCACCAACACGGGACACAATATTGCAAGTATGGCTTCACCAACACGGGACACAATGCTCCAGGTATGGCTCACCAACATGGGACACAATGCTCCATGTATGGGTTTCACCAACATGGGACACTACACTCCAGGTATGGTCTCACCAACACGGGATACAATGCTCCCGGTATGGTCTCACCAACACGGGACACAATACTCGAGGCATGGTATCGCCAACACAGGACACAATACTCGAGGCATGGAGTCACCAACACGACACACAATACGCTAGGTAGGGTTTCACCAACAGGAGACACAATACTCCAGGCATATTTTAACCAAAACGGGACACAATACTCCAGGCATGCTTTCACCAACACGGTACACAATTCTCCAGGTATGGCCACGCCAACACGGGACACGATTCTCCAGGTATGGACACGCCAACACAGGACACAATACTCCAGGTATGGTGCCACCAAAACGTGACAAAATCCTCCAAGCATGGTGTCACCAACACGTGACACAAAACTCCAGGTATGGGCTCGCCAACACAGGACACAATACTCCAGGCATATTTTCCACAACACAGGACCCAATACTCGAGGTATTGTCTCTCCAACACGGGACACAATACTCCAGGTATGGTCTTGCCAACACGAGGGACACAATACTCCAGGCATGGAAACATCAACACAGGACACAATACCCCAGATATGTCCTAACCAACACGGTACGCTATATTCCAGGTATGGTCTCACCAACACGGGACATAATACTCTAGGTATGGTGTCACCAACAAGGGACACAATAGTCCAGGTATGGCGTCTCCAACATGGGATAAAATACTCCAGGTATCGACTCACCAACACAGGACATAATACTCCAGGTATGGTTTCCCCAAAACAGGACACAATATTCCAGGTAGGGTCTCACCAACACGAGACACAATACTCCGGGTATGGTCTCAATAGTCCTGGCATGGAAACATCAATACGGGACACAATACCCCAGGTATGTCCTAACCAACACGGGACACTATACTCCAGGTATGGTCTCACCAACACGGGACACAATACTCCAGTTAGGTCCTAACCAACACGGGACACTATACTCCACATATGGTGTCACCAATACGGGGAACTATACTCCAGGTATGGTGTCACCAACATGGGACACAGTACTCCAGGTATGGTCACACCAACACGGGACGCAAAACCCCAGGCATATTTTCACCAACACAGGACACAATACTCGGGGCATGGTGTCTCCAACACGGGACACAATACTCCAGGTATGGTGTCTCCAACACGGGACACAATACTCCAGGTATGGTCTTCCCAACACGGGACACAATGGTCCAGGCATGGAAACAGCAACACGGGACACAATACCCCAGGTATGTCCTAACCAACACGGGACACTATACTCCAGGTATGATCTCACCAACACGGGACACAATACGCCAGGTATGTCCTACCCAACACGGGACACTATACTCCACATCATGTCTCACCAATACAGGACATAGTACTCCAGGTATGGTTTCACCAACGCAGGACGCAATACTCCAGGCATGGTCTCACCAACCCGGGACACAATACTCCAGGTATGGGCTCACCAACAGGGGACGCAAAACTCCAGGTATGGTCTCACCAACATGGGACACAATACTCCAGGTATGGTCCTACCAACCCGGGACACAATACTCAAGGCATGGTGTCACCAACCCGGGACACAATACTCCAGGTATGGGCTCACCAACATGGGACACAATACTACCGGTATGGTCTGACCAACCTGGGACACAATACTCCAGGCATATTTTCAGCAACACAGGACAAAATACTCGAGGCATGGTCTCCCCAACAACAGGACATAATAGCCCAGGCATGGGTACATCAACATGGGACAAAATACTCCAGGTCCCGTTTCACCAAGACTGGACACAATTCTATAGGTATGTTTGCACCAACACGGGACACGAGACTCCAGGTATGTTTGCACCAACACGGGGCACAATACTCCAGGCATGGGTACACCTACACAGGGCACAATACTCTAGGTACATTTTCAGCAACACGGGCACAATACTCCAGGTATGGTTTCACCATCATGGGACAAAATACTCCAGGCATGGGTACACCTACACAGGGCACAATACTCTAGGTACATTTTCACCAAAACAGGACACATTATTCCAGGCATGGTTGCACCAAAATAGGACACGAGACTCCAGGTATGTTTACACCAACATGGGACAAAATACTCCAGGCACGGTTTCACCAACACGGGACACAATATTGCAAGTATGGCTTCACCAACACGGGACACAATGCTCCAGGTATGGCTCACCAACATGGGACACAATGCTCCATGTATGGGTTTCACCAACATGGGACACTATACTCCAGGTATGGTCTCACCAACACGGGATACAACGCTCCCGGTATGGTCTCACCAACACGGGACACAATACGCCAGGTATGGTCTCACCAAAACGAGACACAATATTCCAGGTATGGTTTCACCAACACGAGACACAATACTCCAGGTATGGTTTCACCAACACAGGACACAATACTCCGTGTATGGGTTTAACTAACATGGGACACTATACTCCCGGTATGTTCTCACCAACACGGGACACACTACTCCAGGTATGGTCTCACCAGCACGGGACACAATACTACAGGTATGGTCACGCCAGCATGGGACACAATTATCCAGGTATGGTGTCACAAAAACGGTACCCAAAACTCCAGGTATGGTCTCACCAACAGGGGACGCAATATTCCCGGTATGGTTTCACCAACACGGGACACAATACTCCAGGTAGGGTCTCACCAACACGAGACACAATACTCCAGGTATGGTCTCACCAACACGAGACACAATACTCCAGGTAGGGTTTCACCAACACGAGACACAATACTCCAGGCATATCTTAACCAACACGGGACACAATACACCTGGCATGGTCTCACCAAAACGGGACACAATTTTAGAGGCATGCTTTCACCAACACGGGACACAATTCTCCAGTATGGTCACGCCAACACGAGACACAATTCTCCAGGTATGGTCACGCCAACACAGGTCACAATGCTCCAGGTATGGCGCCACCAACACGGGACACAATACTCCAGTATGGTCACGCCAACACGAGACACAATTCTCCAGGTATGGTCACGCCAACACAGGTCACAATGCTCCAGGTATGGCGCCACCAACACGGGACACAATACTCCAGGTATGGTGTCACCGACACGGAACACAACACTCCAGGCATATTTTAACCAACACAGGGAACAATACATGAGGTATGCTTTCACCAACATGGGACACCATGCGTCCATGCATGGTGTCACCAACACGGGACGCAATCCTCCAGGCATGGTGTCTCCAACACGGGTCACAACACTCCAGGTATGGGCTCACCAAAACTGGACACAATATTCCAGGCATGCTTTCACCAACACGGGACACAATTCTACAGGTATTGTCATGCCAGCACAGGACACAATCCTCCAAGCATGGTGTCTCCAACACGTGACGCAAAACTTCAGGTATGGTCTCACCAACACGGAACACAATACTCCAGGCATATTTTCACCTACACGGGACACAATACTCGAGTATGGTCACGCCAACACGAGACACAATTCTCCAGGTATGGTCACGCCAACACAGGTCACAATGCTCCAGGTATGGCGCCACCAACACGGGACACAATGCTCCAGGTATGGCTCACCAACATGGGACACAATGCTCCATGTATGGGTTTCACCAACATGGGACACTATACTCCAGGTATGGTCTCACCAACACGGGATACAATGCTCCCGGTATGGTCTCACCAACACGGGACACAATACGCCAGGTATGGTCTCACCAAAACGAGACACAATATTCCAGGTATGGTTTCACCAACACGAGACACAATACTCCAGGTATGGTTTCACCAACACAGGACACAATACTCCGTGTATGGGTTTAACTAACATGGGACACTATACTCCCGGTATGTTCTCACCAACACGGGACACACTACTCCAGGTATGGTCTCACCAGCACGGGACACAATACTACAGGTATGGTCACGCCAGCATGGGACACAATTATCCAGGTATGGTGTCACAAAAACGGTACCCAAAACTCCAGGTATGGTCTCACCAACAGGGGACGCAATATTCCAGGTATGGTTTCACCAACACGGGACACAATACTCCAGGTAGGGTCTCACCAACACGAGACACAATACTCCAGGTATGGTCTCACCAACACGAGACACAATACTCCAGGTAGGGTTTCACCAACACGAGACACAATACTCCAGGCATATCTTAACCAACACGGGACACAATACACCTGGCATGGTCTCACCAAAACGGGACACAATTTTAGAGGCATGCTTTCACCAACACGGGACACAATTCTCCAGTATGGTCACGCCAACACGAGACACAATTCTCCAGGTATGGTCACGCCAACACAGGTCACAATGCTCCAGGTATGGCGCCACCAACACGGGACACAATACTCCAGTATGGTCACGCCAACACGAGACACAATTCTCCAGGTATGGTCACGCCAACACAGGTCACAATGCTCCAGGTATGGCGCCACCAACACGGGACACAATACTCCAGGTATGGTGTCACCGACACGGAACACAACACTCCAGGCATATTTTAACCAACACAGGGAACAATACATGAGGTATGCTTTCACCAACATGGGACACCATGCGTCCATGCATGGTGTCACCAACACGGGACGCAATCCTCCAGGCATGGTGTCTCCAACACGGGTCACAACACTCCAGGTATGGGCTCACCAAAACTGGGCACAATATTCCAGGCATGCTTTCACCAACACGGGACACAATTCTACAGGTATTGTCATGCCAGCACAGGACACAATCCTCCAAGCATGGTGTCTCCAACACGTGACGCAAAACTTCAGGTATGGTCTCACCAACACGGAACACAATACTCCAGGCATATTTTCACCTACACGGGACACAATACTCGAGGCATGGCATCACCCACACCGGACACAATACTCGAGGTATGGTTTCACCAAAATGGGTCACAATACTCCAGGCATGGTCTCACCAACACGGGACTCAATTCTCCTGGTATGGTGTCACCAACATGGGACACAATACTCCAGGTATGGTCTCACCAACACGGTACACAACACTCCAGGCATATTTTCACCTACACGGAACACAATACTCCAGGCATATTTTCACCTACACGGGACACAATACTCGAGGCATGGCATCACCCACACGGGACACAATACGCCAGGTATGGTTTCATCAAAACGAGTCACAATATTCCAGGTATGGTTTCACCAACACAGGACACAATACTCCGTGTATGGGTTTAACTAACATGGGACACTATACTCGCGGTATGTTCTCACCAACACGGGATACAATGCTTCCGGTATGGTCTCACCAACATGGGATACAATACTCCAGGTATGGTCTCACCAACATGGAACACAAAACTCCAGGCATATTTTAACCAACACGGGAAACAATACTCCAGGTATGGTTTCACCAACACGGGACGCAAAACTCCAGGAATGGCCTCACCAACACAGGACGAAAAACTCCAGGAACGGTCTCACCAACACGGAACACAATACTCCAGGCATATTTTAACCAACAGGGGACACAATACTCCAGGTATGGTGTCACCAACACGGTACACAATACTCCAGGAATGGTGTCACCAACATGGGACACAATGCTCCAGGCATGTTCTCAGCAACTCGGGACACAATGATCCAGGTATGGTGTCACCAACACAGGACACAATACTCCCAGCATGTTCTCACCAAAACGGGACACAATGCTCCAGGTATGGTTTCACCAATACAGGACACAATACTCCAGGCGTATGTTAACCAACACGGGACGCAATACTCCAGGTATGGTGTCACCAACACAGGACGCAAAACCCCAGGCATATTTTCACCAACACAGGACACAATTCTCGAGGTATGGTCTCACCAATACAGGACACAATACTCCAGGCATATTTTAACCAACACGGGACGCAATACTCCAGGTATGGTATCACCAACATGGGACACAATACTCCAGGAACGGTCGCACCAAAGCAGGACACAATTCTCCAGGCATATTTTCACCAACATGGGACACAATACTCTAGGTACGTATACAGCAACACGGGACACAATACTCCACGTATGGTTTCACCAACAGTGGTCACAATACTCCAGGTATGGTCTCACCAACACGGGACACAATAGTCTAGGTATGGGTACATCAACACAGGACAAAATGCTCCAGGTATGGTTTCCGCAAAATAGGACAAAATATTCCAGGAGCGGTTTCACCAAAACGGGACACTATTCTCCCGGTATGGTTTCACCAACATGGGACACATTACTCCAGGTATGGATTCGCCAAAATGGGACGCAAGACTCCAGGTATGTTTACACCAACATGGGACAAAATATTCCAGGTACGGTTTCACCAACACGGGATACAATACTCCAGTTAGGGTTTCACCAACACGGGACACAATACCCCACGTATGTCCTAACCAATACAGGACACAATATTCCAGGTATGGTGTCACCCACACGGGAGATTATACTCCAGATATGGTCTCACCAAAATGGGACACATTTTTCCAGGTATGGTTTCACCAACACGGGACACAATACACCTGGTATGCTTTCACCAACATGTGACACAATACTCCAGGTATGGTCTTAGCAAGGAGGGACACAATGCTCCAGGTATGGTTTCACCAACACAGGACACAATGCTCCAGGTATGGTTTCACCTACACGGGACACAGTACTCCAGGTATGGTCTCACCAACATGGGACACAATACTCCAGGTATGGTCTCACCAACATGGAACACAATACTCCAGGTATGGTCTCACCAACATGAGACACAATACTCCAGGCATATTTTAAACAACACGTGAAACAATACTCCAGATATGGTTTCACCAACACGGGACGCAAAACTCCAGGAATGGTCTCACCAACATGGGACGCAAAACTCCAGGAACGGTCTCACCAACACGGAACACAATACTCCAGGCACATTTTAACCAACAGGGGACACAATACTCCAGGTATGGTGTCACCAACACGGGACACAATACTCCAGAAATGGTGTCACCAACATGGGACACAATGCTCCAGGCATGTTCTCAGCAACTCGGGACACAATGATCCAGGTATGGTGTCACCAACACAGGACACAATACTCCCAGCATGTTCTCACCAAAACGGGACACAATGCTACAGGTATGGTTTCACCAATACAGGACACAATACTACAGGCGTATGTTAACCAAAACGGGACGCAATACTCCAGGTATGGTGTCACCAACACAGGACGCAAAACCCCAGGCATATTTTCACCAACACAGGACACAATTCTCGAGGTATGGTCTCACCAATACAGGACACAATACTCCAGGCATATTTTAACCAACACGGGACGCAATACTCCATGTATGGTATCACCAACACGGGACACAATACTCCAGGTACGGTCTCACCAAAGCGAGACACAATTCTCCAGGCATATTTTCACCAACATGGGACACAATACTCTAGGTACGTATACAGCAACACGGGACACAATACTCCACGTATGGTTTCACCAACAGTGGTCACAATACTCCAGGTATGGTCTTACCAACACGGGACACAATAGTCTAGGTATGGTTACATCAACACAGGACAAAATGCTCCAGGTATGGTTTCCGCAACATGGGACAAAATATTCCAGGAGCGGTTTCAACAAAACGGGACACTATTCTCCTGGTATGGTTTCACCAACATGGGACACATTACTCCAGGTATGGATTCTCCAAAATGGGACGCAAGACTCCAGGTATGTTTACACCAACATGTGACAAAATATTCCAGGTACGGCTTCACCAACACGGGATACAATACTCCAGGTAGGGTTTCACCAACACGCGACACAATACCCCACGTATGCCTAACCAACACGGGACACAATATTCCAGGTATGGTGTCACCCACACGGGACATTATACTCCAGATATGGTCTCACCAAAATGGGACACATTATTCCAGGTATAGTTTCACCAACTCGGGACACAATATACCTGGTATGCTTTCACCAACATGTGACACAATACTCCAGGTATGGTCTTACCAAGGAGGGACACAATGCTCCAGGTATGGTTTCACCAACACAGGACAAATGCTCCAGGCATGTTCTCAGCAACTCGGGACACAATGTTCCAGGTATGGTGTCACCAACACAGGACACAATACTCCCAGCATGTTCTCACCAAAACGGGACGCAATGCTCCAGGTATGGTTTCACCAACACGGGGCACAATACTCCAGGTATGTTCTCACCAACACAGGACGCAAAACCCCAGGCATATTTTCACCAACACAGTACACAATTCTCGAGGTATGGTCTCACCAATACAAGACACAATACTCCAGGCATATTTTAACCAACACGGGACGCAATACTCCTGGTATGGTGCCACCAACACAGAACACAATACTCCAGGCATGGTCTCACCACCAAGGGACGCAATACTCCAGGCATGGTATCACCACTACGGGACACAATACTCGAGGTATGGTTTCACCAACACGGGATACAATGCTCCAGGTACGGTTTCACCAACATGGGACACAATACTCCAGGTATGGTTTCACCAACACGGGACACAATACTCCAGGTACAATTTCACCAACACGGACACAATACTCCAGGTATGGTTTCACCAACACGGGACACAATCCTCCAGGTATGGTGTCACCAACACGGGACACAATACGCCAGGTAGGGTTTCACCAACAGGGGACACAATACTCCAGGTATGGTCTCACCAACACCGAACACAATACTCCAGGTATGGCCTCACCAACACGGGACACAATACTTCAGGTGGCGTCTCACCAACATGGGACACAATACTCCAGGTATGGTCTCACCAACATGGGATACAATACTCCAGGTATGGTCTCACCAACATGAGACACAATACTCCAGGCATATTTTAACCAACACGGGAATCAATACTCCAGGTATGGTTTCACCAACACGGGACGCAAAACTCCATGAACGGTCTCACCAACACGGAACACAATACTCCAGGCATATTTTAACCAACAGGGGACACTATACTCCAGGTATGGTGTCACCAACACGGGACACAATACTCCAGGAATGGTGTCACCAACACGGGAGACAATGCTCCAGGCATGTTCTCAGCAACTCGGGACACAATGATCCAGGTATGGTGTCACCAACACAGGACAAAATACTCCCAGCATGTTCTCACCAAAACGGGACACAATGCTCCAGGTATGGTTTCACCAATACAGGACACAATACTCCAGACGTATGTTAACCAAAACGGGACGCAATACTTCAGGTATGGTTTCACCAATGCAGGACACAATACTGCCAGCATGGTCTCACCAAAACTGGACACAATCCTCCAGGTGTGGTTTCACCAACATGGGGCACAATACTCCAGGTATGGTCTCACCAACACGGGACACAATACTCCAGGTATGGTCTCACCAACATGAGACACAATACTCCAGGTATGGTCTCACCAACACGGGACACAATACTCCAGGCATGGTCTCACCAACATGGGACACAATACTCCAGGTATGGTCTCACCAACACGGGACACAATACTCCAGGCATGGTCTCACCAACACAAAATTCCAGGTATGTTCTCACCAAAACGGGACACAATGCTCCAGGTATGGTTTCACCAATACAGGACACAATACTCCAGGCGTATGTTAACCAAAACGGGACGCAATACTCCAGGTATGGTGTCACCAACGCAGGACGCAAAACCCCAGGCATATTTTCACCAACACAGGACACAATTCTCGAGGTATGGTCTCACCAATACAGGACACAATACTCCAGGCATATTTTAACCATCACGGGACGCAATACTCCAGGTATGGTATCACCAACACGGGACACAATACTCCAGGTACGGTCTCACCAAAGCGAGACACAATTCTCCAGACATATTTTCACCAACATGGGACACAATACTCTAGGTACGTATACAGCAACACGGGACACAATACTCCACGTATGCTTTCACCAACAGTGGTCACAATACTCCAGGTATGGTCTCACCAACACGGGACACAATAGTCTAGGTATGGGTACATCAACACAGGACAAAATGCTCCAGGTATGGTTTCCGCAACATGGGACAAAATATTCCAGGAGCGGTTTCACCAAAACGGGACACTATTCTCCCGGTATGGTTTCACCAACATGGGACACATTACTCCAGGTATGGATTCTCCAAAATGGGACGCAAGACTCCAGGTATGTTTACACCATTATGGGACAAAATTTTCCAGTTACGGTTTCACCAACACGGGATACAATACTCCAGGTAGGGTTTCACCAACACGGGATACAATACCCCACGTATGTCCTAACCAACACAGGACACAATATTCCAGGTATGGTGTCACCCACACGGGACATTATACTCCAGATATGGACTCACCAAAACGGGACACATTATTCCAGGTATGGTTTCACCAACATGGGACACAATACACCTGGTATGATTTCACCAACATGTGACACAATACTCCAGGTATGATCTTCCCAACACGGGACACAATAGTCCAGGCATGGAAACATCAACACGGGATGGTTTCCACAACATGGGACAAAATATTCCAGGAGCTGTTTCACCAATACGGGACACTATTCTCCCGGTATGGTTTCACCAACATGGGACACATTACTCCAGGTATGGATTCTCCAAAATGGGACGCAAGACTCCAGGTATGTTATAACCAACACGGGACACTATACTCCAGGTATGGTCTCACCAACACGGGACACAATACCCCAGTTATGTCCTAAACAACACAGGACACTATACTCCACATATGGTGTCACCAATACGGAACACAGTACTCCAGGTATGGTTTCACCAACACAGGACACAAAACCCCAGGCATATTTTCAGCAACACAGGACACAATACTCGTGGCATGTTTTCACCAACACGGGACACAATACTCCAGGTATGGTGTCACCAACACAGGTATTGACTCACCAACACGGGTCGCAAAACTACAGGTATGGGAGCACCAACACGGGACACAATACTCCAGGCATATTTTCACCAACACAGGACACAATACTCGAGGCATGGTTTCACCAACACAGGACACGATACTCCAGGTATGGTCTCACCAACACAGGACACAATACTCCAGGTATGGTCTCACCAACATGGGAAAAAAATACTCCAGGTATGGTCACGCCAACACGAGACACAATTCTCCAGGCATGCTTTCACCAGCACTGGACAGAATACTCCAGGTATGCTTTCACCAACACAGGACGCAAACCCCCAGGCATATTTTCACCAACACAGGACTCAATGCTCCAAGTATGGTGTCACCAACACGGGATGCAAAACTCCAGATATGGGCTCACCAACATGGGACACAATACTCCAGGCATATTTTCACCAACACAGGACGCAATACTCCCGGTATGGTCTCACCAACATGGGATACAATACTCCAGGTATTGACTCACCAACACGGGACATAATACTCCATGTATGGTTTCACCAACACGGGACACAATACACCAGGTATGGTTTCACCAACACGGGACACAATACTCCAGGTATGGTCTCACCAACACGGGACACAATACGCCAGGTATGGTGTCACCAACACGGGACACAAAACGCCAGGTGTGGTCTAACCTACACGGGACACAATACTCCAGGCATATATTCACCAACATGGGACACAGTAACGAAGGTATGTTCTCCCCAACATGAGACACAATATTCCAGTTACGGTGTCAACAACACGGGACACAATAGTCCAGGTATGGCGTCTCCAACACGGGACACAATACTCCAGGTATGGTTTCGCCAACACGGGACACAATATTCCAGGTATGGTTTCACCAACACAGGACACAATACTCCAGGTATGGGCTCACCAACACAGGACAGAATTCTCCAGGTATGGTCTCACCAACATGGGACACAATACTCCAGGTATGGTCCCACCAACACGGTACATAATACTCCAGGTAATGTTTCACAAACACTGGGCACAATACTCCTGGTATGGTCTCAACAACAAGAGACACAATACGCCAGGTAGGGTTTCACCAATATGAGACAAAATACTCCAGGTATGGTTTCACCAACACGGGACACAATTCTCCAAGAATAGTCTCACCAACACGGGACACAATACTCCAGGTATGGTCTCACCAACACGGGACACAATATTACAGTTACGGTTTCCACAACACAGGACACAATTGTCCAGGTATGGTCTCACCAACACGGGACACAATATTACAGTTACAGTTTCCCCAACACAGGACACAATACACCAGGCATGGTCTCACCAACACAAAATTCCAGGTATGTTCTCACCAAAACGGGACACAATGCTCCAGGTGTGGTTTCACCAATACAGGACACAATACTCCAGGCGTATGTTAACCAAAACGGGACGCAATACTCCAGGAATGGTGTCACCAACGCAGGACGCAAAACCCCAGGCATATTTTCACCA
This sequence comes from Hemiscyllium ocellatum, assembly GCF_020745735.1. Lineage (NCBI taxonomy): Eukaryota > Metazoa > Chordata > Chondrichthyes > Orectolobiformes > Hemiscylliidae > Hemiscyllium > Hemiscyllium ocellatum. Next base: position 2,706,412 of record NC_083453.1, read on the forward strand.
ACACAGGACACAATTCTCGAGGTATGGTCTCACCAATACAGGACACAATACTCCAGGCATATTTTAACCAACACGGGACGCAATACTCCAGGTATGGTATCACCAACACGGGACACAATACTCCAGGTACAGTCTCACCAAAGCGAGACACAATTCTCCAGGCATATTTTCACCAACATGGGACACAATACTCTAGGTACGTATACAGCAACACGGGACACAATACTCCACGTATGCTTTCACCAACAGTGGTCACAATACTCCAGGTATGGTCTCACCAACATGGGACACAATAGTCTAGGTATGGGTACATCAACACAGGACAAAATGCTCCAGGTATGGTTTCTGCAACATGGGACAAAATATTTCAGGAGCGGTTTCACCAATACGGGACACTAGTCTCCCGGTATGTTTTCACCAACATGGGACACATTACTCCAGGTATGGATTCTCCAAAATGGGACGCAAGTCTCCAGGTATGTTTACACCATTATCGGACAAAATATTCCAGTTACGGTTTCACCAACACGGGATACAATACTCCAGGTAGGGTTTCACCAACACGGGATACAATACCCCACATATGTCCTAACCAACACAGGACACAATATTCCAGGTATGGTGTCACCCACACGGGACATTATACTCCAGATATGGTCTCACCAAAACGGGACACATTATTCCAGGTATGGTTTCACCAACATGGGACACAATACTCCAGGTATGATCTTCCCAACACGGGACACAATAGTCCAGGCATGGAAACATCAACACGGGACACAACACCCCAGGTATGTTATAACCAACACGGGACACTATACTCCAGGTATGGTCTCACCAACACGGGACACAATACCCCAGTTATGTCCTAAACAACACAGGACACTATACTCCACATATGGTGTCACCAATACGAAACATAGTACTCCAGGTATGGTTTCACCAACACAGGACACAAAACCCCAGGCATATTTTCACCAACACAGGACACAATACTCGCGGCATGTTTTCACCAACACGGGACACAATACTCCAGGTATGGTGTCACCAACACAGGTATTGACTCACCAACACGGGTCGCAAAACTACAGGTATGGGAGCACCAACACGGGACACAATACTCCAGGCATATTTTCACCAACACAGGACACAATACTCGAGGCATGGTTTCACCAACACAGGACACAATACTCCAGGTATGGTCTCACCAACACAGGACACAATACTCCAGGTATGGTCTCACCAACATGGGAAAAAAATACTCCAGGTATGGTCACGCCAACACGAGACACAATTCTCCAGGCATGCTTTAACCAGCACTGGACAGAATACTCCAGGTATGCTTTCACCAACACAGGACGCAAACCCCCAGGCATATTTTCACCAACACAGGACTCAATGCTCCAAGTATGGTGACACCAACACGGAACACAATACTCCAGACATGGTGTCACCAACACGGGATGCAAAACTCCAGATATGGGCTCACCAACATGGGACACAATACTCCAGGCATATTTTCACCAACACAGGACGCAATACTCCCGGTATGGTCTCACCAACATGGGATACAATACTCCAGGTATTGACTCACCAACACGGGACATAATACTCCATGTATGGTTTCACCAACACGGGACACAATACACCAGGTATGGTTTCGCCAACACGGGACACAATACTCCAGGTATGGTCTCACCAACACGGGACACAATACGCCAGGTATGGTGTCACCAACACGGGACACAAAACGCCAGGTGTGGTCTAACCTACACGGGACACAATACTCCAGGTATATATTCACCAACATGGGACACAGTAACGAAGGTATGTTCTCCCCAACATGGGACACAATATTCCAGTTACGGTGTCAACAACACGGGACACAATAGTCCAGGTATGGCGTCTCCAACACGGGACACAATACTCCAGGTATGGTTTCGCCAACACGGGACACAATATTCCAGGTATGGTTTCACCAACACAGGACACAATACTCCAGGTATGGTCTCACCAACATGGGACACAATACTCCAGGTATGGTCCCACCAACACGGTACATAATACTCCAGGTAATGTTTCACAAACACTGGGCACAATACTCCTGGTATGGTCTCAACAACAAGAGACACAATACGCCAGGTAGGGTTTCACCAATATGAGACAAAATACTCCAGGTATGGTTTCACCAACACGGGACACAATTCTCCAGGAATAGTCTCACCAACACGGGACACAATACTCCAGGTATGGTCTCACCAACACGAGACACAATATTACAGTTACGGTTTCCACAACACGGGACACAATACTCCAGGCATGGTCTCACCAACACGGGAAAAAATACTCCAGGTATGGTCACACCAACACAGGACACAATACTCCAGGTATGGTCTCACCAACATGGGAAAAAATACTCCAGGTATGGTCACGCCAACACGGGACACAAAACTCCAGGTATGGTCTCACCAACACGGGACTCAATACGCCAGGTATGTTTTCACCAACATGGGGCACAATACTCCAGGCATGGTTCCACCAACACAGGACACAATACTCCAGGTATGTTCTCACCAACATGGGAAAAAAATACTCTACGTATTGACTCATCAACACGGGACATAACACTCCAGGTATGGTTTCACCAGCATTGGACAGAATACTCCAGGTATGCTTTCACCAACACAGGACGCAAAACCCCAGGCATATTTTCACCAACACAGGACTCAATGCTCCAAGTATGGTGACACCAACACGGGACACAATCCTCCAGACATGGTGTCACCAACACGGGACGCAAAACTCCAGATATGGTCTCACCAACATGGGGTACAATACTCCCGGTATGGTCTCACCAACACGGGACATAATACTCCATGTATGGTTTCACCAACACGGGACACAATACACCAGGTATGGTTTCACCAACACGGGACACAATACTCCAGGTATGGTTTCCCCAACACAAAATTCCAGGTATGGTCTCACCAACACGGGACACAATACTCCAGGTATGGTCTCACCAACACGGGACACAATACGCCAGGTATGGTCTAACCTACATGGGACACAATACTCCAGGCATATTTTCACCAACATGGGACACAGTAGCGAAGGTATGTTCTCCACAACACGGGACACAATATTCCAGTTCCAGTTTCACCCACATGGGGCACAATATTCCAGGTAGGGTTTTACCAACTCGTGACACAATACTCCAGGCATGGTTTCACCAACACGCGACATTAATACACCAGGTATGCTTTCACCAACACGGGACACAATAGTCCAGGTATGGTGTCTCCAACATGGGACACAATACTCCAGGTATGGTTTCACCAACACGTGACACAATATTCCAGGTATGGTTTCCCCAACAACAGGACACACTACTCCAAGCATGGGTACATCAACACGGGACAAAATACTCCAGGTATGGTTTCAGCAACACGGGACAAAATATTCCAGGTCCTGTTTCACCAAGATAGGACACAATTCTCCCGGTAGGGTTTCACCAACACGGGACACAATACTCTAAGTATGGTCTCACCAAAATGGGACACAATATTCCAGGTATGGTTTCACCAACACGGGACACAATACTCCAGGTATGGTCTCACCAACACGGGACACAATACGCCAGGTATTGACTCACCAACATGGAATACAATACTCCAGGTATTGACCCACCAACATGGGACAGAATACTCCAGGTATGGTTTCACCAACGTGAGACAATATTCTCCAGGTTTGGTTTCACTAATACAGGACACACTATTCCAGATATTGACTCACCAACACTGGACACAATACACCAGGTATGGTTTCAAAAACACGGTACACAATACTCCCGGTATGGTCTCACCAACACGAGACACAATGCACCAGGTAGGGTTTCACCAACATGAGACATAATATTCCAGGTATGGTCTCACCAACACAGGACATAATAGTCCAGGCATGTTTTCACCAACATAGCACACAATAACGAAGGTATGTTCTCACCAACACGGGACATATTATTCCAGTTACGGTTTCACCAACACAGGACGCAATACTCCAGGCATGGTTTCAACAACACAGGACACAATATTCCAGGTATGCTTTCACCAACACGTGACACAATACTCCAGGTATGGTCTTGCTAACACGAGACACAATGGTCCAGGCATGGAAACATCGACACGGGACACAATACCCCAGGTATGGTCTCACCAACACGGGACACAATACCACAGGTATGGTCTCACCAACACGGGACACAATACCCCAGGTATGTCCTAACCAACACGGGACACTATACTCCAGGTATGGTCTCACCAACACGGGGCACAATACCACAGTTATGTCCTAACCAACACGGGACACTATACTCCACATAATGTCTCACCAATACAGGACATAGTACTCCAGGTATGGTTTCACCAACTCAGGACGCAATACTCCAGGCATGGTCTCACCGACACGAGACACAATACTCCAGGTATGGGCTCGTCAACACGGGACGCAAAACTCCAGGTATGGTCTCACCAACATGGGACACAATACTCCAGGTATTGTCCTACCAACCCGGGACACAATTCTCAAGGCATGGTGTCACCAACCCGGGACACAATACTCCAGAAATGGTCTCACCAACCCGGGACACAATACTCCAGGTATGGGCTCACCAACAGGGGACGCAAAACTCCAGGTATGGTTTCACCAACCCGGGACATAATACTCCAGGTATATTTTCAGCAACACAGGACACAATGCTCGAGGCATGGTCTCCCCATCAAAAGGACATAATAGCCCAGGCATGGGTACATCAACACGGGACAAAATACTCCAGGTCCCGTTTCACCAAGACTGGACACAATTCTCCCGGTAGGGTTTCACCAACACGGGACACAATACTCCAGGTGTGGTTTCATCAACATAAGACACGAGACTCCTGGTATGTTTGCACCAACATGAGACAAAATACTCCAGCCATGGGTACACCTACATGGGACACAATACTCTAGGTACATTTACACCAACACGGGGCACAATATTCCAGCTATGGTTTCACCAAAACGGGACACAATACTCCAGGTATGGTTTCACCGAAACTGGACACGAGACTTCAGGTGTGTTTGCACCAACATGGGATAAAATGCTCCAGTCATGGGTACACCTACACGGGACACAATACTCTAGGTCCCTTTTCATGAACATGAACACAATACTCCAGGCACGGTTCCACCAACAGGGGATACAATACTCCAGGTATGGTTTCACCAACACAGGACACAATACTGCCAGCATGGTCTCACCAAAACTGGACACAATCCTCCAGGTGTGGTTTCACCAACATGGGGCACAATACTCCAGGTATGGTCTCACCAACATGGGATACAATACTCCAGGTATGGTCTCACCAACATGAGACACAATACTCCAGGCATATTTTAAACAACACGGGAAACAATACTCCAGGTATGGTTTCACCAACACGGGACGCAAAACTCCATGAACGGTCTCACCAACACGGAACACAATACTCCAGGCATATTTTAACCAACAGGGGACACTATACTCCAGGTATGGTGTCACCAAAACGGGACACAATACTCCAGGTATGGTCTCACCAACACGGGACACAATACTCCAGGTATGGTCTCACCAACATGGGACACAATACTCCAGGTATGGTCTCACCAACACGGGACACAATACTCCAGGTATGGTCTCACCAACACGGAACACAATATTACAGTTACAGTTTCCCCAACACAGGACACAATACTCCAGGCATGGTCTCACCAACACAAAATTCCAGGTATGTTCTCACCAAAACGGGACACAATGCTCCAGGTATGGTTTCACCAATACAGGACACAATACTCCAGGCGTATGTTAACCAAAACGGGACGCAATACTCCAGGTATGGTGTCACCAACGCAGGACGCAAAACCCCAGGCATATGTTCACCAACACAGGACACAATTCTCGAGGTATGGTCTCACCAATACAGGACACAATACTCCAGGCATATTTTAACCAACACGGGACGCAATACTCCAGGTATGGTATCACCAACACGGGACACAATACTCCAGGTACGGTCTCACCAAAGCGAGACACAATTCTCCAGGCATATTTTCACCAACATGGGACACAATACTCTAGGTACGTATACAGCAACACGGGACACAATACTCCACGTATGCTTTCACCAACAGTGGTCACAATACTCCAGGTATGGTCTCACCAACACGGGACACAATAGTCTAGGTATGGGTACATCAACACAGGACAAAATGTTCCAGGTATGGTTTCCGCAACATGGGACAAAATATTCCAGGAGCGGTTTCACCAAAACGGGACACTATTCTCCCGGTATGGTTTCACCAACATGGGACACATTACTCCAGGTATGGATTCTCCAAAATGGGACGCAAGACTCCAGGTATGTTTACACCAACATGTGACAAAATATTCCAGGTACGGTTTCACCAACACGGGACACAATACCCCACGTATGTCCTAACCAACACGGGACACAATATTCCAGGTATGGTGTCACCCACACGGGACATTATACTCCAGATATGGTCTCACCAAAATGGGACACATTATTCCAGGTATGGTTTCACCAACACGGGACACAATACACCTGGTATGCTTTCACCAACATGTGACACAATACTCCAGGTATGGTCTTACCAACAAGGGACACAATGCTCCAGGTATGGTTTCACCAACACAGGACACAATGCTCCAGGCATGTTCTCAGCAACTCGGGACACAATGATCCAGGTATGGTGTCACCAACACAGGACACAATACTCCCAGCATGTTCTCACCAAAACGGGACGCAATGCTCCAGGTATGGTTTCACCAACACGGGACACAATACTCCAGGTATGTTCTCACCAACACAGGACGCAAAACCCCAGGCATATTTTCACCAACACAGTACACAATTCTCGAGGTATGGTCTCACCAACACAGGACACAATACTCCAGGCATATTTTAACCAACACGGGACGCAATACTCCTGGTATGGTGCCACCAACACAGAACACAATACTCCAGGTATGGTCTCACCACCAAGGGACACAATTCTCCAGGCATGGTATCACCACTACGGGACACAATACTCGAGGTATGGTTTCACCAACACGGGATACAATGCTCCAGGTACGGTTTCACCAACATGGGACACAATACTCCAGGTATGGTCTCACCAACACGGGACACAATACTCCAGGTATGGTTTCAACAACACGGGACACAATACTCCAGGTATGGTCTCACCAACACGGGACACAATATGCCAGGTATGGCCTCACCAACACGGGACACAATACTTCAGGTGGCGTCTCACCAACACGGGACACAATACTCCAGGTATGGTCACACCAACATGGGATACAATACTCCAGGTATGGTCTCACCAACATGGAACACAATACTCCAGGTATGGTCCCACCAACATGAGACACAATACTCCAGGCATATTTTAACCAACACGGGAAACAATACTCCTGGTATGATCTCAACAACAAGAGACACAATACGCCAGGTAGGGTTTCACCAACACGTGACACAATATTCCAGGTATGGTTTCCCCAACAACAGGACACACTACTCCAAGCATGGGTACATCAACACGGGACAAAATACTCCAGGTATGGTCGCACCAACATGGGACACAATACTCCAGGTATGGTCTCACCAACACGGGACTCAATACGCCAGGTATGTTTTCACCAACATGGGGCACAATACTCCAGGCATGGTTTCACCAACACGGGACACAATACGCCAGGTATGGTCTAACCTACATGGGACACAATACTCCAGGCATATTTTCACCAACATGGGACACAGTAACGAAGGTATGTTCTCCACAACACGGGACACAATATTCCAGTTACAGTTTCACCCACATGGGGCACAATATTCCAGGTAGGGTTTTACCAACTCGTGACACAATACTCCAGGCATGGTTTCACCAACACGGGACATTAATACACCAGGTATGCTTTCACCAACACGGGACACAATAGTCCAGGTATGGTGTCTCCAACATGGGACACAATACTCCAGGTATGGTTTCACCAACACGTGACACAATATTCCAGGTATGGTTTCCCCAACAACAGGACACACTACTCCAAGCATGGGTACATCAACACGGGACAAAATACTCCAGGTATGGTTTCAGCAACACGGGACAAAATATTCCAGGTCCTGTTTCACCAAGATAGGACACAATTCTCCCGGTAGGGTTTCACCAACACGGGACACAATACTCTAAGTATGGTCTCCTCAAAACGGGACACAATATTCCAGGTATGGTTTCACCAACACGGGACACAATACTCCAGGTAGGGTCTCACCAACACGGGACACAATACTCGAGGTATGGTCCCACCAACATGAGACACAATACTCCAGGCATATTTTAACCAACACGGGAAACAATACTCCTGGTATGATCTCAACAACAAGAGACACAATACGCCAGGTAGGGTTTCACCAATATGAGACAAAATACTCCAGGTATGGTTTCACCAACACGGGACACAATTCTCCAGGTATGGTCTCACCAACACGGGACACAATACTCCAGGTATGGTCTCACCAACACGGGACACAATATTACAGTTACAGTTTCCCCAACACAGGACTCAATACTCCAGGCATGGTCTCACCAACACAAAATTCCAGGTATGGTCTCACCAACACAGGACACAATACTCCAGGTATGGTCTCACCAACATGGGAAAAAATACTCCAGGTATGGTCACACCAACACGGGACACAAAACTCCAGGTATGGTCTCACCAACACGGGACTCAATACTACAGGTATGGTCTCACCAACACAGGACACAATACTCCAGGTATGGTCTCACCAACATGGGAAAAAATACTCCAGGTATGGTCACACCAACACGGGACACAAAACGCCAGGTATGGTCGCACCAACATGGGACACAATACTCCAGGTATGGTCTCACCAACACGGGACTCAATACGCCAGGTATGTTTTCACCAACACGGGACACAATACTCCAGGTATGGTCTCACCAACACGGGACACAATACGCCAGGTATGGTCTAACCTACATGGGACACAATACTCCAGGCATATTTTCACCAACATGGGACACAGTAACGAAGGTATGTTCTCCACAACACGGGACACAATATTCCAGTTACAGTTTCACCCACATGGGGCACAATATTCCAGGTAGGGTTTTACCAACTCGTGACACAATACTCCAGGCATGGTTTCACCAACACGCGACATTAATACACCAGGTATGCTTTCACCAACACGGGACACAATAGTCCAGGTATGGTGTCTCCAACATGGGACACAATACTCCAGGTATGGTTTCACCAACACGTGACACAATATTCCAGGTATGGTTTCCCCAACAACAGGACACACTACTCCAAGCATGGGTACATCAACACGGGACAAAATACTCCAGGTATGGTTTCAGCAACACGGGACAAAATATTCCAGGTCCTGTTTCACCAAGATAGGACACAATTCTCCCGGTAGGGTTTCACCAACACGGGACACAATACTCTAAGTATGGTCTCCTCAAAACGGGACACAATATTCCAGGTATGGTTTCACCAACACGGGACACAATACTCCAGGTAGGGTCTCACCAACACGGGACACAATACTCCAGGTATGCTGTCACCAACACAGGACACAATACTCCAGGTATGGTCTCACCAAAATGGAACACAATATTCCAGGTATGGTTTCACCAACACAGGACACAATACTCCAGGTATGGTCTCACCAACACGGGACACAATATTACAGTTACAGTTTCCACAACACAGGACACAATTCTCCAGGTATGGTCTCACCAACACGTGACACAATACTCCAGGTATGGTCTCACCAACACGGGACACAATATTACAGTTACAGTTTCCCCAACACAGGACTCAATACTCCAGGCATGGTCTCACCAACACAAAATTCCAAGTATGGTCTCACCAACACAGGACACAATACTCCAGGTATGGTCTCACCAACATGGGAAAAAATACTCCAGGTATGGTCACACCAACACGGGACACAAAACTCCAGGTATGGTCTCACCAACACGGGACTCAATACTACAGGTATGGTCTCACCAACACAGGACATAATACTCCAGGTATGGTCTCACCAACATGGGAAAAAATACTCCAGGTATGGTCACACCAACACGGGACACAAAACGCCAGGTATGGTCGCACCAACATGGGACACAATACTCCAGGTATGGTCTCACCAACACGGGACTCAATACGCCAGGTATGTTTTCACCAACACGGGACACAATACTCCAGGTATGGTCTCACCAACACGGGACACAATACGCCAGGTATGGTCTAACCTACATGGGACACAATACTCCAGGCATATTTTCACCAACATGGGACACAGTAACGAAGGTATGTTCTCCACAACACGGGACACAATATTCCAGTTACAGTTTCACCCACATGGGGCACAATATTCCAGGTAGGGTTTTACCAACTCGTGACACAATACTCCAGGCATGGTTTCACCAACACGCGACATTAATACACCAGGTATGCTTTCACCAACACGGGACACAATAGTCCAGGTATGGTGTCTCCAACATGGGACACAATACTCCAGGTATGGTTTCACCAACACGTGACACAATATTCCAGGTATGGTTTCCCCAACAACAGGACACACTACTCCAAGCATGGGTACATCAACACGGGACAAAATACTCCAGGTATGGTTTCAGCAACACGGGACAAAATATTCCAGGTCCTGTTTCACCAAGATAGGACACAATTCTCCCGGTAGGGTTTCACCAACACGGGACACAATACTCTAAGTATGGTCTCCTCAAAACGGGACACAATATTCCAGGTATGGTTTCACCAACACGGGACACAATACTCCAGGTATGTTCTCACCAACACAGGACGCAAAACCCCAGGCATATTTTCACCAACACAGTACACAATTCTCGAGGTATGGTCTCACCAACACAGGACACAATACTCCAGGCATATTTTAACCAACACGGGACGCAATACTCCTGGTATGGTGCCACCAACACAGAACACAATACTCCAGGTATGGTCTCACCACCAAGGGACACAATTCTCCAGGCATGGTATCACCACTACGGGACACAATACTCGAGGTATGGTTTCACCAACACGGGATACAATGCTCCAGGTACGGTTTCACCAACATGGGACACAATACTCCAGGTATGGTCTCACCAACACGGGACACAATACTCCAGGTATGGTTTCAACAACACGGGACACAATACTCCAGGTATGGTCTCACCAACACGGGACACAATATGCCAGGTATGGCCTCACCAACACGGGACACAATACTTCAGGTGGCGTCTCACCAACACGGGACACAATACTCCAGGTATGGTCACACCAACATGGGATACAATACTCCAGGTATGGTCTCACCAACATGGAACACAATACTCCAGGTATGGTCCCACCAACATGAGACACAATACTCCAGGCATATTTTAACCAACACGGGAAACAATACTCCTGGTATGATCTCAACAACAAGAGACACAATACGCCAGGTAGGGTTTCACCAACACGTGACACAATATTCCAGGTATGGTTTCCCCAACAACAGGACACACTACTCCAAGCATGGGTACATCAACACGGGACAAAATACTCCAGGTATGGTCGCACCAACATGGGACACAATACTCCAGGTATGGTCTCACCAACACGGGACTCAATACGCCAGGTATGTTTTCACCAACATGGGGCACAATACTCCAGGCATGGTTTCACCAACACGGGACACAATACGCCAGGTATGGTCTAACCTACATGGGACACAATACTCCAGGCATATTTTCACCAACATGGGACACAGTAACGAAGGTATGTTCTCCACAACACGGGACACAATATTCCAGTTACAGTTTCACCCACATGGGGCACAATATTCCAGGTAGGGTTTTACCAACTCGTGACACAATACTCCAGGCATGGTTTCACCAACACGGGACATTAATACACCAGGTATGCTTTCACCAACACGGGACACAATAGTCCAGGTATGGTGTCTCCAACATGGGACACAATACTCCAGGTATGGTTTCACCAACACGTGACACAATATTCCAGGTATGGTTTCCCCAACAACAGGACACACTACTCCAAGCATGGGTACATCAACACGGGACAAAATACTCCAGGTATGGTTTCAGCAACACGGGACAAAATATTCCAGGTCCTGTTTCACCAAGATAGGACACAATTCTCCCGGTAGGGTTTCACCAACACGGGACACAATACTCTAAGTATGGTCTCCTCAAAACGGGACACAATATTCCAGGTATGGTTTCACCAACACGGGACACAATACTCCAGGTAGGGTCTCACCAACACGGGACACAATACTCGAGGTATGGTCCCACCAACATGAGACACAATACTCCAGGCATATTTTAACCAACACGGGAAACAATACTCCTGGTATGATCTCAACAACAAGAGACACAATACGCCAGGTAGGGTTTCACCAATATGAGACAAAATACTCCAGGTATGGTTTCACCAACACGGGACACAATTCTCCAGGTATGGTCTCACCAACACGGGACACAATACTCCAGGTATGGTCTCACCAACACGGGACACAATATTACAGTTACAGTTTCCCCAACACAGGACTCAATACTCCAGGCATGGTCTCACCAACACAAAATTCCAGGTATGGTCTCACCAACACAGGACACAATACTCCAGGTATGGTCTCACAAACATGGGAAAAAATACTCCAGGTATGGTCACACCAACACGGGACACAAAACTCCAGGTATGGTCTCACCAACACGGGACTCAATACTACAGGTATGGTCTCACCAACACAGGACACAATACTCCAGGTATGGTCTCACCAACATGGGAAAAAATACTCCAGGTATGGTCACACCAACACGGGACACAAAACGCCAGGTATGGTCGCACCAACATGGGACACAATACTCCAGGTATGGTCTCACCAACACGGGACTCAATACGCCAGGTATGTTTTCACCAACACGGGACACAATACTCCAGGTATGGTCTCACCAACACGGGACACAATACGGCAGGTATGGTCTAACCTACATGGGACACAATACTCCAGGCATATTTTCACCAACATGGGACACAGTAACGAAGGTATGTTCTCCACAACACGGGACACAATATTCCAGTTACAGTTTCACCCACATGGGGCACAATATTCCAGGTAGGGTTTTACCAACTCGTGACACAATACTCCAGGCATGGTTTCACCAACACGCGACATTAATACACCAGGTATGCTTTCACCAACACGGGACACAATAGTCCAGGTATGGTGTCTCCAACATGGGACACAATACTCCAGGTATGGTTTCACCAACACGTGACACAATATTCCAGGTATGGTTTCCCCAACAACAGGACACACTACTCCAAGTATGGGTACATCAACACGGGACAAAATACTCCAGGTATGGTTTCAGCAACACGGGACAAAATATTCCAGGTCCTGTTTCACCAAGATAGGACACAATTCTCCCGGTAGGGTTTCACCAACACGGGACACAATACTCTAAGTATGGTCTCCTCAAAACGGGACACAATATTCCAGGTATGGTTTCACCAACACGGGACACAATACTCCAGGTAGGGTCTCACCAACACGGGACACAATACTCCAGGTATGCTGTCACCAACACAGGACACAATACTCCAGGTATGGTCTCACCAAAATGGAACACAATATTCCAGGTATGGTTTCACCAACACAGGACACAATACTCCAGGTATGGTCTCACCAACACGGGACACAATATTACAGTTACAGTTTCCACAACACAGGACACAATTCTCCAGGTATGGTCTCACCAACACGGGACACAATACTCCAGGTATGGTCTCACCAACACGGGACACAATATTACAGTTACAGTTTCCCCAACACAGGACTCAATACTCCAGGCATGGTCTCACCAACACAAAATTCCAGGTATGGTCTCACCAACACAGGACACAATACTCCAGGTATGGTCTCACCAACATGGGAAAAAATACTCCAGGTATGGTCACACCAACACGGGACACAAAACTCCAGGTATGGTCTCACCAACACGGGACTCAATACTACAGGTATGGTCTCACCAACACAGGACATAATACTCCAGGTATGGTCTCACCAACATGGGAAAAAATACTCCAGGTATGGTCACACCAACACGGGACACAAAACGCCAGGTATGGTCGCACCAACATGGGACACAATACTCCAGGTATGGTCTCACCAACACGGGACTCAATACGCCAGGTATGTTTTCACCAACACGGGACACAATACTCCAGGTATGGTCTCACCAACACGGGACACAATACGCCAGGTATGGTCTAACCTACATGGGACACAATACTCCAGGCATATTTTCACCAACATGGGACACAGTAACGAAGGTATGTTCTCCACAACACGGGACACAATATTCCAGTTACAGTTTCACCCACATGGGGCACAATATTCCAGGTAGGGTTTTACCAACTCGTGACACAATACTCCAGGCATGGTTTCACCAACACGCGACATTAATACACCAGGTATGCTTTCACCAACACGGGACACAATAGTCCAGGTATGGTGTCTCCAACATGGGACACAATACTCCAGGTATGGTTTCACCAACACGTGACACAATATTCCAGGTATGGTTTCCCCAACAACAGGACACACTACTCCAAGCATGGGTACATCAACACGGGACAAAATACTCCAGGTATGGTTTCAGCAACACGGGACAAAATATTCCAGGTCCTGTTTCACCAAGATAGGACACAATTCTCCCGGTAGGGTTTCACCAACACGGGACACAATACTCTAAGTATGGTCTCCTCAAAACGGGACACAATATTCCAGGTATGGTTTCACCAACACGGGACACAATACTCCAGGTAGGGTCTCACCAACACGGGACACAATACTCCAGGTATGCTGTCACCAACACAGGACACAATACTCCAGGTATGGTCTCACCAAAATGGAACACAATATTCCAGGTATGGTTTCACCAACACAGGACACAATACTCCAGGTATGTTCTCACCAACATGGGAAAAAAATACTCTAAGTATTGACTCATCAACACGGGACATACCACTCCAGGTATGGTTTCACCAGCACTGGACAGAATACTCCAGGTATGGTTTCACCAACGTGAGACAATATTCTCCAGGTTTGGTTTCACTAATACATACACACTATTCCAGGTATTGACTCACCAACACTGGACACAATACACCAGGTATGGTTTCAAAAACACGGTACACAATACTCCCGGTATGGTCTCACCAACACGAGACACAATGCACCAGGTAGGGTTTCACCAACATGAGACATAATACTCCAGGTATGGTCTCACCAACACAGGACATAATAGTCCAGGCATGT
Organism: Hemiscyllium ocellatum; assembly: GCF_020745735.1. Taxonomy (NCBI): domain Eukaryota; kingdom Metazoa; phylum Chordata; class Chondrichthyes; order Orectolobiformes; family Hemiscylliidae; genus Hemiscyllium; species Hemiscyllium ocellatum. The sequence goes on from NC_083453.1 coordinate 2,721,905, forward strand.
TTTCACCAACATAGCACGCAATAACGAAGGTATGTTCTCACCAACACGGGACATATTATTCCAGTTACGGTTTCACCAACACAGGATGCAATACTCCAGGCATGGTTTCAACAACACAGGACACAATATTCCAGGTATGCTTTCACCAACACGTGACACAATACTCCAGGTATGGTCTTGCTAACACGAGACACAATGGTCCAGGCATGGAAACATCGACACGGGACACAATACCCCAGGTATGGTCTCACCAACACGGGACACAATACCCCAGTTATGTCCTAACTAACACGAGACACTATACTCCAGGTATGGTCTCACCAACACGGGACACAATACCCCAGGTATGTCCTAACTAACACGAGACACTATACTCCAGGTATGGTCTCACCACCACGGGACACAATACGCCAGGTATGTCCTAACCAACACGGGATACTATACTCCAGGTATGGTCTCACCAACACGGGACACAATACCACAGTTATGTCCTAACCAACACGGGACACTATACTCCACATAATGTCTCACCAATACAGGACATAGTACTCCAGGTATGGTTTCACCAACACAGGACACAATACTCCAGGCATGGTCTCACCGACACGAGACACAACACTCCAGGTATGGGATCACCAACACGGGACGCAAAACTCCAGGTATGGTCTCACCAACATGGGACACAATACTCCAGGTATGGTCCTACCAACCCGGGACACAATTCTCAAGGCATGGTGTCACCAACACGGGACACAATACTCCAGGTATGGTCTCACCAACCCGGGACACAATATTCCAGGTATGGTCTCACCAACCCGGGACATAATACTCCAGGTATATTTTCAGCAACACAGGACACAATACTCGAGGCATGGTCTCCCCATCAAAAGGACATAATAGCCCAGGCATGGGTACATCAACACGGGACAAAATACTCCAGGTCCCGTTTCACCAAGACTGGATACAATTCTCCCGGTAGGGTTTCACCAACATGGGACACAATACTGCAGGTGTGGTTTCATCAACTTAAGACACGAGACTCCCGGTATGTTTGCACCAACATGAGACAAAATACTCCAGCCATGGGTACACCTACATGGGACACAATACTCTAGGTACATTTACACCAACACGGGGCACAATATTCCAGGTATGGTTTCACAAACACGGTGCACAACACTCCAGGTATGGTTTCACCAAAACAGGACACGAGACTTCAGGTATGTTTGCACCAACATGGGATAAAATACTCCAGTCATGGGTACACCTACACGGGACACAATACTGTAGGTCCCTTTTCATGAACACGAACACAATACTCCAGACACGGTTCCACCAACAGGGGACGCAATACTCCCGGTATGGTCTCACCAACATGGGATACAATACTCCAGGTATTGACTCACCAACACGGGACACTATACTCCAGGTATGGTTTCACCAACACGGGACACAATACACCAGGTATGGTTTCACCAACACGGGACACAATACTCCAGGTATGGTCTCACCAACACGGGACACAATACGCCAGGTATGGTGTCACCAACACAGGACACAAAACGCCAGGTGTGGTCTAACCTACACGGGACACAATACTCCAGGCATATTTTCACCAACATGGGACACAGTAACGAAGGTATGTTCTCCCCAACATGGGACACAATATTCCAGTTACGGTGTCACCAACACGGGACACAATAGTCCAGGTATGGTGTCTCCAACACGGGACACAATACTCCAGGTATGATGTCACCAAAACGGGACACAAGATTCCAGGTATGGTTTCACCAACACAGGACACAATACTCCAGGTATGGGCTCACCAACACAGGACAGAATTCTCCAGGTATGGTCTCACCAACATGGGACACAATACTCCAGGTATGGTCCCACCAACACGGTACATAATACTCCAGGTATTGTTTCACAAACACTGGGCACAATACTCCTGGTATGGTCTCAACAACAAGAGACACAATACGCCAGGTAGGGTTTCACCAGTATGAGACAAAATACTCCAGGTATGGTTTCACCAACACGGGACACAATTCTCCAGGAATAGTCTCACCAACACGGGACACAATACTCCAGGTATGGTCTCACCAACACGGGACACAATATTACAGTTACGGTTTCCACAACACAGGACACAATTCTCCAGGTATGGTCTCACCAACACGGGACACAATATTACAGTTACGGTTTCCCCAACACAGGACACAATACTCCAGGTATGGTCTCACCAACATGGGAAAAAATACTCCAGGTATGGTCACACCAACACGGGACACAAAACTCCAGGTATGGTCTCACCAACACGGGACTCAATACTCCAGGTATGGTCTCACCAACACAGGACACAATACTCCAGGTATGGTCTCACCAACACAGGACACAATACTCCAGGTATGGTCTCACCAACATGGGAAAAAATACTCCAGGTATGGTCACACCAACACGGGACACAAAACTCCAGGTATGGTCTCACCAATACGGGACTCAATACGCCAGGTATGTTTTCACCAACATGGGGCACAATACTCCAGGCATGGTTTCACCAACACAGGACACAATACTCCAGGTATGTTCTCACCAACATGAGAAAAAAATACTCTAAGTATTGACTCATCAACACGGGACATAACACTCCAGGTATGGTTTCACCAGCATTGGCCAGAATACTCCAGGTATGCTTTCACCAACACAGGACGCAAAACACCCGGCATATTTTCACCAACACAGGACTCAATGCTCCAAGTATGGTGACACCAACACGGGACACAATCCTCCAGACATGGTGTCACCAACACGGGATGCAAAACTCCAGATATGGTCTCACCAACATGGGGTACAATACTCCCGGTATGGTCTCACCAACACGGGACATAATACTCCATGTATGGTTTCACCAACACGGGACACAATACACCAGGTATGGTTTCACCAACACGGGACACAATACTCCAGGTATGGTTTCCCCAACACAAAATTCCAGGTATGGTCTCACCAACACGGGACACAATACTCCAGGTATGGTCTCACCAACACGGGACTCAATACGCCAGGTATGTTTTCACCAACATGGGGCACAATACTCCAGGCATGGTTCCACCAACACAGGACACAATACTCCAGGTATATTCTCACCAACATGGGAAAAAAATGCTCTAAGTATTGACTCATCAACACGGGACATAACACTCCAGGTATGGTTTCACCAGCACTGGACAGAATACTCCAGGTATGCTTTCACCAACACAGGACGCAAAACCCCCGGCATATTTTCACCAACACAGGACTCAATGCTCCAAGTATGGTGACACCAACACGGGACACAATCCTCCAGACATGGTGTCACCAACACGGGACACAAAACTCCAGATATGGTCTCACCAACATGGGGTACAATACTCCCGGTATGGTCTCACCAACACGAGACACAATGCACCAGGTAGGGTTTCACCAACATGAGACATAATACTCCAGGTATGGTCTCACCAACACGGGACATAATACTCCATGTATGGTTTCACCAACACGGGACACAATACACCAGGCATGGTTTCACCAACAAGGGACACAATACTCCAGGTATGGTTTCCCCAACACAAAATTCCAGGTATGGTCTCACCAACACGGGACACAATACTCCAGGTATGGTTTCACCAACACGGGACACAATATTCCAGGTATGGTTTCCCAAACAACAGGACACACTACTCCAAGCATGGGTACATCAACACGGGACAAAATACTCCAGGTATGGTTTCAGCAACACGGGACAAAATATTCCAGGTCCTGTTTCACCAAGATAGGACACAATTCTCCTGGTAGGGTTTCACCAACACGGGACACAATACTCTAAGTATGGTCTCCTCAAAACGGGACACAATATTCCAGGTATGGTTTCACCAACACGGGACACAATACTCCAGGTATGGTCTCACCAAAATGGGACACAATATTCCAGGTATGGGTTCACCAACACGGGACACAATACTCCAGGTATGGTCTCACCAACACGGGACACAATACTCCAGGTATGGTCTCACCAACACGGGACACAATACGCCAGGTATTGACTCACCAACATGGAATACAATACTCCAGGTATTGACCCACCAACATGGGACAGAATACTCCAGGTATGGTTTCACCAACGTGAGACAATATTCTCCAGGTTTGGTTTCACTAATACAGGACACACTATTCCAGGTATTGACTCACCAACACAGGACATAATAGTCCAGGCATGTTTTCACCAACATAGCACACAATAACGAAGGTATGTTCTCACCAACACTGGACATATTATTCCAGTTACGGTTTCACCAACACAGGATGCAATACTGCAGGCATGGTTTCACCAACACGTGACAAAATACTCCAGGTATGGTCTTGCTAACACGAGACACAATGGTCCAGGCATGGAAACATCAACAAGGGACACAATACCCCAGGTATGGTTTCACCAACACGGGACACTATACTCCAGGTATGGTCTCACCAACACGGGACACAATATGCCAGGTATGTCCTAACCAACACGGGATACTATACTCCAGGTATGGTCTCACCAACACGGGGCACAATACCACAGTTATGTCCTAACCAACACGGGACACTATACTCCACATAATGTCTCACCAATACAGGACATAGTACTCCAGGTATGGTTTCACCAACACAGGACGCAATACTCCAGGCATGGTCTCACTGACACGAGACACAATACTCCAGGTACGGGCTCACCAACACGGGACGCAAAACTCCAGGTATGGTCTCACCAACATGGGACACAATACTCCAGGTATGGTCCTACCAACCCGGGACACAATTCTCAAGGCATGGTGTCACCAACACGGGACACAATGCTCCAGGTATGGGCTCACCAACAGGGGACGCAAACCTCCAGGTATGGTCTCACCAACCCGGGACATAATACTCCAGGCATATTTTCAGCAACACAGGACACAATACTCGAGGCATGGTCTCCCCAACAAAAGGACATAATAGCCCAGGCATGGGTACATCAACATGGGACAAAATACTCCAGGTCCCGTTTCACCAAGACTGGACACAATTCTCCAGGTATGGTTTCACCAACACGGGACACAATACTCCAGGTGTGGTTTCATCAACATAAGACACGAGACTCCCGGTATGTTTGCACCAACATGAGGCAAAATACTCCAGCCATGGGTACACCTACATGGGACACAATACTCTAGGTCACTTTTCATGAACATGAACACAATACTCCAGGCACAGTTCCACCAACAGGGGATACAATACTCCAGGTATGGTTTCACCAACCCAGGACACAATACTGCCAGCATGGTCTCACCAAAACTGGAGACAATCCTCCAGGTGTGGTTTCACCAACATGGGGCACAATACTCCAGGTATGGTGTCACCAATATGGGACGCAAAGCTCTAGGTATGGTGTCTCCAACACGGGGCACAATATTCCAGGTATGGTCTCACCAATACAGGACACAATATTCCAGGTATGGTTTCACCAATACAGGACACAATACTCCAGGAATGGGCTCACCAACACGAGACACAATACTCCAGGTGTGGTGTCACCAACACGAGACACAATACTCAAGGTATGGTCTCACCAACACGGGACACAAAACTCCTGGTATGGTCTCACCAACCCGGGACACAATTATCCAGGTATGGTCACGCCAACACAGGACACAATACTCCAGGTATGGTTCCACCAACACGGGACACAATTCTCCAGGTATGGTCACGCCAACACAGGACACAATACTCCAGGTATGGCGACACCAACACGTGACACAATACTCCAAGTATGGTCAAGCCAACAGGGGACACAATTCTCCAGGTATGGTGTTACCAACACGTGACACAAAGCACAAGGTATTGTCTCACCAACACTGGACACAATATTCCAGGTATGGTTTCACCAACACGAGACACAATAAACCAGGTAGGGTCACAACAACACGAGACACAATACTCCAGGTAGCGTTTCACCAACACAGGACACAATACTCCAGGCATATTTTAAACAACACAGGACACAATACTCCTGGCATGGTCTAACCAAAACGGGACACAAAATTCCAAGCATATTTTAACCAACGCGGGAAACAATATATGAGGTATGCTTGCACCAACATGGGACAACATGCGTCCAGGCATGGTGTCACCAAGACGGGACGCAATCCTCCAGGCATGGTGTCACCAACACGGGTCACAAAACTCCAAGTATGGGCTCACCAACACCGGACAAAATGCTCCAGGCACATTTTCAACAACACAGGACACAATACTCGAGGTATGGTTTCACCAAAACGTTACACAATACTCTAGGCATGGTCTCAGCAACACGGGACACAATGCTCCAGGCATGTCTCACCAACACGGGACACAATACTCCAGGTATGGTTCCACCAACACGGCACACAATTCTCCAGGTAATGTGTCGCCAACACGTGACACAATACTCCAAGTATGGTCTCACCAACACGGGACACAATACTCCAGGCATAGTTCCACCAACACAGAACACAATACTCAAGGCATGCTTTCACCAACACGGGACACAATTCTCCAGGTATGGTCACGCCAACATGGGACACAATTATCCAGGTATGGTGTCACCAACACGGGATGCAAAACTCCAGGTATGCTCTCACCAACGCGGGACACAATACTCCAGGCATATTTTCACCAACACAGGACACAATACTCGAGGTATGGTTTCACCAAAACGGAACACCATACGGCAAGTATGGTGTCTCCAACACAGGACACAATACTCCAGGTATGGTCTCACCAACACAGGACACAATACTCCAGGTATGTCCTAACCAACACTGGACACAATGTTCTAGGTATGGCCTCACCAACACGGGACACAATATTCCAGGCATATTTCCACCAACACGGAACACAATACTCAAGGCATGCTTTCACCAACACGGGACACAATGCTCTAGGTATGGCCTCACCAACACGAGACACAATACTCCAGGCATATTTTAACCAACACGGGACACAATACACAAGTTTTGGTCTCACCAACACAGGACACCATGCGTCCCAGCATGGTATCACCAACACAGGACACAATGCTCCAGGCATATTTTCACAATCACGGGACACAATACTCCTGGCATGGGCTCACCAACACAGGGCACAATACACCAGGCATATTTTCACCAACACGGGACACAATACTCCAGGTATGGTCTCACCAACACGGGACACAATACTCCAGGCATGGTCTCACTAACACGGGACACAACACTCCAGGCATATTTTCACCTACACGGGACACAATACTCCAGGCATGGTGTCACCAACACGGGACACAATACTCGAGGCATGGAGTCACCAACACGGGAGACAATACTCCAGGTATGGTTCCACCAACCCGGGACACAATACTCCAGGCATATTTGAACCAACACGAGACACAATACTCGAGGCATGGAGTCACCAACACGGGACACAATAATCCAGGAATGGTTTCACCAACTCGAGACACAATATTCCAGGCATATTTTAACCAACACGGGAGACAATACACAAGGAATGGTCTCACCAACATGGGACACCATGCGTCCCAGCATGGTCTCACCAACACAGACAACAATACTCCAGGCATATTTTCACAAACACGGGACACAATACTCCTGGCATGGTCGCACCAAAACGGGACACAATATTCCAGGCATGCTTTCACCAACACGGGACACAATTCTCCAGGTATGGTCACGACAACAGGGGACACAATTCTCCAGGTATGGTGTCACCAACACCGGACACAATACTCCAGGTATGGTCTCACCAACACAGGACACAATACTCCAGGTATGTCCTAACCAACACTGGACACAATGTTCTAGGTATGGCCTCACCAACACGGGACACAATATTCCAGGCATATTTCCACCAACACGGAACACAATACTCAAGGCATGCTTTCACCAACACGGGACACAATGCTCTAGGTATGGCCTCACCAACACGAGACACAATACTCCAGGCATATTTTAACCAACACGGGACACAATACACAAGTTTTGGTCTCACCAACACAGGACACCATGCGTCCCAGCATGGTATCACCAACACAGGACACAATGCTCCAGGCATATTTTCACAATCACGGGACACAATACTCCTGGCATGGGCTCACCAACACAGGGCACAATACACCAGGCATATTTTCACCAACACGGGACACAATACTCCAGGTATGGTCTCACCAACACGGGACACAATACTCCAGGCATGGTCTCACTAACACGGGACACAACACTCCAGGCATATTTTCACCTACACGGGACACAATACTCCAGGCATGGTGTCACCAACACGGGACACAATACTCGAGGCATGGAGTCACCAACACGGGAGACAATACTCCAGGTATGGTTCCACCAACCCGGGACACAATACTCCAGGCATATTTGAACCAACACGAGACACAATACTCGAGGCATGGAGTCACCAACACGGGACACAATAATCCAGGAATGGTTTCACCAACTCGAGACACAATATTCCAGGCATATTTTAACCAACACGGGAGACAATACACAAGGAATGGTCTCACCAACATGGGACACCATGCGTCCCAGCATGGTCTCACCAACACAGACAACAATACTCCAGGCATATTTTCACAAACACGGGACACAATACTCCTGGCATGGTCGCACCAAAACGGGACACAATATTCCAGGCATGCTTTCACCAACACGGGACACAATTCTCCAGGTATGGTCACGACAACAGGGGACACAATTCTCCAGGTATGGTGTCACCAACACCGGACACAAAACTCCAGGTATGGTATCACCAACCCGGGACACAATACTCCAGGCATATTTTCACCTACACGGGACATAATACTCGAGGCAGGGAGTCACCAACACGGGACACAATACTCAAGGCATGGAGTCACCAACACGGGAGACAATACTCCAGGTATGGTTCCACCAACCCGGGACACAATACTCCAGGCATATTTGAACCAACACGAGACACAATACTCGAGGCATGGAGTCACTAACACTGGACACAATAATCCAGGAATGGTTTCACCAACTCGAGACACAATATTCCAGGCATATTTTAACCAACACGGGAGACAATACACAAGGAATGGTCTCACCAACATGGGACACCATGCGTCCCAGCATGGTCTCACCAACACAGACAACAATACTCCAGGCATATTTTCACAAACACGGGACACAATACTCCTGGCATGGTCGCACCAAAACGGGACACAATATTCCAGGCATGCTTTCACCAACACGGGACACAATTCTCCAGGTATGGTCACGACAACAGGGGACACAATTCTCCAGGTATGGTGTCACCAACACCGGACACAAAACTCCAGGTATGGTATCACCAACCCGGGACACAATACTCCAGGCATATTTTCACCTACACGAGACATAATACTCGAGGCAGGGAGTCACCAACACAGGACACAATACTTGAGGCATGGTGTCACCAACACGGGACACAATACTCCAGGTATGGTTCCACCAACACGGGACACAATTCTCCAGGTATGTTCACGCCAACACAGGACACAATACTCCAGGTATGGTGCCACCAACATGGGACACAATGCTGCAGGCACATTTTCACCAACACAGGGCACAATACTCCAGGTATGGTCTCAATAACACGGGACACAATATTCCAGGCATAGTTTAACCAACATGGGACACAATACTCGAGGCATTGTGTCACCAACACGGGACACAATATTCCAGGTATGGTTCCACCAACCGGGACACAATACTCCAGGCATGGTTTCACCAACACGGGACACAATACTCCAGGCATATTTTAACCAACACGGGACACAATACACAAGGTTTGGTCTCACCAACATGGGACACCATGCGTCCCAGCATGGTCTCACCAACACAGGACACAATGCTCCAGGCATATTTTCACAATCGCAGGACACAATACTCCTTGCATGGTCTCACCAAAACGGGACACAACATTCCAGGCATGCTTTCACCAACACGGGACATAATTCTCCAGGTATGGTCTCACAAACACCGGACACAAAACTCCAGGTATGTTATCACCAACCCGGGACACAATACTCGAGGCATATTTTCACAATCGCAGGACACAATACTCCTTGCATGGTCTCACTAAAACGGGACACAATACTCCAGGTATGGTCTCACCAACACGAGACACAATACTCCAGGTATGGTCTCACCAACACGAGACACAATACTCCAGTTAGGGTCTCACCAACACGGGACACAATGCTCCAGGTATGGTTTCCCCAACATAGGACACAATACTCCAGGTATGGTTTCAACAATACGGGACGCAAAACCCCAGGCATATTTTCACAAACACAGGACACAATGCTCGAAGCATGTTTTCACCAACACGGGACGCAATACTCGAGGTAGGGTCTCAATAACACGGGACACAATACTCCAGGCATAGTTTAACCAACACGGGACACAATACTCGAGGCATGGTGTCACCAACATGGGTCACAATATCCGAGGCATGGAGTCACCAACACGGGACACAATACTTGAGGCATGGTGTCACCAACACGGGACACAATACTCCAGATATGGCTCCACCAACCGGGACACAATACTCCAGGCATGGTTTCACCAACACGAGACACAATACTCCAGGCATATTTTAACCAAAACGGGACACAATACACAAGTTTTGGTCTCACCAACATGGGACACCATGCGTCCCAGCATGGTCTCACCAACACAGGACACAATGCTCCAGGCATATTTTCACAATCACGGGACCCAACACTCCTGGCATGGTCTCACCAAAACGGGACACAATATTCCAGGCATGCTTTCACCAACACGGGACACCAATCTCCAGGTATGGTCACGCCAACACGGGACACAATTCTCCAGGTATGGTCACGCCAACGCATGACACAATACTCCAGCTATGGTGCCACCAACACGGGACACAATACTCCAAGCATGGTGTCACCAACAAATGACGCAATACTCCAGGTATGGGCTCACCGACACGGGACACAATACTCCAGGCATTTTTCACCAACACAGGACACAATACATGAGGTATGCTTTCACCAACATGGGACACCATGCGTCCAGCCATGGTCTCACCAACACGGGACGCAATACTCCAGGTATGGTGTCAACAAAACGGGACACAATACTCCCGGCATGGTCTCACCAAAACGGGACACAATACTCCAAGCATATTATCACAAACACGGGACACAATACTCCAGGCATGGTTTCACCAACACGGGATGCAATCCTCCAGGCATGGTGTCACCAATATGAGGAAATAATCTCCATTTACGGTTTCACTAACACAGAACCCACTACTCCAGGTATTGACTCACTAACACTGGACATAATACTCCAGGTATGGTTTCACCAACACGGTACACAATGCTCCAGATAGGGTTTCACCAAGACGGGAGACAATTCTCCAGGTATGGTTTCACCACCACGGGATACAATACTCCCGGTATGGTCTCACCAACACGGGACACAATACTCCAGGTATGGTCTCACCAACACGGGACACAATCGTCCAGGAATTGACTTACCAACACGAGGCATAATACTCCAGATATGGTTTCACCAACACGGTACACATGCTCCAGATATGGTTTCACCAACACGGGAGACAATTCTCCAGGTATGGGCTCACCAACACGGAACACAATACTACAGGTATTGACTCACCAACACGAGACATAATACACCTGGTATGGTTTCACCAACATGAGGAAATATTCTCCAGGTATGGTTTCACTAACACAGGACACACTACTCCAGGTATTGACTCACCAACACTGGACATAATATTACAGGTATGGTCTCGCCAACACGGGACACAATACGCCAGGTAGGGTCTCACCAACACGGGACAAAATACAGCAGGTCTGGTTTCAACAGCACGGGGCACAATACTCCAGGCATGGATTCACCAAACCGGGACACAATTCTCCAGGCATGGTCTCACCAACACGGGACATAATACTCCAGGTATGGTCTCACCAACACGGGACATAATAGTCCAGGTATGGTCTCACCAACATGGAACTCAATATTCCAGGTATGGTTTCACCAACACGGGACACAATACTCCAGGCATGGTCTCCTCAACACAGGACACAATACTCTAGGCATATTTTCACCAACACGGGACCCAATACACGTGGTATGGTTTCAGCAACACGAGACACAATACTCCAGGTATGGTTTCACCAACACGGTACACAATGCTCCAGGTAGGGTTTCACCAACACGGTACACAATACTCCCGGTACGGTCTCACCAACACGGGACACAATACGCCAGGTAGGGTTTCACCAACATGAAACAAAATACACAAAGCATGGTCTCACCAACATGGGATACAATACGCCAGGGATGGACTCACCAACACAGGACATAATACTCCAGGTATGGTGTCTCCAACACGGGACAGATTACTCGAGGTATGGTTTCACCAACACGGGACAGAATACTCAAGGTATGGTTTCACCAACACGGGACATGGTGTCACTAACACGGGACACAATACTGCAGGTATGGTGTCTCCAACACAGGACACAACACTCCAGGAATGCTCTCACTAAAACGGGACACAATACTACAGGTAGGGTCTCACCAACACGAGACACTATACTCCAGGTATGGTCTCACCAACACGAGACACAATACTTCCGGTATGGTCTCACCAACACGAGACACAATACTCCAGTTAGGGTCTCACCAACACGAGACACTATACTTCAGGCATGGTCTCACCAACACGGGGCACAATACTCCAGGCATATTTTCACCAACACGGGACACAATGCTCCAGGTATGGTTTCCCCAACATAGGACACAATACTCCAGGTATGGTTTCAACAATACGGGACGCAAAACCCCAGGCATATTTTCACAAACACAGGACACAATGCTCGAAGCATGTTTTCACCAACACGGGACGCAATACTCGAGGTAGGGTCTCAATAACACGGGACACAATACTCCAGGCATAGTTTAACCAACACGGGACACAATACTCGAGGCATGGTGTCACCAACATGGGTCACAATATCCGAGGCATGGAGTCACCAACACGGGACACAATACTTGAGGCATGGTGTCACCAACACGGGACACAATACTCCAGATATGGCTCCACCAACCGGGACACAATACTCCAGGCATGGTTTCACCAACACGAGACACAATACTCCAGGCATATTTTAACCAAAACGGGACACAATACACAAGTTTTGGTCTCACCAACATGGGACACCATGCGTCCCAGCATGGTCTCACCAACACAGGACACAATGCTCCAGGCATATTTTCACAATCACGGGACCCAACACTCCTGGCATGGTCTCACCAAAACGGGACACAATATTCCAGGCATGCTTTCACCAACACGGGACACCAATCTCCAGGTATGGTCACGCCAACACGGGACACAATTCTCCAGGTATGGTCACGCCAACGCATGACACAATACTCCAGCTATGGTGCCACCAACACGGGACACAATACTCCAAGCATGGTGTCACCAACAAATGACGCAATACTCCAGGTATGGGCTCACCGACACGGGACACAATACTCCAGGCATTTTTCACCAACACAGGACACAATACATGAGGTATGCTTTCACCAACATGGGACACCATGCGTCCAGCCATGGTCTCACCAACACGGGACGCAATACTCCAGGTATGGTGTCAACAAAACGGGACACAATACTCCCGGCATGGTCTCACCAAAACGGGACACAATACTCCAAGCATATTATCACAAACACGGGACACAATACTCCAGGCATGGTTTCACCAACACGGGATGCAATCCTCCAGGCATGGTGTCACCAATATGAGGAAATAATCTCCATTTACGGTTTCACTAACACAGAACCCACTACTCCAGGTATTGACTCACTAACACTGGACATAATACTCCAGGTATGGTTTCACCAACACGGTACACAATGCTCCAGATAGGGTTTCACCAAGACGGGAGACAATTCTCCAGGTATGGTTTCACCACCACGGGATACAATACTCCCGGTATGGTCTCACCAACACGGGACACAATACTCCAGGTATGGTCTCACCAACACGGGACACAATCGTCCAGGAATTGACTTACCAACACGAGGCATAATACTCCAGATATGGTTTCACCAACACGGTACACATGCTCCAGATATGGTTTCACCAACACGGGAGACAATTCTCCAGGTATGGGCTCACCAACGCGGAACACAATACTCCAGGTATTGACTCACCAACACGAGACATAATACACCTGGTATGGTTTCACCAACATGAGGAAATATTCTCCAGGTATGGTTTCACTAACACAGGACACACTACTCCAGGTATTGACTCACCAACACTGGACATAATATTCCAGGTATGGTTTCACCAATACGGTACACAATGCTCCAGGTAGGGTTTCACCAACATGGGACGCAATACTCCAGGTATGGTCTCGCCAACACGGGACACAATACGCCAGGTAGGGTCTCACCAACACGGGACAAAATACAGCAGGTCTGGTTTCAACAGCACGGGGCACAATACTCCAGGCATGGATTCACCAAACCGGGACACAATTCTCCAGGCATGGTCTCACCAACACGGGACATAATACTCCAGGTATGGTCTCACCAACACGGGACATAATAGTCCAGGTATGGTCTCACCAACATGGAACTCAATATTCCAGGTATGGTTTCACCAACACGGGACACAATACTCCAGGCATGGTCTCCTCAACACGGGACACAATACTCCAGGCATGGTCTCCTCAACACAGGACACAATACTCTAGGCATATTTTCACCAACACGGGACCCAATACACGTGGTATGGTTTCAGCAACACGAGACACAATACTCCAGGTATGGTTTCACCAACACGGTACACAATGCTCCAGGTAGGGTTTCACCAACACGGTACACAATACTCCCGGTACGGTCTCACCAACACGGTACACAATACGCCAGGTAGGGTTTCACCAACATGAAACAAAATACACAAAGCATGGTCTCACCAACATGGGATACAATACGCCAGGGATGGACTCACCAACACAGGACATAATACTCCAGGTATGGTCAAACCAACACGGGACAGATTACTCGAGGTATGGTTTCACCAACATGGGACAGAATACTCAAGGTATGGTTTCACCAACACGGGGCATGTTGTCACCAACACGGGACACAATACTGCAGGTATGGTGTCTCCAACACGGGACAGATTACTCGAGGTATGGTTTCACCAACACGGGACAGAATACTCAAGGTATGGTTTCACCAACACGGGACATGGTGTCACTAACACGGGACACAATACTGCAGGTATGGTGTCTCCAACACAGGACACAACACTCCAGGAATGCTCTCACTAAAACGGGACACAATACTACAGGTAGGGTCTCACCAACACGAGACACTATACTCCAGGTATGGTCTCACCAACACGAGACACTATACTTCAGGCATGGTCTCACCATCACGGGGCACAATACTCCAGGTATGGGCTCACCAACACGGGTCACAATGCATCAGGTATGGTTTCACCAACATAGGACACAATACTCCAGGTATGGTTTCAACAATACGGGACGCAAAACCCCAGGCATATTTTCACAAACACAGGACACAATGCTCGAAGCATGTTTTCACCAACACGGGACGCAATACTCGAGGTAGGGTCACACCAACACGGGACACGATACTCCAGGTATGATCTCACCAACACGAGACACAATCCGCCAGGCATGGTGTCACCAACATAGGACGCAAAACCCCAGGCATATTTTCACCAACACTGGGCACAATACTCGAGGCATGGTGTCTCCAACAGGGGACACAATACTCCAGGTATGGTTTCACCAACTCAGGACACAATACTCCAGGTATGGTGTCTCCAACACGGGACACAATACTCCAGGTATGGTCACACCAACATGGGATACAATACTTCAGGTATGGGTTCCCCAACACGGGACACAAAACTCCAGGTACGGTTTCACAAGCATGGTAGACAAAACTCCAGGTTTGGTCTCACCAACACGGGACACAATACTCCAGGTATGGTCTCACCAACACAGGACACAATACTCCAGGTATGTCCTAACTAACACAGGACACAATATTCCAGGTGTGGTCACGCCAACACGGGACGCAAAACCCCAGGCATGGTGTCACCAACATGGGACGCAAAACCCCAGGCATATTTTCACCAACACAGTACACAATGCTGGAAGCATGTTTTCACCAACACAGGAACCAATACTCCAGGTATGGTGACACCAACACGGGACTCGATTCTCCAGGTATGATCTCACCAACACGAGACACAATCCTCCAGGCATGGTGTCACCAACACGGGACGCAAAACCCCAGGCATATTTTCACCAACACGGGACTCAGTACTCGCGGCATGGTGTCTCCAACACGGGACACAATACTCCAGGTATGGTTTCACCAACTCATGACACAACACTCCAGGTATGGAGTCTCCAACACGGGACACAATCATCCAGGTATGGTTTCACCAACACAGGACACAATACTCCAGGTATGTCCTAACCAACACTGGACACAATGCTCTAGGTATGGCCTCACCAACACGAGACTCAATACTTCAGGCATATTTCCACCAACACGGAAAACAATACTCAAGGCATGCTTTCACCAACACGGGACACAATTCTCCAGGTATGGTCTCACCAACACAGGACACAATACTCGAGGTATGGTTTCACCAACATGGGACGCAATACTCGAGGTAGGGTCACACCAACACGGGACACGATACTCCAGGTATGATCTCACCAACACGAGACACAATCCGCCAGGCATATTTCCACCAACACGGAACACAATACTCAAGGCATGCTTTCACCAACACGGGACACAATTCTCCAGGTATGGTCACGCCAACATGGGACACAATTATCCAGGTATGGTGTCACCAACACGGGACGCAAAACTCCAGGCATGCTCTCACCAACGCGGGACACAATACTCCAGGCATATTTTCACCAACACAGTACACAATACTCGAGGTATGGTTTCACCAACATGGGACGCAATACTCGAGGTAGGGTCACACCAACACGGGACACGATACTCCAGGTATGATCTCACCAACACGAGACACAATCCGCCAGGCATGGTGTCACCAACACGGGACACAAAACCCCAGGCATATTTTCACCAACACTGGACACAATACTCGAGGCATAGTGTCTCCAACAGGGGACACAATACTCCAGGTATGGTTTCACCAACTCAGGACACAATACTCCAGGTATGGTGTCTCCAACACGGGACACAATACTCCAGGTATGGTCACACCAACATGGGATACAATACTTCAGGTATGGTTTCCCCAACACGGGACACAAAACTCCAGGTATGGTTTCACAAGCATGGTAGACAAAACTCCAGGTTTGGTCTCACCAACACGGGACGCAATGCTCCAGGTATGGTCTCACCAACACAGGACACAATACTCCGGGTATGTCCTAACTAACACAGGACACAATATTCCAGGTGTGGTTTCACCAACACGGGACGCAAACCCCCAGGCATGGTGTCACCAACACGGGACGCAAAACCGCAGGGATATTTTCACCAACACAGTACACAATGCTCGAAGCATGTTTTCACCAACACGGGAACCAATACTCCAGGTATGGTGACACCAACACGGGACAAGATTCTCCAGGTATGATCTCACCAACACGAGACACAATCCTCCAGGCATGGTGTCACCAACACGGGACGCAAAACCCCAGGCATATTTTCACCAACACGGGACACAGTACTCGAGGCATGGTGTCTCCAACAGGGGACACAATACTCCAGGTATGGTTTCACCAACTCAGGACACAATACTCCAGGTATGGTGTCTCCAACACGGGACACAATACTCCAGGTATGGTCACACCAACATGGGATACAATACTTCAGGTATGGTTTCCCCAACACGGGACACAAAACTCCAGGTATGGTTTCACAAGCATGGTAGACAAAACTCCAGGTTTGGTCTCACCAACACGGGACACAATGCTCCAGGTATGGTCTCACCAACACAGGACACAATACTCCGGGTATGTCCTAACTAACACAGGACACAATATTCCAGGTGTGGTTTCACCAACACGGGACGCAAACCCCCAGGCATGGTGTCACCAACACGGGACGCAAAACCCCAGGGATATTTTCACCAACACAGTACACAATGCTCGAAGCATGTTTTCACCAACACGGGAACCAATACTCCAGGTATGGTGACACCAACACGGGACAAGATTCTCCAGGTATGATCTCACCAACACGAGACACAATCCTCCAGGCATGGTGCCACCAACACGGGACGCAAAACCCCAGGCATATTTTCACCAACACGGGACACAGTACTCGAGGCATGGTGTCTCCAACACGGGACACAATACTCCAGGTATGGTTTCACCAACTCAGGACACAACACTCCAGGTATGGAGTCTCCAACACGGGACACAATCATCCAGGTATGGTTTCACCAACATGGGATACAATGCTTCAGGTATGGTTTCCCCAACACGGGACACAAAACTCCAGGTATGGTTTCACAAGCATGGTAGACAAAACTCCAGGTTTGGTCTCACCAACACGGGACACAATGCTCCAGGTATGGTCTCACCAACACAGGACACAATACTCCGGGTATGTCCTAACTAACACAGGACACAATATTCCAGGTGTGGTTTCACCAACACGGGACGCAAACCCCCAGGCATGGTGTCACCAACACGGGACGCAAAACCCCAGGGATATTTTCACCAACACAGTACACAATGCTCGAAGCATGTTTTCACCAACACGGGAACCAATACTCCAGGTATGGTGACACCAACACGGGACTCGATTCTCCAGGTATGATCTCACCAACACGAGACACAATCCTCCAGGCATGGTGCCACCAACACGGGACGCAAAACCCCAGGCATATTTTCACCAACACGGGACACAGTACTCGAGGCATGGTGTCTCCAACACGGGACACAATACTCCAGGTATGGTTTCACTAACTCAGGACACAATACTCCAGGTATGGAGTCTCCAACACGGGACACAATCATCCAGGTATGGTTTCACCAACACAGGACACAATACTACAGGTATGTCCTAACCAACACTGGACACAATGCTCTAGGTATGGCCTCACCAACACGGGACACAATACTCCAGGCATATTTCCACCAACACGGAACACAATACTCAAGGCATGCTTTCACCAACACGGGACACAATTCTCCAGGTATAGTTTAACCAACACGGGACACAATACTCCTGGCATGGTCTCACCAAAACGGGATGCAATATTCCAGGCATGCTTTCACCAACGCGGGACACAATTCTCCAGGTATGGACACGCCAACACAGTACACAATACTCCAGGTATGGCGCCACCAACACAGGACACAATCCTCCAAGCATGGTGCCACCAACACGTGACGCAAAACTCCAGGTATGGGATCAACCAACACGGGACACAATACTCCAGGCATATTTTCACCTACTCGGGACGCAATACTCGAGGCATGGTGTCACCAACACGGGACACAATACTCGAGGCATGGTGTCATCACCACGGGTCACAAAACTCCAGGTATGGGCTCAATAACACGGGAAACAATACTCCAGGCAAATTTTCACCAACACAGGACACAATACTCCAGGCATGGTTTCACCACATCGGGACACAATACTCCAGGCATGGTCTCACCAACACGGGGCACAATACTCCAGGTATGGTGTCACCAACACGGGTCACAAAACTACAGGTATGTGTGCACCAACACGAGACATAATACTCCAGGTATGGTTTCACCAACACGGTACACAATGCTCCAGATAGGGTTTCACCAAGACGGGAGACAATTCTCCAGGTATGGTTTCACCGCCACGGGATACAATACTCCCGGTATGGTCTCACCAACACGGGACACAATACTCCAGGTATGGTCTCACCAACACGGGACACAATCGTCCAGGAATTGACTTACCAACACGAGGCATAATACTCCAGATATGGTTTCACCAACACGGTACACATGCTCCAGATATGGTTTCACCAACACGGGAGACAATTCTCCAGGTATGGTCTCACCACCACGGGACACAATACTCTCGGTATGGTCGCACCAACACGGGACACAATACTCCAGGCTTGGTCTCAACAACAGGGGACACAATACTCCAGGTATGGTCTCACCAAAAGGGGACATAATCGTCCAGGTATGGTCTCACCAACACGGAACTCAATATTCACCAATACGGGACACAATACTCCAGGTATGGTGTCTCCAACACGGGACACAATGCTCCAGGTAGGGTTTCACCAAAACGTGACACAATACTCCAGGTATAGCTTCACCAACACGGGACACAATACTCAAGGCATGCTTTCACCAACACGGGACACAATTCTCCAGGTATGGTCACGCCAACAGGGGAAACAATTCTCCAGGTATGGTGTTACCAACACGGGACGCAAAGCACAAGGTATGGTCTCACCAACACTGGACACAATATTCCAGGTATGGTTTCACCAACACGAGACACAATAAACCAGGTAGGGTCTCACCAACACGGGACACAATACTCCAGGTATGGTTTTACCAACAAGGTGCACAATACTCCAGGTATGGTCTCACCAACAACAGACACAATACTCCAGGTAGGGTTTCACCAACACGAGACACAACACTCCAGGCATATTTTAACCAACACAGGACACAATACTCCTGGCATGGTCTCACCAAAACGGGACACAATATTCCAGACATGCTTTCACCAACAAGGGACAGAATACTCCAGGTATGGTTCCACCAACACGGGACACAATACTCCAGGTATGGTCTCACCAACACGGGACACAAAACTCAAGGTATGGTCTCACCAACCCGGGACACAATACTCCAGGCATATTTTCACCTACACGGGACACAATACTCGAGGCATGGTGTCACCAACACGGGACAAAATTCTCCAGGTATGGTCACGTCAACACAGGACACAATACTCCAGGTATGGTCTCACCAACACGGGACACAATACTCCAGGTATGGTCTCACCAACACGGGACACAACACTCCAGGCATATTTAACCAACACAGGAAACAATACATGAGGTATGCTTTCACCAACATGGGACACCATGCGTCCAGGCATGGTGTCACCAACACAGTTCACAAAACTCCAGGTATGGGCTCACCAACACGGGACACAATGCTCCAGGCACATTTTCACCAACACGGGACACAATACTCGAGGTATGGTTTCACCAAAACGGGACACAATACTCCAGGCATGACATCACCAACACGGGACACAATACTCCAGGTATGGTTTCACCAAAACGGGACACAATACTCCAGGCATGGTCTCACCAACACGGGACACAATTCTCCAGGTATAGTCACGACAACACGGGACACAATTCTCCAGGTATGGTGTCACCAACACGGGACACAAAACTCAAGGTATGGTCTCACCAACACGTGACACAATACTCCAGGTATGGTCACGCCAACAGGGGACACAATTCTCCAGGTATGGTGTTACCAACACGGGACGCAAAACAAAAGGTATGGTCTCACCAACACTGGACACAATATTCCAGGTATGGTTTCACCAACACGAGACACAATAAACCAGGTAGGGTCTCACCAACACGGGACACAATACTCCAGGTATGGTTTCACCAACACGGTGCACAATACTCCAGGTATGGTCTCAACAACACGAGACACAACACTCCAGGTAGCGTTTCACCAACACAAGACACAATACTCCAGGCATATTTTAAACAACACAGGACACAATGCTCCTGGCATGGTGTCACCAAAACGGGACACAAAATTTCAGGCATGCTTTCACCAACACGGGACACAATTCTCCAGGTATGTTTCCACCAACACGGGACACAATACTCCAGGTATGGTCTCACCAACACGGGACACAATACTCCAGGTATGTTTCCACCAACACGGGACACAATACTCCTGGCATGGTCTCACCAAAACGGAATGCAATATTCCAGGCATGCTTTCACCAACGCGGGACACAATTCTCCAGGTATGGACACGCCAACACAGTACACAATACTCCAGGTATGGCGCCACCAACACAGGACACAATCCTCCAAGCATGGTGCCACCAACACGGGATGCAATCCTCCAGGTATGGGATCAACCAACACGGGACACAATACTCCAGGCATATTTTCACCTACTCGGGACGCAATACTCGAGGCATGGTGTCACCAACACGGGACACAATACTCGAGGCATGGTGTCATCAACACGGGTCACAAAACTCCAGGTATGGGCTCAATAACACGGGAAACAATACTCCAGGCAAATTTTCACCAACACAGGACACAATACTCCAGGCATGGTTTCACCACATCGGGACACAATACTCCAGGCATGGTCTCACCAACACGGGGCACAATACTCCAGGTATGGTGTCACCAACACGGGTCACAAAACTACAGGTATGTGCGCACCAACACGAGACATAATACTCCAGGTATGGTTTCACCAACACGGTACACAATGCTCCAGATAGGGTTTCACCAAGACGGGAGACAATTCTCCAGGTATGGTTTCACCACCACGGGATACAATACTCCCGGTATGGTCTCACCAACACGGGACACAATACTCCAGGTATGGTCTCACCAACACGGGACACAATCGTCCAGGAATTGACTTACCAACACGAGGCATAATACTCCAGATATGGTTTCACCAACACGGTACACATGCTCCAGATATGGTTTCACCAACACGGGAGACAATTCTCCAGGTATGGGCTCACCAACACGGAACACAATACTACAGGTATTGACTCACCAACACGAGACATAATACACCTGGTATGGTTTCACCAACATGAGGAAATATTCTCCAGGTATGGTTTCACTAACACACGGCCCACTACTCCAGGTATTGACTCACCAACACTGGACATAATACTCCAGATATGGTTTCACCAACACGGTACACAATGCTCCAGGTAGGTTTTCACCAACACGGGAGACAATTCTCCAGGGATGGTCTCACCACCACGGGACACAATACTCTCGGTATGGTCGCACCAACACGGGACACAATACTCCAGGCTTGGTCTCAACAACAGGGGACACAATACTCCAGGTATGGTCTCACCAAAAGGGGACATAATCGTCCAGGTATGGTCTCACCAACACGGAACTCAATATTCACCAATACGGGACACAATACTCCAGGTAGGGTTTCACCAAAACGTGACACAATACTCCAGGTATAGCTTCACCAACACGGGACACAATACTCAAGGCATGCTTTCACCAACACGGGACACAATTCTCCAGGTATGGTCACGCCAACAGGGGAAACAATTCTCCAGGTATGGTGTTACCAACACGGGACGCAAAGCACAAGGTATGGTCTCACCAACACTGGACACAATATTCCAGGTATGGTTTCACCAACACGAGACACAATAAACCAGGTAGGGTCTCACCAACACGGGACACAATACTCCAGGTATGGTTTTACCAACAAGGTGCACAATACTCCAGGTATGGTCTCACCAACAACAGACACAATACTCCAGGTAGGGTTTCACCAACACGAGACACAACACTCCAGGCATATTTTAACCAACACAGGACACAATACTCCTGGCATGGTCTCACCAAAACGGGACACAATATTCCAGACATGCTTTCACCAACAAGGGACAGAATACTCCAGGTATGGTTCCACCAACACGGGACACAATACTCCAGGTATGGTCTCACCAACACGGGACACAAAACTCAAGGTATGGTCTCACCAACCCGGGACACAATACTCCAGGCATATTTTCACCTACACGGGACACAATACTCGAGGCATGGTGTCACCAACACGGGACAAAATTCTCCAGGTATGGTCACGTCAACACAGGACACAATACTCCAGGTATGGTCTCACCAACACGGGACACAATACTCCAGGTATGGTCTCACCAACACGGGACACAACACTCCAGGCATATTTAACCAACACAGGAAACAATACATGAGGTATGCTTTCACCAACATGGGACACCATGCGTCCAGGCATGGTGTCACCAACACAGTTCACAAAACTCCAGGTATGGGCTCACCAACACGGGACACAATGCTCCAGGCACATTTTCACCAACACGGGACACAATACTCGAGGTATGGTTTCACCAAAACGGGACACAATACTCCAGGCATGACATCACCAACACGGGACACAATACTCCAGGTATGGTTTCACCAAAACGGGACACAATACTCCAGGCATGGTCTCACCAACACGGGACACAATTCTCCAGGTATAGTCACGACAACACGGGACACAATTCTCCAGGTATGGTGTCACCAACACGGGACACAAAACTCAAGGTATGGTCTCACCAACACGTGACACAATACTCCAGGTATGGTCACGCCAACAGGGGACACAATTCTCCAGGTATGGTGTTACCAACACGGGACGCAAAACAAAAGGTATGGTCTCACCAACACTGGACACAATATTCCAGGTATGGTTTCACCAACACGAGACACAATAAACCAGGTAGGGTCTCACCAACACGGGACACAATACTCCAGGTATGGTTTCACCAACACGGTGCACAATACTCCAGGTATGGTCTCAACAACACGAGACACAACACTCCAGGTAGCGTTTCACCAACACAAGACACAATACTCCAGGCATATTTTAAACAACACAGGACACAATGCTCCTGGCATGGTGTCACCAAAACGGGACACAAAATTTCAGGCATGCTTTCACCAACACGGGACACAATTCTCCAGGTATGTTTCCACCAACACGGGACACAATACTCCAGGTATGGTCTCACCAACACGGGACACAATACTCCAGGTATGTTTCCACCAACACGGGACAAAATTCTCCAGGTATGGTGTCACCAACACGGGACACAATACTCAAGGTATGGTCTCACCAACACGGGACACAAAACTCCAGGTATGGTCTCACCAACCCGGGACACAATTCTCCAGGTATGGTCACGCCAACAGGGGACACAATTCTCCAGGTATGGTGTTACCAACACGGGACGCAAAACACAAGGTATGGTTTCACCAACACTGGACACAATAAACCAGGTAGGGTCTCACCAACACGGGACACATTACTCCAGGTATGGTTTCACCAACACGGTGCACAATACTCCAGGTATGGTCTCAACAACACGAGACACAATACTCCAGGTATGGTCTCACCAACACAGGACACAATACTCCAGGTATGTCCTAACCAACACTGGACACAATACTCCAGGTATGTCCTAACCAACACTGGACACAATGCTCTAGGTATGGCCTCACCAACACGGGACACAATACTCCAGGCATATGTCCACCAACATGGAACACAATACTCAAGGCATGCTTTCACCAACACGGGACACAATTCTCCAGGTATAGTTTAACCAACACGGGACACAATACTCCTGGCATGGTCTCACCAAAACGGAATGCAATATTCCACGCATGCTTTCACCAACGCGGGACACAATTCTCCAGGTATGGACACGCCAACACAGTACACAATACTCCAGGTATGGCGCCACCAACACAGGACACAATCCTCCAAGCATGGTGCCACCAACACGGGATGCAATCCTCCAGGTATGGGATCAACCAACACGGGACACAATACTCCAGGCATATTTTCACCTACTCGGGACGCAATACTCGAGGCATGGTGTCACCAACACGGGACACAATACTCGAGGCATGGTGTCATCAACACGGGTCACAAAACTCCAGGTATGGGCTCAATAACACGGGAAACAATACTCCAGGCAAATTTTCACCAACACAGGACACAATACTCCAGGCATGGTTTCACCACATCGGGACACAATACTCCAGGCATGGTCTCACCAACACGGGGCACAATACTCCAGGTATTGTGTCACCAACACGGGTCACAAAACTACAGGTATGTGCGCACCAACACGAGACATAATACTCCAGGTATGGTTTCACCAACACGGTACACAATGCTCCAGATAGGGTTTCACCAAGACGGGAGACAATTCTCCAGGTATGGTTTCACCACCACGGGATACAATACTCCCGGTATGGTCTCACCAACACGGGACACAATACTCCAGGTATGGTCTCACCAACACGGGACACAATCGTCCAGGAATTGACTTACCAACACGAGGCATAATACTCCAGATATGGTTTCACCAACACGGTACACATGCTCCAGATATGGTTTCACCAACACGGGAGACAATTCTCCAGGTATGGGCTCACCAACACGGAACACAATACTACAGGTATTGACTCACCAACACGAGACATAATACACCTGGTATGGTTTCACCAACATGAGGAAATATTCTCCAGGTATGGTTTCACTAACACACGGCCCACTACTCCAGGTATTGACTCACCAACACTGGACATAATACTCCAGATATGGTTTCACCAACACGGTACACAATGCTCCAGGTAGGTTTTCACCAACACGGGAGACAATTCTCCAGGGATGGTCTCACCACCACGGGACACAATACTCTCGGTATGGTCGCACCAACACGGGACACAATACTCCAGGCCTGGTCTCAACAACAGGGGACACAATACTCCAGGTATGGTCTCACCAAAAGGGGACATAATCGTCCAGGTATGGTCTCACCAACACGGAACTCAATATTCACCAATACGGGACACAATACTCCAGGTATGGTGTCTCCAACACGGGACACAATGCTCCAGGTAGGGTTTCACCAAAACGTGACACAATACTCCAGGTATAGCTTCACCAACACGGGACACAATACTCAAGGCATGCTTTCACCAACACGGGACACAATTCTCCAGGTATGGTCACGCCAACAGGGGAAACAATTCTCCAGGTATGGTGTTACCAACACGGGACGCAAAGCACAAGGTATGGTCTCACCAACACTGGACACAATATTCCAGGTATGGTTTCAACAACACGAGACACAATAAACCAGGTAGGGTCGCACCAACACGGGACACAATACTCCAGGTATGGTTTTACCAACAAGGTGCACAATACTCCAGGTATGGTCTCACCAACAACAGACACAATACTCCAGGTAGGGTTTCACCAACACGAGACACAACACTCCAGGCATATTTTAACCAACACAGGACACAATACTCCTGGCATGGTCTCACCAAAACGGGACACAATATTCCAGACATGCTTTCACCAACAAGGGACAGAATACTCCAGGTATGGTTCCACCAACACGGGACACAATACTCCAGGTATGGTCCCACCAACACGGGACACAAAACTCAAGGTATGGTCTCACCAGCCCGGGACACAATACTCCAGGCATATTTTCACCTACACGGGACACAATACTCGAGGCATGGTGTCACCAACACGGGACAAAATTCTCCAGGTATGGTCACGTCAACACAGGACACAATACTCCAGGTATGGTCTCACCAACACGGGACACAATACTCCAGGTATGGTCTCACCAACACGGGACACAACACTCCAGGCATATTTAACCAACACAGGAAACAATACATGAGGTATGCTTTCACCAACATGGGACACCATGCGTCCAGGCATGGTGTCACCAACACAGTTCACAAAACTCCAGGTATGGGCTCACCAACACGGGACACAATGCTCCAGGCACATTTTCACCAACACAGGACACAATACTCGTGGTATGGTTTCACCAAAACGGGACACAATACTCCAGGCATGGTCTTAGCAACACGGGACACAATTCTCCAGGTATGGTTTCACCAAAACGGGACACAATACTCCAGGCATGGTCTCACCAACACGGGACACAATTCTCCAGGTATAGTCACGACAACACGGGACACAATTCTCCAGGTATGGTGTCACCAACACGGGACACAAACCTCAAGGTATGGTCTCACCAACACGTGACACAATACTCCAGGTATGGTCACGCCAACAGGGGACACAATTCTCCAGGTATGGTGTTACCAACACGGGACGCAAAACAAAAGGTATGGTCTCACCAACACTGGACACAATATTCCAGGTATGGTTTCACCAACACGAGACACAATAAACCAGGTAGGGTCTCACCAACACGGGACACAATACTCCAGGTATGGTTTCACCAACACGGTGCACAATACTCCAGGTATGGTCTCAACAACACGAGACACAATACTCCAGGTAGAGTTTCACCAACACAAGACACAATACTCCAGGCATATTTTAAACAACACAGGACACAATACTCCTGGCATGGTGTCACCAAAACGGGACACAAAATTTCAGGCATGCTTTCACCAACACGGGACACAATTCTCCAGGTATGGTCACGACAACACGGGACACAATACTCCAGGTATGGTTCCACCAACACGGGACACAATACTCCAGGTATGGTCTCACCAACACGGGACACAATACTCCAGGTATGTTTCCACCAACACGGGACAAAATTCTCCAGGTATGGTGTCACCAACACGGGACACAACACTCCAGGCTTATTTTAACCAACACAGGAAACAATACATGAGGTATGCTTTCACCAACGTGGGACACCATGCGTCCAGGCATGGTGTCACCAACACGGGACGCAATCCTCCAGGCATGGTGTCACCAACACAGTTCACAAAACTCCAGGTATGGTTTCACCAAAACGGGACACAATACTCCAGGCATGGTCTTAGCAACACTGGACACAATACTCGAGGTATGGTTTCACCAAAACGGGACACAAAACTCCAGGTATGGTCACGACAACACGGGATACAATTCTCCAGGTATGGTGTCACCAACACGGGACACAATACTCAAGGTATGGTCTCACCAACACCGGACACAAAACTCCAGGTATGGTCTCACCAACCCGGGACGCAATTCTCCAGGTATGGTCACGCCAACACAGGATACAATACTCCAGGTATGGTGCCACCAACAGGCGACACAATTCTCCAGGTAGGGTCACGCCAACACAGGACACAATACTCAAGGTATGGTGACACCAACACGTGACACAATACTCCAGGTATGGTCACGCCAACAGGGGACACAATTCTCCAGGTATGGTGTTACCAACACGGGACGCAAAACACAAGGTATGGTTTCACCAACACTGGACACAATAAACCAGGTAGGGTCTCACCAACACGGGACACAATACTCCAGGTATGGTTTCACCAACACGGTGCACAATACTCCAGGTATGGTCTCAACAACACGAGACACAATACTCCAGGTATGGTTCCACCAACACGGGACACAATACTCCAGGTATGGTCTCACAACACAGGACACAATACTCCAGGTATGTCCTAACCAACGCTGGACACAATGCTCTAGGTATGGCCTCACCAACACGGGACACAATATTCCAGGCATATTTCCACCAACACGGAACACAATACTCAAGGCATGCTTTTACCAACATGGGACACAATTCTCCAGGTATGGTCACGCCAGCATGGGACACAATTGTCCAGGTATGGTGTCACCAACAAGGGACGCAAAACTCCAGGTATGGTCTCACCAACGCGGGACACAATACTCCAGGCATGTTTTAAACAACACAGGACACAATACTCCTGGCATGGTGTCACCAAAACGGGAAACAAAATTTCAGGCATGCTTTCACCAACACGGGACACAATTCTCCAGGTATGGTCACGACAACACGGGACACAATTCTCCAGGTATGGTGTCACCAACACGGGATACAATACTCCAGGTATGGTCTCACCAACACGGGACACAATACTCCAGGTATGGTCTCACCAACCCGGGACACAATACTCCAGGCATATTTTCACCTACACAGGACACAATACTCGAGGCATGGTGTCACCAAAACGGAACACAATACTCCAGGTATGGTTCCACCAGCACGGGACAAAATTCTCCAGGTATGGTCACGTCAACACAGGACACAATACTCCAGGTATGGTCTCACCAGCACGGGACACAATACTCCAGGTATGGTGTCACCAACACGGGACACAACACTACAGGTATGGTGTCACCAACACGGGACACAACACTACAGGCATATTTTAACCAACACAGGAAACAATACATGAGGTATGCTTTCACCAACGTGGGACACCATCCGTCCAGGCATGTTGTCACCAACACGGGACGCAATCCTCCAGGCATGGTGTCACCAACACAGTTCACAAATCTCCAGGTATGGGCTCACCAACACGGGACACAATGCTCCAGGCACATTTTCACCAACACGGGACACAATTCTCGAGGTATGGTTTCACCAAAACGGGACACAATACTCCAGGCATGGTCTCAGCAACACGGGACACAATACTCGAGGTATGGTTTCACCAAAACGGGACACAATACTCCAGGTATGGTCACGACAACACGGGACACAATTCTCCATGTATGGTGTCACTAACACGGGACACAATACTCAAGGTATGGTCTCACCAACACGGGACACAAAACTCCAGGTATGGTCTCACCAACCCGGGACACAATTCTCCAGGTATGGTCACGCCAACACAGGACACAATACTCCAGGTATGGTGCCACCAACACAGGACACAATACTCCAGGTATGGTCTCACCAACACGGGACACAACACTCCAGGCATATTTAACCAACACAGGAAACAATACATGAGGTATGCTTTCACCAACATGGGACACCATGCGTCCAGGCATGGTGTCACCAACACAGTTCACAAAACTCCAGGTATGGGCTCACCAACACGGGACACAATGCTCCAGGCACATTTTCACCAACACAGGACACAATACTCGAGGTATGGTTTCACCAAAACGGGACACAATACTCCAGGCATGGTATCACCAACACGGGACACAATACTCCAGGTATGGTTTCACCAAAACGGGACACAATACTCCAGGCATGGTCTCACCAACACGGGACACAATTCTCCAGGTATAGTCACGACAACACGGGACACAATTCTCCAGGTATGGTGTCACCAACACGAGACACAATAAACCAGGTAGGGTCTCACCAACACGGGACACAATACTCCAGGTATGGTTTCACCAACACGAGACACAATACTCCAGGTAGCGTTTCAACAACACAAGACACAATACTCCAGGCATATTTTAAACAACACAGGACACAATACTCCTGGCATGGTGTCACCAAAACGGGACACAAAATTTCAGGCATGCTTTCACCAAAACGGGACACAATACTCCAGGCATGGTCTCACCAACACGGGACACAATTCTCCAGGTATAGTCACGACAACACGGGACACAATTCTCCAGGTATGGTGTCACCAACACGGGACACAAAACTCAAGGTATGGTCTCACCAACACGTGACACAATACTCCAGGTATGGTCACGCCAACAGGGGACACAATTCTCCAGGTATGGTGTTACCAACACGGGACGCAAAACAAAAGGTATGGTCTCACCAACACTGGACACAATATTCCAGGTATGGTTTCACCAACACGAGACACAATAAACCAGGTAGGGTCTCACCAACACGGGACACAATACTCCAGGTATGGTTTCACCAACACGAGACACAATACTCCAGGTAGCGTTTCATCAACACAAGACACAATACTCCAGGCATATTTTAAACAACACAGGACACAATACTCCTGGCATGGTGTCACCAAAACGGGACACAAAATTTCAGGCATGCTTTCACCAACACGGGACACAATTCTCCAGGTATGGTCACGACAACACGGGACACAATACTCCAGGTATGGTTCCACCAACACGGGACACAATACTCCAGGTATGGTCTCAACAACACGGGACACAATACTCCAGGTATGTTTCCACCAACACGGGACAAAATTCTCCAGGTATGGTGTCACCAACACGGGACACAACACTCCAGGCTTATTTTAACCAACACAGGAAACAATACATGAGGTATGCTTTCACCAACGTGGGACACCATGCGTCCAGGCATGGTGTTACCAACACGGGACGCAAAGCACAAGGTATGGTCTCACCAACACTGGACACAATATTCCAGGTATGGTTTCAACAACACGAGACACAATAAACCAGGTAGGGTCTCACCAACACGGGACACAATACTCCAGGTATGGTTTTACCAACAAGGTGCACAATACTCCAGGTATGGTCTCACCAACAACAGACACAATACTCCAGGTAGGGTTTCACCAACACGAGACACAACACTCCAGGCATATTTTAACCAACACAGGACACAATACTCCTGGCATGGTCTCACCAAAACGGGACACAATATTCCAGACATGCTTTCACCAACAAGGGACAGAATACTCCAGGTATGGTTCCACCAACACGGGACACAATACTCCAGGTATGGTCCCACCAACACGGGACACAAAACTCAAGGTATGGTCTCACCAACCCGGGACACAATACTCCAGGCATATTTTCACCTACACGGGACACAATACTCGAGGCATGGTGTCACCAACACGGGACAAAATTCTCCAGGTATGGTCACGTCAACACAGGACACAATACTCCAGGTATGGTCTCACCAACACGGGACACAATACTCCAGGTATGGTCTCACCAACACGGGACACAACACTCCAGGCATATTTAACCAACACAGGAAACAATACATGAGGTATGCTTTCACCAACATGGGACACCATGCGTCCAGGCATGGTGTCACCAACACAGTTCACAAAACTCCAGGTATGGGCTCACCAACACGGGACACAATGCTCCAGGCACATTTTCACCAACACAGGACACAATACTCGAGGTATGGTTTCACCAAAACGGGACACAATACTCCAGGCATGGTATCACCAACACGGGACACAATACTCCAGGTATGGTTTCACCAAAACGGGACACAATACTCCAGGCATGGTCTCACCAACACGGGACACAATTCTCCAGGTATAGTCACGACAACACGGGACACAATTCTCCAGGTATGGTGTCACCAACACGGGACACAAAACTCAAGGTATGGTCTCACCAACACGTGACACAATACTCCAGGTATGGTTTCACCAACACGGTGCACAATACTCCAGGTATGGTCTCAACAACACGAGACACAATACTCCAGGTAGAGTTTCACCAACACAAGACACAGTACTCCAGGCATATTTTAAACAACACAGGACACAATACTCCTGGCATGGTGTCACCAAAACGGGACACAAAATTTCAGGCATGCTTTCACCAACACGGGACACAATTCTCCAGGTATGGTCACGACAACACGGGACACAATACTCCAGGTATGGTTCCACCAACACGGGACACAATACTCCAGGTATGGTCTCACCAACACGGGACACAATACTCCAGGTATGTTTCCACCAACACGGGACAAAATTCTCCAGGTATGGTGTCACCAACACGGGACACAACACTCCAGGCTTATTTTAACCAACACAGGAAACAATACATGAGGTATGCTTTCACCAACGTGGGACACCATGCGTCCAGGCATGGTGTCACCAACACGGGACGCAATCCTCCAGGCATGGTGTCACCAACACAGTTCACAAAACTCCAGGTATGGGCTCACCAACACGGGACACAATGCTCCAGGCACATTTTCACCAACACAGGACACAATACTCGAGGTATGGTTTCACCAAAACGGGACACAATACTCCAGGCATGGTCTCAGCAACACGGGACACAATACTCGAGGTATGGTTTCACCAAAACGGGACACAATACTCCAGGTATGGTCACGACAACACGGGATACAATTCTCCAGGTGTGGTGTCACCAACACTGGACACAATACTCAAGGTATGGTCTCACCAACACGGGACACAAAACTCCAGGTATGGTCTCACCAACCCGGGACACAATTCTCCAGGTATGGTCACGCCAACACAGGACACAATACTCCAGGTATGGTGCCACCAACACGCGACACAATTCTCCAGGTAGGGTCACGCCAACACAGGACACAATACTCAAGGTATGGTGACACCAACACGTGACACAATACTCCAGGTATGGTCACGCCAACAGGGGACACAATTCTCCAGGTATGGTGTTACCAACACGGGACGCAAAACACAAGGTATGGTTTCACCAACACTGGACACAATAAACCAGGTAGGGTCTCACCAACACGGGACACAATACTCCAGGTATGGTTTCACCAACACGGTGCACAATACTCCAGGCATGGTCTCAACAACACGAGACACAATACTCCAGGTATGGTTCCACCAACACGGGACACAATACTCCAGGTATGGTCTCACCAACACAGGACACAATACTCCAGATATGTCCTAACCAACACTGGACACAATGCTCTAGGTATGGCCTCACCAACACGGGACACAATATTCCAGGCATATTTCCACCAACACGGAACACAATACTCAAGGCATGCTTTTACCAACATGGGACACAATACTCCAGGTATGGTCTCACCAACACGGGACACAATACTCCAGGTATGGTTTCACCAACACGGTGCACAATACTCCAGGTATGGTCTCAACAACACGAGACACAATACTCCAGGTAGAGTTTCACCAACACAAGACACAATACTCCAGGCATATTTTAAACAACACAGGACACAATACTCCTGGCATGGTGTCACCAAAACGGGACACAAAATTTCAGGCATGCTTTCACCAACACGGGACACAATTCTCCAGGTATGGTCACGACAACACGGGACACAATACTCCGGGTATGTTTCCACCAACACGGGACAAAATTCTCCAGGTATGGTATCACCAACACGGGACACAACACTCCAGGCTTATTTTAACCAACACAGGAAACAATACATGAGGTATGCTTTCACCAACGTGGGACACCATGCGTCCAGGCATGGTGTCACCAACACGGGACGCAATCCTCCAGGCATGGTGTCACCAACACAGTTCACAAAACTCCAGGTATGGGCTCACCAACACGGGACACAATGCTCCAGGCACATTTTCACCAACACAGGACACAATACTCGAGGTATGGTTTCACCAAAACGGGACACAATACTCCAGGCATGGTCTTAGCAACACGGGACACAATACTCGAGGTATGGTTTCACCAAAACGGGACACAATACTCCAGGTATGGTCACGCCAACACAGGACACAATACTCCAGGTATGGTGCCACCAACACAGGACACAATACTCCAGGTATGGTCTCACCAACACGGGACACAACACTCCAGGCATATTTAACCAACACAGGAAACAATACATGAGGTATGCTTTCACCAACATGGGAAACCATGCGTCCAGGCATGGTGTCACCAACACAGTTCACAAAACTCCAGGTATGGGCTCACCAACACGGGACACAATGCTCCAGGCACATTTTCACCAACACAGGACACAATACTCGAGGTATGGTTTCTCCAAAACGGGACACAATACTCCAGGCATGGTGTCACCAACACGGGACACAATACTCCAGGTATGGTTTCACCAAAACGGGACACAATACTCCAGGCATGGTCTCACCAACACGGGACACAATTCTCCAGGTATAGTCACGACAACACGGGACACAATTCTCCAGGTATGGTGTCACCAACACGGGACACAAAACTCAAGGTATAGTCTCACCAACACGTGACACAATACTCCAGGTATGGTCACGCCAACAGGGGACACAATTCTCCAGGTATGGTGTTACCAACACGGGATGCAAAACAAAAGGTATGGTCTCACCAACACTGGACACAATATTCCAGGTATGGTTTCACCAACACGAGACACAATAAACCAGGTAGGGTCTCACCAACACGGGACACAATACTCCAGGTATGGTTTCACCAACACGAGACACAATACTCCAGGTATGGTCTCAACAACACGAGACACAATACTCCAGGTAGCGTTTCATCAACACAAGACACAATACTCCAGGCATATTTTAAACAACACAGGACACAATACTCCTGGCATGGTGTCACCAAAACGGGACACAAAATTTCAGGCATGCTTTCACCAACACGGGACACAATTCTCCAGGTATGGTCACGACAACACGGGACACAATACTCCAGGTATGGTTCCACCAACACGGGACACAATACTCCAGGTATGGTGTCACCAACACGGGACACAATACTCCAGGTATGTTTCCACCAACACGGGACACAATACTCCAGGTATGGTCTCACCAACACAGGACACAATACTCCAGGTATGTCCTAACCAACACTGGACACAATGCTCTAGGTATGGCCTCACCAACACGGGACACAATATTCCAGGCATATTTCCACCAACACGGGACACAATTCTCCAGGTATGGTGTCACCAACACGGGATACAATACTCCAGGTATGGTTCCAACAACACGGGACACAATACTCCAGGTATGGTCTCACCAACACGGGACACAATACTCCAGGTATGGTCTCACCAACCCGGGACACAATACTCCAGGCATATTTTCACCTACACGGGACACAATACTCGAGGCATGGTGTCACCAACACGGGACACAATACTCCAGGTATGGTTCCACCAACACGGGACAAAATTCTCCAGGTATGGTCACGTCAACACAGGACACAATACTCCAGGTATGGTCTCACCAACACGGGACAAAACACTACAGGCATATTTTAACCAACACAGGAAACAATACATGAGGTATGCTTTCACCAACATGGGACACCATGCGTCCAGGCATGTTGTCACCAACACGGGACGCAATCCTCCAGGCATGGTGTCACCAACACAGGTCACAAAACTCCAGGTATGGGCTCACCAACACGGGACACAATGCTCCAGGCACATTTTCACCAACACGGGACACAATTCTCGAGGTATGGTTTCACCAAAACGGGACACAATACTCCAGGCATGGTCTCAGCAACACGGGACACAATACTCGAGGTATGGTTTCACCAAAACGGGACACAATACTCCAGGTATGATCACGACAACACGGGACACAATTCTCAAGGCATGGTGTCACTAACACGGGACACAATACTCAAGGTATGGTCTCACCAACCCGGGACACAATTCTCCAGGTATGGTCACGCCAACACAGGACACAATACTCCAGGTATGGTGCCACCAACACGCGACACAATTCTCCAGGTATGGTGTCACCAACACGGGACAGAAAACTCAAGGTATGGTCTCACCAACACGTGACACAATACTCCAGGTATGGTCACGCCAACAGGGGACACAATTCTCCAGGTATGGTGTTACGAACACGGGACGCAAAACAAAAGGTATGGTCTCACCAACACTGGACACAATATTCCAGGTATGGTTTCACCAACACGAGACACAATAAACCAGGTAGGGTCTCACCAACACGGGACTCAATACTCCAGGTATGGTTTCACCAACACGAGACACAATACTCCAGGTATGGTCTCAACAACACGAGACACAATACTCCAGGTAGCGTTTCATCAACACAAGACACAATACTCCAGGCATATTTTAAACAAAACAGGACACAATACTCCTGGCATGGTGTCACCAAAACGGGACACAAAATTTCAGGCATGCTTTCACCAACACGGGACCCAATTCTCCAGGTATGGTCACGACAACACGGGACACAATACTCCAGGTATGGTCTCACCAACACGGGACACAATACTCCAGGTATGTTTCCAACAACACGGGACACAATACTCCAGGTATGGTCTCACCAACACAGGACACAATACTCCAGGTATGTCCTAACCAACACTGGACACAATGCTCTAGGTATGGCCTCACCAACATGGGACACAATATTCCAGGCATATTTCCACCAACACGGGACACAATTCTCCAGGTATGGTGTCACCAACACGGGATACAATACTCCAGGTATGGTTCCACCAACACGGGACACAATACTCCAGGTATGGTCTCACCAACACGGGACACAATACTCCAGGTATGGTCTCACCAACCCGGGACACAATACTCCAGGCATATTTTCACCTACACGGGACACAATACTCGAGGCATGGTGTCACCAACACGGGACACAATACTCCAGGTATGGTTCCACCAACACGGGACAAAATTCTCCAGGTATGGTCACGTCAACACAGGACACAATACTCCAGGTATGGTCTCACCAACACGGGACACAACACTACAGGCATATTTTAACCAACACAGGAAACAATACATGAGGTATGCTTTCACCAACATGGGACACCATGCGTCCAGGCATGTTGTCACCAACACAGGACGCAATCCTCCAGGCATGGTGTCACCAACACAGTTCACAAAACTCCAGGTATGGGCTCACCAACACGGGACACAATGCTCCAGGCACATTTTCACCAACACGGGACACAATTCTCGAGGTATGGTTTCACCAAAACGGGACACAATACTCCAGGCATGGTCTCAGCAACACGGGACACAATACTCGAGGTATGGTTTCACCAAAACGGGACACAATACTCCAGGTATGATCACGACAACACGGGACACAATTCTCCAGGTATGGTGTCACTAACACGGGACACAATACTCGAGGTATGGTTTCACCAAAACGGGACACAATACTCCAGGTATGATCACGACAACACGGGACACAATTCTCCAGGTATGGTGTCACTAACACGGGACACAATACTCAAGGTATGGTCTCACCAACCCGGGACACAATTCTCCAGGTATGGTCACGCCAACACAGGACACAATACTCCAGGTATGGTGCCACCAACACGCGACACAATTCTCCAGGTATGGTCACGCCAACACAGGACACAATACTCCAGGTATGGTGACACCAACACGTGACACAATACTCCAGGTATGGTCACGCCAACAGGGGACACAATTCTCCAGGTATGGTGTTACCAACACGGGACGCAAAACACAAGACATGGTTTCACCAACACTGGACACAATAAACCAGGTAGGGTCTCACCAACACGGGACACAATTCTCCAGGTATGGTTTCACCAACACGGTGCACAATACTCCAGGTAGGGTTTCACCAACACAGGACACAATACTCCAGGCATATTTTAAACAACACAGGACACAATACTCCTGGCATGGTCTCACCAAAACTGGACACAAAATTCCAGGCATGCTTTCACCAACACGGGACACAATTCTCCAGGTATGGTCACGACAACACAGGACACAATTCTCCAGGTATGGTGTCACCAACACGGGACACAATACTCCAGGTATGGTTCCACCAACACGGGACACAATACTCCAGGTATGGTCTCACCAACACGGGACACAATACTCCAGGTATGGTCTCACCAACCCGGGACACAATACTCCAGGCATATTTTCACCTTCACGGGACACAAAACTACAGGCATATTTTAACCAACGCGGGAAACAATACATGAGGTATTCTTGCACCAACATGGGACAACATGCGTCCATGCATGGTGTCACCAACACGGGACGCAATCCTCCAGGTATGGTGTCACCAACACGGTACTCAAAACTCCAGGTATACTCTCACCAACGCGGGACACAATACTCCAGGCATATTTTCACCAACACAGGACACAATACTCGAGGTATGGTTTCACCAAAACGGGACACAATACTGCAAGTTTGGTGTCTCCAACACAGGACACAATACTCCAGGTATGGTCTCACCAAAACAGGACACAATACTCCAGGTCTGTCCTATCCAACACTGGACACAATGCTCTAGGTGTGGCCTCACCAACACGGGACACAATATTCCAGGCATATTTCCACCAACACGGAACACAATACTTAAGGCATGCTTTTACCAACACGGGACACAATTCTCCAGGTATGGTCACGCCAGCATTGGACACAATTGTCCAGGTATGGTGTCACCAACAAGGGACGCAAAACTCCAGGTATGGTCTCACCAACGCGGGACACAATACTCCAGGCATATTTTCACCAACACAGGACACAATACTCGAGGTATGGTTTCACCAAAACGGGACACAATACTGCAAGTATGGTGTCTCCAACACAGGACACAATACTCCAGGTATGGTCTCACTAAAACGGAACACATTACTACAGGTATGGTCTCACCAACACGAGACACAATATTCCAGGTCGTGTCTCACCAACACGAGACACTATACTTCAGGTATGGCCTCACCAACACGGAACACATTACTACAGGTATGGGCTCACCAACACAGGGCACAACACACCAGGCATATTTTCACCAACACAGGACACAATGCTCGAAGCATGTTTTCACCAACACGGGACACAATACTCCAGGTATGGTGACACCAACACGGGACACGATTCTCCAGGTATGATCTCACCAACACGAGACACAATCCACCAGGCATGGTGTCACCAACACGGGACGCAAAACCACAGGCATATTTTCACCAACACGGGACACAATACTCGAGGCATGGTGTCTCCAACACGGGACACAATACTCCAGGTATGGTTTCACCAACTCAGGACACAATACTCCAGGTATGGAGTCTCCAACACGGGACACAATCCTCCAGGTATGGTTTCACCAACCCGGGACACAATCCACCAGGTATGGTTTCACCAACATGGGATACAATACATCAGGTTTGGTTTCCCCAACACGGGACACAATACTCCAGGTACGGTTTCACAATCATGGTAGACAATACTCCAGGTTTGGTCTCACCAACACGGGACACAATACTGCAGGTATGGTCTCACCAACACAGGACACGATACTCCAGGTATGTCCTAACCAACACTGGACACAATGCTCTAGGTATGGCCTCACCAACACAGGACACGATACTCCAGGTATGTCCTAACCAACACTGGACACAATGCTCTAGGTATGGCCTCACCAACACGGGACACAATACTCCAGGCATATTTCCACCAACGCGGAACACAATACTCAAGGCATGCTTTCACCAACACGGGACACAATTCTCCAGGTATGGTCACGCCAGCATTGGACACAATTATACAGGTATGGTGTCACCAGCACGGGACGCAATACTACAGGTATGGTCTCAACAACACGGAACACAATATTCCAGGCATGCTTTCACCAACACGGGACACAATTCTCCAGGTATGGCCACGCAAACACGGGACACAATTCTCCAGGTATGGTCACGCCAACATTGGACATAATGCTCCAGGTATGGTGCCACCAACACGGGACACAATTCTCCAGGTATGGTCACGCCAACTTTGGACACAATGCTCCAGGTATGGTGTCACCGACACGGGACACAACACTCCAGGCATATTTTAAACAACACAGGAAACAATACATGAGGTATGCTTTCACCAACACGGGATGCAATCCTCCAGGTATGATATCACCAACACGGGACGCAATCCACCAAGCATGGTGTCACCAACACGGTCACAAAACTCCAGGTATGGGCTTACCAACATGGGACACAATACTCCAGTCATATTTTCACCAACACTGGACACAATACTTGAGGTATGGTGTCTCCAACACGGGACACAATATTCCAGGTATGGTTTCACCAACACGGGACATAATAGTCCAGGTATGGTCTAACCAACACGGAACTCAATATTCCAGGTATGGTTTCACCAACACGGGACACAATGCTTCAGGAATGGTCTCCCCAACACAGGACACAATACTCCAGGTATGGATTCACCAAACCGGGACACAATTCTCCAGGCATGGTCTCACCAACACGGGACACAATACTCGAGGTATGGTTTCACCAAAA
The DNA here is from genome assembly GCF_020745735.1 of Hemiscyllium ocellatum. NCBI lineage: Eukaryota > Metazoa > Chordata > Chondrichthyes > Orectolobiformes > Hemiscylliidae > Hemiscyllium > Hemiscyllium ocellatum. Next base: position 2,763,658 of record NC_083453.1, read on the forward strand.
CGGGACATAATAGTCCAGGTATGGTTTCAACAGCACGGGACACAATAATCCAGGCATGGATTCACCAAACCGGGACACAATTCTCCAGGCATGGTCTCACCAACACGGAACTCAATATTCCAGGAATGGTTTCACCAACACGGGACCCAATACTCGTGGTATGGTTTCAGCAACACGAGACACAATACTCCAGGTATGGTTTCACCAACACGGTACACAATGCTCCAGGTATGGTTTCACCAACACGGTACACAATGCTCCAGGTAGGGTTTCACCAACACGTGACACAATACTCCCGGTATGGTCTCACCAACACGGGACACAATATGCCAGGTAGGGTTTCACCAACATGAAACAAAATACACCAAGTATGTTCTCACCAACATGGGCTACAATACGCCAGGGATGGACTCACCAACACAGGACATAATACTCCAGGTATGGTTAAACCAACACGGGACAGATTACTCGAGGTATGGTTTCACCAACACGGGACAGAATACTCAAGGTATGGTTTCACCAACACCGGGCATGTTGTCACCAACACGGGACACAATACTGCAGGTATGGTGTCTCTAACACAGGACACAATACTCCAGGAATGGTCCCAATAAAACGGAACACAATACTCCAGGAAGGGTCTCACCAACACGAGGCACTATACTCCAGGTATGGTTTCACCAAAACGGTACACAATACTCTAGGCATGGTCTCAGCAACACGGGACACAATACTCCAGGTATGGTTTCACCAAAACTGGACACAAGATTCCAGGCATGCTTTCACCAACAGGGGACACAATTCTCCAGGTATGGTCTCACCAACACAGGACACAGTACTCCAGGCATATTTTCACCAACACGGGACACAGTACTCCAGGTATGGTCACACCAACACGGGACACAATGCTCCAGGTATGGTGCCACCAACACGGGACACAACACTCCAGGCATATTTTAAACAACACAGGAAACAATACATGGTCTCACCAAAACGGGATGCAATATTCCAGGCATGCTTTCACCAACACGGGACACAATTCTCCAGGTATTGTCACGCCAACACGGGACACAATTCTCCAGGTATGGTTTCACCAACACGGTGCACAATACTCCAGGTATGGTCTCAACAACACGAGACACAATACTCCAGGTAGGGTTTCACCAACACAGGACACAATACTCCAGGCATATTTTAAACAACACAGGACACAATACTCCTGGCATGGTCTCACCAAAACTGGACACAAAATTCCAGGCATGCTTTCACCAACACGGGGCACAATTCTCCAGGTAGGGTCTCACCAACACGGGACACAATACTCCAGGTATGGTTTCACCAACACGGTGCACAATACTCCAGGTATGGTCTCAACAACACGAGACACAATACTCCAGGTAGGGTTTCACCAACACAGGACACAATACTCCAGGCATATTTTAAAAAACACAGGACACAATACTCCTGGCATGGTCTCACCAAAACTGGACACAAAATTACAGGCATGCTTTCACCAACACGGGACACAATTCTCCAGGTATGGTCAAGACAACACGGGACACAATTCTCCATGTATGGTGTCACCAACACGGGATACAATACTCCAGGTATGGTTCCAACAACACGGGACACAATACTCCAGGTATGGTCTCACCAACACGGGACACAATACTCCAGGCATATTTTCACCTTCACGGGACACAAAACTACAGGCATATTTTAACCAACGCGGGAAACAATACATGAGGTATGCTTGCACCAACATGGGACAACATGTGTCCAGGCATGGTGTCACCATCACGGGACGCAATCCTCCAGGCATGGTGTCACCAACACGGGTCACAAAACTCCAGGTATGGGCTCACCAACACGGGACAAAATGCTCCAGACACATTTTCACCAACACAGGACACAATACTCGAGGTATTGTTTCACCAAAACGTTACACAATACTCTAGGCATGGTCTCAGCAACACGGGACACAAAACTCCAGGTATGGTCTCACCAACACGGGACACAATACTCGAGGCATGGAGACACCAACACGTGAGACAATACTCCAGGTATGGTTCCACCAACCCGGGACACAATATTCCAGGCATATTTTAACCAACACGGGACACAATTCTCGAGGTACATTCTCACCAACACGGGACACAATAATCCAGGTATGGTTTCACCAACACGAGAAACAATACTCCAGGCATATTTTAACCAACACGGGAGACAATACACAAGGAATGGTCTCACCAACATGGGACACCATGCGTCCCAGCATGGTCTCACCAACACAGACAACAATGCTCCAGGCATATTTTCACCAACACGGGGCACAATACTCCTGGCATGGTCTCACCAAAACGGGACACAAAATTCCAGGCATGCTTTCACCAACACGGGACACAATTCTCCAGTATGGTCACGACAACACGGGACACAATTCTCCAGGTATGGTGTCACCAACACGGGACACAATACTCCAGGCATATTTTCACCTACACGGGACATAATACTCGAAGCAGGGAGTCACCAACACGGGACACAAAACTTGAGGCATGGTGTCACCAACACGGGACACAATACTCCAGGTATGGTTCCACCAACACGGGACACAATTCTCCAGGTATGGTCACGCCAACACAGGACACAATACTCCAGGTATGGTCTCAATAACACGGGACACAATACTCCAGGCATAGTTTAACCAACACGGTGCACAATACTCCAGGTATGGTCTCAACAACACGAAACACAATACTCCAGGTAGGGTTTCACCAACACGAGGCACAATACTCCAGGCATGCTTTCACCAACACGGGACACAATTCTCCAGGTATGGTCACGACAACATGGGACACCATTCTCCAGGTATGGTGTCACCAACACGGGATACAATTCTCCAGGTATGGTTCCAACAACACGGGACACAATACTCCAGGCATGGTCTTACCAACACGGGACACAATACTCCAGGTATGGTCTCACCAACCCGGGACACAATACTCCGGGCATATTTTCACCTTCACGGGACACAATACTCGAGGCATGGAGTCACCAACACGGGACACAATACTCCAGGTATGGGTCCACCAACAAGGGACACAATTCTCCAGGTATGGTCACGCCAACAGGGGACACAATACTGCAGGTATGGTGCCGCCAACACAGGACACAATACTCCAGGTATGGTGTCACCAAAACGGGACACAAAACTCCAGGCATATTTTAACCAACGCGGGAAACAATACATGAGGTATGCTTGCACCAACATGGGACAACATGCGTCCAGGCATGGTGTCACCAACACGGGACGCAATCGTCCAGGCATGTGTCACCAACACGGGTCACAAAACTCCAGGTATGGGCTCACCAACACGGGACAAAATGCTCCAGGCACATTTTCACCAACACAGGACACAATACTCGAGGTATGGTTTCACCAAAACGTTACACAATACTCTAGGCATGGTTTCAGCAAAACGGGACACAATACTCCAGGCATGGTCTCACCAACACGGGACACAATACTCCAGGTATGGTTTCAGCAAAACGGGACACAATACTCCAGGCATGGTCTCACCAACACGGGACACAATACTCCAGGTATGGTTCCACCAACACAGGACACAATTCTCCAGGTAATGTGTCACCAACACGGGACACAATACTCCAGGTATGGTCTCACCAACACGGGACACAACACTCCAGGCATATTTTCACCTACACGGGACACAATACTCCAGGCATGGTGTCTCCAACACGGGACACAATACTCGAGGCATGGAGACACCAACACGGGAGACAATACTCCAGGTATGGTTCCACCAACCCGGGACACAATACTCCAGGCATATTTTAACCAACACGGGACACAATACTCGAGGCATGGAGTCACCAACACGGGACACAATACTCCAGGTATGGTTCCATCAACAAGGGACACAATTCTCCAGGTATGGTCACGCCAACACGGGACACAATACTGCAGGTATGGTGCCACCAACACAGGACACAATACTCCAGGTATGGTGTCACCAACACGGGACACAAAACTCCAGGCATATTTTAACCAACGCGGGAAACAATACATGAGGTATGCGTGCACCAACATGGGACAACATGCGTCCAGGCATGGTGTCACCAACACGGGACGCAATCCTCCAGGCATGGTGTCACGAACACGGGCACAAAACTCCAGGTATGGGCTCACCAACACGGGACACAATTCTCCAGGTATGGTCACGCCAACACAGGACACAATACTCCAGGTATGGTCTCAATAACACGGGACACAATACTCCAGGCATAGTTTAACCAACACGGGACACAATACTCGAGGCATGGTGTCACCAACATGGGTCACAATATCCGAGGCATGGAGTCACCAACACGGGACACAATACTTGAGGCATGGTGTCACCAACACGGAACACAATACTCCAGGTATGGTTCCACCAACCGGGACACAATACTCCAGGCATGGTTTCACCAACACGAGACACAATACTCCAGGCATATTTTAACCAACACGGGACACAATACACAAGTTTTGGTCTCACCAACATGGGACACCATGCGTCCCAGCATGGTCTCACCAACACAGGACACAATGCTCCAGGCATATTTTCACAATCACGGGACCCAACACTCCTGGCATAGTCTCACCAAAACGGGACACAATATTCTAGGCATGCTTTCACCAACACGGGACACCAATATCCAGGTATGGTCACGCCAATACGGGACACAATTCTCCAGGTATGGTCACGCCAACGCATGACACAATACTCCAGCTATGGTGCCACCAACACGGGACACAATACTCCAAGCATGGTGTCACCAACAAATGACGCAATACTCCAGGTATGGGCTCACCGACACGGGACGCAATACTCCAGGCATTTTTCACCAACACAGGACACAATACATGAGGTATGCTTTCACCAACATGGGACACCATGCGTCCAGCCATGGTCTCACCAACACGGGACGCAATACTCCAGGTATGGTGTCAACAAAACGGGACACAATACTCCCGGCATGGTCTCACCAAAACGGGACACAATACTCCAAGCATATTATCACAAACACGGGACACAATACTCCAGGCATGGTTTCACCAACACGGGATGCAATCCTCCAGGCATGGTGTCACCAACATGAGGAAATATTCTCCATTTACGGTTTCACTAACACAGAACCCACTACTCCAGGTATTGACGCACTAACACTGGACATAATATTCCAGGTATGGTTTCACCACCACGGGATACAATACTCTCGGTATGGTCGCACCAACACGGGACACAATACTCCAGGTATGGTCTCACCAACACGGGACACAATCGTCCAGGAATTGACTTACCAACACGAGGCATAATACTCCAGATATGGTTTCACCAACACGGTACACATGCTCCAGATATGGTTTCACCAACACGGGAGACAATTCTCCAGGTATGGGCTCACCAACACGGAACACAATACTCCAGGTATTGACTCACCAACACGAGACATAATACACCTGGTATGGTTTCACCAACATGAGGAAATATTCTCCAGGTATGGTTTCACTAACACAGGACACACTACTCCAGGTATTGACTCACCAACACTGGACATAATACTCCAGGTATGGTTTCACCAATACGGTACACAATGCTCCAGGTAGGGTTTCACCAACACGGGACGCAATATTCCAGGTATGGTCTCGCCAACACGGGACACAATACGCCAGGTAGGGTCTCACCAACACGGGACAAAATACAGCAGGTCTGGTTTCAACAGCACGGGACAAAATACTCCAGGCATGGATTCACCAAACCGGGACACAATCCTCCAGGCATGGTCTCACCAACACGGGACACAATACTCCAGGTATGGTCTCACCAACACGGAACTCAATATTCCAGGTATGGTTTCACCAACACGGGACACAATTCTCCAGGCATGGTCTCCTCAACACAGGACACAATACTCTAGGCATATTTTCACCAACACGGGACCCAATACTCATGGTATGGTTTCAGCAACACGAGACACAATACTCCAGGTATGGTTTCACCAACACGGTACACAATGCTTCAGGTATGGTTTCACCAACACGGTACACAATGCTCCAGGTAGGGTTACACCAACACGTGACACAATACTCCCGGTACGGTCTCACCAACACGTGACACAATACTCCCGGTACGGTCTCACCAACACGGGACACAATACGCCAGGTAGGGTTTCACCAAAATGAAACAAAATACACAAAGCTTGGTCTCACCAATATGGGATACAATACGCCAGGGATGGACTCACCAACACAGGACGTAATACTCCAGGTATGGTTTCACCAAAACGGGACACCATACTGCAAGTATGGTGTCTCCAACACAGGACACAATACTCCAGGTATGGTCTCACCAACACAGGACACAAATCTCCAGGTATGTCCTAACCAACACTGGACACAATGCTCTAGGTATGGCCTCACCAACACGGGACACAATATTCCAGGCATATTTCCACCAACGCGGAACACAATACTCAAGGCATGCTTTCGCCAACACGGGACACAATTCTCCAGGTATGGTCACGCCAGCATGGGACACAATTATCCAGGTATGGTGTCACCAACAAGGGACGCAAAACTCCAGGTATGGTTTCACCAACACGAGACACAATACTCCAGGCATATTTTAACCAACACGGGACACAATACACAAGTTTTGGTCTCACCAACATGGGACACCATGCGTCCCAGCATGGTCTCACCAACACAGGACACAATGCTCCAGGCATATTTTCACAATCACGGGACACAATACTCCTGGCATGGTCTCACCAAAACGGGACACAATTCTCCGGGTATGGTCACGCCAACGCATGACACAATACTCCAGCTATGGTGCCACCAACACGGGACACAATACTCCAAGCATGGTGTCACCAACAAATGACGCAATACTCCAGGTATGGGCTCACCAACACGGGACACAATACTCCTGGCATTTTTCACCAACACAGGACACAATACATGAGGTATGCTTTCACCAACATGGGACACCATGCGTCCAGCCATGGTCTCACCAACACGGGACGCAATACTCCAGGTATGGTGTCAACAAAACGAGACACAATACTCCCGGCATGGTCTCACCAAAACGGGACACAATACTCCAAGCATATTATCACAAACACGGGGCACAATACTCCAGGCATGGTTTCACCAACACGGGATGCAATCCTCCAGGCATGGTGTCACCAACATGAGGAAATATTCTCCATTTACGGTTTCACTAACACAGAACCCACTACTCCAGGTATTGACTCACTAACACTGGACATAATACTCCAGGTATGGTTTCACCACCACGGGATACAATACTCCCGGTATGGTCTCACCAACACGGGACACAATTCTCCAGGTATGGTCTCACCAACACGGGACACAATCGTCCAGGAATTGACTTACCAACACGAGGCATAATACTCCAGATATGGTTTCACCAACACGGTACACATGCTCCAGATATGGTTTCACCAACACGGGAGACAATTCTCCAGGTATGGGCTCACCAACACGGAACACAATACTCCAGGTATTGACTCACCAACACGAGACATAATACACCTGGTATGGTTTCACCAACATGAGGAAATATTCTCCAGGTATGGTTTCACTAACACAGGACACACTACTCCAGGTATTGACTCACCAACACTGGACATAATACTCCAGGTATGGTTTCACCAATACGGTACACAATGCTCCAGGTAGGGTTTCACCAACACGGGACGCAATATTCCAGGTATGGTCTCGCCAACACGGGACACAATACGCCAGGTAGGTTCTCACCAACACGGGACAAAATACAGCAGGTCTGGTTTCAACAGCACGGGACACAATACTACAGGCATGGATTCACCAAACCGGGACACAATCCTCCAGGCATGGTCTCACCAACACGGGACACAATACTCCAGGTATGGTCTCACCAACACGGGACATAATAGTCCAGGTGTGGTCTCACCAACACGGAACTCAATATTCCAGGTATGGTTTCACCAACACGGGACACAATACTCCAGGCATGGTCTCCTCAACACAGGACACAATACTCTAGGCATATTTTCACCAACACGGGACCCAATACTCATGGTATGGTTTCAGCAACACGAGACACAATACTCCAGGTATGGTTTCACCAACACGGTACACAATGCTCCAGGTATGGTTTCACCAACACGGTACACAATGCTCCAGGTAGGGTTTCACCAACACGTGACACAATACTCCCAGTACGGTCTCACCAACACGGGACACAATACGCCAGGTAGGGTTTCACCAAAATGAAACAAAATACACAAAGCTTGGTCTCACCAATATGGGATACAATACGCCAGGGATGGACTCACCAACACAGGACGCAATACTCCAGGTATGGTTTCACCAAAACGGGACACCATACTGCAAGTATGGTGTCTCCAACACGGGACACAATACTCCAGGTATGGTCTCACCAACACAGGACACAATTCTCCAGGTATGTCCTAACCAACACTGGACACAATGCTCTAGGTATGGCCTCACCAACACGGGACACAATATTCCAGGCATATTTCCACCAACGCGGAACACAATACTCAAGGCATGCTTTCGCCAACACGGGACACAATTATCCAGGTATGGTGTCACCAACAAGGGACGCAAAACTCCAGGTATGGTCTCACCAACACAGGACACAATACTCGAGGTATGGTTTCACCAAAACGGGACACAATACTGCAAGTATGGTGTCTCCAACACAGGACACAATACTCCAGGTATGGTCTCACTAAAACGGGACACATTACTCCAGGTATGGTCTCACCAACACGATACACAATACTCCAGGTATGGTCTCACCAACACGAGACACAATACTCCAGGTATGGTCTCACCAACATGAGACACTATACTTCAGGTATGGCCTCACCAACACGGAACACATTACTCCAGGTATGGGCTCACCAACACAGGGCACAATACACCAGGCATATTTTCACCAACACGGGACACAATGCTCCAGGTGTGGTTTCACCAACACGGGACGCAAAACCCCAGGTATGGTGTCACCAACATGGGATCCAACACTCCAGGCATATTTTAACCAACACGGGAAACAATACATGAGGTATGCTTTCACCAACATGGGACACCATGCGTCTAGGCATGGTGTCACCAACATGGTTCGCAAAACTCCAGGTATGGGCTCACCAACACGGGACACAATGCTTCAGGCACATTTTCACCAACACAGGACACAATACTCCAGGTATGATCTCAATAACACGGGACACAATACTCCAGGCATAGTTTAACCAACACGGGACACAATACTCGAGGCATGGTGTCACCAACATGGGTCACAATATCCGAGGCATGGAGTCACCAACACGGGACACAATACTTGAGGCATGGTGTCACCAGCACGGGACACAATACTCCAGGTATGGTTCCACCAACCGGGACACAATACTCCAGGCATGGTTTCACCAACACGAGACACAATACTCCAGGCATATTTTAACCAACACGGGACACAATACACAAGTTTTGGTCTCACCAACATGGGATACCATGCGTCCCAGCATGGTCTCACCAACACAGGACACAATGCTCCAGGCATATTTTCACAATCACGGGACCCAACACTCCAGGCATATTTTAACCAACACGGGAAACAATACATGAGGTATGCTTTCACCAACATGGGACAACATGCGTCCAGGCATGGTGTCACCAACACGGGACGCAATCCTCCAGGCATGGTGTCACCAACACGGGTCACAAACCTCCAGGTACGGGCTCACCAACACGGGACAAAATGCTCCAGGCACATTTTCACCAACACAGGACACAATACTCGAGGTATGGTTTCACCAAAACGTTACACAATACTCTAGGCATGGTCTCAGCAACACGGGACACAATGCTCCAGGCATGGTCTCACCAACACGGGACACAATACTCCAGGTATGGTTCCACCAACACGGGACACAATTCTCCAGGTAATGTGTCGCCAACGCGTAACACAATACTCCAGGTATGGCTCACCAACACGGGACACAATGCTTCAGGCACATTTTCACCAACACAGGACACAATACTCCAGGTATGGTCTCAATAACACGGGACACAATACTCCAGGCATAGTTTAACCAACACGGGACACAATACTCGAGGCATGGTGTCACCAACATGGGTCACAATATCCGAGGCATGGAGTCACCAACACGGGACACAATACTTGAGGCATGGTGTCACCAACACGGGACACAATACTCCAGGCATGGTTTCACCAACACGAGACACAATACTCCAGGCATATTTTAACCAACACGGGACACAATACACAAGTTTTGGTCTCACCAACATGGGATACCATGCGTCCCAGCATGGTCTCACCAACACAGGACACAATGCTCCAGGCATATTTTCACAATCACGGGACCCAACACTCCAGGCATATTTTAACCAACACGGGAAACAATACATGAGGTATGCTTGCACCAACATGGGACAACATGCGTCCAGGCATGGTGTCACCAACACGGGACGCAATCCTCCAGGCATGGTGTCACCAACACGGGTCACAAACCTCCAGGTACGGGCTCACCAACACGGGACAAAATGCTCCAGGCACATTTTCACCAACACAGGACACAATACTCGAGGTATGGTTTCACCAAAACGTTACACAATACTCTAGGCATGGTCTCAGCAACACGGGACACAATGCTCCAGGCATGGTCTCACCAACACGGGACACAATACTCCAGGTATGGTTCCACCAACACGGGACAGAATTCTCCAGGTAATGTATCGCCAACGCGTGACACAATACTCCAGGTATGGTCTCACCAACACGGGACACAATACTCCAGGCATATTTCCACCAACACAGAACACAATACTCAAGGCATGCTTTCACCAACACGGGACACAATTCTCCAGGTATGGTCACGCCAACATGGGACACAATTATCCAGGTATGGTGTCACCAACACGGGACACAATACTCCAAGCATGGTGTCACCAACAAATGATGCAATACTCCAGGTATGGGCTCACCAACACGGGACACAATACTCCAGGCATTTTTCACCAACACAGGACACAATACATGAGGTATGCTTTCACCAACATGGGACACCATGCGTCCAGCCATGGTCTCACCAACACGGGACGCAATACTCCAGGTATGGTGTCAACAAAACGGGACACAATACTCCCGGCATGGTCTCACCAAAACGGGACACAATACTCCAAGCATATTATCACAAACACGGGACACAATACTCCAGGCATGGTTTCACCAACACGGGATGCAATCCTCCAGGCATGGTGTCACCAACATGAGGAAATATTCTCCATTTACGGTTTCACTAACACAGAACCCACTACTCCAGGTATTGACTCACTAACACTGGACATAATACTCCAGGTATGGTTTCACCACCACGGGATACAATACTCCCGGTATGGTCTCACCAACACGGGACACAATACTCCAGGTATGGTCTCACCAACACGGGACGCAATCGTCCAGGAATTGACTTACCAACACGAGGCATAATACTCCAGATATGGTTTCACCAACACGGTACACATGCTCCAGATATGGTTTCACCAACACGGGAGACAATTCTCCAGGTATGGTTTCACTAACACAGGACACACTACTCCAGGTATTGACTCACCAACACTGGACATAATACTCCAGGTATGGTTTCACCAATACGGTACACAATGCTCCAGGTAGGGTTTCACCAACACGGGACGCAATATTCCAGGTATGGTCTCGCCAACACGGGACACAATACGCCAGGTAGGGTCTCACCAACACGGGACAAAATACAGCAGGTCTGGTTTCAACAGCACGGGACACAATACTACAGGCATGGATTCACCAAACCGGGACACAATTCTCCAGGCATGGTCTCACCAACACGGGACACAATACTCCAGGTATGGTTTCACCAACACGGGACACAATACTCCAGGCATGGTGTCACCAACACGGGTCACAAACCTCCAGGTACGGGCTCACCAACACGGGACAAAATGCTCCAGGCACATTTTCAACAACACAGGACACAATACTCGAGGTATGGTTTCACCAAAACGTTACACACTACTCTAGGCATGGTCTCAGCAACACGGGACACAATGCTCCAGGCATGGTCTCACCAACACGGGACACAATACTCCAGGTATGGTTCCACCAACACGGGACAGAATTCTCCAGGTAATGTGTCGCCAACGCGTGACACAATACTCCAGGTATGGTCTCACCAACACGGGACACAATACTCCAGGCATATTTCCACCAACACAGAACACAATACTCAAGGCATGCTTTCACCAACACGGGACACAATTCTCCAGGTATGGTCACGCCAACATGGGACACAATTATCCAGGTATGGTGTCACCAACACGGGACACAATACTCCAAGCATGGTGTCACCAACAAATGATGCAATACTCCAGGTATGGGCTCACCAACACGGGACACAATACTCCAGGCATTTTTCACCAACACAGGACACAATACATGAGGTATGCTTTCACCAACATGGGACACCATGCGTCCAGCCATGGTCTCACCAACACGGGACGCAATACTCCAGGTATGGTGTCAACAAAACGGGACACAATACTCCCGGCATGGTCTCACCAAAACGGGACACAATACTCCAAGCATATTATCACAAACACGGGACACAATACTCCAGGCATGGTTTCACCAACACGGGATGCAATCCTCCAGGCATGGTGTCACCAACATGAGGAAATATTCTCCATTTACGGTTTCACTAACACAGAACCCACTACTCCAGGTATTGACTCACTAACACTGGACATAATACTCCAGGTATGGTTTCACCACCACGGGATACAATACTCCCGGTATGGTCTCACCAACACGGGACACAATACTCCAGGTATGGTCTCACCAACACGGGACGCAATCGTCCAGGAATTGACTTACCAACACGAGGCATAATACTCCAGATATGGTTTCACCAACACGGTACACATGTTCCAGATATGGTTTCACCAACACGGGAGACAATTCTCCAGGTATGGTTTCACTAACACAGGACACACTACTCCAGGTATTGACTCACCAACACTGGACATAATACTCCAGGTATGGTTTCACCAATACGGTACACAATGCTCCAGGTAGGGTTTCACCAACACGGGACGCAATATTCCAGGTATGGTCTCGCCAACACGGGACACAATACGCCAGGTAGGGTCTCACCAACACGGGACAAAATACAGCAGGTCTGGTTTCAACAGCACGGGACACAATACTACAGGCATGGATTCACCAAACCGGGACACAATTCTCCAGGTATGGTTTCACCAACACGGGACACAATACTCCAGGCATGGTCTCCTCAACACAGGACACAATACTCTAGGCATATTTTCACCAACACGGGACCCAATACTCATGGTATGGTTTCAGCAACACGAGACACAATACTCCAGGTATGGTTTCACCAACACGGTACACAATTCTCCAGGTATGGTTTCACCAACACGGTACACAATGCTCCAGGTACGGTCTCACCAACACGTGACACAATACTCCCGGTACGGTCTCACCAACACGGGACACAATACGCCAGGTGGGGTTTCACCAAAATGAAACAAAATACACAAAGCTTGGTCTCACCAATATGGGATACAATACGCCAGGGATGGACTCACCAACACAGGACGTAATACTCCAGGTATGGTTTCACCAAAACGGGACACCATACTGCAAGTATGGTGTCTCCAACACGGGACACAATACTCCAGGTATGGTCTCACCAACACAGGACACAATTCTCCAGGTATGTCCTAACCAACACTGGACACAATGCTCTAGGTATGGCCTCACCAACACGGGACACAATATTCCAGGCATATTTCCACCAACGCGGAACACAATACTCAAGGCATGCTTTCGCCAACACGGGACACAATTCTCCAGGTATGGTCACGCCAGCATGGGACACAATTATCCAGGTATGGTGTCACCAACAAGGGACGCAAAACTCCAGGTCTGGTCTCACCAACGCGGGACACAATGCTCCAGGCATATTTTCACCAATACGGGACACAATACGCCTGGCATTGTGTCACCAAAACTGGACACAATTTTCCAGGCATGCTTTCACCAACACGGGACACAATTCTCCAGGTATGGTCTCACCAACACAGGACACAATACTCCAGGCATATTTTCACCAACACGGGACACAATACTCTTGGTATGGTTTCACCAACACGAGACACAATACACCAAATATGGTCTCACCAGCATGGGATACAATACTCCAGGGATTGACTCACCAACACGGGACATAATTCTCCAGGTATGGTTTCACCAACACGGGACAGAATACTCGAGGTATGGTTTCACCAACACGGATCAGAATACTCCAGGTATGGTTTCACCCACACGGGGCATGGCGTCAGCAACACGGGACACAATACTGCAAGTATGGTGTCCCCAACACAGGACACAATACTCCAGGTATGATCCCACTAAAACGGGACACAATACTCCAGGTCGGGTCTCACCAACACGAGACACTATACTACAGGTATGGTCTCACCAACACGAGACACAATACTCCAGGTATAGTCTCACCAACACGAGACACACTACTCCAGGTAGAGTCTCACCAACACGAGACACTATACTTCAGGTATGGTCTCACCAACACGAGACACAATACTCCAGGTATGGGCTCACCAACACGGGACACAATACTCCAGGTATGGTTTCACCAACACAGGACACAATACTCCGTGTATGGGTTTAACTAACATGGGACACTATACTCCCGGTATGTTCTCACCAACACGGGACACACTACCCCAGGTATGGTCTCACCAGCACGGGACACAATACTCCAGGTATGGTCACGCCAGCATGGGACACAATTATCCAGGTATGGTGTCACAAAAACGGTACCCAAAACTCCAGGTATGGTCTCACCAACAGGGGACACAATATTCCAGGTATGGTTTCACCAACACGGGACACAATACTCCAGGTAGGGTCTCACCAACACGAGACACAATACTCCAGGTATGGTCTCACCAACACGAGACACAATACTCCAGGTAGGGTTTCACCAACACGAGGCACAATACTCCAGGCATATTTTAACCAGCACGGGACACAATACTCCTGGCATGGTCTCACCAAAACGGGACACAATTTTAGAGGCATGCTTTCACCAACACGGGACACAATTCTCCAGTATGGTCACGCCAACACGAGACACAATTCTCCAGGTATGGTCACGCCAAAACAGGTCACAATGCTACAGGTATGGTGCCACCAACACGGGACACAATACTCCAGGTATGGTGCCACCAAAACGTGACAAAATCCTCGAAGCATGGTGTCACCAACACGTGACGCAATCCTGCAGGTATGGGCTCGCCAACACAGGACACAATACTCCAGGCATATTTTCCCCAACACAGGACCCAATACTCGAGGTATTGTCTCTCCAACACGGGGCACAATACTCCAGGTATGGTTTCACCAACACGGGACACAATACTCCCTGTATGGTCTCACCAACACGGGATACAATACGCCAGGTAGGGTTTCACCAACATGAGACAAAATACACCAGGTATGGTTCACCAGCACGGGACACAATTCTCCAGGTATGGTCTCACCAACACGGGACACAATACTCCAGGAATGGTCTCACCAACACGAGACACAATACTACAGATATGGCCTCACCAACACGGGTCACAATTCTCCAGGTATGGTGCCACCAACACGGGACACAATACTCCAGGTATAGTGTCACCAACACGGGACACAATAATCCAGGTATGGTCTCACCAACACGGGACACAACACTCCAGACATATTTTCACCTACACGGAACACAATACTCAAGGCATGGTGTCACCAACACGAGACACAATACTCGAGGTAGGGTTTCACCAACACAAAGACACAATACTCCAGGCATATTTGAACCAACACGGGACACAATACACAAGGTATGGTCTAGCCAACATGGGACACCATGCGTCCAAGCATGGTCTCACCAGTACAGGACACAATGCTCCAGGCATATTTTCACCAACACGGGACACAATACTCCTGGCATTGTTTCACCAAAACTGGACACAATATTCCAGGCATGCTTTCACCAACACGGGACACAATACTCCAGGCATATTTGAACCAACACGGGACACAATACACAAGGCATGGTCTCACCAACATGCTTAGTATCACACTACTCCAGGTATGATCTCACAAACATGGGATAAAATATTCCAGTTATGGTCTCACCAACACGCGACACAATATGCCAGGTATGGTCTCACCTACACGGGACACAATACTCCAGCCATATTTTCACCAACATGGGACACAATAACGAAGGTATGTTCTCCCCAACACGGGACACAATATTCCAGTTACGGTTTCACCAACACAGGACACTATATTCCAGGTATGGTTTCACCAACTCGTGACACAATACTCCAGCATGGTTTCACCAACACGGGACACTATTACACCAGGTATGCTTTCACCAACACGGGACACAATACTCCAGGAATGGTCTTGCCAACACGAGGGACACAATACTCCAGGCATGGAAACATCAACACAGGACACAATACCCCAGATATGTCCTAACCAACACGGTATGCTATATTCCAGGTATGGTCTCACCAACACGGGACACAATATTCTAGGTATGGTGTCACCAACAAGGGACACAATAGTCCAGGTATGGTGTCTCCAACATGGGATAAAATACTCCAGGTATTGACTCCCCAACACAGGACATAATACTCCAGGTATGGTTTCCCCTAAACAGGACACAATATTCCAGGTAGGGTCTCACCAACACGAGACACAATACGCCAGGTATGGTCTCAATAGCACGGGACACAATAGTCCTGGCATGGAAACATCAATACGGGACACAATACCCCAGGTATGTCCTAACCAACACGGGACACTATACTCCAGGTATGGTCTCACCAACACGGGACACAATACTCCAGGTATGGTGTCACCAACATGGGACACAGTACTCCAGGTATGGTCACACCAACACGGGACGCAAAACCCCAGGCATATTTTCACCAACACAGGACACAATACTCGGGGCATGGTGTCTCCAACACGTGACACAATACTCCAGGTATGGTGTCTCCAACACGGGACACAATACTCCAGGTATGGTCTTCCCAACACGGGACACAATGGTCCAGGCATGGAAACATCAACACGGGACACAATACCCCAGGTATGTCCTAACCAACACGGGACACTATACTCCAGGTATGATCTCACCAACCGGGACACAATACGCCAGGTATGTCCTACCCAACACGGGACACTTTTCTCCACATCATGTCTCACCAATACAGGACATAGTACTCCAGGTATGGTTTCACCAACACAGGACGCAATACTCCAGGCATGGTCTCACCAACCCGGGACACAATACTCCAGGTATGGGCTCACCAACAGGGGACGCAAAACTCCAGATATGGTTCACCAACATGGGACACAATACTCCAGGTATGGTCCTACCAACCCGGGACACAATACTCAAGGCATGGTGTCACCAACCCGGGACACAATACTCCAGGTATGGGCTCACCAACATGGGACACAATACTACCGGTATGGTCTGACCAACCTGGGACACAATACTCCAGGCATATTTTCAGCAATACAGGACAAAATGCTCGAGGCATGGTCTCCCCAACAACAGGACATAATAGCCCAGGCATGGGTACATCAACATGGGACAAAATACTCCAGGTCCCGTTTCACCAAGACTGGACACAATTCTCCAGATATGTTTGCACCAACACGGGACACGAGACTTCAGGTATGTTTGCACCAACATGGGACAAAATATTCCAGTCATGGGTACACCTACACGGGACACAATACTCTAGGTCCCTTTTCATGAACACGAACACAATACTCCAGGCATATTTTCACCAACACAGGACGCAATACTCGAGGCATGGTGTCACCAACATGGGACACAATACTCCAGGTATGGGTACATCAACATGGGACACAACACTCCAGGTACGATTTCAGCAACACGGGACAAAATATTCCCGGTCCCGTTTCACCAAGACTGGAGACAATTCTCCCGGTAGGGTTTCACCAACACGGGACACGAGACTCCAGGTATGTTTGCACCCACATGGGACAAAATACTCCAGGCATGGGTACACCTACACAGGGCACAATACTCTAGGTACATTTTCAGCAACACGGGCACAATACTCCAGGTAAGGTTTCACCAGCATGGGACAAAATACTCCAGGCATGGGTACACCTACACAGGGCACAATACTCTAGGTACATTTTCAGCAACACGGGCACAATACTCCAGGTATGGTTTCACCATCATGGGACAAAATACTCCAGGCATGGGTACACCTACGCAGGGCACAATACTCTAGGTACATTTTCACCAACACGTGCACAATACTCCAGGTATGGTTTCACCATCATGGGACGAAATACTCCAGGCATGGGGTACACCTACACAGGACACAATATTCTATGTACGTTTTCACCAACACGGAGCGCAATTCTCCTGGTATGATCTCACCAACATGGGACACAATACTCCAGGTATGGTCTCACCATCACGGGAAACAATACTCCAGGTATGTCCTAACCAACACTGGACACAATTCTCCAGGTATGGTCTCACCAACACGAGGCACAATATTCCAGGTATGGTGTCACCAACACGGGACACAATACCTCAGGTCTGGACTCACCAAAACGGGACACATTATTCCAGGCATGGTTGCACCAAAATGGGACACGAGACTCCAGGTATATTTACACCAACATGGGGCAAAATACTCCAGGCACGGTTTCACCAACACGGGACACAATATTGCAAGTATGGCTTCACCAACACGGGACACAATGCTCCAGGTATGGCTCACCAACATGGGACACAATGCTCCATGTATGGGTTTCACCAACATGGGACACTATACGCCAGGTATGGTCTCACCAACACGGGATACAATGCTCCCGGTATGGTCTCACCAACACGGGACACAATACGCCAGGTATGGTCTCACCAAAACGAGACGCAATATTCCAGGTATGGTTTCACCAACACGAGACACAATACTCCAGGTATGGTTTCACCAACACAGGACACAATACTCCGTGTATGGGTTTAACTAACATGGGACACTATACTCCCGGTATGTTCTCATCAACACGGGACACACTACTCCAGGTATGGTCTCACCAGCACGGGACACAATACTCCAGGTATGGTCACGCCAGCATGGGACACAATACTCCAGGTAGGGTCTCACCAACACGAGACACAATACTCCAGGTATGGTCTCACCAACACGAGACACAATACTCCAGGTAGGGTTTCACCAACACGAGACACAATACTCCAGGCTTATTTTAACCAGCACGGGACACAATACACCTGGCATGGTTTCACCAAAACGGGACACAATTTTAGAGGCATGCTTTCACCAACACGGGACACAATTCTCCAGTATGGTCACGCCAACACGAGACACAATTCTCCAGGTATGGTCACGCCAACACAGGTCACAATGCTCCAGGTATGGTGCCACCAACACGGGACACAATACTCCAGGTATGGTGTCACCGACACGGAACACAACACTCCAGGCATATTTTAACCAACACAGGAAACAATACATGAGGTATGCTTTCACCTACATGGGACACCATGCGTCCTTGCATGGTGTCACCAACACGGGACGCAATCCTCCAGGCATGGTGTCTCCAACACGGGTCACAACACTCCAGGTATGGGCTCACCAAAACTGGACACAATATTCCAGGCATGCTTTCACCAACACCGGACACAATTCTCCAGGTATGGTCATGCCAACACAGGACACAATCCTCCAAGCATGGTGTCTCCAACACGTGACGCAAAACTTCAGGTATGGTCTCACCAACACGGAACACAATACTCCAGGCATATTTTCACCTACACAGGACACAATACTCGAGGCATGGCATCACCCACACCGGACACAATACTCGAGGTATGGTTTCACCAAAACGGGTCACAATACCCCAGGCATGGTCTCACCAACACGGGACTCAATTCTCCTGGTATGGTGTCACCAACATGGGACACAATACTCCAGGCATGGTCTCACCAACATGGTACACAATACTCCAGGCATATTTTCACCTACACGGGACACAATACTCGAGGCATGGTGTCACCAACACGACACACAATACGCTAGGTAGGGTTTCACCAACAGGAGACACAATACTCCAGGCATATTTTAACCAACACGGGACACAATACTCCAGGCATGCTTTCACCAACACGGTACACAATTCTCCAGGTATGGTCACGCCAACACGGGACACGATTCTCCAGGTATGGACACGCCAACACAGGACACAATACTCCAGGTATGGTGCCACCAAAACGTGACAAAATCCTCCAAGCATGGTGTCACCAACACGTGATGCAAAACTCCAGGTATGGGCTCGCCAACACAGGACACAATACTCCAGGCATATTTTCCCCAACACAGGACCCAATACTCGAGGTATTATCTCTCCAACACGGGGCACAATACTCCAGGTATGGTTTCACCAACACGGGACACAATACTCCCTGTATGGTCTCACCAACACGGGATACAATACGCCAGGTAGGGTTTCACCAACATGAGACAAAATACACCAGGTATGGTTCACCAGCACGGGACACAATTCTCCAGGTATGGTCTCACCAACACGGGACACAATACTCCAGGAATGGTCTCACCAACACGAGACACAATACTACAGATATGGTCTCACCAACACGGGTCACAATTCTCCAGGTATGGTGCCACCAACACGGGACACTATTACACCAGGTATGCTTTCACCAACACGGGACACAATACTCCAGGTATGGTCTTGCCAACACGGGACACAATACTCCAGGCATGGAAACATCAACACAGGACACAATACCCCAGATATGTCCTAACCAACACGGTACGCTATATTCCAGGTATGGTCTCAACAACACGGGACACAATACTCTAGGTATGGTGTCACCAACAAGGGACACAATAGTCCAGGTATGGTGTCTCCAACATGGGATAAAATACTCCAGGTATTGACTCACCAACACAGGACATAATACTCCAGGTATGGTTTCCCCAAAACAGGACACAATATTCCAGGTAGGGTCTCACCAACACGAGACACAATACTCCAGGTATGGTCTCAATAGCACGGGACACAATAGTCCTGGCATGGAAACATCAATACGGGACACAATACCCCAGGTATGTCTTAACCAACACGGGACACTATACTCCAGGTATGGTCTCACCAACACGGGACACAATACTCCAGTTAGGTCCTAACCAACACGGGACACTATACTCCACATATGGTGTCACTAATACGTGGAACTATACTCCAGGTATGGTGTCACCAACATGGGACACAGTACTCCAGGTATGGTCACACCAACACGGGACGCAAAACCCCAGGCATATTTTCACCAACACAGGACACAATACTCGGGGCATGGTGTCTCCAACACGGGACACAATACTCCAGGTATGGTGTCTCCAACACGGGACACAATACTCCAGGTATGGTCTTCCCAACACGGGACACAATGGTCCAGGCATGGAAACAGCAACACGGGACACAATACCCCAGGTATGTCCTAACCAACACGGGACACTATACTCCAGGTATGATCTCACCAACCGGGACACAATAGCCCAGGTATGTCCTAACCAACACGATACACTATACTCCAGGTATGGTCTCACCAACACGGGACACAATACGCCAGGTATGTCCTACCCAACACGGGACACTATACTCCACATAATGTCTCACCAATACAGGACATAGTACTCCAGGTATGGTTTCACCAACACAGGACACAATACTCAGGCATGGTCTCACCAACCCGGGACACAATACTCCAGGTATGGGCTCACCAACAGGGGACGCAAAACTCCAGGAATGGTCTCACCAACATGGGACACAATACTCCAGGTATGGTCCTACCAACCCGGGACACAATACTCAAGGCATGGTGTCACCAACCCAGGACACAATGCTCCAGGTATGGGCTCACCAACATGGGACACAATACTCCCGGTATGGTCTCACCAACCTGGGACACAATACTCCAGGCATATTTTCAGCAACACAGGACACAATACTCGAGGCATTGTCTCCCCAACAACAGGACATAATAGCCCAGGCATGGGTGCATCAACATGGGACAAAATATTCCAGGTCCCGTTTCACCAAGACTGGACACAATTCTCCAGGTATGGTTTCACCAACACGGGACACGAGACTTCAGGTATGTTTGCACCAACATGGGACAAAATATTCCAGTCATGGGTACACCTACACGGGACACAATACTCTAGGTCCCTTTTCATGAACATGAACACAATACTCCAGGCACGGTTTCACCAATACGGGATACAATACTCCAGGTATGGTCTCACCAACACGATACACAATACTCCAGGTATCATTTCGCCAACACGGGATGCAATACCCTAGGCATATTTTCACCAACACAGGACGCAATACTCGAGGCACGGTGTCACCAACATGGGACACAATACTCCAGGTATGGGTACATCAACATGGGACACAATACTCCAGGTATGATTTCAGCAACACGGGACAAAATCTTCCCGGTCCCGTTTCACCAAGACTGGAGACAATTCTCCCGGTAGGGTTTCACCAACACGGGACACGAGACCCCAGGTATGTTTGCACCAACACGGGACACAATACTCCAGGCATGGGTACACCTACACAGGGCACAATACTCTAGGTACATTTTCAGCAACACGGGCACAATACTCCAGGTATGGTTTCACCATCATGGGACAAAATACTCCAGGCATGGGTACACCTACACAGGGCACAATACTCTTGGTACATTTTCAGCAGCACGGGCACAATACTCCAGGTATCGTTTCACCATCATGGGACGAAATACTCCAGGCATGGGGTACACCTACACAGGACACAATATTCTATGTACGTTTTCACCAACACGGAGCGCAATTCTCCTGGTATGATCTCACCAACATGGGACACAATACTCCAGGTATGGTCTCACCATCACGGGAAACAATACTCCAGGTATGTCCTAACCAACACTGGACACAATTCTCCAGGTATGGTCTCACCAACACGAGGCACAATATTCCAGGTATGGTGTCACCAACCCGGGACACAATGCTCCAGGTATGGGCTCACCAACATGGGACACAATACTCCCGGCATGGTCTCACCAACCTGGGACACAATACTCCAGGCATATTTTCATCAACACAGGACACAATACTCGAGGCATGGTCTCCCCAACAACAGGACACAATAGCCCAGGCATGGGTACATCAACATGGGACAAAATACTCCAGGACCCGTTTCACCAAGACTGGACACAATTCTCCAGGTATGGTTTCACCAACACGGGACACGAGACTTCAAGTATGTTTGCACCAACATGGGACAAAATATTCCAGTCATGGGTACACCTACACGGGACACAATACTCTAGGTCCCTTTTCATGAATATGAGCACAATACTCCAGGCACGGTTTCACCAATACGGGATACAATACTCCAGGTATGGTCTCACCAACACGAGACACAATACTCCAGGTATCATTTCGCCAACACGGGATGCAATACCCTAGGCATATTTTCACCAACACAGGACGCAATACTCGAGGCACGGTGTCACCAACATGGGACACAATACCCCAGGTATGGGTACATCAACATGGGACACAATACTCCAGGTATGATTTCAGCAACACGGGACAAAATATTCCCGGTCCCGTTTCACCAAGACTGGAGACAATTCTCCCGGTAGGGTTTCACCAACACGGGACACGAGACTCCAGGTATGTTTGCACCAACACGGGACACAATACTCCAGGCATGGGTACACCTACACAGGGCACAATACTCTAGGTACATTTTCAGCAACACGGGCACAATACTCCAGGTATGGTTTCACCATCATGGGACAAAATACTCCAGGCATGGGTACACCTACACAGGGCACAATACTCTTGGTACATTTTCAGCAACACGGGCACAATACTCCAGGTATCGTTTCACCATCATGGGACGAAATACTCCAGGCATGGGGTACACCTACACAGGACACAATATTCTATGTACGTTTTCACCAACACGGAGCGCAATTCTCCTGGTATGATCTCACCAACATGGGACACAATACTCCAGGTATGGTCTCACCATCACGGGAAACAATACTCCAGGTATGTCCTAACCAACACTGGACACAATTCTCCAGGTATGGTCTCACCAACACGAGGCACAATATTCCAGGTATGGTGTCACCAACACGGGACACAATACCTCAGGTCTGGACTCACCAAAACAGGACACATTATTCCAGGCATGGTTGCACCAAAATGGGACACGAGACTCCAGGTATGTTTACACCAACATGGGACAAAATACTCCAGGCACGGTTTCACCAACACGGGACACAATATTGCAAGTATGGCTTCACCAACACGGGACACAATGCTCCAGGTATGGCTCACCAACATGGGACACAATGCTCCATGTATGGGTTTCACCAACATGGGACACTACACTCCAGGTATGGTCTCACCAACACGGGATACAATGCTCCCGGTATGGTCTCACCAACACGGGACACAATACTCGAGGCATGGTATCGCCAACACAGGACACAATACTCGAGGCATGGAGTCACCAACACGACACACAATACGCTAGGTAGGGTTTCACCAACAGGAGACACAATACTCCAGGCATATTTTAACCAAAACGGGACACAATACTCCAGGCATGCTTTCACCAACACGGTACACAATTCTCCAGGTATGGCCACGCCAACACGGGACACGATTCTCCAGGTATGGACACGCCAACACAGGACACAATACTCCAGGTATGGTGCCACCAAAACGTGACAAAATCCTCCAAGCATGGTGTCACCAACACGTGACACAAAACTCCAGGTATGGGCTCGCCAACACAGGACACAATACTCCAGGCATATTTTCCACAACACAGGACCCAATACTCGAGGTATTGTCTCTCCAACACGGGACACAATACTCCAGGTATGGTCTTGCCAACACGAGGGACACAATACTCCAGGCATGGAAACATCAACACAGGACACAATACCCCAGATATGTCCTAACCAACACGGTACGCTATATTCCAGGTATGGTCTCACCAACACGGGACATAATACTCTAGGTATGGTGTCACCAACAAGGGACACAATAGTCCAGGTATGGTGTCTCCAACATGGGATAAAATACTCCAGGTATCGACTCACCAACACAGGACATAATACTCCAGGTATGGTTTCCCCAAAACAGGACACAATATTCCAGGTAGGGTCTCACCAACACGAGACACAATACTCCGGGTATGGTCTCAATAGTCCTGGCATGGAAACATCAATACGGGACACAATACCCCAGGTATGTCCTAACCAACACGGGACACTATACTCCAGGTATGGTCTCACCAACACGGGACACAATACTCCAGTTAGGTCCTAACCAACACGGGACACTATACTCCACATATGGTGTCACCAATACGGGGAACTATACTCCAGGTATGGTGTCACCAACATGGGACACAGTACTCCAGGTATGGTCACACCAACACGGGACGCAAAACCCCAGGCATATTTTCACCAACACAGGACACAATACTCGGGGCATGGTGTCTCCAACACGGGACACAATACTCCAGGTATGGTGTCTCCAACACGGGACACAATACTCCAGGTATGGTCTTCCCAACACGGGACACAATGGTCCAGGCATGGAAACAGCAACACGGGACACAATACCCCAGGTATGTCCTAACCAACACGGGACACTATACTCCAGGTATGATCTCACCAACACGGGACACAATACGCCAGGTATGTCCTACCCAACACGGGACACTATACTCCACATCATGTCTCACCAATACAGGACATAGTACTCCAGGTATGGTTTCACCAACGCAGGACGCAATACTCCAGGCATGGTCTCACCAACCCGGGACACAATACTCCAGGTATGGGCTCACCAACAGGGGACGCAAAACTCCAGGTATGGTCTCACCAACATGGGACACAATACTCCAGGTATGGTCCTACCAACCCGGGACACAATACTCAAGGCATGGTGTCACCAACCCGGGACACAATACTCCAGGTATGGGCTCACCAACATGGGACACAATACTACCGGTATGGTCTGACCAACCTGGGACACAATACTCCAGGCATATTTTCAGCAACACAGGACAAAATACTCGAGGCATGGTCTCCCCAACAACAGGACATAATAGCCCAGGCATGGGTACATCAACATGGGACAAAATACTCCAGGTCCCGTTTCACCAAGACTGGACACAATTCTATAGGTATGTTTGCACCAACACGGGACACGAGACTCCAGGTATGTTTGCACCAACACGGGGCACAATACTCCAGGCATGGGTACACCTACACAGGGCACAATACTCTAGGTACATTTTCAGCAACACGGGCACAATACTCCAGGTATGGTTTCACCATCATGGGACAAAATACTCCAGGCATGGGTACACCTACACAGGGCACAATACTCTAGGTACATTTTCACCAAAACAGGACACATTATTCCAGGCATTGTTGCACCAAAATGGGACACGAGACTCCAGGTATGTTTACACCAACATGGGACAAAATACTCCAGGCACGGTTTCACCAACACGGGACACAATATTGCAAGTATGGCTTCACCAACACGGGACACAATGCTCCAGGTATGGCTCACCAACATGGGACACAATGCTCCATGTATGGGTTTCACCAACATGGGACACTATACTCCAGGTATGGTCTCACCAACACGGGATACAATGCTCCCGGTATGGTCTCACCAACACGGGACACAATACGCCAGGTATGGTCTCACCAAAACGAGACACAATATTCCAGTTATGGTTTCACCAACACGAGACACAATACTCCAGGTATGGTTTCACCAACACAGGACACAATACTCCGTGTATGGGTTTAACTAACATGGGACACTATACTCCCGGTATGTTCTCACCAACACGGGACACACTACTCCAGGTATGGTCTCACCAGCACGGGACACAATACTACAGGTATGGTCACGCCAGCATGGGACACAATTATCCAGGTATGGTGTCACAAAAACGGTACCCAAAACTCCAGGTATGGTCTCACCAACAGGGGACGCAATATTCCAGGTATGGTTTCACCAACACGGGACACAATACTCCAGGTAGGGTCTCACCAACACGAGACACAATACTCCAGGTATGGTCTCACCAACACGAGACACAATACTCCAGGTAGGGTTTCACCAACACGAGACACAATACTCCAGGCATATCTTAACCAACACGGGACACAATACACCTGGCATGGTCTCACCAAAACGGGACACAATTTTAGAGGCATGCTTTCACCAACACGGGACACAATTCTCCAGTATGGTCACGCCAACACGAGACACAATTCTCCAGGTATGGTCACGCCAACACAGGTCACAATGCTCCAGGTATGGCGCCACCAACACGGGACACAATACTCCAGTATGGTCACGCCAACACGAGACACAATTCTCCAGGTATGGTCACGCCAACACAGGTCACAATGCTCCAGGTATGGCGCCACCAACACGGGACACAATACTCCAGGTATGGTGTCACCGACACGGAACACAACACTCCAGGCATATTTTAACCAACACAGGGAACAATACATGAGGTATGCTTTCACCAACATGGGACACCATGCGTCCATGCATGGTGTCACCAACACGGGACGCAATCCTCCAGGCATGGTGTCTCCAACACGGGTCACAACACTCCAGGTATGGGCTCACCAAAACTGGGCACAATATTCCAGGCATGCTTTCACCAACACGGGACACAATTCTACAGGTATTGTCATGCCAGCACAGGACACAATCCTCCAAGCATGGTGTCTCCAACACGTGACGCAAAACTTCAGGTATGGTCTCACCAACACGGAACACAATACTCCAGGCATATTTTCACCTACACGGGACACAATACTCGAGGCATGGCATCACCCACACCGGACACAATACTCGAGGTATGGTTTCACCAAAATGGGTCACAATACTCCAGGCATGGTCTCACCAACACGGGACTCAATTCTCCTGGTATGGTGTCACCAACATGGGACACAATACTCCAGGTATGGTCTCACCAACACGGTACACAACACTCCAGGCATATTTTCACCTACACGGAACACAATACTCCAGGCATATTTTCACCTACACGGGACACAATACTCGAGGCATGGCATCACCCACACGGGACACAATACGCCACGTATGGTTTCACCAAAACGAGTCACAATATTCCAGGTATGGTTTCACCAACACAGGACACAATACTCCGTGTATGGGTTTAACTAACATGGGACACTATACTCGCGGTATGTTCTCACCAACACGGGATACAATGCTCCCGGTATGGTCTCACCAACATGGGATACAATACTCCAGGTATGGTCTCACCAACATGGAACACAAAACTCCAGGCATATTTTAACCAACACGGGAAACAATACTCCAGGTATGGTTTCACCAACACGGGACGCAAAACTCCAGGAATGGCCTCACCAACACAGGACGAAAAACTCCAGGAACGGTCTCACCAACACGGAACACAATACTCCAGGCATATTTTAACCAACAGGGGACACAATACTCCAGGTATGGTGTCACCAACACGGTACACAATACTCCAGGAATGGTGTCACCAACATGGGACACAATGCTCCAGGCATGTTCTCAGCAACTCGGGACACAATGATCCAGGTATGGTGTCACCAACACAGGACACAATACTCCCAGCATGTTCTCACCAAAACGGGACACAATGCTCCAGGTATGGTTTCACCAATACAGGACACAATACTCCAGGCGTATGTTAACCAACACGGGACGCAATACTCCAGGTATGGTGTCACCAACACAGGACGCAAAACCCCAGGCATATTTTCACCAACACAGGACACAATTCTCGAGGTATGGTCTCACCAATACAGGACACAATACTCCAGGCATATTTTAACCAACACGGGACGCAATACTCCAGGTATGGTATCACCAACATGGGACACAATACTCCAGGAACGGTCGCACCAAAGCAGGACACAATACTCCAGGCATATTTTCACCAACATGGGACACAATACTCTAGGTACGTATACAGCAACACGGGACACAATACTCCACGTATGGTTTCACCAACAGTGGTCACAATACTCCAGGTATGGTCTCACCAACACGGGACACAATAGTCTAGGTATGGGTACATCAACACAGGACAAAATGCTCCAGGTATGGTTTCCGCAAAATAGGACAAAATATTCCAGGAGCGGTTTCACCAAAACGGGACACTATTCTCCCGGTATGGTTTCACCAACATGGGACACATTACTCCAGGTATGGATTCTCCAAAATGGGACGCAAGACTCCAGGTATGTTTACACCAACATGGGACAAAATATTCCAGGTACGGTTTCACCAACACGGGATACAATACTCCAGGTAGGGTTTCACCAACACGGGACACAATACCCCACGTATGTCCTAACCAATACAGGACACAATATTCCAGGTATGGTGTCACCCACACGGGAGATTATACTCCAGATATGGTCTCACCAAAATGGGACACATTTTTCCAGGTATGGTTTCACCAACACGGGACACAATACACCTGGTATGCTTTCACCAACATGTGACACAATACTCCAGGTATGGTCTTACCAAGGAGGGACACAATGCTCCAGGTATGGTTTCACCAAGACAGGACACAATGCTCCAGGTATGGTTTCACCTACACGGGACACAGTACTCCAGGTATGGTCTCACCAACATGGGACACAATACTCCAGGTATGGTCTCACCAACATGGAACACAATACTCCAGGTATGGTCTCACCAACATGAGACACAATACTCCAGGCATATTTTAAACAACACGTGAAACAATACTCCAGATATGGTTTCACCAACACGGGACGCAAAACTCCAGGAATGGTCTCACCAACATGGGACGCAAAACTCCAGGAACGGTCTCACCAACACGGAACACAATACTCCAGGCACATTTTAACCAACAGGGGACACAATACTCCAGGTATGGTGTCACCAACACGGGACACAATACTCCAGAAATGGTGTCACCAACATGGGACACAATGCTCCAGGCATGTTCTCAGCAACTCGGGACACAATGATCCAGGTATGGTGTCACCAACACAGGACACAATACTCCCAGCATGTTCTCACCAAAACGGGACACAATGCTACAGGTATGGTTTCACCAATACAGGACACAATACTACAGGCGTATGTTAACCAAAACGGGACGCAATACTCCAGGTATGGTGTCACCAACACAGGACGCAAAACCCCAGGCATATTTTCACCAACACAGGACACAATTCTCGAGGTATGGTCTCACCAATACAGGACACAATACTCCAGGCATATTTTAACCAACACGGGACGCAATACTCCATGTATGGTATCACCAACACGGGACACAATACTCCAGGTACGGTCTCACCAAAGCGAGACACAATTCTCCAGGCATATTTTCACCAACATGGGACACAATACTCTAGGTACGTATACAGCAACACGGGACACAATACTCCACGTATGGTTTCACCAACAGTGGTCACAATGCTCCAGGTATGGTCTTACCAACACGGGACACAATAGTCTAGGTATGGTTACATCAACACAGGACAAAATGCTCCAGGTATGGTTTCCGCAACATGGGACAAAATATTCCAGGAGCGGTTTCAACAAAACGGGACACTATTCTCCTGGTATGGTTTCACCAACATGGGACACATTACTCCAGGTATGGATTCTCCAAAATGGGACGCAAGGCTCCAGGTATGTTTACACCAACATGTGACAAAATATTCCAGGTACGGCTTCACCAACACGGGATACAATACTCCAGGTAGGGTTTCACCAACACGCGACACAATACCCCACGTATGCCTAACCAACACGGGACACAATATTCCAGGTATGGTGTCACCCACACGGGACATTATACTCCAGATATGGTCTCACCAAAATGGGACACATTATTCCAGGTATAGTTTCACCAACTCGGGACACAATATACCTGGTATGCTTTCACCAACATGTGACACAATACTCCAGGTATGGTCTTACCAAGGAGGGACACAATGCTCCAGGTATGGTTTCACCAACACAGGACAAATGCTCCAGGCATGTTCTCAGCAACTCGGGACACAATGTTCCAGGTATGGTGTCACCAACACAGGACACAATACGCCCAGCATGTTCTCACCAAAACGGGACGCAATGCTCCAGGTATGGTTTCACCAACACGGGGCACAATACTCCAGGTATGTTCTCACCAACACAGGACGCAAAACCCCAGGCATATTTTCACCAACACAGTACACAATTCTCGAGGTATGGTCTCACCAATACAAGACACAATACTCCAGGCATATTTTAACCAACACGGGACGCAATACTCCTGGTATGGTGCCACCAACACAGAACACAATACTCCAGGCATGGTCTCACCACCAAGGGACGCAATGCTCCAGGCATGGTATCACCACTACGGGACACAATACTCGAGGTATGGTTTCACCAACACGGGATACAATGCTCCAGGTACGGTTTCACCAACATGGGACACAATACTCCAGGTATGGTTTCACCAACACGGGACACAATACTCCAGGTACAATTTCACCAACACGGACACAATACTCCAGGTATGGTTTCACCAACACGGGACACAATCCTCCAGGTATGGTGTCACCAACACGGGACACAATACGCCAGGTAGGGTTTCACCAACAGGGGACACAATACTCCAGGTATGGTCTCACCAACACCGAACACAATACTCCAGGTATGGCCTCACCAACACGGGACACAATACTTCAGGTGGCGTCTCACCAACATGGGACACAATACTCCAGGTATGGTCTCACCAACATGGGATACAATACTCCAGGTATGGTCTCACCAACATGAGACACAATACTCCAGGCATATTTTAACCAACACGGGAATCAATACTCCAGGTATGGTTTCACCAACACGGGACGCAAAACTCCATGAACGGTCTCACCAACACGGAACACAATACTCCAGGCATATTTTAACCAACAGGGGACACAATACTCCAGGTATGGTGTCACCAACACGGGACACAATACTCCAGGAATGGTGTCACCAACACGGGACACAATGCTCCAGGCATGTTCTCAGCAACTCGGGACACAATGATCCAGGTATGGTGTCACCAACACAGGACACAATACTCCCAGCATGTTCTCACCAAAACGGGACACAATGCTCCAGGTATGGTTTCACCAATACAGGACACAATACTCCAGACGTATGTTAACCAAAACGGGACGCAATACTTCAGGTATGGTTTCACCAATGCAGGACACAATACTGCCAGCATGGTCTCACCAAAACGGGACACAATCCTCCAGGTGTGGTTTCACCAACATGGGGCACAATACTCCAGGTATGGTCTCACCAACACGGGACACAATACTCCAGGTATGGTCTCACCAACATGAGACACAATACTCCAGGTATGGTCTCACCAACACGGGACACAATACTCCAGGCATGGTCTCACCAACATGGGACACAATACTCCAGGTATGGTCTCACCAACACGGGACACAATACTCCAGGCATGGTCTCACCAACACAAAATTCCAGGTATGTTCTCACCAAAACGGGACACAATGCTCCAGGTATGGTTTCACCAATACAGGACACAATACTCCAGGCGTATGTTAACCAAAACGGGACGCAATACTCCAGGTATGGTGTCACCAACGCAGGACGCAAAACCCCAGGCATATTTTCACCAACACAGGACACAATTCTCGAGGTATGGTCTCACCAATACAGGACACAATACTCCAGGCATATTTTAACCAACACGGGACGCAATACTCCAGGTATGGTATCACCAACACGGGACACAATACTCCAGGTACGGTCTCACCAAAGCGAGACACAATTCTCCAGGCATATTTTCACCAACATGGGACACAATACTCTAGGTACGTATACAGCAACACGGGACACAATACTCCACGTATGCTTTCACCAACAGTGGTCACAATACTCCAGGTATGGTCTCACCAACACGGGACACAATAGTCTAGGTATGGGTACATCAACACAGGACAAAATGCTCCAGGTATGGTTTCCGCAACATGGGACAAAATATTCCAGGAGCGGTTTCACCAAAACGGGACACTATTCTCCCGGTATGGTTTCACCAACATGGGACACATTACTCCAGGTATGGATTCTCCAAAATGGGACGCAAGACTCCAGGTATGTTTACACCATTATGGGACAAAATTTTCCAGTTACGGTTTCACCAACACGGGATACAATACTCCAGGTAGGGTTTCACCAACACGGGATACAATACCCCACGTATGTCCTAACCAACACGGGACACAATATTCCAGGTATGGTGTCACCCACACGGGACATTATACTCCAGATATGGACTCACCAAAACGGGACACATTATTCCAGGTATGGTTTCACCAACATGGGACACAATACACCTGGTATGATTTCACCAACATGTGACACAATACTCCAGGTATGATCTTCCCAACACGGGACACAATAGTCCAGGCATGGAAACATCAACACGGGATGGTTTCCACAACATGGGACAAAATATTCCAGGAGCTGTTTCACCAATACGGGACACTATTCTCCCGGTATGGTTTCACCAACATGTGACACATTACTCCAGGTATGGATTCTCCAAAATGGGACGCAAGACTCCAGGTATGTTATAACCAACACGGGACACTATACTCCAGGTATGGTCTCACCAACACGGGACACAATACCCCAGTTATGTCCTAAACAACACAGGACACTATACTCCACATATGGTGTCACCAATACGGAACATAGTACTCCAGGTATGGTTTCACCAACACAGGACACAAAACCCCAGGCATATTTTCAGCAACACAGGACACAATACTCGTGGCATGTTTTCACCAACACGGGACACAATACTCCAGGTATGGTGTCACCAACACAGGTATTGACTCACCAACACGGGTCGCAAAACTACAGGTATGGGAGCACCAACACGGGACACAATACTCCAGGCATATTTTCACCAACACAGGACACAATACTCGAGGCATGGTTTCACCAACACAGGACACGATACTCCAGGTATGGTCTCACCAACACAGGACACAATACTCCAGGTATGGTCTCACCAACATGGGAAAAAAATACTCCAGGTATGGTCACGCCAACACGAGACACAATTCTCCAGGCATGCTTTCACCAGCACTGGACAGAATACTCCAGGTATGCTTTCACCAACACAGGACGCAAACCCCCAGGCATATTTTCACCAACACAGGACTCAATGCTCCAAGTATGGTGACACCAACACGGAACACAATACTCCAGACATGGTGTCACCAACACGGGATGCAAAACTCCAGATATGGGCTCACCAACATGGGACACAATACTCCAGGCATATTTTCACCAACACAGGACGCAATACTCCCGGTATGGTCTCACCAACATGGGATACAATACTCCAGGTATTGACTCACCAACACGGGACATAATACTCCATGTATGGTTTCACCAACACGGGACACAATACACCAGGTATGGTTTCACCAACACGGGACACAATACTCCAGGTATGGTCTCACCAACACGGGACACAATACGCCAGGTATGGTGTCACCAACACGGGACACAAAACGCCAGGTGTGGTCTAACCTACACGGGACACAATACTCCAGGCATATATTCACCAACATGGGACACAGTAACGAAGGTATGTTCTCCCCAACATGAGACACAATATTCCAGTTACGGTGTCAACAACACGGGACACAATAGTCCAGGTATGGCGTCTCCAACACGGGACACAATACTCCAGGTATGGTTTCGCCAACACGGGACACAATATTCCAGGTATGGTTTCACCAACACAGGACACAATACTCCAGGTATGGGCTCACCAACACAGGACAGAATTCTCCAGGTATGGTCTCACCAACATGGGACACAATACTCCAGGTATGGTCCCACCAACACGGTACATAATACTCCAGGTAATGTTTCACAAACACTGGGCACAATACTCCTGGTATGGTCTCAACAACAAGAGACACAATACGCCAGGTAGGGTTTCACCAATATGAGACAAAATACTCCAGGTATGGTTTCACCAACACGGGACACAATTCTCCAGGAATAGTCTCACCAACACGGGACACAATACTCCAGGTATGGTCTCACCAACACGGGACACAATATTACAGTTACGGTTTCCACAACACAGGACACAATTCTCCAGGTATGGTCTCACCAACACGGGACACAATATTACAGTTACAGTTTCCCCAACACAGGACACAATACACCAGGCATGGTCTCACCAACACAAAATTCCAGGTATGTTCTCACCAAAACGGGACACAATGCTCCAGGTGTGGTTTCACCAATACAGGACACAATACTCCAGGAATGGTGTCACCAACGCAGGACGCAAAACCCCAGGCATATTTTCACCAACACAGGACACAATTCTCGAGGTATGGTCTCACCAATACAGGACACAATACTCCAGGCATATTTTAACCAACACGGGACGCAATACTCCAGGTATGGTATCACCAACACGGGACACAATACTCCAGGTACAGTCTCACCAAAGCGAGACACAATTCTCCAGGCATATTTTCACCAACATGGGACACAATACTCTAGGTACGTATACAGCAACACGGGACACAATACTCCACGTATGCTTTCACCAACAGTGGTCACAATACTCCAGGTATGGTCTCACCAACACGGGACACAATAGTCTAGGTATGGGTACATCAACACAGGACAAAATGCTCCAGGTATGGTTTCTGCAACATGGGACAAAATATTTCAGGAGCGGTTTCACCAATACGGGACACTAGTCTCCCGGTATGTTTTCACCAACATGGGACACATTACTCCAGGTATGGATTCTCCAAAATGGGACGCAAGTCTCCAGGTATGTTTACACCAGTATCGGACAAAATATTCCACTTACGGTTTCACCAACACGGGATACAATACTCCAGGTAGGGTTTCACCAACACGGGATACAATACCCCACATATGTCCTAACCAACACAGGACACAATATTCCAGGTATGGTGTCACCCACACGGGACATTATACTCCAGATATGGTCTCACCAAAACGGGACACATTATTCCAGGTATGGTTTCACCAACATGGGACACAATACTCCAGGTATGATCTTCCCAACACGGGACACAATAGTCCAGGCATGGAAACATCAACACGGGACACAACACCCCAGGTATGTTATAACCAACACGGGACACTATACTCCAGGTATGGTCTCACCAACACGGGACACAATACCCCAGTTATGTCCTAAACAACACAGGACACTATACTCCACATATGGTGTCACCAATACGAAACATAGTACTCCAGGTATGGTTTCACCAACACAGGACACAAAACCCCAGGCATATTTTCACCAACACAGGACACAATACTCGCGGCATGTTTTCACCAACACGGGACACAATACTCCAGGTATGGTGTCACCAACACAGGTATTGACTCACCAACACGGGTCGCAAAACTACAGGTATGGGAGCACCAACACGGGACACAATACTCCAGGCATATTTTCACCAACACAGGACACAATACTCGAGGCATGGTTTCACCAACACAGGACACAATACTCCAGGTATGGTCTCACCAACACAGGACACAATACTCCAGGTATGGTCTCACCAACATGGGAAAAAAATACACCAGGTATGGTCACGCCAACACGAGACACAATTCTCCAGGCATGCTTTCACCAGCACTGGACAGAATACTCCAGGTATGCTTTCACCAACACAGGACGCAAACCCCCAGGCATATTTTCACCAACACAGGACTCAATGCTCCAAGTATGGTGACACCAACACGGAACACAATACTCCAGACATGGTGTCACCAACACGGGATGCAAAACTCCAGATATGGGCTCACCAACATGGGACACAATACTCCAGGCATATTTTCACCAACACAGGACGCAATACTCCCGGTATGGTCTCACCAACATGGGATACAATACTCCAGGTATTGACTCACCAACACGGGACATAATACTCCATGTATGGTTTCACCAACACGGGACACAATACACCAGGTATGGTTTCGCCAACACGGGACACAATACTCCAGGTATGGTCTCACCAACACGGGACACAATACGCCAGGTATGGTGTCACCAACACGGGACACAAAACGCCAGGTGTGGTCTAACCTACACGGGACACAATACTCCAGGCATATATTCACCAACATGGGACACAGTAACGAAGGTATGTTCTCCCCAACATGGGACACAATATTCCAGTTACGGTGTCAACAACACGGGACACAATAGTCCAGGTATGGCGTCTCCAACACGGGACACAATACTCCAGGTATGGTTTCGCCAACACGGGACACAATATTCCAGGTATGGTTTCACCAACACAGGACACAATACTCCAGGTATGGTCTCACCAACATGGGACACAATACTCCAGGTATGGTCCCACCAACACGGTACATAATACTCCAGGTAATGTTTCACAAACACTGGGCACAATACTCCTGGTATGGTCTCAACAACAAGAGACACAATACGCCAGGTAGGGTTTCACCAATATGAGACAAAATACTCCAGGTATGGTTTCACCAACACGGGACACAATTCTCCAGGAATAGTCTCACCAACACGGGACACAATACTCCAGGTATGGTCTCACCAACACGAGACACAATATTACAGTTACGGTTTCCACAACACGGGACACAATACTCCAGGCATGGTCTCACCAACATGGGAAAAAATACGCCAGGTATGGTCGCACCAACACAGGACACAATACTCCAGGTATGGTCTCACCAACATGGGAAAAAATACTCCAGGTATGGTCACGCCAACACGGGACACAAAACTCCAGGTATGGTCTCACCAACACGGGACTCAATACGCCAGGTATGTTTTCACCAACATGGGGCACAATACTCCAGGCATGGTTCCACCAACACAGGACACAATACTCCAGGTATGTTCTCACCAACATGGGAAAAAAATACTCTACGTATTGACTCATCAACACGGGACATAACACTCCAGGTATGGTTTCACCAGCATTGGACAGAATACTCCAGGTAT
Organism: Hemiscyllium ocellatum; assembly: GCF_020745735.1. Taxonomy (NCBI): domain Eukaryota; kingdom Metazoa; phylum Chordata; class Chondrichthyes; order Orectolobiformes; family Hemiscylliidae; genus Hemiscyllium; species Hemiscyllium ocellatum. Next base: position 2,802,180 of record NC_083453.1, read on the forward strand.
GCTTTCACCAACACAGGACGCAAAACCCCAGGCATATTTTCACCAACACAGGACTCAATGCTCCAAGTATGGTGACACCAACACGGGACACAATCCTCCAGACATGGTGTCACCAACACGGGACGCAAAACTCCAGATATGGTCTCACCAACATGGGGTACAATACTCCCGGTATGGTCTCACCAACACGGGACATAATACTCCATGTATGGTTTCACCAACACGGGACACAATACACCAGGTATGGTTTCACCAACACGGGACACAATACTCCAGGTATGGTTTCCCCAACACAAAATTCCAGGTATGGTCTCACCAACACGGGACACAATACTCCAGGTATGGTCTCACCAACACGGGACACAATACGCCAGGTATGGTCTAACCTACATGGGACACAATACTCCAGGCATATTTTCACCAACATGGGACACAGTAGCGAAGGTATGTTCTCCACAACACGGGACACAATATTCCAGTTCCAGTTTCACCCACATGGGGCACAATATTCCAGGTAGGGTTTTACCAACTCGTGACACAATACTCCAGGCATGGTTTCACCAACACGCGACATTAATACACCAGGCATGCTTTCACCAACACGGGACACAATAGTCCAGGTATGGTGTCTCCAACATGGGACACAATACTCCAGGTATGGTTTCACCAACACGTGACACAATATTCCAGGTATGGTTTCCCCAACAACAGGACACACTACTCCAAGCATGGGTACATCAACACGGGACAAAATACTCCAGGTATGGTTTCAGCAACACGGGACAAAATATTCCAGGTCCTGTTTCACCAAGATAGGACACAATTCTCCTGGTAGGGTTTCACCAACACGGGACACAATACTCTAAGTATGGTCTCCTCAAAACGGGACACAATATTCCAGGTATGGTTTCACCAACACGGGACACAATACTCCAGGTAGGGTCTCACCAACACGGGACACAATACTCGAGGTATGCTGTCTCCAACACAGGACACAATACTCCAGGTATGGTCTCACCAAAATGGGACACAATATTCCAGGTATGGTTTCACCAACACGGGACACAATACTCCAGGTATGGTCTCACCAACACGGGACACAATACGCCAGGTATTGACTCACCAACATGGAATACAATACTCCAGGTATTGACCCACCAACATGGGACAGAATACTCCAGGTATGGTTTCACCAACGTGAGACAATATTCTCCAGGTTTGGTTTCACTAATACAGGACACACTATTCCAGATATTGACTCACCAACACTGGACACAATACACCAGGTATGGTTTCAAAAACACGGTACACAATACTCCCGGTATGGTCTCACCAACACGAGACACAATGCACCAGGTAGGGTTTCACCAACATGAGACATAATATTCCAGGTATGGTCTCACCAACACAGGACATAATAGTCCAGGCATGTTTTCACCAACATAGCACACAATAACGAAGGTATGTTCTCACCAACACGGGACATATTATTCCAGTTACGGTTTCACCAACACAGGACGCAATACTCCAGGCATGGTTTCAACAACACAGGACACAATATTCCAGGTATGCTTTCACCAACACGTGACACAATACTCCAGGTATGGTCTTGCTAACACGAGACACAATGGTCCAGGCATGGAAACATCGACACGGGACACAATACCCCAGGTATGGTCTCACCAACACGGGACACAATACCACAGGTATGGTCTCACCAACACGGGACACAATACCCCAGGTATGTCCTAACCAACACGGGACACTATACTCCAGGTATGGTCTCACCAACACGGGGCACAATACCACAGTTATGTCCTAACCAACACGGGACACTATACTCCACATAATGTCTCACCAATACAGGACATAGTACTCCAGGTATGGTTTCACCAACACAGGACGCAATACTCCAGGCATGGTCTCACCGACACGAGACACAATACTCCAGGTATGGGCTCGTCAACACGGGACGCAAAACTCCAGGTATGGTCTCACCAACATGGGACACAATACTCCAGGTATTGTCCTACCAACCCGGGACACAATTCTCAAGGCATGGTGTCACCAACCCGGGACACAATACTCCAGAAATGGTCTCACCAACCCGGGACACAATACTCCAGGTATGGGCTCACCAACAGGGGACGCAAAACTCCAGGTATGGTTTCACCAACCCGGGACATAATACTCCAGGTATATTTTCAGCAACACAGGACACAATACTCGAGGCATGGTCTCCCCATCAAAAGGACATAATAGCCCAGGCATGGGTACATCAACACGGGACAAAATACTCCAGGTCCCGTTTCACCAAGACTGGACACAATTCTCCCGGTAGGGTTTCACCAACACGGGACACAATACTCCAGGTGTGGTTTCATCAACATAAGACACGAGACTCCTGGTATGTTTGCACCAAAATGAGACAAAATACTCCAGCCATGGGTACACCTACATGGGACACAATACTCTAGGTACATTTACACCAACACGGGGCACAATATTCCAGCTATGGTTTCACCAAAACGGGACACAATACTCCAGGTATGGTTTCACCGAAACTGGACACGAGACTTCAGGTGTGTTTGCACCAACATGGGATAAAATGCTCCAGTCATGGGTACACCTACACGGGACACAATACTCTAGGTCCCTTTTCATGAACATGAACACAATACTCCAGGCACGGTTCCACCAACAGGGGATACAATACTCCAGGTATGGTTTCACCAACACAGGACACAATACTGCCAGCATGGTCTCACCAAAACTGGACACAATCCTCCAGGTGTGGTTTCACCAACATGGGGCACAATACTCCAGGTATGGTCTCACCAACATGGGATACAATACTCCAGGTATGGTCTCACCAACATGAGACACAATACTCCAGGCATATTTTAACCAACACGGGAAACAATACTCCAGGTATGGTTTCACCAACACGGGACGCAAAACTCCATGAACGGTCTCACCAACACGGAACACAATACTCCAGGCATATTTTAACCAACAGGGGACACTATACTCCAGGTATGGTGTCACCAAAACGGGACACAATACTCCAGGTATGGTCTCACCAACACGGGACACAATACTCCAGGTATGGTCTCACCAACATGGGACACAATACTCCAGGTATGGTCTCACCAACACGGGACACAATACTCCAGGTATGGTCTCACCAACACGGAACACAATATTACAGTTACAGTTTCCCCAACACAGGACACAATACTCCAGGCATGGTCTCACCAACACAAAATTCCAGGTATGTTCTCACCAAAACGGGACACAATGCTCCAGGTATGGTTTCACCAATACAGGACACAATACTCCAGGCGTATGTTAACCAAAACGGGACGCAATACTCCAGGTATGGTGTCACCAACGCAGGACGCAAAACCCCAGGCATATTTTCACCAACACAGGACACAATTCTCGAGGTATGGTCTCACCAATACAGGACACAATACTCCAGGCATATTTTAACCAACACGGGACGCAATACTCCAGGTATGGTATCACCAACACGGGACACAATACTCCAGGTACGGTCTCACCAAAGCGAGACACAATTCTCCAGGCATATTTTCACCAACATGGGACACAATACTCTAGGTACGTATACAGCAACACGGGACACAATACTCCACGTATGCTTTCACCAACAGTGGTCACAATACTCCAGGTATGGTCTCACCAACACGGGACACAATAGTCTAGGTATGGGTACATCAACACAGGACAAAATGTTCCAGGTATGGTTTCCGCAACATGGGACAAAATATTCCAGGAGCGGTTTCACCAAAACGGGACACTATTCTCCCGGTATGGTTTCACCAACATGGGACACATTACTCCAGGTATGGATTCTCCAAAATGGGACGCAAGACTCCAGGTATGTTTACACCAACATGTGACAAAATATTCCAGGTACGGTTTCACCAACACGGGACACAATACCCCACGTATGTCCTAACCAACACGGGACACAATATTCCAGGTATGGTGTCACCCACACGGGACATTATACTCCAGATATGGTCTCACCAAAATGGGACACATTATTCCAGGTATGGTTTCACCAACACGGGACACAATACACCTGGTATGCTTTCACCAACATGTGACACAATACTCCAGGTATGGTCTTACCAACGAGGGACACAATGCTCCAGGTATGGTTTCACCAACACAGGACACAATGCTCCAGGCATGTTCTCAGCAACTCGGGACACAATGATCCAGGTATGGTGTCACCAACACAGGACACAATACTCCCAGCATGTTCTCACCAAAACGGGACGCAATGCTCCAGGTATGGTTTCACCAACACGGGACACAATACTCCAGGTATGTTCTCACCAACACAGGACGCAAAACCCCAGGCATATTTTCACCAACACAGTACACAATTCTCGAGGTATGGTCTCACCAACACAGGACACAATACTCCAGGCATATTTTAACCAACACGGGACGCAATACTCCTGGTATGGTGCCACCAACACAGAACACAATACTCCAGGTATGGTCTCACCACCAAGGGACACAATACTCCAGGCATGGTATCACCACTACGGGACACAATACTCGAGGTATGGTTTCACCAACACGGGATACAATGCTCCAGGTACGGTTTCACCAACATGGGACACAATACTCCAGGTATGGTCTCACCAACACGGGACACAATACTCCAGGTATGGTTTCAACAACACGGGACACAATACTCCAGGTATGGTCTCACCAACACGGGACACAATATGCCAGGTATGGCCTCACCAACACGGGACACAATACTTCAGGTGGCGTCTCACCAACACGGGACACAATACTCCAGGTATGGTCACACCAACATGGGATACAATACTCCAGGTATGGTCTCACCAACATGGAACACAATACTCCAGGTATGGTCCCACCAACATGAGACACAATACTCCAGGCATATTTTAACCAACACGGGAAACAATACTCCTGGTATGATCTCAACAACAAGAGACACAATACGCCAGGTAGGGTTTCACCAACACGTGACACAATATTCCAGGTATGGTTTCCCCAACAACAGGACACACTACTCCAAGCATGGGTACATCAACACGGGACAAAATACTCCAGGTATGGTCGCACCAACATGGGACACAATACTCCAGGTATGGTCTCACCAACACGGGACTCAATACGCCAGGTATGTTTTCACCAACATGGGGCACAATACTCCAGGCATGGTTTCACCAACACGGGACACAATACGCCAGGTATGGTCTAACCTACATGGGACACAATACTCCAGGCATATTTTCACATGGGACACAGTAACGAAGGTATGTTCTCCACAACACGGGACACAATATTCCAGTTACAGTTTCACCCACATGGGGCACAATATTCCAGGTAGGGTTTTACCAACTCGTGACACAATACTCCAGGCATGGTTTCACCAACACGCGACATTAATACACCAGGTATGCTTTCACCAACACGGGACACAATAGTCCAGGTATGGTGTCTCCAACATGGGACACAATACTCCAGGTATGGTTTCACCAACACGTGACACAATATTCCAGGTATGGTTTCCCCAACAACAGGACACACTACTCCAAGCATGGGTACATCAACACGGGACAAAATACTCCAGGTATGGTTTCAGCAACACGGGACAAAATATTCCAGGTCCTGTTTCACCAAGATAGGACACAATTCTCCCGGTAGGGTTTCACCAACACGGGACACAATACTCTAAGTATGGTCTCCTCAAAACGGGACACAATATTCCAGGTATGGTTTCACCAACACGGGACACAATACTCCAGGTAGGGTCTCACCAACACGGGACACAATACTCGAGGTATGGTCCCACCAACATGAGACACAATACTCCAGGCATATTTTAACCAACACGGGAAACAATACTCCTGGTATGATCTCAACAACAAGAGACACAATACGCCAGGTAGGGTTTCACCAATATGAGACAAAATACTCCAGGTATGGTTTCACCAACACGGGACACAATTCTCCAGGAATAGTCTCACCAACACGGGACACAATACTCCAGGTATGGTCTCACCAACACGGGACACAATATTACAGTTACGGTTTCCACAACACAGGACACAATTCTCCAGGTGTGGTCTCACCAACACGGGACACAATACTCCAGGTATGGTCTCACCAACACGGGACACAATATTACAGTTACAGTTTCCCCAACACAGGACTCAATACTCCAGGCATGGTCTCACCAACACAAAATTCCAGGTATGGTCTCACCAACACAGGACACAATACTCCAGGTATGGTCTCACCAACATGGGAAAAAATACTCCAGGTATGGTCACACCAACACGGGACACAAAACTCCAGGTATGGTCTCACCAACACGGGACTCAATACTACAGGTATGGTCTCACCAACACAGGACATAATACTCCAGGTATGGTCTCACCAACATGGGAAAAAATACTCCAGGTATGGTCACACCAACACGGGACACAAAACGCCAGGTATGGTCGCACCAACATGGGACACAATACTCCAGGTATGGTCTCACCAACACGGGACTCAATACGCCAGGTATGTTTTCACCAACACGGGACACAATACTCCAGGTATGGTCTCACCAACACGGGACACAATACGCCAGGTATGGTCTAACCTACATGGGACACAATACTCCAGGCATATTTTCACCAACATGGGACACAGTAACGAAGGTATGTTCTCCACAACACGGGACACAATATTCCAGTTACAGTTTCACCCACATGGGGCACAATATTCCAGGTAGGGTTTTACCAACTCGTGACACAATACTCCAGGCATGGTTTCACCAACACGCGACATTAATACACCAGGTATGCTTTCACCAACACGGGACACAATAGTCCAGGTATGGTGTCTCCAACATGGGACACAATACTCCAGGTATGGTTTCACCAACACGTGACACAATATTCCAGGTATGGTTTCCCCAACAACAGGACACACTACTCCAAGCATGGGTACATCAACACGGGACAAAATACTCCAGGTATGGTTTCAGCAACACGGGACAAAATATTCCAGGTCCTGTTTCACCAAGATAGGACACAATTCTCCCGGTAGGGTTTCACCAACACGGGACACAATACTCTAAGTATGGTCTCCTCAAAACGGGACACAATATTCCAGGTATGGTTTCACCAACACGGGACACAATACTCCAGGTAGGGTCTCACCAACACGGGACACAATACTCCAGGTATGCTGTCACCAACACAGGACACAATACTCCAGGTATGGTCTCACCAAAATGGAACACAATATTCCAGGTATGGTTTCACCAACACAGGACACAATACTCCAGGTATGTTCTCACCAACATGGGAAAAAAATACTCTAAGTATTGACTCATCAACACGGGACATACCACTCCAGGTATGGTTTCACCAGCACTGGACAGAATACTCCAGGTATGGTTTCACCAACGTGAGACAATATTCTCCAGGTTTGGTTTCACTAATACAGGACACACTATTCCAGGTATTGACTCACCAACACTGGACACAATACACCAGGTATGGTTTCAAAAACACGGTACACAATACTCCCGGTATGGTCTCACCAACACGAGACACAATGCACCAGGTAGGGTTTCACCAACATGAGACATAATACTCCAGGTATGGTCTCACCAACACAGGACATAATAGTCCAGGCATGTTTTCACCAACATAGCACACAATAACGAAGGTATGTTCTCACCAACACGGGACATATTATTCCAGTTACGGTTTCACCAACACAGGATGCAATACTCCAGGCATGGTTTCAACAACACAGGACACAATATTCCAGGTATGCTTTCACCAACACGTGACACAATACTCCAGGTATGGTCTTGCTAACACGAGACACAATGGTCCAGGCATGGAAACATCGACACGGGACACAATACCCCAGGTATGGTCTCACCAACACGGGACACAATACCCCAGGTATGTCCTAACTAACACGAGACACTATACTCCAGGTATGGTCTCACCAACACGGGACACAATACCCCAGGTATGTCCTAACTAACACGAGACACTATACTCCAGGTATGGTCTCACCAACACGGGACACAATACGCCAGGTATGTCCTAACCAACACGGGATACTATACTCCAGGTATGGTCTCACCAACACGGGGCACAATACCACAGTTATGTCCTAACCAACACGGGACACTATACTCCACATAATGTCTCACCAATACAGGACATAGTACTCCAGGTATGGTTTCACCAACACAGGACACAATACTCCAGGCATGGTCTCACCGACACGAGACACAACACTCCAGGTATGGGCTCACCAACACGGGACGCAAAACTCCAGGTATGGTCTCACCAACATGGGACACAATACTCCAGGTATGGTCCTACCAACCCGGGACACAATTCTCAAGGCATGGTGTCACCAACACGGGACACAATACTCCAGGTATGGTCTCACCAACCCGGGACACAATATTCCAGGTATGGTCTCACCAACCCGGGACATAATACTCCAGGTATATTTTCAGCAACACAGGACACAATACTCGAGGCATGGTCTCCCCATCAAAAGGACATAATAGCCCAGGCATGGGTACATCAACACGGGACAAAATACTCCAGGTCCCGTTTCACCAAGACTGGACACAATTCTCCCGGTAGGGTTTCACCAACATGGGACACAATACTGCAGGTGTGGTTTCATCAACTTAAGACACGAGACTCCCGGTATGTTTGCACCAACATGAGACAAAATACTCCAGCCATGGGTACACCTACATGGGACACAATACTCTAGGTACATTTACACCAACACGGGGCACAATATTCCAGGTATGGTTTCACAAACACGGTGCACAACACTCCAGGTATGGTTTCACCAAAACAGGACACGAGACTTCAGGTATGTTTGCACCAACATGGGATAAAATACTCCAGTCATGGGTACACCTACACGGGACACAATACTGTAGGTCCCTTTTCATGAACACGAACACAATACTCCAGACACGGTTCCACCAACAGGGGACACAATACTCCCGGTATGGTCTCACCAACATGGGATACAATACTCCAGGTATTGACTCACCAACACGGGACACTATACTCCAGGTATGGTTTCACCAACACGGGACACAATACACCAGGTATGGTTTCACCAACACGGGACACAATACTCCAGGTATGGTCTCACCAACACGGGACACAATACGCCAGGTATGGTGTCACCAACACAGGACACAAAACGCCAGGTGTGGTCTAACCTACACGGGACACAATACTCCAGGCATATTTTCACCAACATGGGACACAGTAACGAAGGTATGTTCTCCCCAACATGGGACACAATATTCCAGTTACGGTGTCACCAACACGGGACACAATAGTCCAGGTATGGTGTCTCCAACACGGGACACAATACTCCAGGTATGATGTCACCAAAACGGGACACAAGATTCCAGGTATGGTTTCACCAACACAGGACACAATACTCCAGGTATGGGCTCACCAACACAGGACAGAATTCTCCAGGTATGGTCTCACCAACATGGGACACAATACTCCAGGTATGGTCCCACCAACACGGTACATAATACTCCAGGTATTGTTTCACAAACACTGGGCACAATACTCCTGGTATGGTCTCAACAACAAGAGACACAATACGCCAGGTAGGGTTTCACCAGTATGAGACAAAATACTCCAGGTATGGTTTCACCAACACGGGACACAATTCTCCAGGAATAGTCTCACCAACACGGGACACAATACTCCAGGTATGGTCTCACCAACACGGGACACAATACTCCAGGTATGGTCTCACCAACACGGGACACAATACGCCAGGTATGGTGTCACCAACACAGGACACAAAACGCCAGGTGTGGTCTAACCTACACGGGACACAATACTCCAGGCATATTTTCACCAACATGGGACACAGTAACGAAGGTATGTTCTCCCCAACATGGGACACAATATTCCAGTTACGGTGTCACCAACACGGGACACAATAGTCCAGGTATGGTGTCTCCAACACGGGACACAATACTCCAGGTATGATGTCACCAAAACGGGACACAAGATTCCAGGTATGGTTTCACCAACACAGGACACAATACTCCAGGTATGGGCTCACCAACACAGGACAGAATTCTCCAGGTATGGTCTCACCAACATGGGACACAATACTCCAGGTATGGTCCCACCAACACGGTACATAATACTCCAGGTATTGTTTCACAAACACTGGGCACAATACTCCTGGTATGGTCTCAACAACAAGAGACACAATACGCCAGGTAGGGTTTCACCAGTATGAGACAAAATACTCCAGGTATGGTTTCACCAACACGGGACACAATTCTCCAGGAATAGTCTCACCAACACGGGACACAATACTCCAGGTATGGTCTCACCAACACGGGACACAATATTACAGTTACGGTTTCCACAACACAGGACACAATTCTCCAGGTATGGTCTCACCAACACGGGACACAATATTACAGTTACGGTTTCCCCAACACAGGACACAATACTCCAGGTATGGTCTCACCAACATGGGAAAAAATACTCCAGGTATGGTCACACCAACACGGGACACAAAACTCCAGGTATGGTCTCACCAACACGGGACTCAATACTCCAGGTATGGTCTCACCAACACAGGACACAATACTCCAGGTATGGTCTCACCAACACAGGACACAATACTCCAGGTATGGTCTCACCAACATGGGAAAAAATACTCCAGGTATGGTCACACCAACACGGGACACAAAACTCCAGGTATGGTCTCACCAACACGGGACTCAATACGCCAGGTATGTTTTCACCAACATGGGGCACAATACTCCAGGCATGGTTTCACCAACACAGGACACAATACTCCAGGTATGTTCTCACCAACATGAGAAAAAAATACTCTAAGTATTGACTCATCAACACGGGACATAACACTCCAGGTATGGTTTCACCAGCATTGGACAGAATACTCCAGGTATGCTTTCACCAACACAGGACGCAAAACACCCGGCATATTTTCACCAACACAGGACTCAATGCTCCAAGTATGGTGACACCAACACGGGACACAATCCTCCAGACATGGTGTCACCAACACGGGATGCAAAACTCCAGATATGGTCTCACCAACATGGGGTACAATACTCCCGGTATGGTCTCACCAACACGGGACATAATACTCCATGTATGGTTTCACCAACACGGGACACAATACACCAGGTATGGTTTCACCAACACGGGACACAATACTCCAGGTATGGTTTCCCCAACACAAAATTCCAGGTATGGTCTCACCAACACGGGACACAATACTCCAGGTATGGTCTCACCAACACGGGACTCAATACGCCAGGTATGTTTTCACCAACATGGGGCACAATACTCCAGGCATGGTTCCACCAACACAGGACACAATACTCCAGGTATATTCTCACCAACATGGGAAAAAAATGCTCTAAGTATTGACTCATCAACACGGGACATAACACTCCAGGTATGGTTTCACCAGCACTGGACAGAATACTCCAGGTATGCTTTCACCAACACAGGACGCAAAACCCCCGGCATATTTTCACCAACACAGGACTCAATGCTCCAAGTATGGTGACACCAACACGGGACACAATCCTCCAGACATGGTGTCACCAACACGGGACACAAAACTCCAGATATGGTCTCACCAACATGGGGTACAATACTCCCGGTATGGTCTCACCAACACGAGACACAATGCACCAGGTAGGGTTTCACCAACATGAGACATAATACTCCAGGTATGGTCTCACCAACACGGGACATAATACTCCATGTATGGTTTCACCAACACGGGACACAATACACCAGGCATGGTCTCACCAACATGGGAAAAAATACTCCAGGTATGGTCACACCAACACGGGACACAAAACTCCAGGTATGGTCTCACCGACACGAGACACAATACTCCAGGTACGGGCTCACCAACACGGGATGCAAAACTCCAGGTATGGTCTCACCAACATGGGACACAATACTCCAGGTATTGTCCTACCAACCCGGGACACAATTCTCAAGGCATGGTGTCACCAACCCGGGACACAATACTCCAGAAATGGTCTCACCAACCCGGGACACAATACTCCAGGTATGGGCTCACCAACAGGGGACGCAAAACTCCAGGTATGGTTTCACCAACCCGGGACATAATACTCCAGGTATATTTTCAGCAACACAGGACACAATACTCGAGGCATGGTCTCCCCATCAAAAGGACATAATAGCCCAGGCATGGGTACATCAACACGGGACAAAATACTCCAGGTCCCGTTTCACCAAGACTGGACACAATTCTCCCGGTAGGGTTTCACCAACACGGGACACAATACTCCAGGTGTGGTTTCATCAACATAAGACACGAGACTCCTGGTATGTTTGCACCAAAATGAGACAAAATACTCCAGCCATGGGTACACCTACATGGGACACAATACTCTAGGTACATTTACACCAACACGGGGCACAATATTCCAGCTATGGTTTCACCAAAACGGGACACAATACTCCAGGTATGGTTTCACCGAAACTGGACACGAGACTTCAGGTGTGTTTGCACCAACATGGGATAAAATGCTCCAGTCATGGGTACACCTACACGGGACACAATACTCTAGGTCCCTTTTCATGAACATGAACACAATACTCCAGGCACGGTTCCACCAACAGGGGATACAATACTCCAGGTATGGTTTCACCAACACAGGACACAATACTGCCAGCATGGTCTCACCAAAACTGGACACAATCCTCCAGGTGTGGTTTCACCAACATGGGGCACAATACTCCAGGTATGGTCTCACCAACATGGGATACAATACTCCAGGTATGGTCTCACCAACATGAGACACAATACTCCAGGCATATTTTAACCAACACGGGAAACAATACTCCAGGTATGGTTTCACCAACACGGGACGCAAAACTCCATGAACGGTCTCACCAACACGGAACACAATACTCCAGGCATATTTTAACCAACAGGGGACACTATACTCCAGGTATGGTGTCACCAAAACGGGACACAATACTCCAGGTATGGTCTCACCAACACGGGACACAATACTCCAGGTATGGTCTCACCAACATGGGACACAATACTCCAGGTATGGTCTCACCAACACGGGACACAATACTCCAGGTATGGTCTCACCAACACGGAACACAATATTACAGTTACAGTTTCCCCAACACAGGACACAATACTCCAGGCATGGTCTCACCAACACAAAATTCCAGGTATGTTCTCACCAAAACGGGACACAATGCTCCAGGTATGGTTTCACCAATACAGGACACAATACTCCAGGCGTATGTTAACCAAAACGGGACGCAATACTCCAGGTATGGTGTCACCAATGCAGGACGCAAAACCCCAGGCATATTTTCACCAACACAGGACACAATTCTCGAGGTATGGTCTCACCAATACAGGACACAATACTCCAGGCATATTTTAACCAACACGGGACGCAATACTCCAGGTATGGTATCACCAACACGGGACACAATACTCCAGGTACGGTCTCACCAAAGCGAGACACAATTCTCCAGGCATATTTTCACCAACATGGGACACAATACTCTAGGTACGTATACAGCAACACGGGACACAATACTCCACGTATGCTTTCACCAACAGTGGTCACAATACTCCAGGTATGGTCTCACCAACACGGGACACAATAGTCTAGGTATGGGTACATCAACACAGGACAAAATGTTCCAGGTATGGTTTCCGCAACATGGGACAAAATATTCCAGGAGCGGTTTCACCAAAACGGGACACTATTCTCCCGGTATGGTTTCACCAACATGGGACACATTACTCCAGGTATGGATTCTCCAAAATGGGACGCAAGACTCCAGGTATGTTTACACCAACATGTGACAAAATATTCCAGGTACGGTTTCACCAACACGGGACACAATACCCCACGTATGTCCTAACCAACACGGGACACAATATTCCAGGTATGGTGTCACCCACACGGGACATTATACTCCAGATATGGTCTCACCAAAATGGGACACATTATTCCAGGTATGGTTTCACCAACACGGGACACAATACACCTGGTATGCTTTCACCAACATGTGACACAATACTCCAGGTATGGTCTTACCAACGAGGGACACAATGCTCCAGGTATGGTTTCACCAACACAGGACACAATGCTCCAGGCATGTTCTCAGCAACTCGGGACACAATGATCCAGGTATGGTGTCACCAACACAGGACACAATACTCCCAGCATGTTCTCACCAAAACGGGACGCAATGCTCCAGGTATGGTTTCACCAACACGGGACACAATACTCCAGGTATGTTCTCACCAACACAGGACGCAAAACCCCAGGCATATTTTCACCAACACAGTACACAATTCTCGAGGTATGGTCTCACCAACACAGGACACAATACTCCAGGCATATTTTAACCAACACGGGACGCAATACTCCTGGTATGGTGCCACCAACACAGAACACAATACTCCAGGTATGGTCTCACCACCAAGGGACACAATACTCCAGGCATGGTATCACCACTACGGGACACAATACTCGAGGTATGGTTTCACCAACACGGGATACAATGCTCCAGGTACGGTTTCACCAACATGGGACACAATACTCCAGGTATGGTCTCACCAACACGGGACACAATACTCCAGGTATGGTTTCAACAACACGGGACACAATACTCCAGGTATGGTCTCACCAACACGGGACACAATATGCCAGGTATGGCCTCACCAACACGGGACACAATACTTCAGGTGGCGTCTCACCAACACGGGACACAATACTCCAGGTATGGTCACACCAACATGGGATACAATACTCCAGGTATGGTCTCACCAACATGGAACACAATACTCCAGGTATGGTCCCACCAACATGAGACACAATACTCCAGGCATATTTTAACCAACACGGGAAACAATACTCCTGGTATGATCTCAACAACAAGAGACACAATACGCCAGGTAGGGTTTCACCAACACGTGACACAATATTCCAGGTATGGTTTCCCCAACAACAGGACACACTACTCCAAGCATGGGTACATCAACACGGGACAAAATACTCCAGGTATGGTCGCACCAACATGGGACACAATACTCCAGGTATGGTCTCACCAACACGGGACTCAATACGCCAGGTATGTTTTCACCAACATGGGGCACAATACTCCAGGCATGGTTTCACCAACACGGGACACAATACGCCAGGTATGGTCTAACCTACATGGGACACAATACTCCAGGCATATTTTCACCAACATGGGACACAGTAACGAAGGTATGTTCTCCACAACACGGGACACAATATTCCAGTTACAGTTTCACCCACATGGGGCACAATATTCCAGGTAGGGTTTTACCAACTCGTGACACAATACTCCAGGCATGGTTTCACCAACACGCGACATTAATACACCAGGTATGCTTTCACCAACACGGGACACAATAGTCCAGGTATGGTGTCTCCAACATGGGACACAATACTCCAGGTATGGTTTCACCAACACGTGACACAATATTCCAGGTATGGTTTCCCCAACAACAGGACACACTACTCCAAGCATGGGTACATCAACACGGGACAAAATACTCCAGGTATGGTTTCAGCAACACGGGACAAAATATTCCAGGTCCTGTTTCACCAAGATAGGACACAATTCTCCCGGTAGGGTTTCACCAACACGGGACACAATACTCTAAGTATGGTCTCCTCAAAACGGGACACAATATTCCAGGTATGGTTTCACCAACACGGGACACAATACTCCAGGTAGGGTCTCACCAACACGGGACACAATACTCGAGGTATGGTCCCACCAACATGAGACACAATACTCCAGGCATATTTTAACCAACACGGGAAACAATACTCCTGGTATGATCTCAACAACAAGAGACACAATACGCCAGGTAGGGTTTCACCAATATGAGACAAAATACTCCAGGTATGGTTTCACCAACACGGGACACAATTCTCCAGGAATAGTCTCACCAACACGGGACACAATACTCCAGGTATGGTCTCACCAACACGGGACACAATATTACAGTTACGGTTTCCACAACACAGGACACAATTCTCCAGGTGTGGTCTCACCAACACGGGACACAATACTCCAGGTATGGTCTCACCAACACGGGACACAATATTACAGTTACAGTTTCCCCAACACAGGACTCAATACTCCAGGCATGGTCTCACCAACACAAAATTCCAGGTATGGTCTCACCAACACAGGACACAATACTCCAGGTATGGTCTCACCAACATGGGAAAAAATACTCCAGGTATGGTCACACCAACACGGGACACAAAACTCCAGGTATGGTCTCACCAACACGGGACTCAATACTACAGGTATGGTCTCACCAACACAGGACATAATACTCCAGGTATGGTCTCACCAACATGGGAAAAAATACTCCAGGTATGGTCACACCAACACGGGACACAAAACGCCAGGTATGGTCGCACCAACATGGGACACAATACTCCAGGTATGGTCTCACCAACACGGGACTCAATACGCCAGGTATGTTTTCACCAACACGGGACACAATACTCCAGGTATGGTCTCACCAACACGGGACACAATACGCCAGGTATGGTCTAACCTACATGGGACACAATACTCCAGGCATATTTTCACCAACATGGGACACAGTAACGAAGGTATGTTCTCCACAACACGGGACACAATATTCCAGTTACAGTTTCACCCACATGGGGCACAATATTCCAGGTAGGGTTTTACCAACTCGTGACACAATACTCCAGGCATGGTTTCACCAACACGCGACATTAATACACCAGGTATGCTTTCACCAACACGGGACACAATAGTCCAGGTATGGTGTCTCCAACATGGGACACAATACTCCAGGTATGGTTTCACCAACACGTGACACAATATTCCAGGTATGGTTTCCCCAACAACAGGACACACTACTCCAAGCATGGGTACATCAACACGGGACAAAATACTCCAGGTATGGTTTCAGCAACACGGGACAAAATATTCCAGGTCCTGTTTCACCAAGATAGGACACAATTCTCCCGGTAGGGTTTCACCAACACGGGACACAATACTCTAAGTATGGTCTCCTCAAAACGGGACACAATATTCCAGGTATGGTTTCACCAACACGGGACACAATACTCCAGGTAGGGTCTCACCAACACGGGACACAATACTCCAGGTATGCTGTCACCAACACAGGACACAATACTCCAGGTATGGTCTCACCAAAATGGAACACAATATTCCAGGTATGGTTTCACCAACACAGGACACAATACTCCAGGTATGTTCTCACCAACATGGGAAAAAAATACTCTAAGTATTGACTCATCAACACGGGACATACCACTCCAGGTATGGTTTCACCAGCACTGGACAGAATACTCCAGGTATGGTTTCACCAACGTGAGACAATATTCTCCAGGTTTGGTTTCACTAATACAGGACACACTATTCCAGGTATTGACTCACCAACACTGGACACAATACACCAGGTATGGTTTCAAAAACACGGTACACAATACTCCCGGTATGGTCTCACCAACACGAGACACAATGCACCAGGTAGGGTTTCACCAACATGAGACATAATACTCCAGGTATGGTCTCACCAACACAGGACATAATAGTCCAGGCATGTTTTCACCAACATAGCACACAATAACGAAGGTATGTTCTCACCAACACGGGACATATTATTCCAGTTACGGTTTCACCAACACAGGATGCAATACTCCAGGCATGGTTTCAACAACACAGGACACAATATTCCAGGTATGCTTTCACCAACACGTGACACAATACTCCAGGTATGGTCTTGCTAACACGAGACACAATGGTCCAGGCATGGAAACATCGACACGGGACACAATACCCCAGGTATGGTCTCACCAACACGGGACACAATACCCCAGGTATGTCCTAACTAACACGAGACACTATACTCCAGGTATGGTCTCACCAACACGGGACACAATACCCCAGGTATGTCCTAACTAACACGAGACACTATACTCCAGGTATGGTCTCACCAACACGGGACACAATACGCCAGGTATGTCCTAACCAACACGGGATACTATACTCCAGGTATGGTCTCACCAACACGGGGCACAATACCACAGTTATGTCCTAACCAACACGGGACACTATACTCCACATAATGTCTCACCAATACAGGACATAGTACTCCAGGTATGGTTTCACCAACACAGGACACAATACTCCAGGCATGGTCTCACCGACACGAGACACAACACTCCAGGTATAGGCTCACCAACACGGGACGCAAAACTCCAGGTATGGTCTCACCAACATGGGACACAATACTCCAGGTATGGTCCTACCAACCCGGGACACAATTCTCAAGGCATGGTGTCACCAACACGGGACACAATACTCCAGGTATGGTCTCACCAACCCGGGACACAATATTCCAGGTATGGTCTCACCAACCCGGGACATAATACTCCAGGTATATTTTCAGCAACACAGGACACAATACTCGAGGCATGGTCTCCCCATCAAAAGGACATAATAGCCCAGGCATGGGTACATCAACACGGAACAAAATACTCCAGGTCCCGTTTCACCAAGACTGGACACAATTCTCCCGGTAGGGTTTCACCAACATGGGACACAATACTGCAGGTGTGGTTTCATCAACTTAAGACACGAGACTCCCGGTATGTTTGCACCAACATGAGACAAAATACTCCAGCCATGGGTACACCTACATGGGACACAATACTCTAGGTACATTTACACCAACACGGGGCACAATATTCCAGGTATGGTTTCACAAACACGGTGCACAACACTCCAGGTATGGTTTCACCAAAACAGGACACGAGACTTCAGGTATGTTTGCACCAACATGGGATAAAATACTCCAGTCATGGGTACACCTACACGGGACACAATACTGTAGGTCCCTTTTCATGAACACGAACACAATACTCCAGACACGGTTCCACCAACAGGGGACACAATACTCCCGGTATGGTCTCACCAACATGGGATACAATACTCCAGGTATTGACTCACCAACACGGGACACTATACTCCAGGTATGGTTTCACCAACACGGGACACAATACACCAGGTATGGTTTCACCAAAACGGGACACAATACTCCAGGTATGGTCTCACCAACACGGGACACAATACGCCAGGTATGGTGTCACCAACACAGGACACAAAACGCCAGGTGTGGTCTAACCTACACGGGACACAATACTCCAGGCATATTTTCACCAACATGGGACACAGTAACGAAGGTATGTTCTCCCCAACATGGGACACAATATTCCAGTTACGGTGTCACCAACACGGGACACAATAGTCCAGGTATGGTGTCTCCAACACGGGACACAATACTCCAGGTATGATGTCACCAAAACGGGACACAAGATTCCAGGTATGGTTTCACCAACACAGGACACAATACTCCAGGTATGGGCTCACCAACACAGGACAGAATTCTCCAGGTATGGTCTCACCAACATGGGACACAATACTCCAGGTATGGTCCCACCAACACGGTACATAATACTCCAGGTATTGTTTCACAAACACTGGGCACAATACTCCTGGTATGGTCTCAACAACAAGAGACACAATACGCCAGGTAGGGTTTCACCAGTATGAGACAAAATACTCCAGGTATGGTTTCACCAACACGGGACACAATTCTCCAGGAATAGTCTCACCAACACGGGACACAATACTCCAGGTATGGTCTCACCAACACGGGACACAATACTCCAGGTATGGTCTCACCAACACGGGACACAATACGCCAGGTATGGTGTCACCAACACAGGACACAAAACGCCAGGTGTGGTCTAACCTACACGGGACACAATACTCCAGGCATATTTTCACCAACATGGGACACAGTAACGAAGGTATGTTCTCCCCAACATGGGACACAATATTCCAGTTACGGTGTCACCAACACGGGACACAATAGTCCAGGTATGGTGTCTCCAACACGGGACACAATACTCCAGGTATGATGTCACCAAAACGGGACACAAGATTCCAGGTATGGTTTCACCAACACAGGACACAATACTCCAGGTATGGGCTCACCAACACAGGACAGAATTCTCCAGGTATGGTCTCACCAACATGGGACACAATACTCCAGGTATGGTCCCACCAACACGGTACATAATACTCCAGGTATTGTTTCACAAACACTGGGCACAATACTCCTGGTATGGTCTCAACAACAAGAGACACAATACGCCAGGTAGGGTTTCACCAGTATGAGACAAAATACTCCAGGTATGGTTTCACCAACACGGGACACAATTCTCCAGGAATAGTCTCACCAACACAGGACACAATACTCCAGGTATGGTCTCACCAACACGGGACACAATATTACAGTTACGGTTTCCACAACACAGGACACAATTCTCCAGGTATGGTCTCACCAACACGGGACACAATATTACAGTTACGGTTTCCCCAACACAGGACACAATACTCCAGGTATGGTCTCACCAACATGGGAAAAAATACTCCAGGTATGGTCACACCAACACGGGACACAAAACTCCAGGTATGGTCTCACCAACACGGGACTCAATACTCCAGGTATGGTCTCACCAACACAGGACACAATACTCCAGGTATGGTCTCACCAACACAGGACACAATACTCCAGGTATGGTCTCACCAACATGGGAAAAAATACTCCAGGTATGGTCACACCAACACGGGACACAAAACTCCAGGTATGGTCTCACCAACACGGGACTCAATACGCCAGGTATGTTTTCACCAACATGGGGCACAATACTCCAGGCATGGTTTCACCAACACAGGACACAATACTCCAGGTATGTTCTCACCAACATGAGAAAAAAATACTCTAAGTATTGACTCATCAACACGGGACATAACACTCCAGGTATGGTTTCACCAGCATTGGACAGAATACTCCAGGTATGCTTTCACCAACACAGGACGCAAAACACCCGGCATATTTTCACCAACACAGGACTCAATGCTCCAAGTATGGTGACACCAACACGGGACACAATCCTCCAGACATGGTGTCACCAACACGGGATGCAAAACTCCAGATATGGTCTCACCAACATGGGGTACAATACTCCCGGTATGGTCTCACCAACACGGGACATAATACTCCATGTATGGTTTCACCAACACGGGACACAATACACCAGGTATGGTTTCACCAACACGGGACACAATACTCCAGGTATGGTTTCCCCAACACAAAATTCCAGGTATGGTCTCACCAACACGGGACACAATACTCCAGGTATGGTCTCACCAACACGGGACTCAATACGCCAGGTATGTTTTCACCAACATGGGGCACAATACTCCAGGCATGGTTCCACCAACACAGGACACAATACTCCAGGTATATTCTCACCAACATGGGAAAAAAATGCTCTAAGTATTGACTCATCAACACGGGACATAACACTCCAGGTATGGTTTCACCAGCACTGGACAGAATACTCCAGGTATGCTTTCACCAACACAGGACGCAAAACCCCCGGCATATTTTCACCAACACAGGACTCAATGCTCCAAGTATGGTGACACCAACACGGGACACAATCCTCCAGACATGGTGTCACCAACACGGGACACAAAACTCCAGATATGGTCTCACCAACATGGGGTACAATACTCCCGGTATGGTCTCACCAACACGAGACACAATGCACCAGGTAGGGTTTCACCAACATGAGACATAATACTCCAGGTATGGTCTCACCAACACGGGACATAATACTCCATGTATGGTTTCACCAACACGGGACACAATACACCAGGCATGGTCTCACCAACATGGGAAAAAATACTCCAGGTATGGTCACACCAACACGGGACACAAAACTCCAGGTATGGTCTCACCAACACGGGACTCAATACTCCAGGTATGGTCTCACCAACACAGGACACAATACTCCAGGTATGGTCTCACCAACACAGGACACAATACTCCAGGTATGGTCTCACCAACATGGGAAAAAATACTCCAGGTATGGTCACACCAACACGGGACACAAAACTCCAGGTATGGTCTCACCAACATGGGGTACAATACTCCCGGTATGGTCTCACCAACACGGGACATAATACTCCATGTATGGTTTCACCAACACGGGACACAATACTCCAGGTATGGTCTCACCAACACAGGACACAATACTCCAGGTATGGTCTCACCAACATTGGAAAAAATACTCCAGGTATGGTCACACCAACACGGGACACAAAACTCCAGGTATGGTCTCACCAACACGGGACTCAATACGCCAGGTATGTTTTCACCAACATGGGGCACAATACTCCAGGCATGGTTTCACCAACACAGGACACAATACTCCAGGTATGTTCTCACCAACATGAGAAAAAAATACTCTAAGTATTGACTCATCAACACGGGACATAACACTCCAGGTATGGTTTCACCAGCATTGGACAGAATACTCCAGGTATGCTTTCACCAACACAGGACGCAAAACACCCGGCATATTTTCACCAACACAGGACTCAATGCTCCAAGTATGGTGACACCAACACGGGACACAATCCTCCAGACATGGTGTCACCAACACGGGATGCAAAACTCCAGATATGGTCTCACCAACATGGGGTGCAATACTCCCGGTATGGTCTCACCAACACGGGACATAATACTCCATGTATGGTTTCACCAACACGGGACACAATACACCAGGTATGGTTTCACCAACACGGGACACAATACACCAGGTATGGTTTCACCAACACGGGACACAATACTCCAGGTATGGTCTCACCAACACGGGACTCAATACGCCAGGTATGTTTTCAGCAACATGGGGCACAATACTCCAGGCATGGTTCCACCAACACAGGACACAATACTCCAGGTATATTCTCACCAACATGGGAAAAAAATGCTCTAAGTATTGACTCATCAACACGGGACATAACACTCCAGGTATGGTTTCACCAGCACTGGACAGAATACTCCAGGTATGCTTTCACCAACACAGGACGCAAAACCCCCGGCATATTTTCACCAACACAGGACTCAATGCTCCAAGTATGGTGACACCAACACGGGACACAATCCTCCAGACATGGTGTCACCAACACGGGACACAAAACTCCAGATATGGTCTCACCAACATGGGGTACAATACTCCCGGTATGGTCTCACCAACACGAGACACAATGCACCAGGTAGGGTTTCACCAACATGAGACATAATACTCCAGGTATGGTCTCACCAACACGGGACATAATACTCCATGTATGGTTTCACCAACACGGGACACAATACACCAGGCATGGTTTCACCAACACGGGACACAATACTCCAGGTATGGTTTCCCCAACACAAAATTCCAGGTATGGTCTCACCAACACGGGACACAATACTCCAGGTATGGTTTCACCAACACGGGACACAATATTCCAGGTATGGTTTCCCAAACAACAGGACACACTACTCCAAGCATGGGTACATCAACACGGGACAAAATACTCCAGGTATGGTTTCAGCAACACGGGACAAAATATTCCAGGTCCTGTTTCACCAAGATAGGACACAATTCTCCCGGTAGGGTTTCACCAACACGGGACACAATACTCTAAGTATGGTCTCCTCAAAACGGGACACAATATTCCAGGTATGGTTTCACCAACACGGGACACAATACTCCAGGTATGGTCTCACCAAAATGGGACACAATATTCCAGGTATGGTTTCACCAACACGGGACACAATACTCCAGGTATGGTCTCACCAACACGGGACACAATACTCCAGGTATGGTCTCACCAACACGGGACACAATACGCCAGGTATTGACTCACCAACATGGAATACAATACTCCAGGTATTGACCCACCAACATGGGACAGAATACTCCAGGTATGGTTTCACCAACGTGAGACAATATTCTCCAGGTTTGGTTTCACTAATACAGGACACACTATTCCAGGTATTGACTCACCAACACAGGACATAATAGTCCAGGCATGTTTTCACCAACATAGCACACAATAACGAAGGTATGTTCTCACCAACACTGGACATATTATTCCAGTTACGGTTTCACCAACACAGGATGCAATACTGCAGGCATGGTTTCACCAACACGTGACAAAATACTCCAGGTATGGTCTTGCTAACACGAGACACAATGGTCCAGGCATGGAAACATCAACAAGGGACACAATACCCCAGGTATGGTTTCACCAACACGGGACACTATACTCCAGGTATGGTCTCACCAACACGGGACACAATATGCCAGGTATGTCCTAACCAACACGGGATACTATACTCCAGGTATGGTCTCACCAACACGGGGCACAATACCACAGTTATGTCCTAACCAACACGGGACACTATACTCCACATAATGTCTCACCAATACAGGACATAGTACTCCAGGTATGGTTTCACCAACACAGGACGCAATACTCCAGGCATGGTCTCACTGACACGAGACACAATACTCCAGGTACGGGCTCACCAACACGGGACGCAAAACTCCAGGTATGGTCTCACCAACATGGGACACAATACTCCAGGTATGGTCCTACCAACCCGGGACACAATTCTCAAGGCATGGTGTCACCAACACGGGACACAATGCTCCAGGTATGGGCTCACCAACAGGGGACGCAAACCTCCAGGTATGGTCTCACCAACCCGGGACATAATACTCCAGGCATATTTTCAGCAACACAGGACACAATACTCGAGGCATGGTCTCCCCAACAAAAGGACATAATAGCCCAGGCATGGGTACATCAACATGGGACAAAATACTCCAGGTCCCGTTTCACCAAGACTGGACACAATTCTCCAGGTATGGTTTCACCAACACGGGACACAATACTCCAGGTGTGGTTTCATCAACATAAGACACGAGACTCCCGGTATGTTTGCACCAACATGAGGCAAAATACTCCAGCCATGGGTACACCTACATGGGACACAATACTCTAGGTCACTTTTCATGAACATGAACACAATACTCCAGGCACAGTTCCACCAACAGGGGATACAATACTCCAGGTATGGTTTCACCAACCCAGGACACAATACTGCCAGCATGGTCTCACCAAAACTGGAGACAATCCTCCAGGTGTGGTTTCACCAACATGGGGCACAATACTCCAGGTATGGTGTCACCAATATGGGACGCAAAGCTCTAGGTATGGTGTCTCCAACACGGGGCACAATATTCCAGGTATGGTCTCACCAATACGGGACACAATATTCCAGGTATGGTTTCACCAATACAGGACACAATACTCCAGGAATGGGCTCACCAACACGAGACACAATACTCCAGGTGTGGTGTCACCAACACGAGACACAATACTCCAGGCATATCTTCACCAACACAGGACACAATACTCCAGGTATGGTCTCCCCAACAACAGGACACACTACTCCAGGCATGGGTACATCAACATGGGACACAATACTCCAGGTATGGTTTCAGCAACATGGGACAAAATATTCCCAGTCCCATTTCACCAAGACGGGAGACAATTCTCCTGGTAGGGTTTTACCAACACGGGACACAATGCTCCAGGTATGGTTTCACCAACATAGGACACGAGACTCCAGGTATGTTTGCACCAACATGGGACAAAATACTCCAGGCATGGGTACACCTACACAGGGCACAATACTCTAGGTACATTTTCAGCAACACGGGCACAATACTCTAGGTATGGTTTCACCATCATGGGACAAAATACTCCAGGCATGGGTACACCTACACAGGGCACAATACTCTAGGTACATTTTCAGCAACACGGGCACAATACTCCAGGTATCGTTTCACCATCATGGGACGAAATACTCCAGGCATGGGGTACACCTACATAGGACACAATATTCTATGTACGTTTTCACCAACACGGGGCACAATTCTCCTGGTATGATCTCACCAACACGGGACACAATACTCCAGGCATGGTTTCACCAACACGGGACACAATATTCCAGGTATGGTCTCACCAACACGGGACACAATGCTCCAGGTATGGTCTCACCAACATGAGACACAATACTCCAGGCATATTTTAACCCACACGGGAAACAATACTCCAGGTATGGTTTCACCAACACGGGACGCAATACTCCAGGTAGAGTCTCACCAACACGGAATACAATACACCAGGCATATTTTAACCAACAGGGGACACAATACTCCAGGTATGGTGTCACCAACACGGGACACAATACTCCAGGAATGATTTCACCAACACGGGACACAAAACGCCAGGCATACTTTTACCACCACTGGACACAATACTCCAGGTATGGTGTCACCAACACGGGACACAATGCTCCAGGTATGTTCTCAGCAACTCGGGACACAATGATCCAGGTATGGTGTCACCAGCACAGGACACAATACTCCCAGCATGTTCTCACCAAAACGGGACACACTGCTCCAGGTATGGTTTCACCAACACGGCGCACAATACTCCAGGTATGTTCTCACCAACACGGGACGCAAAACCCCAGGCATATTTTCACCAACACAGGACACAATTCTCGAGGTACGGTCTCACCAATACAGGACACAATACTCCAGGCATATTTTAACCAACACAGAACACAATACTCGAGGTATGGTGTCACCAACACCGGACACAATACTCCTGGTATGATGCCACCAACACGGAACACAATACTCCAGGTATGGTTCCACCAACACGGCACACAATACTCCTGGTATATTTTCAGCAACATGGGACACAATACTCCAGGCATGGTCTCACCAACATGGGACACAATACTCCAGGTACGGTTTCACCAAAATGAGACACAATTCTCCAGGCATATTTTCACCAACATGGGACACAGTACGACAGGTTTTGTTTCACCAACATGGAACACAATACTCTAGGTACGTATACAGCAACACGGGACACAATACTCCACGTATGGTTTCACCAACAGTGGTCACAATACTCCAGGTATGGTCTCACCAACACGGGACACAATAGTCTAGGTATGGGTACATCAACACAGGACAAAATGCTCCAGGTATGATTTCCGCAACATGGGACAAAATATTCCAGGAGCGGTTTCACCAAAACGGGACACTATTCTCCCGGTATGGTTTCACCAACATGGGACACATTACTCCAGGTATGGATTCTCCAAAATGGGACGCAAGACTCCAGGTATGTTTACACCAACATGGGACAAAATATTCCAGGTACGGTTTCACCAACACGGGACACAATACCCCACGTATGTCCTAACCAACACGGGGCACAATATTCCAGCTATGGTTTCACCAAAACGGGACACAATACTCCAGGTATGGTTTCACCGAAACTGGACACGAGACTTCAGGTGTGTTTGCACCAACATGGGATAAAATGCTCCAGTCATGGGTACACCTACACGGGACACAATACTCTAGGTCCCTTTTCATGAACATGAACACAATACTCCAGGCACGGTTCCACCAACAGGGGATACAATACTCCAGGTATGGTTTCACCAACACAGGACACAATACTGCCAGCATGGTCTCACCAAAACTGGACACAATCCTCCAGGTGTGGTTTCACCAACATGGGGCACAATACTCCAGGTATGGTCTCACCAACATGGGATACAATACTCCAGGTATGGTCTCACCAACATGAGACACAATACTCCAGGCATATTTTAACCAACACGGGAAACAATACTCCAGGTATGGTTTCACCAACACGGGACGCAAAACTCCATGAACGGTCTCACCAACACGGAACACAATACTCCAGGCATATTTTAACCAACAGGGGACACTATACTCCAGGTATGGTGTCACCAAAACGGGACACAATACTCCAGGTATGGTCTCACCAACACGGGACACAATACTCCAGGTATGGTCTCACCAACATGGGACACAATACTCCAGGTATGGTCTCACCAACACGGGACACAATACTCCAGGTATGGTCTCACCAACACGGAACACAATATTACAGTTACAGTTTCCCCAACACAGGACACAATACTCCAGGCATGGTCTCACCAACACAAAATTCCAGGTATGTTCTCACCAAAACGGGACACAATGCTCCAGGTATGGTTTCACCAATACAGGACACAATACTCCAGGCGTATGTTAACCAAAACGGGACGCAATACTCCAGGTATGGTGTCACCAACGCAGGACGCAAAACCCCAGGCATATTTTCACCAACACAGGACACAATTCTCGAGGTATGGTCTCACCAATACAGGACACAATACTCCAGGCATATTTTAACCAACACGGGACGCAATACTCCAGGTATGGTATCACCAACACGGGACACAATACTCCAGGTACGGTCTCACCAAAGCGAGACACAATTCTCCAGGCATATTTTCACCAACATGGGACACAATACTCTAGGTACGTATACAGCAACACGG
Organism: Hemiscyllium ocellatum; assembly: GCF_020745735.1. Lineage (NCBI taxonomy): Eukaryota > Metazoa > Chordata > Chondrichthyes > Orectolobiformes > Hemiscylliidae > Hemiscyllium > Hemiscyllium ocellatum. The sequence goes on from NC_083453.1 coordinate 2,830,779, forward strand.
GACACAATACTCCACGTATGCTTTCACCAACAGTGGTCACAATACTCCAGGTATGGTCTCACCAACACGGGACACAATAGTCTAGGTATGGGTACATCAACACAGGACAAAATGTTCCAGGTATGGTTTCCGCAACATGGGACAAAATATTCCAGGAGCGGTTTCACCAAAACGGGACACTATTCTCCCGGTATGGTTTCACCAACATGGGACACATTACTCCAGGTATGGATTCTCCAAAATGGGACGCAAGACTCCAGGTATGTTTACACCAACATGTGACAAAATATTCCAGGTACGGTTTCACCAACACGGGACACAATACCCCACGTATGTCCTAACCAACACGGGACACAATATTCCAGGTATGGTGTCACCCACACGGGACATTATACTCCAGATATGGTCTCACCAAAATGGGACACATTATTCCAGGTATGGTTTCACCAACACGGGACACAATACACCTGGTATGCTTTCACCAACATGTGACACAATACTCCAGGTATGGTCTTACCAACAAGGGACACAATGCTCCAGGTATGGTTTCACCAACACAGGACACAATGCTCCAGGCATGTTCTCAGCAACTCGGGACACAATGATCCAGGTATGGTGTCACCAACACAGGACACAATACTCCCAGCATGTTCTCACCAAAACGGGACGCAATGCTCCAGGTATGGTTTCACCAACACGGGACACAATACTCCAGGTATGTTCTCACCAACACAGGACGCAAAACCCCAGGCATATTTTCACCAACACAGTACACAATTCTCGAGGTATGGTCTCACCAACACAGGACACAATACTCCAGGCATATTTTAACCAACACGGGACGCAATACTCCTGGTATGGTGCCACCAACACAGAACACAATACTTCAGGTATGGTCTCACCACCAAGGGACACAATACTCCAGGCATGGTATCACCACTACGGGACACAATACTCGAGGTATGGTTTCACCAACACGGGATACAATGCTCCAGGTACGGTTTCACCAACATGGGACACAATACTCCAGGTATGGTCTCACCAACACGGGACACAATACTCCAGGTATGGTTTCAACAACACGGGACACAATACTCCAGGTATGGTCTCACCAACACGGGACACAATATGCCAGGTATGGCCTCACCAACACGGGACACAATACTTCAGGTGGCGTCTCACCAACACGGGACACAATACTCCAGGTATGGTCACACCAACATGGGATACAATACTCCAGGTATGGTCTCACCAACATGGAACACAATACTCCAGGTATGGTCCCACCAACATGAGACACAATACTCCAGGCATATTTTAACCAACACGGGAAACAATACTCCTGGTATGATCTCAACAACAAGAGACACAATACGCCAGGTAGGGTTTCACCAACACGTGACACAATATTCCAGGTATGGTTTCCCCAACAACAGGACACACTACTCCAAGCATGGGTACATCAACACGGGACAAAATACTCCAGGTATGGTCGCACCAACATGGGACACAATACTCCAGGTATGGTCTCACCAACACGGGACTCAATACGCCAGGTATGTTTTCACCAACATGGGGCACAATACTCCAGGCATGGTTTCACCAACACGGGACACAATACGCCAGGTATGGTCTAACCTACATGGGACACAATACTCCAGGCATATTTTCACATGGGACACAGTAACGAAGGTATGTTCTCCACAACACGGGACACAATATTCCAGTTACAGTTTCACCCACATGGGGCACAATATTCCAGGTAGGGTTTTACCAACTCGTGACACAATACTCCAGGCATGGTTTCACCAACACGCGACATTAATACACCAGGTATGCTTTCACCAACACGGGACACAATAGTCCAGGTATGGTGTCTCCAACATGGGACACAATACTCCAGGTATGGTTTCACCAACACGTGACACAATATTCCAGGTATGGTTTCCCCAACAACAGGACACACTACTCCAAGCATGGGTACATCAACACGGGACAAAATACTCCAGGTATGGTTTCAGCAACACGGGACAAAATATTCCAGGTCCTGTTTCACCAAGATAGGACACAATTCTCCCGGTAGGGTTTCACCAACACGGGACACAATACTCTAAGTATGGTCTCCTCAAAACGGGACACAATATTCCAGGTATGGTTTCACCAACACGGGACACAATACTCCAGGTAGGGTCTCACCAACACGGGACACAATACTCGAGGTATGGTCCCACCAACATGAGACACAATACTCCAGGCATATTTTAACCAACACGGGAAACAATACTCCTGGTATGATCTCAACAACAAGAGACACAATACGCCAGGTAGGGTTTCACCAATATGAGACAAAATACTCCAGGTATGGTTTCACCAACACGGGACACAATTCTCCAGGAATAGTCTCACCAACACGGGACACAATACTCCAGGTATGGTCTCACCAACACGGGACACAATATTACAGTTACGGTTTCCACAACACAGGACACAATTCTCCAGGTGTGGTCTCACCAACACGGGACACAATACTCCAGGTATGGTCTCACCAACACGGGACACAATATTACAGTTACAGTTTCCCCAACACAGGACTCAATACTCCAGGCATGGTCTCACCAACACAAAATTCCAGGTATGGTCTCACCAACACAGGACACAATACTCCAGGTATGGTCTCACCAACATGGGAAAAAATACTCCAGGTATGGTCACACCAACACGGGACACAAAACTCCAGGTATGGTCTCACCAACACGGGACTCAATACTACAGGTATGGTCTCACCAACACAGGACATAATACTCCAGGTATGGTCTCACCAACATGGGAAAAAATACTCCAGGTATGGTCACACCAACACGGGACACAAAACGCCAGGTATGGTCGCACCAACATGGGACACAATACTCCAGGTATGGTCTCACCAACACGGGACTCAATACGCCAGGTATGTTTTCACCAACACGGGACACAATACTCCAGGTATGGTCTCACCAACACGGGACACAATACGCCAGGTATGGTCTAACCTACATGGGACACAATACTCCAGGCATATTTTCACCAACATGGGACACAGTAACGAAGGTATGTTCTCCACAACACGGGACACAATATTCCAGTTACAGTTTCACCCACATGGGGCACAATATTCCAGGTAGGGTTTTACCAACTCGTGACACAATACTCCAGGCATGGTTTCACCAACACGCGACATTAATACACCAGGTATGCTTTCACCAACACGGGACACAATAGTCCAGGTATGGTGTCTCCAACATGGGACACAATACTCCAGGTATGGTTTCACCAACACGTGACACAATATTCCAGGTATGGTTTCCCCAACAACAGGACACACTACTCCAAGCATGGGTACATCAACACGGGACAAAATACTCCAGGTATGGTTTCAGCAACACGGGACAAAATATTCCAGGTCCTGTTTCACCAAGATAGGACACAATTCTCCCGGTAGGGTTTCACCAACACGGGACACAATACTCTAAGTATGGTCTCCTCAAAACGGGACACAATATTCCAGGTATGGTTTCACCAACACGGGACACAATACTCCAGGTAGGGTCTCACCAACACGGGACACAATACTCCAGGTATGCTGTCACCAACACAGGACACAATACTCCAGGTATGGTCTCACCAAAATGGAACACAATATTCCAGGTATGGTTTCACCAACACAGGACACAATACTCCAGGTATGTTCTCACCAACATGGGAAAAAAATACTCTAAGTATTGACTCATCAACACGGGACATACCACTCCAGGTATGGTTTCACCAGCACTGGACAGAATACTCCAGGTATGGTTTCACCAACGTGAGACAATATTCTCCAGGTTTGGTTTCACTAATACAGGACACACTATTCCAGGTATTGACTCACCAACACTGGACACAATACACCAGGTATGGTTTCAAAAACACGGTACACAATACTCCCGGTATGGTCTCACCAACATGAGACACAATGCACCAGGTAGGGTTTCACCAACATGAGACATAATACTCCAGGTATGGTCTCACCAACACAGGACATAATAGTCCAGGCATGTTTTCACCAACATAGCACACAATAACGAAGGTATGTTCTCACCAACACGGGACATATTATTCCAGTTACGGTTTCACCAACACAGGATGCAATACTCCAGGCATGGTTTCAACAACACAGGACACAATATTCCAGGTATGCTTTCACCAACACGTGACACAATACTCCAGGTATGGTCTTGCTAACACGAGACACAATGGTCCAGGCATGGAAACATCGACACGGGACACAATACCCCAGGTATGGTCTCACCAACACGGGACACAATACCCCAGGTATGTCCTAACTAACACGAGACACTATACTCCAGGTATGGTCTCACCAACACGGGACACAATACCCCAGGTATGTCCTAACTAACACGAGACACTATACTCCAGGTATGGTCTCACCAACACGGGACACAATACGCCAGGTATGTCCTAACCAACACGGGATACTATACTCCAGGTATGGTCTCACCAACACGGGGCACAATACCACAGTTATGTCCTAACCAACACGGGACACTATACTCCACATAATGTCTCACCAATACAGGACATAGTACTCCAGGTATGGTTTCACCAACACAGGACACAATACTCCAGGCATGGTCTCACCGACACGAGACACAACACTCCAGGTATGGGCTCACCAACACGGGACGCAAAACTCCAGGTATGGTCTCACCAACATGGGACACAATACTCCAGGTATGGTCCTACCAACCCGGGACACAATTCTCAAGGCATGGTGTCACCAACACGGGACACAATACTCCAGGTATGGTCTCACCAACCCGGGACACAATATTCCAGGTATGGTCTCACCAACCCGGGACATAATACTCCAGGTATATTTTCAGCAACACAGGACACAATACTCGAGGCATGGTCTCCCCATCAAAAGGACATAATAGCCCAGGCATGGGTACATCAACACGGGACAAAATACTCCAGGTCCCGTTTCACCAAGACTGGACACAATTCTCCCGGTAGGGTTTCACCAACATGGGACACAATACTGCAGGTGTGGTTTCATCAACTTAAGACACGAGACTCCCGGTATGTTTGCACCAACATGAGACAAAATACTCCAGCCATGGGTACACCTACATGGGACACAATACTCTAGGTACATTTACACCAACACGGGGCACAATATTCCAGGTATGGTTTCACAAACACGGTGCACAACACTCCAGGTATGGTTTCACCAAAACAGGACACGAGACTTCAGGTATGTTTGCACCAACATGGGATAAAATACTCCAGTCATGGGTACACCTACACGGGACACAATACTGTAGGTCCCTTTTCATGAACACGAACACAATACTCCAGACACGGTTCCACCAACAGGGGACACAATACTCCCGGTATGGTCTCACCAACATGGGATACAATACTCCAGGTATTGACTCACCAACACGGGATACTATACTCCAGGTATGGTTTCACCAACACGGGACACAATACACCAGGTATGGTTTCACCAACACGGGACACAATACTCCAGGTATGGTCTCACCAACACGGGACACAATACGCCAGGTATGGTGTCACCAACACAGGACACAAAACGCCAGGTGTGGTCTAACCTACACGGGACACAATACTCCAGGCATATTTTCACCAACATGGGACACAGTAACGAAGGTATGTTCTCCCCAACATGGGACACAATATTCCAGTTACGGTGTCACCAACACGGGACACAATAGTCCAGGTATGGTGTCTCCAACACGGGACACAATACTCCAGGTATGATGTCACCAAAACGGGACACAAGATTCCAGGTATGGTTTCACCAACACAGGACACAATACTCCAGGTATGGGCTCACCAACACAGGACAGAATTCTCCAGGTATGGTCTCACCAACATGGGACACAATACTCCAGGTATGGTCCCACCAACACGGTACATAATACTCCAGGTATTGTTTCACAAACACTGGGCACAATACTCCTGGTATGGTCTCAACAACAAGAGACACAATACGCCAGGTAGGGTTTCACCAGTATGAGACAAAATACTCCAGGTATGGTTTCACCAACACGGGACACAATTCTCCAGGAATAGTCTCACCAACACGGGACACAATACTCCAGGTATGGTCTCACCAACACGGGACACAATACTCCAGGTATGGTCTCACCAACACGGGACACAATACGCCAGGTATGGTCTCACCAACACGGGACACAATATTACAGTTACGGTTTCCCCAACACAGGACACAATACTCCAGGTATGGTCTCACCAACATGGGAAAAAATACTCCAGGTATGGTCACACCAACACGGGACACAAAACTCCAGGTATGGTCTCACCAACACGGGACTCAATACTCCAGGTATGGTCTCACCAACACAGGACACAATACTCCAGGTATGGTCTCACCAACACAGGACACAATACTCCAGGTATGGTCTCACCAACATGGGAAAAAATACTCCAGGTATGGTCACACCAACACGGGACACAAAACTCCAGGTATGGTCTCACCAACACGGGACTCAATACGCCAGGTATGTTTTCACCAACATGGGGCACAATACTCCAGGCATGGTTTCACCAACACAGGACACAATACTCCAGGTATGTTCACACCAACATGAGAAAAAAATACTCTAAGTATTGACTCATCAACACGGGACATAACACTCCAGGTATGGTTTCACCAGCATTGGACAGAATACTCCAGGTATGCTTTCACCAACACAGGACGCAAAACACCCGGCATATTTTCACCAACACAGGACTCAATGCTCCAAGTATGGTGACACCAACACGGGACACAATCCTCCAGACATGGTGTCACCAACACGGGATGCAAAACTCCAGATATGGTCTCACCAACATGGGGTACAATACTCCCGGTATGGTCTCACCAACACGGGACATAATACTCCATGTATGGTTTCACCAACACGGGACACAATACACCAGGTATGGTTTCACCAACACGGGACACAATACTCCAGGTATGGTTTCCCCAACACAAAATTCCAGGTATGGTCTCACCAACACGGGACACAATACTCCAGGTATGGTCTCACCAACACGGGACTCAATACGCCAGGTATGTTTTCACCAACATGGGGCACAATACTCCAGGCATGGTTCCACCAACACAGGACACAATACTCCAGGTATATTCTCACCAACATGGGAAAAAAATGCTCTAAGTATTGACTCATCAACACGGGACATAACACTCCAGGTATGGTTTCACCAGCACTGGACAGAATACTCCAGGTATGCTTTCACCAACACAGGACGCAAAACCCCCGGCATATTTTCACCAACACAGGACTCAATGCTCCAAGTATGGTGACACCAACACGGGACACAATCCTCCAGACATGGTGTCACCAACACGGGACACAAAACTCCAGATATGGTCTCACCAACATGGGGTACAATACTCCCGGTATGGTCTCACCAACACGAGACACAATGCACCAGGTAGGGTTTCACCAACATGAGACATAATACTCCAGGTATGGTCTCACCAACACGGGACATAATACTCCATGTATGGTTTCACCAACACGGGACACAATACACCAGGCATGGTCTCACCAACATGGGAAAAAATACTCCAGGTATGGTCACACCAACACGGGACACAAAACTCCAGGTATGGTCACACCAACACGGGACACAAAACTCCAGGTATGGTCTCACCAACACGGGACTCAATACTCCAGGTATGGTCTCACCAACACAGGACACAATACTCCAGGTATGGTCTCACCAACACAGGACACAATACTCCAGGTATGGTCTCACCAACATGGGAAAAAATACTCCAGGTATGGTCACACCAACACGGGACACAAAACTCCAGGTATGGTCTCACCAACACGGGACTCAATACGCCAGGTATGTTTTCACCAACATGGGGCACAATACTCCAGGCATGGTTTCACCAACACAGGACACAATACTCCAGGTATGTTCTCACCAACATGAGAAAAAAATACTCTAAGTATTGACTCATCAACACGGGACATAACACTCCAGGTATGGTTTCACCAGCATTGGACAGAATACTCCAGGTATGCTTTCACCAACACAGGACGCAAAACACCCGGCATATTTTCACCAACACAGGACTCAATGCTCCAAGTATGGTGACACCAACACGGGACACAATCCTCCAGACATGGTGTCACCAACACGGGATGCAAAACTCCAGATATGGTCTCACCAACATGGGGTACAATACTCCCGGTATGGTCTCACCAACACGGGACATAATACTCCATGTATGGTTTCACCAACACGGGACACAATACACCAGGTATGGTTTCACCAACACGGGACACAATACTCCAGGTATGGTTTCCCCAACACAAAATTCCAGGTATGGTCTCACCAACACGGGACACAATACTCCAGGTATGGTCTCACCAACACGGGACTCAATACGCCAGGTATGTTTTCACCAACATGGGGCACAATACTCCAGGCATGGTTCCACCAACACAGGACACAATACTCCAGGTATATTCTCACCAACATGGGAAAAAAATGCTCTAAGTATTGACTCATCAACACGGGACATAACACTCCAGGTATGGTTTCACCAGCACTGGACAGAATACTCCAGGTATGCTTTCACCAACACAGGACGCAAAACCCCCGGCATATTTTCACCAACACAGGACTCAATGCTCCAAGTATGGTGACACCAACACGGGACACAATCCTCCAGACATGGTGTCACCAACACGGGACACAAAACTCCAGATATGGTCTCACCAACATGGGGTACAATACTCCCGGTATGGTCTCACCAACACGAGACACAATGCACCAGGTAGGGTTTCACCAACATGAGACATAATACTCCAAGTATGGTCTCACCAACACGGGACATAATACTCCATGTATGGTTTCACCAACACGGGACACAATACACCAGGCATGGTCTCACCAACATGGGAAAAAATACTCCAGGTATGGTCACACCAACACGGGACACAAAACTCCAGGTATGGTCTCACCAACACGGGACTCAATACTCCAGGTATGGTCTCACCAACACAGGACACAATACTCCAGGTATGGTCTCACCAACACAGGACACAATACTCCAGGTATGGTCTCACCAACATGGGAAAAAATACTCCAGGTATGGTCACACCAACACGGGACACAAAACTCCAGGTATGGTCTCACCAACACGGGACTCAATACGCCAGGTATGTTTTCACCAACATGGGGCACAATACTCCAGGCATGGTTTCACCAACACAGGACACAATACTCCAGGTATGTTCTCACCAACATGAGAAAAAAATACTCTAAGTATTGACTCATCAACACGGGACATAACACTCCAGGTATGGTTTCACCAGCATTGGACAGAATACTCCAGGTATGCTTTCACCAACACAGGACGCAAAACACCCGGCATATTTTCACCAACACAGGACTCAATGCTCCAAGTATGGTGACACCAACACGGGACACAATCCTCCAGACATGGTGTCACCAACACGGGATGCAAAACTCCAGATATGGTCTCACCAACATGGGGTACAATACTCCCGGTATGGTCTCACCAACACGGGACATAATACTCCATGTATGGTTTCACCAACACGGGACACAATACACCAGGTATGGTTTCACCAACACGGGACACAATACACCAGGTATGGTTTCACCAACACGGGACACAATACTCCAGGTATGGTTTCCCCAACACAAAATTCCAGGTATGGTCTCACCAACACGGGACACAATACTCCAGGTATGGTCTCACCAACACGGGACTCAATACGCCAGGTATGTTTTCACCAACATGGGGCACAATACTCCAGGCATGGTTCCACCAACACAGGACACAATACTCCAGGTATATTCTCACCAACATGGGAAAAAAATGCTCTAAGTATTGACTCATCAACACGGGACATAACACTCCAGGTATGGTTTCACCAGCACTGGACAGAATACTCCAGGTATGCTTTCACCAACACAGGACGCAAAACCCCCGGCATATTTTCACCAACACAGGACTCAATGCTCCAAGTATGGTGACACCAACACGGGACACAATCCTCCAGACATGGTGTCACCAACACGGGACACAAAACTCCAGATATGGTCTCACCAACATGGGGTACAATACTCCCGGTATGGTCTCACCAACACGAGACACAATGCACCAGGTAGGGTTTCACCAACATGAGACATAATACTCCAGGTATGGTCTCACCAACACGGGACATAATACTCCATGTATGGTTTCACCAACACGGGACACAATACACCAGGCATGGTTTCACCAACACGGGACACAATACTCCAGGTATGGTTTCCCCAACACAAAATTCCAGGTATGGTCTCACCAACACGGGACACAATACTCCAGGTATGGTTTCACCAACACGGGACACAATATTCCAGGTATGGTTTCCCAAACAACAGGACACACTACTCCAAGCATGGGTACATCAACAAGGGACAAAATACTCCAGGTATGGTTTCAGCAACACGGGACAAAATATTCCAGGTCCTGTTTCACCAAGATAGGACACAATTCTCCCGGTAGGGTTTCACCAACACGGGACACAATACTCTAAGTATGGTCTCCTCAAAACGGGACACAATATTCCAGGTATGGTTTCACCAACACGGGACACAATACTCCAGGTATGGTCTCACCAAAATGGGACACAATATTCCAGGTATGGTTTCACCAACACGGGACACAATACTCCAGGTATGGTCTCACCAACACGGGACACAATACTCCAGGTATGGTCTCACCAACACGGGACACAATACGCCAGGTATTGACTCACCAACATGGAATACAATACTCCAGGTATTGACCCACCAACATGGGACAGAATACTCCAGGTATGGTTTCACCAACGTGAGACAATATTCTCCAGGTTTGGTTTCACTAATACAGGACACACTATTCCAGGTATTGACTCACCAACACAGGACATAATAGTCCAGGCATGTTTTCACCAACATAGCACACAATAACGAAGGTATGTTCTCACCAACACTGGACATATTATTCCAGTTACGGTTTCACCAACACAGGATGCAATACTGCAGGCATGGTTTCACCAACACGTGACAAAATACTCCAGGTATGGTCTTGCTAACACGAGACACAATGGTCCAGGCATGGAAACATCAACAAGGGACACAATACCCCAGGTATGGTTTCACCAACACGGGACACTATACTCCAGGTATGGTCTCACCAACACGGGACACAATATGCCAGGTATGTCCTAACCAACACGGGATACTATACTCCAGGTATGGTCTCACCAACACGGGGCACAATACCACAGTTATGTCCTAACCAACACGGGACACTATACTCCACATAATGTCTCACCAATACAGGACATAGTACTCCAGGTATGGTTTCACCAACACAGGACGCAATACTCCAGGCATGGTCTCACTGACACGAGACACAATACTCCAGGTACGGGCTCACCAACACGGGACGCAAAACTCCAGGTATGGTCTCACCAACATGGGACACAATACTCCAGGTATGGTCCTACCAACCCGGGACACAATTCTCAAGGCATGGTGTCACCAACACGGGACACAATGCTCCAGGTATGGGCTCACCAACAGGGGACGCAAACCTCCAGGTATGGTCTCACCAACCCGGGACATAATACTCCAGGCATATTTTCAGCAACACAGGACACAATACTCGAGGCATGGTCTCCCCAACAAAAGGACATAATAGCCCAGGCATGGGTACATCAACATGGGACAAAATACTCCAGGTCCCGTTTCACCAAGACTGGACACAATTCTCCAGGTATGGTTTCACCAACACGGGACACAATACTCCAGGTGTGGTTTCATCAACATAAGACACGAGACTCCCGGTATGTTTGCACCAACATGAGGCAAAATACTCCAGCCATGGGTACACCTACATGGGACACAATACTCTAGGTCACTTTTCATGAACATGAACACAATACTCCAGGCACAGTTCCACCAACAGGGGATACAATACTCCAGGTATGGTTTCACCAACCCAGGACACAATACTGCCAGCATGGTCTCACCAAAACTGGAGACAATCCTCCAGGTGTGGTTTCACCAACATGGGGCACAATACTCCAGGTATGGTGTCACCAATATGGGACGCAAAGCTCTAGGTATGGTGTCTCCAACACGGGGCACAATATTCCAGGTATGGTCTCACCAATACGGGACACAATATTCCAGGTATGGTTTCACCAATACAGGACACAATACTCCAGGAATGGGCTCACCAACACGAGACACAATACTCCAGGTGTGGTGTCACCAACACGAGACACAATACTCCAGGCATATCTTCACCAACACAGGACACAATACTCCAGGTATGGTCTCCCCAACAACAGGACACACTACTCCAGGCATGGGTACATCAACATGGGACACAATACTCCAGGTATGGTTTCAGCAACATGGGACAAAATATTCCCAGTCCCATTTCACCAAGACGGGAGACAATTCTCCTGGTAGGGTTTTACCAACACGGGACACAATGCTCCAGGTATGGTTTCACCAACATAGGACACGAGACTCCAGGTATGTTTGCACCAACATGGGACAAAATACTCCAGGCATGGGTACACCTACACAGGGCACAATACTCTAGGTACATTTTCAGCAACACGGGCACAATACTCTAGGTATGGTTTCACCATCATGGGACAAAATACTCCAGGCATGGGTACACCTACACAGGGCACAATACTCTAGGTACATTTTCAGCAACACGGGCACAATACTCCAGGTATCGTTTCACCATCATGGGACGAAATACTCCAGGCATGGGGTACACCTACATAGGACACAATATTCTATGTACGTTTTCACCAACACGGGGCACAATTCTCCTGGTATGATCTCACCAACACGGGACACAATACTCCAGGCATGGTTTCACCAACACGGGACACAATATTCCAGGTATGGTCTCACCAACACGGGACACAATGCTCCAGGTATGGTCTCACCAACATGAGACACAATACTCCAGGCATATTTTAACCCACACGGGAAACAATACTCCAGGTATGGTTTCACCAACACGGGACGCAATACTCCAGGTAGAGTCTCACCAACACGGAATACAATACACCAGGCATATTTTAACCAACAGGGGACACAATACTCCAGGTATGGTGTCACCAACACGGGACACAATACTCCAGGAATGATTTCACCAACACGGGACACAAAACGCCAGGCATACTTTTACCACCACTGGACACAATACTCCAGGTATGGTGTCACCAACACGGGACACAATGCTCCAGGTATGTTCTCAGCAACTCGGGACACAATGATCCAGGTATGGTGTCACCAGCACAGGACACAATACTCCCAGCATGTTCTCACCAAAACGGGACACACTGCTCCAGGTATGGTTTCACCAACACGGCGCACAATACTCCAGGTATGTTCTCACCAACACGGGACGCAAAACCCCAGGCATATTTTCACCAACACAGGACACAATTCTCGAGGTACGGTCTCACCAATACAGGACACAATACTCCAGGCATATTTTAACCAACACAGAACACAATACTCGAGGTATGGTGTCACCAACACCGGACACAATACTCCTGGTATGATGCCACCAACACGGAACACAATACTCCAGGTATGGTTCCACCAACACGGCACACAATACTCCTGGTATATTTTCAGCAACATGGGACACAATACTCCAGGCATGGTCTCACCAACATGGGACACAATACTCCAGGTACGGTTTCACCAAAATGAGACACAATTCTCCAGGCATATTTTCACCAACATGGGACACAGTACGACAGGTTTTGTTTCACCAACATGGAACACAATACTCTAGGTACGTATACAGCAACACGGGACACAATACTCCACGTATGGTTTCACCAACAGTGGTCACAATACTCCAGGTATGGTCTCACCAACACGGGACACAATAGTCTAGGTATGGGTACATCAACACAGGACAAAATGCTCCAGGTATGATTTCCGCAACATGGGACAAAATATTCCAGGAGCGGTTTCACCAAAACGGGACACTATTCTCCCGGTATGGTTTCACCAACATGGGACACATTACTCCAGGTATGGATTCTCCAAAATGGGACGCAAGACTCCAGGTATGTTTACACCAACATGGGACAAAATATTCCAGGTACGATTTCACCAACATGGGATACAATACTCCAGGTAGGGTTTCACCAACAGGGGACACAATGTTCTAGGTATGGTTTCACCAACACGGAACACAATATTCCAGTTACGGTTTCACCAACACAGGACACAATACTCCAGGTATGGTTTCACCAACACAGGACACAATATTCCAGGTATGGTGTCACCCACACGGGACATTATACTCCAGATATGGTCTCACCAAAACGGAACACAATATTCCAGGTATGGTCTCACCATCACGGGACACAATACTCCAGCTACGGTTTCACCAACACAGGACACAATACTCCAGGTATGGTCTCACCAAAACGGGACACAATATTCCAGGTATGGTTTCACCAACACGGGACACAATACTCCAGGTATGGTTTCACCAAAATGAGACACAATACTCCCAGCATGGTCTCACCAAAACGGGACACAATATTCAAGTATGGTCTTCATCCACATGGGACACAATACTCCAGGCAGCGTCTCACCAACATGGGACACAATACTCCAGGTATGGTTTCGCCAATACGGGACTCAAAACTCCAGGTGTGGTTTCGCCAAGAAGTGACACAATACTCCAGGTATGGTTTCACCAACATGGGACACAATACCCCAGGTACGGTCTTACCAACACGGAACACAATACTCCAATTATGGTTTCACCAACACAGGACACAATACTCCAGGTATGGTTTCACCAATACGGGACTCAATACTCCAGGTATGGTTTCACCAACACGGGACACAATGCTCCAGGTACAGTTTCACCAACACGGGACACAATACTCCAGGTACGATTTCACCAACACGGGACACAATACTCCAGGTATGGTTTCACCAACACAGGTCACAATACTCCAGGCATGGCCTCACCAACACAGGACACAATACTCCACGTACAGTTTCACCAACATATGACCCAATAATCTAGGTATGGTTTCACCAATACGGGACACAATACTCCAGGTATGATCTCACCAACACGGGACACAATAATCCAGGTGCGGTTTCACCAAAACTGGATGCAATAGTCCAGCTATGGTTTCACCAAAACTCGTCAAAGTACTCCAGGTATGGTTTCACGAACATGGGACTCAATACTCCAGGTATGGTGTCACCAACACAGGGCACAATACTCCAGGTATGGTGTCACCAACACAGGACACAATACTCCAGGTATGGTTTCACCAACATGGGACATAATACTCCAGGTATGGTTTCACCAACATGGGACACAATACTCCACGCACGGTTTCACCAACATAGGACACAATACTCCAGGTATGGTTTCACCAACATGGGACACAATACTCCAGGTCTGGGTACACCTACACGGGACACAATACTCCAGATATGGTTTCACCAACACGGGACACAATACTCCACGTACGGTTTCATCAACATGCGACCCAATACTCCAGGTATGGTTTCACCAACATGGGACACAATACTCCAGATACGGTTTCACCAAAACTGGACCCAATGCTGCAGGTATGATTTCACCAACACTGGTCAAGGTACTCCCGGTATGGTTTCACCAACACCTCATGTAATTGTGACGACCCTTCTTTACTTCTTTCTGTGTTTCTGAAGTGCTCAGAGCTCGGGGATCGAAGATCTCTGAGAAGGTCGGGTTGCAGAGATGAGGAGGGTGGGATTTCGAAGCAGAGCCTCTATTTAATGGGATCAAATGTGGCGCCACGCAGTTCAGAGGTGGAAAGAAGTCGATGATAAACAATCCTGAAAGAATTGAGCATGACTGTTACAAAATTGAAAACCTGATACTGATTGATTTTGGAAATGAATGCGGGGCAGACAGTGCAGATCAACAAAGAGTTATCTGATGGTGACCACTGGCTTCAGCCTTTGATTGGTCTCTTTCTTTGCTTTCAATGAATGCCTGTCGGAGTTGCATTGTGGGTGATGTGCTTACCTCCATCATTACGCGCATCTGCTTCATTGAGAACCATCTGTACCAACATCAGGAATCTAAGTGTCATGAAGAGACCTTTCTTCATCTTGGAATGAGCTCCTCAGATTTAGAATGAGACGTCTGGAACGCAATGCTCCTTATGTGAGTGACGTGGAAGTGCCGGTGTGGATGAAGTCAGAAGTCACATGACACCAGGTTCCAGTCCAGCAGGTTTATTTGAAATAACAAGCTTTTGAAGCACTGTTCCTTCATCAGGTGAAAAATCCTTTATGGACACACAGATATTCACTGGTTAATATTTACACACACTCTTTCACACTCACGCACACAGAAAACAATCCTCATTAATGGCTTTGAGCATCTGTCCAAATATTTCCACTTTGCTCTTCTCGTTCTCTGCGTACCTTCAATTATTTCCCTCCTCAGGTCATTAGGAAATTCAAGTTTTCAAAGTTGAATTGAATCTTCTTCAACTGAATTCCCAGAGTATTAGTAATCAGGAAGGCTAATGGAATGTTGACCCTTATTTTAAGGGGGTTGGAGTATAAGATTCGGGAAGTTAGCACGTTTTGAGAAGATTTGGAGCTCAGGTTGAGGTTCATTTTCAGACATTTTGTCACCATCAACTCGCCACAAAATGACATGACCCTCCCTCACTAGTATCCTAATATATAGATGAGGAAGGACACCACTTTGACTGGGACAACACATCCATCCTAGGACAAGCCAAACAGAGACACGCGCGAGAATTCTTAGAAACATGGCATTCCAACCGGAACTCTATCAGCAAACACATCAAGTTGGACCCCATCGACCACCGCCTGAGAAAAAGAACAGGAAATGAAATTGCCACAAGAAATGACATCACCACCGGAAATGATGTCGCAGTGGGAAATGACACCACTGACCCAAGGAAACTTAAGCACATAAATAGAAAGCGTGTCACTAACACCAGTGCTTTACTGAAGGCTCACTGATGATGTTACCTCGTGTGGTGACGAAACATCTGGAAACGAACCTTCCAGATTAGGGAAGTCTTACTGTAACTGTACACGGTGCTGGTGAGACCACATCTGGGGCACTGTGAGCCGTTCTGGTTCCTTATTTAAGGAAAGGTATCATTTCATTCGAGGCAGTTCAGAGAAGGTTCACTAGGATGATCCCTGGTGTGGAGGGATTGTCTTATGAACAAAGGCTCAACAGGTTGGGACTTTGCACACTGGAGTTTAGAAGGATGAGAGGTGACCTCAGTGTAACATGTTGGATTCCTAAGGGGCTTGACAGGGTAAATGTTGAGAGGACTTTTCCCCTCATGGGAGCGTCTAGGACTAGAGGCATAGTCTCAGAATAAAGGGGGGGAGTGCAATGTCAGACTGAGATGGAATGGAATTTCTTTCTGAGATGGTTGTGAGTCTTTTGAACTCCTTGCCACAGAGAGGAGGGAACAGAGTCCTAGTGCATATTTAAGGCCGAGATAGATTCTTGATCAGTCGGGGATGCAATGGTTAAGGGGAAAGGACAGGAGAGTGGATGTGAGGGATGTCGGATCAGCCATGTCCCTATGGAATTGGGGAGCAGGCCAATGGGGCTGAACAGTTTCTCCTGTTCCTATTTCTTGTGGAGTTATGGTCCATTTAAAATCACAGCACCACACTGCAGCAAGTACATCCTTCTTATCTTCTCACATGAACTTATCTCTGAATATGTAAGATGCCAGCATTCCATGGTTAGTACTGAAAAAGGGCTTTCAGAGTTCCTCCCATTGTCCTGGGACCAATATTTCTCATCGGAATATGAGCAGGCCATTTGGCGCCTGGAGCAGGCTTCACCATCAAACTAGATCATGACTCAACTCAAAGTGATTTTCACACCCTGTCCCCATATCCCATAGATGAGTTCAATATCAACAAACCCATTGACAGTATTCTCGTATTTACACAGTGACTCATCCTTCTCTGCTGCCAGGGAGGTAGAGAATCCCAAATGTTTGATATACCCTGAGTGGAAGCATTCCTCCTCATTCTAGTCACAAATGGCCCAACCCTTACTGTGACTGTGTTTCTTCATTCTTGACCACCCAGCACAACCCTAATCTCAACAAAGGGAACCCTTGTTCATTCTGTGGAACATTATAAGTGTTCTGCATCCTTCAATGGGGCCACCTTCCAGTTTTCCACATCCTGCATGGTCAGCAAAATTGCACACAATACTCCCAGTGCCCTCAGCTCTTTACAATTGCAGCAAGACCTCTCTACTCCTCTACTCCGATCTTCTTGCCAAACTGCTAGTTACTCTCCTGTTGCTTGCATGTTCATTTTCAGCAACTCATGATCAAGGGTATCCATTTCTCTTTGTGCATCAGCACATCCCACTATCTAGCCATTGAAAAGAAAACCTCAGCTTTTCTATTGTTCATACCAAAACAGATGCCTTCATGTCTTTCCCCTTTATTTTCCATCCGCTGCGCTCTCACTTACATTAGATTACTTACAGTGTGGAAACAGGCCCTTCGGCCCAACAAGTCCACACCGACACCCGCCCAGACCCATTCCCCTACACCTAACGCTACGGGCAATTTAGCTTGGCCAATTCACCTAAGCTGCACATTTTTGGACTGTGGGAGGAAACCGGAGCACCCGGAGGAAACCCACGCAGACACGGGGAGAATGTGCAAACTCCACACAGTCAGTCGCCTGAGGCGGGAACTGAACCCGGATCTCTGGCGCTGTGAGGCAGCAGTGCTAACCACTGTGCCACCATGCCACCCACTTAGCCCGTCCAAAATCCTTTGCAGCTTGCTCACAACTCACATTTCCACATTGCTTCATGGAATTACTTGGGCATGTTGTATTTGATCTCTGCATCCAAATTCTTGATATAGATCTGGGGCCCAAGCACTGACCCTTGCCTCATCTCACTTTTTGCAGCCTGTCAAGCTGAGAATGGCCCATTTATTCCCACTCCGTCTTTTCTGTCTGTTAACAATTCTCAATCCCTGTGCTCACATTTTATTTACTGACCTCCTTTGTAGATGCTTGTTGTAAAATCTGAAAATCCAAATGCACCGCATCCACAGGTCCCACTTTTCACATTACATCCTTCAAACAACACTAACAAGTTGTCAACCATAATTTCCCTTTTTAAAATCCATGTTCTCTCTGCCCACTCTGAACATTTTATTTCCAATGTGTCCAGTTCTCACTTATAGAATCATAGTCATACAGCACAGAAACATCCACCACTTCCTCTAGAAATTCATTCCACATGCAAACCACTCTTTGAGTAAAAAAAAAGCCCCACCGTGTCTTTTTTAAATCACCCTCATTTCACCTTAAAAATGTGCCTCCTCATCTTGAAATCCACCGTCCTAGGGAAAAGACAAATCATAGTTAGATCTGCTACATTACAACAGGGATTACACCAACAGGTTTTCATTGGCTTTAAAGATCTTTGAGGCACACTGGGGCAGAGACATTCTTCACAATGATGCAGTTCCTCCTTTTATTCTCATTTCCTCATTCTTGAGGGGAGTCCAAAGCTACAGGCATGAGTTTAGGGTGAGAGGGGAAAGATTTAAAAGGGACCTGAGGGACAACTTTTTCATACTGAGGGTGGTGTGTGTATGGAATGAACTGCCAGAGGAAGTGACGGACACAGTACAGTTACCATGTTTAAATGTCACTTGGACAGCTAGATAAATGGGAAAGGTTAAGAGGGATATGGGCCAAATGCTAGCAAGTGGGACTAGTTTAGTTTGGGAAACTTGGTCGGGATGGCTGAGTTGGACTGAAGGGTCTGCTTCGGTGCTGTATGATTCTATGACTCCCTCTCTCTTTCTCCTCCTCCTGTCTCTCTCTCTCTTTTTCTCTCTATTTGTGTATGTCTGTATATGCATATTTCTGTCTATAGCTCATGTACTTCCTCTTGCTCTGTCGTGCTCTGTTCCTTTCGATCACTATTTGTAGTTCATCCATCCTCCATCTTAATTTCCCTTCACTCACCAACTCTCTCACACTGAATGAATGGCTTTACATATTTGTCATCAGGATAAGCACCCTAGATGCTATGGGTTTTGAAGATGGGTCACCAGACTCGAACCATCGACTCTGTTTTACTCTTTCTGCAGATGCTGCCAGACCTGCTGAAGTTCTCCAGTGATGACTGTGTTTGTACCCCTGTTCCGATGATGGTTCGATATATTGGCTATTGAGAAATATATTGACTGCTGACTTCAGTTGCTCCTTGTCCCTTTTCAGTAGTGACAGGCTGGGATTCTGACTCCTGACAGCAGCACTTTACTCAGATTCCTTTATCTGACCTTGGGAGGTACACAGACGCAGTTGGCTCCACATTGCCATGCTAAAGCGACAATCAACTAATTAAGTCAAACAGGAGCTAAAATGAAAGCTTAAATATGTCTAAAAAGTAGTGTTTTGTTTATTAACCAGCACAAAGAAAATGTAAGTGATAATTAAACTGGGCAAGCAAAGGATTAACCAGAATACTGAGGAGGCCATACCATAATTCTGGACTCTTTGAACTTTCACACCATCCTTCCAATAGGAGGGAGACCAGAATTGCACACTGTATTCAAAAGTGGCCAATGTCCTGTACAGCCGCAACATGACCTCCCAACTCCTATACTCGATGCACTGACCTATAAAGTCAGAGCCTTTTTCCTTGGATGGTGATGGCTAGCATGAGGGGACATCGCTTTAAATTGAGGGGTGATAGATATAGGACAGATGTCAGAGGAAGTGTCTTTACTCAGAATACTAGGGGCGTGGAATGCACTGCCTCTAACAGTAGTAGACTCACCAACTTTAAGTGCAGTTAAATGGTCATTGGATAGACATATGGATGAAAATGGAATGGTGTAGGTTAGATGGACTTCAGATTGGTCCCACAGGTCGGCGCAACATCGAGGGCTGAAGGGCCTGGACTGCGCAGTAATGTTCTCTGTTCTATTCTATAATAGTGTCTGTACTGTCTTTTGAAAAGGCTATCTAGTTGCACTAATCTCCCTCCTGCTGTTTCCCCATTGCACTGCATCTATTCCTTGCCAATTATATATTGAAAATCACCCTTTCAAAGCTGCCATTGAATCTGCTTTGGCTGTGTTTGCAGCCAGCACAGTCTCGATGATAACTCGCTGTGTGTGTGCATCTCCCGTCTAGGGCTTTGTGATTTATCCTCGACACGATTTGTTGGTCAATGATCTTCCACCCTTTAAAGCACCCCAGGGCCACTGTCGGAAGAGGACACATCATGGGGAATTTTTGTTTTCATCTAACTGTCAACGTTTGTCAGTGAAACAGAGGACACAGCCATCATTTCCTTTATTGGTCAGTACATTGAGTACAGGAGTTGGGGGGAGGTCATGTTGCGGCTGTACAGGACATTGGTTAGGCCACTTTTGGAATCTTGTGAGGATTCTGGGTAATCCAAGATGGAGGATGGGAAAAATTTCTGGCTGTAAGAGCTGCTCCTTTTTTTGAGGTATTTCAGGTGTTGGAGGTGATTTCCTTGAATTCCATGAGCAGCAATTCCTCTTTTATAAGCTGTGGCAAATGTTTTCGAACATTGTAGAAAAAAAAGTCAAAACAGCTGCACTTTTAAAAGGAAGAAAGACAAACAAAGGCAGCGAGCACATGGTCTGTAAGGGAGACATGGAAAGAAACCCACGCTGCTAACTGGCACAGCAGTGAATTTGCGCAGTTACTGCCTTTGCTGTTTGAATTCATGTATCACTGAACATCGGAGAGCATATAGGAAAACTTAACAAACAGCGAAAGTTACAACTGATCTTGGAGGCATGTGTTTGGGAGAGGTCACAGCACTAAAACAGATAAGTGAATATTTTTAAGTATTGTCTTGCTGTGAATCTACAATAGTCAGTAGAGTGGGTTCTTTCTTGATTATGTTTTTATTATGACTTGATTTTTTTTAAAATAAGCGCCGTAAGTATTAAGTTAGCCTGGGCAAGTGTTTTGTAGAGCAATAAGGCATTGCTATTTTCTGGGTCTGTAGGTTGGAAGGGGCAAAATGGCTTTTAGTAGAGTGATATGCTCTTCTTGTCGGATGTGGGAGTTTAGGGAGAGTTTACGAGTTACTGAGGATTATATCTGCAATAAATATCATTGGTTGCGAATCCTGTCAGATCGAATGGATCAGTTGGAGTGGCAGTTAGAGGCAATGAGGAATTTACAAGAGCTTGGGAGTGTGATGGATGGCAGTTATAGGAAGGGAGAAAAGCCGCAGATACAGTCAGGTAGACGGGTTAACTCCAGCAAAGGTAAGAGAGGTAGGCAGGTAGTACAGGAGTCTTCTGTGGCTAGAGCTGAAAATGTGTTGCTGGAAAAGCGCAGCAGGTCAGGCAGCATCCAAGGAGCAGGAGATTCAACGTTTCGGGCATAAGCCCTTCTCCTGTTCCTTGGATGCTGCCTGACCTGCTGCGCTTTTCCAGCAACACATTTTCAGCTCTGATCTCCAGCATCTGCAGTCCTCACTTTCTCCTCTTCTGTGGCTATCCCCATTTCAAACAAGTATGCTGTTTTGGAAAATGTAGGAGTGATGGACTTTCAGGAGAATGTAGCCAAGTTTCTGGTATCAAAACAGACTCTAATCTAATGAGTGTATATCGGGTTCCAAACAATCGATTGCATTAAGGGACTCTCTAGTTAGGGGTACAGACAGACGTTTCTAAACAGAGAACATAGATAGAACATAGAACAATACAGCACAGAACAGGCCCTTCGGCCCACGATGTTGTGCCGAACATCTATCCTAGATTAAGCACCCATCCATGTACCTATCCAATTGCCGCTTAAAGGTCGCCAATGATTCTGACTCTACCACTCCCACGGGCAGCGCATTCCATGCCCCCACCACTCTCTGGGTAAAGAACCCACCCCTGACATCTCCCCTATACCTTCCACCCTTCACCTTAAATTTATGTCTCCTTGTAACACTCTGTTGTACCTGGGGAAAAAGTTTTTGACTGTCTACTCTATATATTCCTCTGATCATCTTATAAACCTCTATCAAGTCACCCCTCATCCTTCGCCGTTCCAACGAGAAAAGGCCGAGAACTCTCAACCTATCCTCGTACGACCTATTCTCCATTCCAGGCAACATCCTGGTAAATCTTCTCTGCACCCTCTCCAAAGCTTCCACATCTTTCCTAAAGTGAGGCGACCAGAACTGCACACAGTACTCCAAATGTGGCCTAACCAAAGTCCTGTACAGCTGCAACATCACTTCACGACTCTTGAATTCAATCTCTCTGCTAATGAACGCTAATACACCATAGGCCTTCTTACAAGCCATATCCACCTGAGTGGCAACTTTCAAAGATCTATGTACATAGACCCCAAGATCCCTCTGTTCCTCCACCTGACTAAGAACCCTACCGTTAACCTTGTATTCCGCATTCTTATTTGTTCTTCCAAAATGGACAACCTGACACTTGGCAGGGTTGAACTCCATCTGCCACTCCTCAGCCCAGCTCTGCATCATATCTAAGTCCCTGTGCAGCCAACAACAGCCCTCCTCACTGTCCACAACTCCACCAATCTTCGTATCATCTGCAAATTTACTGACCCACCCTTCGACTCCCTCATCCAAGTCATTAATAAAAATTACAAACAGCAGAGGACCCAGAACTGATCCCTGCGGAACTCCACTTGTAACTGGGCTCCAGGCTGAATATTTACCATCTACCACCACTCTCTGACTTTGACCGGTTAGCCAGTTTTCTATCCAGTTGGCCAAATTTCCCTCTATCCCATGCCTCCTGACTTTCCGCATAAGCCTACCATGGGGAACCTTATCAAATGCCTTACTAAAATCCATGTACACTACATCCACTGCTCTACCCTCATCCACATGCTTGGTCACCTCCTCAAGGAATTCAATAAGACTTGTAAGGCAAGACCTACTCTTCACAAATCCGTGCTGGCTGTCCCTAATCAAGCTGTGTCTTTCCAGATACTCATAAATCCTATCCCTCAGTACCCTTTCCATAACTTTGCCTACCACAGAAGTAAGACTAACTGGCCTGTAATTCCCGGGGTTATCCCTATTCCCTTTTTTGAACAGGGGCACAACATTCGCTACTCTCCAGTCCCCTGGTACCACCCCCGTTGACAGTGAAGACGAAAAGATCATTGCCAAAAGTACTGCAATTTCCTCTCTTGCTTCCCACATAATCCTAGGATATATCCCGTCAGGCCCAGGGGACTTATCTATCCTCAAGTTGTTCAAAATGTCCGACACATCTTCCTTCCTAACAAGTATCTCTTCTAGCTTACCAGTCCGTTTCACACTCTCCTCTTCAACAATACGGTCCCTCTCGTTCGTAAATACTGAAGAAAAGTACTCATTCAAGACCTCTCCTATCTCTTCCGACTCAATACACAATCTCCCACTACTGTCCTTGATCGGACCTACCCTCGTTCTCGTCAATCTCATGTTTCTCACATACGCATAAAATGCCTTGGGGTTATCCTTGATCCTATCCGCCAAGGATTTTTCATGCCCTCTCTTAGCTCTCCTAATCCCTTTCTTCCGGTCCCTTCTGGCTATACTGTATCCCTCCACTGCTCTGTCTGAACCCTGTTTCCTCAACCTTATGTAAGCCTCCTTCTTCCTCTTTACTAGACATTCAACCTCCCTCGTCAACCAAGGCTCCCTCACACGACCATTTCTTTCCTGCCTGATAGGTACATACATATCAAGGACACGTCGTATCTGTTCCTTGAAAATGTTCCACATTTCCACAACATCCTTCCCTGACAGCCTATGCTCCCAACTTATGCTCCTCAAATCCTGTCTTACAGCATCGTAATTTCCCTTCCCCCAATTGTAAAATCTACCCTGTTGTGCGCACCTATCTCTCTCCATAACCAAGGTGAAAGTCACAGAATTGTGGTCACCATCACCAAAATGTTCACCCACTAACAAGTCCATCACTTGTCCCGGTTCATTACCGAGTACCAAATCCAATATGGCCTCCCCTCTGGTTGGACAATCTACATACTGAGTTAGAAAAGCTTCCTGGACACACTGCGCAAACACCGCCCCATCCAATCTACTTGATCTAAAGAGCTTCCAATCAATATTTGGGAAGTTGAAGTCGCCCATGACTACAACCCTGTGGCTTCTGCACCTTTCCAAAATCTGTTTCCCAATCTGTTTCTCCACATCTCTGCTGCTATTGGGGGGCCTATAGTAAACACCCAACAAGGTGACTGCACCTTTCCTATTTCTGACTTCAGCCCATACTACCTCCAAAGGCAGATCCCCCCTCAAACTTCCTTTCTGCAGCTGTTATACCATTTCTAATTAGCAATGCCACCCCCCCCCCACCCTCCTTTTTTACCACCCTCCCTAATCTTACTGAAACATCTGTAACCAGGAACCTCCAACAACCATTCCTGTCCCTCATCTATCCACGTTTCCGTGATGGCCACAACATCGTAGTCCCAGGTACCGATCCACGCCTTAAGTTCACCCACCTTATTTCTGATACTCCTTGCATTGAAGTATACGCACTTGAGCCCATCTCTGTGTCCGCAAGTATTCCCTGTCAGTGCTACCTTCTCCACAGCCTCCCTACATTCTTGGACATCCTGACAAAAAGCTAGCCTACTTGCTGGACTACAAGTCCGGATCCCATCCCCCTGCCAAATTAGTTTAAACCCCCCCGAAGAGTGCTAGCAAACCTACCCCCCAGGATATTGGTGCCCTTCTGGTTCAGGTGCAACCCGTCCTGTTTGTACAGGTCCCACCTTCCCCAGAATGCAGTCCAATTGTCCAAATACCTGAAGCCCTCCCTCCTACACCATCCTTGCAGCCACGTGTTCAACTGCACTCTCTCCCTATTCCTTGCCTCACTGTCACGTGGCACTGGCAACAACCCAGAGATGATGACTCTGTCTGTCCTAGCTTTTAGCTTCCAGCCTAACTCCCTGAGCTCTTGAATGACCTCCCCACCCCTCTTCCTACCTATGTCGTTGGTGCCAATGTGTACCATGACTTCTGGCTGCACACCCTCCCCCTTAAGGATTCTGAAGACACGGTCCGAGACGTCTCGGACCCTGGCACCCGGGAGGCAACAAACCATCCGAGAGTCTCGCCCATGTCCACAGAACCGCCTGTCCGTCCCTCTAACTAGAGAGTCTCCTATAAGTAGCGCTCTCCTCCTCTCCCCCTTTCCCTTCTGAGTCTCAGAGCCAGACCTCACGCCACAGACCCCGTCACTGCAACTTACCCCTGCAAGGCTGTCCCCCCCAACAGTTTCCAAAGCTGTATACTTATTGTTTAGGGGAACGACCACAAGGGAACCCTGCACTGCCTGCTTCTTCCCTTTCCCACCTCTAACTGTTACCCAGCTACCTCTGTTCTCCGGCGTAACTATGTCCCTGTAGTTTCTATCAATCACCCTCTCAGCCTCTCGAATAATCCTCAGTTCATCCAACTCCAGTTCCAGTTCCCTAACTCGTTCGGTGAGGAGCAGGATCTGACTGCATTTCCTGCAGATGAAGTTGGCAGGAGTATCGGTGGTCACCCCTACCTCAAACATCCTGCAGGAGGAACATTCCACTGCCTGCGCTGCCATGACTGTACACTTTGTCTCCAACACAAGAACACTGAGTCAATAACACTGAGTCGCTTACCTGTGGACTTTAAAGTTAGGTTAGAGGAGGAGGATGGGAGGGAGGCCCTGCGAAGTAGGGCCTGGGGTCTAGAACACACCCACTCAAATACCAATCACTTACCTTCCCGACCAGCTCTGCACTCCAACCTCACTTCCGCCAAGTTTCTGTGGCCAACAGCAAAAAATCAGAGTGGTGTGTTGCTTCCCTGGTGCCAGGATCAAGGATATCTCAGAGAGGGAGCAAAATGTTCTCAAAGGGGAGAGGGGCCAGCAGGAGGTCATTGTCCACACTGGTACCAATGACACTGGAAGGGAAAAGAATGAGTTTCTGGAGGGAAACGAGAAAGTTAGGCAGGAATTTAAACAGGAGGTCCTCGAGAGTAATAATATCTGGATTACTCCTGGTGCTACGAGCTAGTGAGGGCAGGAATAGGCGGATAGGGCAGATGAATGCATGGCTGAGGAGCTGGTGTATGGGAGAAGGATTCACATGTTTGGATCATTGGAATCTCTTTTGGGGTAGAAGTGACCTGTACAAGAAGGACGGATTGCACCTAAATTGGAAGGGGACTAATGTACTGGCAGGGAGATTTGCTAAAGCTACTAGGATTTAAACTAGTAAGGGGTGGGACCCAGGGAGATAGCGAGAAAAGATTTCAATCTGAGACTGGTACAGTTGAGAACAGAAGAGAGTCAAACAGACAGGGCAGGCAGGGACAAGGTAGAACTGATAAATTAAACTGCATTTATTTCAATGCAAGGGGCCTAACAGGAAGGCAGGTGAACTCAGGGCATGGTTAGGAACATGGGACTGGGATATCATAGCAATTACGGAAAAATGGCTCAGGGATGGGCAGGACTGGCAGCTTAATATTCCAGGATACAAATGCTAAAGGAAGGATAGAAAGGAGTGCATGAGAAGATGGTGCATGGCATTTTTGATAAGGGATAGCATTACTGCTGTACTGAGGGAGGATATTCCCAGAAATACATTCAGGGATGTTATTTGGGTGGAACTGAGAAATAAGAAACAGATGATCACCTTATTGGGACTGTATTATAGACGCCCCCCCCCTAATAGACAGTGGGAAATTGAGACACAATTTTTTAAGGAGATCTCCGCTATCTGTAAGAATAATAGGGCGGTTATGGTAGGGGGTTTTAACTTTCCAAACATAGACTGGGACTGCCATAGTGTTAAGGGTTTAGATGGAGAAGAATTTGTTAAGTGTGTACAAGACAATTTTCTGATTCAGTGTGTGGATGTATCTACTAGAGAAGGTGCAAAACTTGATCTACTCTTGGGAAATAAGGCAGGGCAGGTGACTGAGGTGTCAGTGGGGGAGCACTTTGGGGCCAGCGACAATAATTCTATTTGTTTTAAAATAGTGATGGAAAAGGATAGACCAGATCTAAATTGGAGAAAGGCCAATTTTGCCGGTATTAGGCAAGAACTTTCAAAAGCTGTTAGGGCGCAGATGTTTGTAGGTAAAGGGACGGCTGGAAAATGGGAAGCCTTCAGGAATGAGATGACGAGAGTCCAGAGAAATTTTATTCCTGTCAGGGTGAAAGGGAAGGCTGGTAGGTATAGGGAATGCTGGGTGTCTAGAGAAATTGAGGGTCTGGTTGAGAAAAAGAAGGAAGCATATGTCAGGTATAGACAGGATAGATCGAGTGAATCCTTAGAAGAGTATAAAGGGAGTAGGAGTATACTTAAGAGGGAAATCAGGAGGGCAAAAAGGGGACATGAGATAGCTTTGGCAAATAGGGTTAAGGAGAATCCAAAGGGTTTTTACAAATATATTAAGGACAAAAGGGAAATTAGGGAGCGAAGAGGGCGCCTCAAAGATTAGCAAGGCAGCCTTTGTGTGGAGCCACTGGAGATGGGGAAGATACTAAACAAGTAATTTCATCAGTATTTACTGTGGAGGAGGACATGGAAGGTATAGACTGTAGGGAAATAGATGGTGACACCTTGAAAAATGTCCATGTTACAGAAGAGGAAGTGCTGGATATCTTGAAATGCATAAAAGTGGATAAATCCCCAGGACATAATCAGGTGTACCCTAGAACTCTGTGGGAAGCTAGAGAAGAGATTGCTGGGCCTCTTGCTGAGATATTTGTATCATCGATAGTCACAGGTGAGGTGCCGGAAGACTGTAGGTTGGCTAACGTGGTGCCACTGTTTAAGAAGGGCAGTAAGGACAAGCCAGGGAACTATAGACCAGTGAGCCTGACCTCGGTGGTGGGCAAGTTGTTGGAGGGAATCCTGAGGGAGAGGATGTACATGTATTTGGAAAGGCAAGGACTGATTAGGGATAGTCAATATGGCTTTGTGCATGGGAAATCATGTCTCTCAAACTTGATTGAGTTTTTTGAAAAAGCAACAAAGAGGATTGATGAGGGCAGAGCATAGATGTGATCTATATGGACTTCAGTAAAGCATTTGACAAGGTTCCTTATGGGAGACTGGTTAGCAAGGTTAGATCTCATGGAGTACAGGGAGAACTAGCCATTTAAATACAGAACTGGCTCAAAGGTTGAAGACAGAGGGTGGTGGTGGAGGGTTGTTTTTCACACTGGAGGCCTGTGACCAGTGGAGTGCCACAAGGATCGGTGCTGGTCCACTACGTTTCGTCATTTACATAACTGATTTGGATATGAACATAGGAGGTATAGTTAGTAAGTTTGCAGATGACACCAAAATTGGAGGTGTAGTGGACAGTGAAGGTTACCTCAGATTACAACAGGATCTTGACCAGATGGGCCAGTGGGCTGAGAAGTGGCAGACGGAGGTTAATTGAGATAACTGTGAGGTGCTGCATTTTGGGAAAGCAAATCTTAGCAGGACTTATACACTTAATAGTAAGGTCCTAGGGAGTGTTGCTGAACAAAGAGACCTTGGAGTGCAGGTTCATAGCTCCTTGAAAGTAGAATCACAGGTAGATAGGATAGTGAAGAAGATGTTTGACATGCTTTCCTTTATTGGTCAGAGCATTATAGTTGGGAGCTCATATTGTGGATGTACAGGACGTTGATTAGGCCCTGTTGGAATATTGTGTGCAAATCTGGTCTCCCTCTGATCGGAAAGATGTTGTGAAACTTGAAAGGGTTCAGAAAAGATTTACAAGGTTGTTGCCAGGGTTGGAGAATTTGAGCTATGGGTTCAGGATGAATAGGCTGGGGCTGTTTTCCCTGGAATGGCTGAGGCTGAGGGGTGATCTTATAGAGATTTATAAAATCATGAGGGGCATGGATAGGGTAAAGAGGGGGAATCCAGAACTAGACGGCACAGGTTTAGGGTGAGAAGGGAAAGATATAAAAGGGATCTTTTTTCGCACAGAGGGTGGTGTGTGTATGGAATGGGCTGCCAGAGGAAGTGGTGGAGGCTGGTACAATGACAACATTTAAAAGGCATCTGGATGGGTATATGAATAAGAAGGGTGTAGAGGTATGTGGGCCAAGTGCTGGCAAATGGGACGAGATTAATTTAGGATATCTGGCCAGCATGGGCGAGTTGGACCTAAGGGTCTGTTTCCATGCTGTACATCTCTATGACTCTATGACTCTAATTCTGGTCTCTCTCCTGTTGGAAGGATGTTGTGAAACATGAAAGGTCCAGAAAAGATTTACAAGAATGTTTGAGGATTTGACATACAGGGAGAGGCTGAATAGGTTGGGGCTGTTTTCCCTGGAGCATTGGAGGCTGAGGGGTGACGTCATAGAGGTTTATAAAATCACGAAGAACTTGGGTAGGGTAAATAGACAAGGTCTTTTCCCTGGTGTTGGAGTCCAGAACTAGAGGGCACAGGTTTAGGGTGAGAGGGGAAAGATTTAAAAGTGACCAATGGGGCAACCTTTCACGCAGAGGGTGGTACGTGTATGGAATGCGCTGCCAGAGAAAGTGGTGGAGGCTGGTACAATTACAGCATTTAAAAGGCATCTGGATGGGGATATGAATAGGAAGGGCTTGGAGGGATATGGGCCAAATGCTGGAAAATGGGACCTGATTAGTTTTGGATATCTGGTCGGCATGGATGAGTTGGACCGAACGGTCTATTTCTGTGCTGTATATCTCTACAACTCTATGCTTTTGTGGGTGAAATAGACAGGCAGGAGGCTGGGAGAACACAGCAGGCCAAGCAACATCAGGAGGTGGAGAAGTCAATGTTTCTGGTATAAGGGTTATATCTGAAACATTGATGTTTCCACCTCCTGACGTTGCCTGGCCTTGCTGTGTTCTCCCAGCCTCCTGCCTGTCTACTTTTGATTCCAGCATCTGCAGTTTTTTTGTCTCTTCCTTCACTTTTGGTATTGTTGCATTACCCCTGGTGTGGAGTGCTTATTCATTGTTTGTTTTGTTGATTGTTTGGGTGATTGGGTGGTGGGCTGTTAAATTAATGAAACCTAAAGCATCAGCAGTACTTCACTGATTGTGAAGTTCTTTAAGATATCCTGACATTCTGAAGAAACATTCTGGAAAGGCAAATTGTTCCTTTCATCTTTTCCTTCCACCCCAGCTCTCTCTCTCTCTCTCTCTCTCTCTCACTTTCTCCCAACCCTTTCATGCCTGCATTTAAATTTATTTCACCTTGCTCTTTCCTGCTGTATCCCTGCTTCCCTCTTTCAGTTCTTTTGTGCTACCTCCTTTTTACCTTCCTTCTCCATGTCCCACACTGTTAAATATTTCTGATTTAAAGCCATTATTGGTTCAGTAAACACTGACTTCTCAGGCGAAACTGAGAGGTCATCAGATTCTAGACAATGAGGCACCTTTTAGCATGATCTAAAGAATGAACTGTCCCTGAATATGAGCTGGCAGATTACCAACTTTCCGTGAGGAAAATATCAAACTTGCAATTCTTGACTATCCAAGTGATGTTAGTTTGAATTCTTAAACATGTCACAGTTTTATTGGGCAGAAGACACACACACACACACACACACACACACACACACACACACACACACACTCTCTCTCTCACACACACACACACACACACTCTCTCTCTCACACACACACACACATACACACACACACTCTCTCACTCACATACGCACTGTCTCTCTCATACACACACACATACACACACTCTTTCACACACACACACACACACACACACACGGTAGTAGTCTGCGATTGAGATAGTTGTGCCCTGCGAATCTCCAACTTTCAGTCCAAATCCAATGTTATCTCATGGCACAAAGACCAATGACAGAAAGAAAATCCCTTGTTGGTTCACACCGACACTCGTTCTGCTAACTAACATGGATTCCTCCATCTTGGATGATTCCTGGAATATCCGAGCACAACCCCGATGAATGCACAATGTTCGGCACCATTTGCAACTCCTCAGACACTGAAGCAGTCCATGTTCAAATGCAATAAGATCTGGACAATATCCAGGCTTGGGCCAACAAGTGGCAAGTAACATTCATGCCACACAAATGCCAGGCTAAGACCATCACCAATAAAAGACAATCTAACAATCACCCTTGATGTTCAATGGTGTTACTGTCACTGAATCCCCCACTATCAACATCCTGGGAGTTACCATTGATCAGCAACTGAACTGGACTCACCACATAAACACTGTGGCTCCAAGAGCAGGTTAGAGGTTAGGAATCCTGCAACGAGTAACTCATCTCCTGTCTCCCCAAAACCTGTTCCACCATCTACAAGGCACAAGTCAGGAGTGTGATGGAATACTCCCCACTTGCCCTGGATGGGGCAGCTCCAACAACACTCAAGAAGCTCAACACCATCCAGGACAAAGCAGCCACTTGATTGGCCCCACATCCACAAACATCCCCTCCCTCTCCCACCGACGCTCAGTAGCAGCAGTGTGTACTATCTACAAGATGCACTGCAGAAACTCACCAAAGATCCTCAGACAGCACCTTCCAAACCCACGACCACTTCCATCTAGAAGGACAAGGGCAGCAGATACATGGGAACACCCTGCAAGTTCCCCTCCAAGCCCCTCACCATCCTGACTTGGGAATAATTCGCTGGGTCAAAATCCTGGAATTCCCTCCCTCAGGGCATTGTGGGTCAACCCACAGCACATGGACTGCAGCGGTTCAAGAAGACAGCTCACCCTCACCTTCTCAAGGGGGCAACTAGGGACAGGATAATAAATGTTAGCCCAGCCAGTGACCCCCACATCTCATGAATGAATAGAAAATACGCACGCTTAGATAGTCAACATGGCTTTGTGCGTGGGAAATCATGATTCACAAACATAATTGAGTTTTTTGAAGAAGTAAATAAGAGGATTGATGAGGGCAGAGCGGTGAACGTGATCTATATGGACTTCAGTAAGGCGTTCGACAGGGTTCCCCATGGGAGACTGGTTAGCAAGGTTAGATCTCATGGAATACAGGGAGAACTAGCCATGTGGATACAGAACTGGCTCAAAGGTAGAAGACAATGGTTGGTGGTAGAGGGTTGTATTCCGGACTGGACGCTTGTGACCAGTGGAGTGCCACAAGGATCGGTGCTGGGTCCTCTACTTTTTGTCATTTACAAAAATGATTTGGATGCGAGCATAAGAGGTACAGTTAGTAAGTTTGTAGATGACACCAAAATTGGAGGTGTAGTGGACAGCAAAGGTTACCTCAGATTACAACAGGATCTGGACTAAATGGGCCAATGGGCTGAGAAGTGGCAGATGGAGTTTAATGGGGTGCTGCATTTTAGGAAAGCAAATCTTAGCAGGACTTATACGTGTAATGGTAAGGTCCTGGGGAGTGTTGCTGAACAAAGAGACCTTGGACTGCAGGTTCATAGCTCCTTGAAAGTGGAGTCACAGGTGGATAGGATAGTGAAGAAGGCGTTTGGTATGCTTTCCTTTATTGGTCAGAGTATTGAGTACAGGAGTTGAGAGGTCATGTTGCAGCTGTACAGGACATTGGTTAGGCCACTGTTGGAATATTGCGTGCAATTCTGGTCTCCTTCCTATTGGAAAGTTGTTGCGAAACTTGAAAGGGCTCAGAAAAGATTTACAAGGATGTTGCCAGGGTTGGAGGATTTGAGCTATGGGAAGAGGCTGAACAGGCTAGGGCTGGAGCGTCGGAGGCTGAGGGGTGACCTTATAGAGGTTTACAAAATTATGAGGGGCATGGATAGGATAAATAGGAAAAGTCTTTTCCCTGGGGTGGGGGAGTCCAGAACTAGAGGGCATAGGTTTAGGGGAAAGATATAAAAAAGACCAACTTTTTCACATAGAGGATGGTACATGTATGGAATGAGCTGCCAGAGGAAGTGGTGGAGGCTGGTACAATTGCAACATTTAAAAGGCATTTGAATGGGTATATGAATAGGAAGGGTTTGGAGGGATATGGGCCAGGTGCTGGCAGGTGGGACTAGGTAGGATTGGGGTATCTGGTCGGCATGGACGGGTTGGACCGAAGGGTCTGTTTCCGTGCTGTACATCTCAATGACTCCATAATCACGGATGATTTAAATCTTCATGTCAATTGAACAAATCACATTGGTAAGAGTAGTATCAAAGATGAGGTCATAGCATGTATTTGGAACAATTTCTTAGGAAGACTACCAGCAACCATGGTATTTTGGACAAACCTGGAATTTGGAAAGCTTGATTAAAGACCACATATTAAAGGGTCATCTAGACAAGTGATCATAATATGTCAGAATTACATTCGGTTTGAGAAGAAAACTAGGAATGAGAATAATCAGGAAGCTTAAGACTGACTACTTTGCAAGTCTGGTGGTCTGTGGACTAACTTTTGAAAAAAACATGGCAGCAGAAATGGTGGATGTGAGCGTGTGCAATGTTTTAAAATTCCACAGATTCTGGAATAGTTCCAATGGATTGGAAACTGCAAATATATCATCTACGCTCGGGAAAGTAGGGAAAAATAAAAAAAACCATAGACTCGCGATGCTAATGCCTTCCGTTGAGAAAAGCAATCCAATATATGAGGCAGTAGTGGCACATTTGGAAATAATAATAATGCCCGACTGAACTAATACGTTTCTTTGTGAATAGAGAAATCGAGTCGATATCTTTGATACTCAAACAGGCAAGTTAAAAAGGGGACCAAGTCGATGCAGTGTATTTGGAATTCTAAAGGCAAGTTATAAGGTTTGACATGATACATTGCTGGACAAGAGAGGAGGTTAGGGAATTGAATTGAATGTTAGCTTAGATTAAGAACTACCTAACTAACTGGAAGCTGAGCGTCAGGATAAATGGGACATTTTCAGGATGGAAGGCTGTAATTAGTGATGTGTTGCAACAATCAGTGTTGAGGCATCAACAATTTGCAATCTCTGTTTGTGACTTGGACAAAAGATCCAAATGCATTGCAGCTAAATTTTCTGATGACCCTAAGGCTTGTCAGAAAGCAAGTCACAAGAGCATAAATGAGTTAAGTGAGTGGAGAGATGAAGTATAATGTGGTAATTATATGAAACCTTCTACTTTGGCAAATTGAACCTCTGTGTGGTTTAACCAAACAATAGAGCGACTGCAATTTGGGGCGGCACAGTGCCAGGTTCGATTCCAGTCTTGAATGACTGTCTGTGTGGAGTTTCCACATTGTCCCTGTGTCTGTGTGGGTTTCCTCCCGTGGTTCAAGGATATGCAGGTTAGAGGGTTGGGCCATGCTAACTTGCCCGTTGTGTCCAGGGATGTGTAGGTTTGGTGGATTAGCCATGGGAAAAGTTACAGAGGAGAGGTGGGTCTGGATAGGATGTTCATCAGAAGGTCACTGTATATTCGATGGGCTGAATAGCCTGCTTCCACACTGTGGGGATCCTGTGATTCTACAACTATGAATGCAAAACTTGACAACAGCTTCTTTATTTTATATCACGTTTACAGCATTAAGCCTTCCAAAAAGGGGGATAGAGGATTTGTTAGCCATTTTCAAATTGGTAAGCTGTTACACTGAATCAGAGGTCAGAGTTGTGGCCTCAAATGTTTAAAATCTACACCAGTGACTTGGATGTTGGGTCTGAATGTATGGTAGTTAAATTTGCTGATGTAAGAGAGTGGTAGGCATGTAAGTTTGCTATCGGACATGAAAATTCTACAAAGGCTTCTATAGGTTAAGTCGGTAAGAAATCATTGTATGGAGCATAATGTGGGACAGTATGGATTTGTGGGGACTTGTATGAATTTGTGCACTTCAGAAGGATGTATTAAAAAAGCAGAATATTATTTGACTGGAGAGAATGGAGAATTCTGATTTACAGATGTCTTGGTAAATGATTTACAAAATGTGAGCATGCAGGTACAGGATGTAATTTGAAAGACAGGTTGAATAATGCCATTTATCTGAAGGGGAATCAAGTCTAAAAACAGAGAAATGTTTCTATAGCAGCACGGTTCTTTTGTGAGAACATAAGTGGAGCATTGTGTACAGCTTTAATCAGCTTTGCTTCGGAAATAAAACATTAAGTTGTTAGTGGCCCAACAAAGTCTCATTCGACTGACTCCTGGGGTGACTGTGTTATCTTGTGAGTGAAGGTTACACAGGTTGGGTCCATACTCATTGGAGTTTAGCCGAAGGAGAGGTGACCTTTTTGCTAGTCTAGATGCTAGGTCATTGTGGTGGACTTTGTTGACAAGGGAGTCATGGAAGTTGGAATAAAGACAGGAAAGTGAGTTGAGGCCACAGTAAAATGAGTCACTGTTTTATGGAAAGGTATGAAAGGATGAAGGCTCCTCAGGACCTAACTCCACTCCTGAATCATGTATTTTTCCATCAAGCATCCAAAAATATAACATGACATATCGGGTGGCTCACGGTCAGCACTGTTGCCTCACAACCCCAGGGACCCAAGTTCGATTCCAGCCTCAGAAACTGTGTGTAGTTTGCACATTCTCTCTGTGTCTGCGTGGGTTTCCTCCCACAGTCCAAAGAATTAAGGTGGATCGGCTGTGGTAAATTGCCCCATAGTGTCCAAGGATGTGCAAACTTTGTGCGTTAGCCATGGGGATTGCAGTGTGACAGGGATTGGATAGGAAGGTGGGTCTGGGTGGGATGCTCTTCGGGGGGTCAGTGCGGACTTGATGTTCTGAATGGCAAATTTCTGCACTGCAAGGATTCTATGACATTCAACATCACGGTGACCTATTCGGTGAGATGATCGTTTACATGTTTAAAGTAGAGATGCATAGAGTTATGTTTGTGGGGAGCTCCAGAGCTTAAGAGTTCTATACTCGAGACATGAAGGAGGATTGCATGACAATTTGAATCTTTACTCTCAAAGCTCCGAATTGGAGGGTTCAGCAATCTCAGAGTGTTGCAGCTGTACCGACTTGAGTAATACATGAGGAGTCAGAGCCACTTGTGAATTTTCAACATTTCGATCATGTCACCAAGGGCCAGCTCATGAATGACAAATAAAATGGACACGAGGTTATAGTCCAACAGGTTTATTTGGAAGCACTAGCTTTCAGAGTGCTGCTCCTTCATCAGGTGATTCCAACTGATGAAGGAGCAGCGCTCCGAAAGCTAGTGCTTCCAAATAAACCTGTTGGACCATAACCGGGTGTTGCTTGATTTTTAACTTTGTCCACCCCAATCCAACACCAGCACCTCCACATCAAATAAAATGGAAAGAAGAGAAAAGATCTTTTGGGGTGAAATTGTGGAGGTCGTAGCACAATTTACAATTGGCAGTGAATTCCTCGGAAAAGTCAAAAGTCTTTGTTTGGGAAGGATGTGAGGGGAATGAATGAAAACAGACAGAGTTAAGAAACGTATCAACAAGATCTAAAAAACTGGCAGTATTGTTGTGCCCCTCAAAGATCAGCAAGGCGACCTTTGTGTGGAGCTGCAGAAAATGGGGGAGATACTAAATGAATATTTTGCATCAGTATTTATTGTGGAAAAGGATAGGGAAGATATAAACTGTAAGGAAATAGATGTTGACATCTTGCAAAATGTCCAGATTACAGAGGAGGAAGTGCTGGATGCCTTGAAACGCATAAAGGTGAATAAATCCCCAGGACCTGATCACGTGTATC
Source organism: Hemiscyllium ocellatum (assembly GCF_020745735.1). Lineage (NCBI taxonomy): Eukaryota > Metazoa > Chordata > Chondrichthyes > Orectolobiformes > Hemiscylliidae > Hemiscyllium > Hemiscyllium ocellatum. The sequence goes on from NC_083453.1 coordinate 2,868,664, forward strand.
CTAGAACTCTGTGGGAAGCTAGAGAAGTGATTGCCAGGCCTCTTGCTGAGATATTTGTATCATCGATAGTCACAGGTGAGGTGCTGGAAGCCTGGAGGTTGGCTAACGTGTTGCCACTGTTTAAGAAGGGCGGTAAGGACAAGCCAGGGAACTATAGACCGGTGAGCCAGACCTTGGTGGTGGGAAAGTTGTTGGAGGGAATCCTGAGGGACAGGATTTACGTATATTTGGAAAGGCAAGGACTGATTAGGGATAATCAACATGGCTTTGTGCGTGGGAAATCATGTCTCACAAACTTGATTGAGTTTATTTGAAGAAGTAACAAAGAGGATTGATGAGGGCAGAGCAGTGGATGTGATCTATATGGACTTCAGTAAGGCGTTCGACAAGGTTCTCCATGGGAGAATGATTAGCAAGGTTAGATCTCATGGGGCTGAAAATGTGTTGCTGGAAAAGCACAGCAGGTCAGGCAGCATCCAAGGAGCAGGAGATTCGATGTTTCGGGCATAAGCCCTTCTTTCAGGAATCCTGACTGGCTGAAACTTGTCTTCCTGTCAGTGATTAACTAGAAGGGGCTTCCAGTTATCTGAGACCCTGGGATAATCCTTTAAGATGTAAGTCATAGATCTCATGGAGTACAGGGAGAACTAGCCATTTGGATACAGAACTGGCTCAAAGATAGAAGGCAGAGGGTGGTGGTGGAGGGTTGTTTTTCAGACTGGAGGCTTGTGACCAGTGGAGTGCCACAAGGATCGGTGCTGGGTCCACTGCTTTTTGTCATTTACATAAATGATTTGGATGTGAACATAAGAGGTACAGTTAGTAAGTTTGCAGATGGCACCAAAATTGGAGGTGTCGTGGACAGTGAGGAAGGTTACCTCAGATTACAACAGGATCTTGACCAGATGGGCCAATGGGCTGAGAAGTGGCAGATGGAGTTTAATTCAGATAAATGCGAGGTGCTGCATTTTGGGAAAGCTAATCTTAGCAGGACTTATACATTTAATGGTAAGGTCCTGGGGAGTGTTGCTGAACAAAGAGACCTTGGAGTGCAGGTTCATAGCTCCTTGAACGTGGAGTTGCAGGTAGATAGGATAGTGAAGAAGGCATTTGGTATGCTTTCCTTTCTTGGTCAGAGTATTGAGTACAGGAGTTGGGAGGTCATGTTGTGGCTGTACAGGACATTGGTTAGGCCACTATTGGAATATTGTGTGCAATTCTGGTCTCCTTCCTATCGGAAAGATGTTGTGAAACTTGAAACGGCTCAGAAACGATTTACAAGGATGTTGCCAGGATTGGAGGATTTGAGCTACAGGGAGAGGCTGATCAGACTGGGGCTGTTTTCCCTGGAACGTTGGAGCTGAGGGCTGACCTTACAGAGGTTTACAAAATTATAAGGGGCATGGATAGGGTAAATAGACAAAGTTTTTTTCCCTGGGGTCAGGGAGTTCAGAAATAGAGGGCATAGGTTTAGGGTGATAGGGGAAAGATATAAAAGAGACCTAAGGGCCAACGTTTTCACACAGAGGTTGGTACGTGTATGGAATGAGCTGCCAGAGGAAGTGGTGGAGGCTGGTACAATTGCAACATTTAAGAGGCATCTGGATGGTTATATGAATAGGAAGGGTTTGGAGGGATATGGGCTGGGTGCTGGCTGTTGTGACTAGATTGGGTTGGGATATCTGGTCGGCATGGACAGGATGGACTGAAGGGTCTGTTGCCATGCTGTACATCTCTATGACTCTATGACTCTAATTCGGAGTGGTTCCAATGTGGATATGTCATAGAGCCAGTCATTGAGTCAGAGCATGGAAACAGACCCTTCGGCCCAACCAGTCCATGCTGACCATAATTCCAAACTGAACTAATCCCACCTGCCTGCTCCTGGCCCATCTCCCTCCAAACCTTTCCTATTCATGTCCTGATCCAAATGTCTTTTAAACATTGTAACTGTAGCCACATCCACCACTTCCTCAGGAAGTTCATTCCACACACAGCAAACTCACTGTGTAGCAAAACTGCCTCTCATGTCTTTTATAAATCTAGGGAAAAGACACCTGCCATTCACCTATCTATACCCCTCCTGATTTTATAAACCTCAATAAGGTCACCCCTCAACCTCCTACACTCCAATGAAATAAATCCCAGCCTATCCACCCTTTCCTAACTCACACTCTCCATTCCCGGCAACATCCTCATAAATCTCTTCTGAACCCTCTCCAGCATAACAATATTCTTTCTATAGCATGGAGACAAGAAATGGGCACAATACTCCATAGGTTTAAAGAGGAATTCAGTCTCTCCATTCTATTTATCACACATACACACAGGCACATTCAGAGTCATGTTCACGTTAGAAAAGGTGAAATAAAATCTTAGCTGGAATGAAAATAAAATTTGTGCAGCTGAGAAAGAACCCAGTCTCAGTGCTATATCTTGAAAACAAAGATCCAAATACATCTCATAACCCTCCTCGCTTTCTCCATAGCCTTGCAGTTTTATATTCATAGAATCCCTATTGGGTGGAAGTAGGCAATTCGGCCAATCGTGTTCACACTGGTCATCCGAAAAGCATCCCACATAGACCCACCCCTCTACCCTATCCCGGTAATCCCGCACCCCCCATGGCTAACCTACCTAACCTGCACAGCCCGGAACAGTATGGGATAATTTAGCGCGGCGAATCCACTCTAACCTGCACATCCCTCATTACTATGAGCAGTTTAGCATAGCCTACACATCTTGAGACAGTGGGAGAAAACTGGAGCAACAGGAGAAAACCCACTCAGACACAGAGAGAACGTACAAAGTCCACACAGACACCTGAGATAGGAATCGAACCTGGGTCCCTGGCGCTGTGAGACAACAGTGCTAACCAATGAGCCACTGTGCCGCCCCAATCGAACCTGGATCCCTGGCGCTGTGAGACAACAGTGCTAACCACTGAGCCACTGTGCCGCCCCAATCGAACCTGGGTACCTGGCGCTGTGAGACAACAGTGCTAACCACTGAGCCACCCTGCCGCCCCAATCGAACCCATGTCCCTGGCGCTGTGAGATAACAGTGCTAACCACTGAGTCACTGTGCTCCCCCAATCCAACCTGGGTTCCTGGCACTGTATGGCAACTGTGCTAACCACTGAGCCACCGTGCTGCCAGAATCGAATCGGGGTCCCTGGCGCTGTGAGACAACAGTGCTAACCACTGAGCCACCGTGCTGTCCCAATCGAACCCATGTCCCTGGCGCTGTGAGACAACAGCGCTAACCACTGAGTCACTGTGCTCCCTCAATCGAACCTGGGCCCCTGGCGCTGTGAGACAACAGTGCTAACCACTGAGCCATTGTGCCGCCCCAATCGAACCCATGTCCCTGGCGCTTTGAGGCAACAGTTCAAACCACTGAGCCACCGTGCCACACCAATCGAACCTGGATCCCTGGCGTTGTGAGGCAACAGTGCTAACCAATGAGCCACCTTGCCACCCCAATCGAACCCTGGTCCCTGGCGCTGTGAGACAACAGTGCTAACCTCTGAGCCACCGTGCTGCCCCAATCGAACCCAGGTCCCTGGCGCTGTGAGACAACAGTGCTAACCACTGAGACACCGTGCCGCCCCAATCGAACCCATGTCCCTGGCGCTGTGAGACAACAATGCTAACCACTGAGACACCGTGCCGCCCCAATCGAACCTGGGTCCCTGGCGCTGTGAGACAACAATGCTAACCTCTGAGCCACCGTGCTGCCCCAATCGAACCCAGGTCCCTGGCGCTGTGAGACAACAGTGCTAACCACTGAGTCACTGTGCTGCTCCAATCGAACCCATGACCCTGGCGCTGTGAGACAACAGTGCTAAACACTGACCCGCTGTGCCGTCCCAATCGAACCTGGGTCTCTGGCGCTGTGAGACAACAGTGCTAACCACTGAGCCACATGCCGCCCCCAATCGAAGCTGGGTCCCTGGTGCTGTGAGTCAACAGTGCTAACCACTGAGCCACCGTGCTGCCCCAATCGAACCCATGACCCTGGCGCTGTGAGACAACAGTGCTAAACACTGACCCACTGTGCCGTCCCAATCGAACCTGGGCCCCTGGCGCTGTGAGGTAACAGTGCTAACCACTGAGCCACCGTGCCGCCCCTTTTAATATTTTTTAATCGCATTTATTTTCAATTTACCATCGACGCTGCTTTTCCCAGTAGTTCACATCATAACAACTCACTGCTTGAAAAGAAATTCTCGCCATCCTTCATCAGGAGCTGTTTCGGTAAGGGTTTGATTCTCTTTTGAAAGCCTGAACTGGTCAGGCCTCCTCCAACTCCGAACGCGCTTCTTTTGTTGATTTTCGGAAATGTCCATCTTCTGTTATTTCATCACTTGCTCCCTCCCCATTGTTTTTTCATGTTATTCTCCCAGACTTGCTCCCCCTGCCTTATCCATTTTAAGCATTTGTCATTTTTGACAAACTTTACTCATTTCCTGCTGAAATAGAACTTATTTGTCACTGGCTGTGATCCCCTCTGATGTCGGTCTTGAGACTCAGGGGATGGTGTCTCTGTCCTTGTGCGTGCAAGTCAAACTTCAGTTCTTTTTGGCCATTAGTTCTTGATGACCAAGGGGATGAAAGATTATCTGACGGTATGCAGGAATGTCTGGTTTAGGGTAAAATCAGATCAGCCATACTCTTATTGAATGGGAGTGCAGGCTTGAAGGGCCGAGTGTCTGCTCTTGTTTGTATGTTTGTATGACTAGATGAATGAAGAGTATTTGGCGTAGAATCTAACATGTGATTCTGTGACCGTGACTATGTTGCACTGCAATTTGTCAAGGGGTGACCCTGCCATTTCTTCGACCTTCCCCTTCCTCCTCCTCATATTTGCAGCACTCTGATCTTAATCAGAAAGAAGATACGACAGCAATCATTGCAGCGAGATTTATTCATACTCTTCGATGGATCGGGGCATCTTAGAGTTCACTTCATCTTGCAGTATACCAGGAGCAATTACTGTTCTAGAGATTGTCATTTTTCTTGTATGGGCATCTTGCGCAGGTCCCTCCCCATCCAATGTCCCTCTTGAATGCCTCAGTTGAACCTGTGTCCACCACATTTCCAGGCAATGCATTCCAGACTCACTGGGTGAGAAAGTTCTTTTCTCACATTCCCCTTGCTTCGCTCACACGTCACTAAATCTATGCTCCTCTCGTTCTTGTGCCTTTTACAAGTGGGTACGGCTTCTCCCGATCTACTGTCCGGCCTACTCATGATTTGGTAAACGTCTATCAACTCTCCGCTCAGCCTTCCTCTCTCCAGGAAGAACAGTCCCAACTTCCTCAATCTACCCTCATCACTGAACTTTCCCATTCCTCAAACCATGCCTGTAAATGACGTCTGCTCTCTCTCTCTCTCTTTCTCTGTCTCTCCAATACATCCACATCATTCCTATAATGTGGCGATCACAATTGAACACGATAGTACAGCTGAGGCCCACCAAGTGTCTTGTATAAGTTCAGCATCATAGAATCATAGAGATGTACAACATGGAAACAAACCCTTCGGTCCAATCCATCCATGCTGACCAGGTATCCCAACCCAATCTAGCCCCACCTGCCAACACCCGGCCCATTTCCCTCCAAACCCTTCCTATTCATATACCCATCCAGATGCCTTTTAAATGGCGCTGTGAGACAGCAGTGCTAACCACTGAGCCACCGTGCCATAAAATTGTTTCAGGTCACATCACAAAGCTGCTTTAGACTCACGACTGAGATTTGGGTAGGAACCGCACGAATGAGCGATATCTGGCCAGACTTCAGCTGGGTGTACCCTCTTCCTCTGGACTCTGAGCTCAGGCCCCTGCTTCTGCGATGGCTGTTCTTAGGTTATTGTTCTTGCTGTTTTTTTCAATATGTTTCCCCTTGATCTTCCAGAGAACTCGACTCCGGCCCAGCACCCTCGTGACTCTGACATTATCCATCCAAGGGTGGAGTGACAAGATACACCTGTCCTCCATTGTGCCTTTAGGTTTAGCAACCTGTGGGTCAACCTGTAGCACATGGACTGCAGCGGGTCAAGAAGGAAGCTCACTCCCACCTTCTCAACAGGGCAACGAGTCATAGAGTCATAGAGATGTACAGCATAGAAACAGACCCTTTGGTCCAACCTGTCCATGCCAACCAGATATCCCAACCCAATCTCGTCCCACCTGCCAGCACCCAGCCCATATCCCCCCAAACCCTTCCTATTCATATACCCATCCAAATGCCTCTTAAATGTTGCAATTGTACCAGCCTCCACCACATCCTCTGGCAGCTCATTCCACACATGTGCCATCCTCTGTGTGAAAAGGTTGCCCCTTAGGTCTCTTTTATAACTTTCCCCTCACACCCTAAACCTATGCCCGTTGGTTCTGGACTCCCCCACCCCAGGGAAAAGACCTTGTCTATTTACCCTATCCAAGTCCCTCATGATTTTATAAACCTCTATAAGGTCACCCCTCAGCCTCTGACGCTCCAGGGAAAACAGCCCCAGCCTATTCAACCTCTCCCTGTAGCTCAAATCCTCCAACCCTGGCAACATCCTTGTAAATCTTTTCTGAACCTTTCAAGTTTCACAACATCCTTCCGATAGGAAGGAGACCCAACTTGCACTCAATATTCCAATAGTGGCCTAACCAATGTCCTGTACAGCTGCAACATGACCTCCCAACTCCTGTACTCAATACTCTGACCAATAAAGGAAAGCATACCAAACGCCTTCTTCATTATCCTATACCTGTGACTCCACTTTCAAGGAGCTATGAACCTGCATCCAAGGTCTCTTTGTTCAGCAACACTCCCTAGGACCTTACCATTAAGTGTATAAATCCTGCTAAGATTTGCTTTCCCAAAATGCGGCATCTCGCATTTATCTGAATTAAACTCCATCTGCCACTTCTCAGCCCATTGGCCCATCTGGTCAAGATCCTGTTGTAATCTGAGGTAACCTTCTTCACTGTCCATGACACCTCTAATTTTGATATCATCTGCAAACTTACTAACTGTACCTCTTATGTTCACATCCAAGTCATTTATATAAATGACGAAAAGTAGTGGGCCCAGCACCGATCCTTGTGGCACTCCACTGGTCACAGTCCTCCAGTCTGAAAAACAACCCTCCGCCACCACCCTCTGTCTTCTACCTTTGAGCCAGTTCTGTATCCAAATGGCTAGTTCTCCCTGAATTCCATGAGATCTAACCTTGCTAATCAGTCTCCCATGGGGAAACTTGTAAAATGCCTCACTGAAGTCCATATAGATCACATCTACCACTATGCCCTAATCAATCCTCTTTGTTACTTCTTCAAAAAACTCAATCAAGTTTGTGAGTCATGATTTCCCACGCACAAAGCCATGTTGACTATCCCTAATCAGTCCTGCCTTTCCAAATACATGTACATCCTGTCCCTCAGGGTTCCCTCCAATAACTCCATTCCCTCCAATAAGCCATTACCGAAGTCAGGCTCATTGGTCATAGTTCCTTGGCTTGTCCTTACCATCTTTCTTGAATACTGGCAGCACGTTAGCCAACCTCCAGTCTTCCAGCACCTCACCTATGACTATTGATGATACAAATATCTCAGCAATTGGCCCAGCAATCACTTCCCTAGCATCCCACAGATTTCTAGGGTACCCCTGATCAGGTTCAGGGGATTTATGCATTTTTATGCGTTTCAAGACATCCAGCACATATACCCATCCAGATGCCTTTTAAATGTTGTAATTGTACCAACCTCCACCACTTTCTCTGGCAGCTCATTCTATACACATACCACCCTCTGTGTGAAAAAGTTCTTCTTGTTTTTGTACTCTAAGCCTCTATTATTAAAGTTGAGGACACTGCTTTATTTAGGGGAGGTGATGGCCAAGTGGTATTATTGCTGGACTGTTAATCCTAAGACCCAAATCATGTTCTGGGGCCTGGGTTCAATGCCACCACAGCAAATAGTGGATTTTGAAATCAATTTTTAAAAAAACAAATCTGGAATTAAGGGTTGAATAAGGCTCATGAATTCAATGCTGACAGTCAGGAAAAATTCATCTGCTTCATTGGTCATAGAGTCATAGAGATGTACAGCATGGAAACAGATCCTTTGGTCCAACTTGTCCATGCCGACCAGATATCCTAACTTAATCTAGTCCCACTTGCCAGCACTTGGCCCATATCCCTCTTAACCCTTCCTGTTCATAGACCCATCCAAATGCCTTTTAAAAGTCGCAATTGTATCAGCCTCCACCACTCATGTCCTTTCGGGAAGGAAACTGCCATCCTTACCTGGTCTGGGCCTACATGTGACTCCAGCCCCACAGCAATATGGCTGGCTCTTAACTCTTTGGGCAATTAGGGATGGGCAATAAATGCTGGCCCAGCCAGTGAAATCCTCTCCCAGTGTTCTCTACACCTGTACTACCAGCCTCTATTCTTTAAATACCCCAAAGCAGCGATTGGAAGATTTGTTTTTACTTGCTCATTTTGTCAGGTGTGGGTGTCGCTGGCTGGGCCCAGCATTTCTTGCCCGTCCCAGTCAAACAAGGATCGGTGCTGGGTCCTCTACGTTTTGTCATTTACATAAATGATTTGGATGCGAGCATAAGAGGTGCAGTTAGCAAGTTTGCAGATGACACCAAAATTGGAGGTGGAGTGGACAGCAAAGAGGGTTAAGAAGGGCTTATGCCCAAAACATCGATTCTCCTGCTCCTCTGATGCTGCCTGGCCTGCTGTGTTTTTTCAGCATCACATTTTTCAACTCTGGTCTCCAGCATCTGCAGTCCTCACTTTCTCCTAGCGAAGAAGGTTACCTCAGATTACAACAGGATCTTGACCAGATGGGCCAATGGACCGAGAAGTGGCAGGTGGAGTTTAGATAAATGCGAGGTGCTGTATTTTGGGAAAGCAAATCTTAGCAGGACTTACACACTTAATGGTAAGGTCCTGGGGAGTGTTGCTGAACAAAGAGACCTTGGAGTGCAGGTTCATAGCTCCTTGAAAGTGGAGTCGCAGGTAGATAGGATAGTGAAGAAGGTGTTTGGTATGCTTTCCTTTATTAGTCAGAGTATTGAGTTGGGAGGTCATGTTGCAGCTGTACAGGATATTGTTGGAATATTGCGTGCAATTCTGGTCTCCTTCCAATCGGAAAGATGTTTGAAACTTGAAAGGGCTCAGAAAAGATTTGCAAGGATGTTGCCAGGGTTGGAGGATTTGAGCTATAAGGAGAGGCTTAACAGGTTGGGGCTGTTTTCCCTGGAGTGTCAGAGGCTGAGGGGTGACCTTATAGAGGTTTACAAAATTATGAGGGGCATGGACAGGGTAAATAGACAAAGTCTTTTCCCTGGGGTCGGAGAGTCCAGAACTAGAGGGCATAGGTTTATGGAGACAGGGGAAAGATATAAAAGAGAGCTGCTAGAGGAAGTGATGGAGACTGGTACAATTGCAACATTTAAGAGGCATTTGGATGGGTATATGAATAGGAAGGGTTTGGAGGGATATGGGCCGGGTGCTGGCAGGTGGGACTAGATTGGGTTGGGATATCTGGTCGGCATGGACGGGTTGGACCAAAGAGTCTGTTTCTATGCTGTACATCTCTATGACTCTATGACTCGTTGCCCTCTTGTGAAGGTGGGAGTGAGCTGCCTTCATGAACCGCTGCAGTCCATGTGCTACAGGCTGACCTACAATGCTGTGAGGGAGGAAATTCCAAGATTTTGACCCAGTAACGGTGAAGGAATGACGAGATATTTCCAAGTCAGGAAGCTGAGGGCCTTGGAGAGGATCTTGCGGGGGGAGGGGTATGTTCCCATGTATCTGCTGCCTTTGTCCTTCTAGATGGAAGTGGTGGTGGGTTTGGAACATGCTGTTTGAGGATCTTTAGTGCATTCCTGAAGAAGGGCTCATGCCCGAAACGTCGATTCTCCTGCTCCTTGGATGCTGCCTGACCTGCTGCGCTTTTCCAGCAACACATTTTCAGCTCTGAATTTCTGCAGTGCATGTTATAGATGGTACACACTGCCGTGGAGTGGACATAAAGTTATTCATATAGGGTGACATGGTGGCTCAGTGGTTAGCACTGCTGCCTTACAGCACCAGTGCCCCAGGTTCAATTCCAACCTCAGGTGACTGTCTGTGTGGAGTTTGCATATTCTCCCCGTGTCTGCGTGGGTTTCCTCCGAGTGCTCCAGTTTCCTCCCAAAGTCCAAAGATGTGCAGGCCAGGGTGAATTGGTCATGCTAAATTGCCCGTAGTGTTAGGTGCATTAGCCAGAGGGAAATGGGTCTGAATGGGTTACATTCAGAGGTTCGTTGTGGACTGGTTGGGCTGAAGGGCCTGTTTCCACGCTATAGGGAATCTAATTTAATAAGGAAAAAATGCATTGGTAACAATCTAAGTTTTAACTTCACCCCCTCTCCACCTCTCTTGCCCTGTCTGTGCCTCAAATGATTTCTCTTGCTTCCACGCTCAAAACCATTCTTTTCTCTCACCATTTCTGTCTATTCATTGTCCCTCTAATCTCTGATGTACTTATCACGCTGTCCTCCCTTGTCTCTCTGGTGATGCATTACCCATCTGCCCACATGTTTCCATTTTCAACCTTCTTCTTTATGAAATAAATTGCCTGCAAATTGGATGATGCATGGAATGCTGGGAGGAGTTTTGAGAGCAACAGTTGCACTGAAAAGCCCCTTGTGCCACATATCCTGCATGACACTCCGTGATCCAATGCAAGAGGCACAGACGTTTGCAGCGAATAAAGCTTCCTATAGCCTGTCCATTGCACTGTGCAGGGGAATGCACTGTGGGGAGAAACCACCTGCCACCTCAACACTAATCTTAATGACGCAACTTTTGCCACCACACCTCTGTCTGTGCCACCTACAAGGGGCGCTGTATCAGTCTACCTGGCTTACTTTTACAGCACTTATCAACCCGAGACCTCTGCCAGCCAGAAGGGCAAGGACAGCAGATTGCAGCTATACAGCTGCTGCTTAAGTCCCGTGCCATACCAGAACGGTTAACAGCTCACTCTTCACAAGGATGATGGGAAAAAGTGGCCAATCCCGCAGGAACAAAAGCTGATTGCACAAGGAAGAGCTTGGCACTGCTCATTAAACAGGAATCTGGTGATACAAGCCGCTAAACGGCTGTCTGACCTTCGTCATTAGAGGAAGTGGTGGAGGCTGGTACAATTGCAACATTTAAGAACATAGAACATAGAACATAGAACAATACAGCACAGAACAGGCCCTTCGGCCCACGATGTTGTGCCGAACATCTATCCTAGATTAAGCACCCATCCATGTACCTATCCAATTGCCGCTTAAAGGTCGCCAATGATTCTGACTCTACCACTCCCACGGGCAGCGCATTCCATGCCCCCACCACTCTCTGGGTAAAGAACCCACCCCTGACATCTCCCCTATACCTTCCACCCTTCACCTTAAATTTATGTCCCCTTGTAACACTCTGTTGTACCCGGGGAAAAAGTTTCTGACTGTCTACTCTATCTATTCCTCTGATCATCTTATAAACCTCTATCAAGTCACCCCTCATCCTTCGCCGTTCCAACGAGAAAAGGCCGAGAACTCTCAATCTATCCTCGTACGACCTATTCTCCATTCCAGGCAACATCCTGGTAAATCTTCTCTGCACCCTCTCCAAAGCTTCCACATCTTTCCTAAAGTGATGCGACCAGAACTGCACACAGTACTCCAAATGTGGCCTAACCAAAGTCCTGTACAGCTGCAACATCACTTCACGACTCTTGAATTCAATCCCTCTGCTAATGAACGCTAATACACCATAGGCCTTCTTACAAGCCATATCCACCTGAGTGGCAACTTTCAAAGATCTATGTACATAGACCCCAAGATCCCTCTGTTCCTCCACCTGTCTAAGAACCCTTTAAGAGACATTTAAGAGACATTTGGATGGGTATATGAATGGGAAGGGTTTGGAGGGATATGGGCCGGGTGCTGGCAGGTGGGACTAGATTGGGTTGGGATATCTGGTTGGCATGGACGGGTTGGACCAAAGGGTCTGTTTCTATGCTGTACATCTCTATGACTCTATGACTCGTTGCCCTGTTGAGAAGGTGGGAGTGAGCTTCCTTCTTGACCCGCTGCAGTCCATGTGCTACAGGTTGACCCACAGGTTGCTAAACCTAAAGGCACAATGGAGGACAGGTGTATCTTGTCACTCCACCCCTGGATGGATAATGTCAGAGTTATGAGGGTGCTGGGCCGGAGTCGAGCTCTCTGGAAGATCAAGGGGAAACATATTGCAAAAAACAGCAAGAACAATAACCTAAGAACAGCCATCGCAGAAGCAGGGGCCTGAGCTCAGAGTCCAGAGGAAGAGGGTGCACCCAGCTGAAGTCTGGCCAGATATCGCTCATCAGTGTGGTTCCTACCCAAATCTCAGTTGTGAGTTTAAAGCAGCTTTATGATGTGACCTGAAGCAATTTTATGGCACGGTGGCTCAGTGGTTAGCACTGCTGCCTCACAGCGCCAGGGATCCAGGTTCGATTCCAGCCTCGGGCGACTGTCTGTGTGGAGTTTGCACATTCTCCCCGTGTCTGCATGGGTTTCCTCCGGGTGCTCCAGTTTCCTCCCGCAGTCCAAAGATTAGGTGGATTGCTAAATAGTCCAGGGATGTGCAGTCTAGATGGGTGAGCCCTGGGAAATGCGTAGGGGGTGGGTTGGATGCTTTTTAGAAGGTCAGTACGCACTCAATGGGCCCAATGACCTACTTCCACACTGTAGGCATTCTATGTAGAATTATGTTGAAAGATTGGAGTGACTGGGCTTGTATACCCTTGAGTTTAGAAGACTGAGAGGGGATCTGATTGAGACATATAAGATTATTAAAGGATTGGACACTCTGGAGGCAGGAAACATGTTTCCGCTGATGGGTGAGTGTCGAACCAGAGGACACAGCTTAAAAATACGGGGTAGACCATTTAGGACAGAGATGAGGAGAAACCTTTTCACCCAGAGAGTGGTGGCTGTGTGGAATGCTCTGCCACAGAGGGCAGTGGAGGCCCAGTCTCTGGATTCATTTAAGAAAGAGTTGGATAGAGCTCTCAAGGATGATGGTATCAAGGGTTATGGAGAAAAGGCAGGAACAGGATACTGATTAAGGATGATCAGCTATGATCATATTGAATGGTGGTGCAGGTCCGAAGGGCAGAATGGCCTACTCCTGCATCTATTGTCTCTTGTCCATTGTCTAATCAGACTGTGTGATAAATAAAGAGGCGGATTGCATTAACAGTAAAGGCTGTGAATCAGTGTGTTCATTGGCGTTGATCTGGAGAGGGCAACTATAGACAAGATGCCTGGGAGCAGTTCCCTTCCAAGCCACAGGACGTCCTGACTCAGACCCATTATCACAATTCCTTTGCTTCCTCAGGGTCAAAATCCTGGAGCTCACTTCTTCACAACTCAGTGGCGAAACTGACAGCATGTGGGCTGTAGCAGGTCAGGACGATAGCTCAGTAAAAGCTTCTCAAAGGCTATTAACCATGTGGTCGCCAAGTGCTATCCTTGATAGCAGTGGTACCATGACATCAACCAATAAATTATACATAGGAGAGGGCTGACAAATTGGCGATTGCACTGGAGGCACATGCTCATTCGTCTGAAGATCAAGGGTTAATGTTCTCACTGTTCCAGTTGGAACAAGTATCGCTTATTTTTAGCTCTTTTCCAGCGTGTTAGATATTCGCTTGCAACACAGAACTGACCAGATGCCATCAACTCTGTCAAATGTGAGGCTCTGGAAGGAACAAATTGCTCCAGGGCAGGATCTCACAAACTGTCTGCGTACGTCAATGCACAAGTTGTCCATTATTGAGTGCTCAGTTATGACCTGCCTCACAAATTCAACAATGCAGAACAGTAATCGTTGAGGGTGAAATCCAATGCTAGGTAGGTACTGTGCCACTTGGAGAGGACAGTTTGGATTCAAGAAGGCAGCTGACCTCTATTTGTTGGCGACCACATCATGTATGTGCTTGGGAACACAGAATAGAAACACTTAGTGCTTCAGAAATAAGGCACAGCATGATAATGGAGCTGTGTTGAGCTGACACACTACTCAAGGGAAACTCGATGATGAAGTTTCTCATCGTACGTTCATCAGGGTGAGGGCATTAGACACCAGACATGGGAAAGAAACACAAATTTACACGGTTTTACAGGAAAGTGCCAATTGATTTGGCCATCGTTGGCAAGGAGATGTAGCAGAAACAGTTATCAATCTTACTTACCAGGTAGACAGGTAGGCTCTGATCAGCTAGCGTAACCATTTTCCCAATGAAAAAAGTGCAATTTATGAATGCATTCTTTTAGCCTCCATACAAATACGTGTTACTGTATTTGACTTCGGACACACATGAATGCATCACGTTGCAGAACCTGCTGGAATTATTAATGTGATCTGCATTATGTAGCAAATGTTTGGCATGGTGTTTTGAAGCTAGTGAGCACAGGCCTGGGTGAGTATGATTGGCTTGCTGCCAATTTGATTAAATATAATTTAACCCTGATCAAATAACTTCAAATGAAATTTATTGATCGTAAATAAACTCTCGACAGAGTGGAAGCGGGCCATTCAGCCCACTGAGTCCACACCGCCCCTCTGATGAGCATCCCACCCAGACCCACCCTATAACCCTGCATTCCCCATGGCTACTCCACCCAGCCAACATATCCCTGAACACTATGAGTAATTTAGCATGGCCAATCCACCCTAACCTGCAAATCCCTGGGCACTATGGGACAATTTAGCATGGTCAATCCACCTGAACCTGCACATCCCTGGACACTATGGGACAATTTAGCACGGCCAATCCACCCTAACCTTCACATCCCTGGGCACTATGGGACAATTTAGCATGGCCAATCCACCCTAACCTGCACATCCCTAGACACTATGGGACAATTTAACATGGCCAATCCACCCAAACCTACACATCCTTGGACACTATGGGGCAATTTAGCATGGCCAATCCACCCTAACCTGCACATCCTTGGACACTATGGGACAATTTAGCATGGCCAATCCACCCAAATATTCACATCCTTGGACACTACGGGATAATTTAGCATGGCCAATCCACCCTAACCTGCACATCCCTCAACACTATGAGCAGTTTAGTATGGCCAAGCCTCCTAGCCTACACATCTTTAGACTGTGGGAGGAAACCGGACTACCCGGAGAAAACCTGCACAGAAAGGGCAAACGTGCAAACTCCACACAGTCACCCGAGATCGGAATCGAACCCAGGTCCCTGGCGCTGTGAGGCAGCAGTGCTAACCACTGAGCCACCGTGAGGATTGTCTAACTAATAGAAGTCAGAGTTGGGATAATTTTCAGGCTGGCAACCTAGAACTGATGGAGTACCACAAGGGTCAGTGCTGGGGCCACAATTATTTACAAGATACATTAATGACTTGGGTGAGGAGAGTGAATGCACTGTAGCCAAATCTGCAATGACACAAAAATAGGCGGCAAAGGAAGTGGTGAGGGTGGCACAAAGAATCTGCAGAGGGAGAGAAACGGGTTAAGCAAAATCTTTTACAGAGGCAATAATAACATGGACAACTGTGAGGTTATGCACTTTGGCAGGAGTAGAAGCGCTGAATATTTTTTCTTAAAATGGAAACAGACTGCAGGAAGCGATAGCACTGAGGTCCTAAAAAGCATGAATCACAAAAAGCTAGCACCCAAGTACAGACGATAACAGGGAAGGCAAATGGGATGTTTATTCCAAAGGAAATGGAGTATAGAAATAGGGAGGATTTTGCTAAAACTATATAAGACCACAGCGGGAATACTGTGAACAGGTTTGGGTCCCCTTACCTGAGGAAAGACAGACTGACATTGGAGGCAGCCCAGAGAAGGTACACTCGGCTGATCCCGGGTATGGAGGGACTGTCCCATGAGGAGAGGTTGAGGAGGTTGGGCCTGGACTCATTGGGGTTTAGGAGGAGAGGTGACCTTATTGAAACATCCAAGATTCCCTGAGGGACTTGACAGGGGAGATGTGGAGAGGTTGTTTCCCCTTGTGGGAGAGAGTCTAGGACCAGAGGGTACAATCCCAGAATAAGGGGTCACCCATTGCAGACAGAGATGAGGAGGAATTTCTTCTCTCAGAGGGGAGTGAGTCTGTGGAATTCTTTCCCACAGAGGGCTGTCGGAGCTGGGTCATTCAATGTATTCAAGGTGAAGATCGACAGATTTTTAATCAGGAAGGAAATCAAAGGGCATTGGGGAAAAGGCAGGAGAGTGGACTTGGGGATGATCAGATTAGCCATGACATCATTGAATGGCGGAACAGACTCAATGGGCTGAATGGCCTCCTGCTGCTCTTATACCTTATGGTGTTACTTACTCTGGTCTGGCCTACACGTGACTCCAGACCCACACCAATGTGGTTGCCTTGTGTAGCCGAACACACGATTCAGTTCAAGGGGCAGTTAGTGATGGGCAACAACTGGTTACCCAGCCAGCGAAAGAGCGAAGAAAAAAAAATGCACGTGAACTCTGGTGGTTGCTTTGACAACCATTTTGTGCCAAGAAAGCGTCGAGCCAGAACCCCGTAGCTCGGCGCAGATGACAGAATTTGAATTCTTGAATTTGAAAATCAAGAGAGAAACAAGGTCAAAATGATCACTCTCTCCCCACCCTCGCCCTACAAAGCCCCCTGTCCAACCCCGGTCAGGAATCTAGTGAAGGGATTTTGGGAAATCAATCTTCCATTCAGGTCAAAGGGATGGAGAAGTGCTGGAAGATTTTGCTGGGAGCCTGTTCCAGTCAAACAACAATCTGGCTTTCCACAATGCAGCTTTTTAATGCAGTGCATGTAAAGAAATGAAACTCAAGACAGAAGCACACAAACACAGGCTATAAAGCTCTTTCAAGTTATCTCCAGCCTTGCCACTGTTCAACTGCAACTGAGCTGTGTTGCCGTGCTTGCTATTGCCGCATCCAGGGAAGCTCGTTTTGCACGGAGGTCAATGCAGTGACATGGTGGCTTTCTCAGTGGAGCTCGAACTAGGAGTGTCAATCACCGAATCGGTCTTCAATCCACACGCTCAGTCAGGTCTTCTGGGAATAGACCTTGCAGATTGGCCACATCCTTGCTCTGATTCCAATCGTCCTCCCTCACACCCATCAGGCATCCTTTCGCCTGGAACAGAAATGAAGGTCAGCACGTCAACGGGTCCAAAAAGATGGACAGCATCATTGGGGGTCGCACGAAATGCTGGCATTGCGTCTGGGCCACGTGGAGCTGGCTTCCACACTCAGAACGAGTGACCCACGATAATACACTGACACAACGCGAACATCAACACCAGAACTTCGGCAACGGACAGGATCAGAACACAATTTACACAAAAGGTGCACAAAACAGACATAACGGGGCAGGAACAAAACCGACAGATCTCTGGACAGATCAAAACCATGGCGTACACAGACAAAATATATCACGGGGTTTGGTGTTTTATGCGGTGCAGTACTGGTGGGGACAGGTGTGTACCCCATGTTATATTGCTGGGGTAAAGTACTGATAGGGACTGGTCTGTCCAATGTTATAATGCAGGGTTACAGACTGGTGGGGACAGGTCTGTCAGTGTAAAACACTGGCATAGAGTACTGCTGGGGACAGGTCTGTCCCTGTATAACACTGGGATACAGTACTGCTGGGGACAGGTCTGTCCCTGTATAACACTGGGGTACAGTACTGGTGGGGACAGGTCTGTTACTGTGTAACACTGGGGTGCAGTACCTATGGGGACAGGTCTGTTACTGTCTAACACTGGGGTACAGTACTGGTGGGGACAGCTCTGTCACTGTATAACATTGGGGTACAGTACTGGTGGGGACAGGTCTGTCACTGTATAACACTGGGGTACAGTACTGCTGGGGACAGGTCTGTCACTGTATAACACTGGGGTACAGTACTGGTGGGGACAGGTCTGTCACTGTATAACACTGGGGTACAGTACCTATGGGGACAGGTCTGTTACTGTGTAACACTGGGGTGCAGTACCTATGGGGACAGGTCTGTTACTGTCTAACACTGGGGGACAGTACTGGTGGGGACAGCTCTGTCACTGTATAACATTGGGGTACAGTACTGGTGAGGACAGGTCTGTCACTGTATAACACTGGGGTACAGTACTGGGGACAGGTCTGTCATTGTTTAACAATGGGGAACAGTACTGGTGGGGACAGGTCTGTCACTGTATAACACTGGGGTACAGTACTGGTGGGGACAGGTCTGTCATTGTTTAACAATGGGGAACAGTACTGGTGGGGACAGGTCTGTCAGTGTATAAATTTGGGGTACAGTACTGGTGGGGACAGGTCTGTCACTGTATAACACTGGGGTACAGAACTGGTGGGGACAGGTCTGTCACCGTACAACACTGGGGTACCGTACTGCTGGGGACAGGTCTGTCACGATATAATACTGGGGCACCGTACTGCTGGGGACAGGTCTGTTACGATATAATACTGGGGTACAGTACTGGTGGGGACAGGTATGTCACTGTATAACATTGGATACAGTACTGGTGGGGATGGGTCTGTCCCTGAATAATACTGGGGTACAGTACTGTTGGGGACAGGTGTGTCACTGTATAACAGTGGAGTACCGTACTGCTGGGGACAGGTGTATTACTGTATAACACTGAGGTACAGGACTGGTGGAGACAGGCCTGACACTGTATAACACTGGGGGAAAGTGCTTGTGGGACAGCTCTGTCTCTGTATAACACAGGGGTATAGTACTGGTGAGGACTGGTCGGTCACTGTATAACAGTGGGGTACAGTACTGGAGGGGACTGGTCTGTCATTGGACAACACAGGGGGACAGTACTGGCAGGAATGCAAACTGTGACGGTATAACACCACGTTACAATACTGGTGTGGATAGGTGTGTCACTGTGGACACTGGGGTACAGTACTCGTGGGGATCATTATGTCATGGTATAACACTGGGGTACAGCACTGTAGGGGACAAATGTGTGACTGTAAAACAATGGGGTACAGTACTGGTGGAGACAGGTCATCACTGTACAACACTGGGATACAGTACTGGTGGGGACAGGTCTGTTATTGTCTAACACTGGGGTACAGTACTGGTGGGGACAGGTCTGTCACTGTATAACAATGGGGTACAGTACTGGTGGAGACAGGTCGTCACTGTACAACACTGGGATACAGTACTGGTGGGGACAGGTCTGTTATTGTCTAACACTGGGGTACAGTACTGGTGGGGACAGGTCTGTCACTGTATAACACTGGGATACAGTACTGGTGGGGACAGGTCTGTCACTGTATAACACTGGGGTACAGTACTGGTGGGGACAGGTCTGTCATTGTATAACACTGGGGACAGTGCTTGTGGGACAGCTCAGTCGCTGCTGGTGAGGACTGGTCGGTCACTGTATAACAGTGGGGTACAGTACTGGTGCGAACAGGTCTGTCATTGTCCAACACAGGGGTACAGTACCGGCGGGGACGCATCTGTGACTATATAAAACCACATTACAACACTGGTGTGGACAGGTCTGCCCCCGTATAAACTGGGATACGCTACTGGTGGGGATAGGTCTGTCACTGTATAACACTGGGCGACAGTGCTGGTGGGGACAGGTCTGTCACTGTGTAACACTGGTGTACAGTACTGGTGGGGACATGTCTGTCACTGTATGACACTGGGGTACAGTACTATTGGGGACAGGTCTGTCACTGTATGACACTGGGGTACAGTACTGGTGGGGACAGGTGTATCACTGTATAACACTGGGATACAGTACTGGTGGGGACAGGTCTGTTACTGTATAACACTGGGGTACGGTAGTGGTGTGGACAGGTCTTGCCCTATATAACTCCGTCCAAAAGTATTGGTGGGTACAGACCTGTCGCTGTACAACACTGGGGTACAGTACTGTTGGGGACAGGTCTGTCACTGTATGACACTGGGGTACAGTACTATTGGGGACAGGTCTGTCACTGTATGACACTGGGGTACAGTACTGGTGGGGACAGGTGTATCACTGTATAACACTGGGATACAGTACTGTTGGGGACAGGTCTGTCACAGTATAACACTGGGTTACAGTACTGGTGGGGACAGGTCTGTCACTGTATAACACTGGGGCACAGTACTGGTGGGGACAGGTCTGTCACTGTATAACACTGGGGTACAGTACTGGTGGGGACAGGTCTGTCACTGTATAACACTGGGGCACAGTACTGTTGGGGACAGGTCTGTCACTGTATAACACTGGGGTACAGTACTGGTGGGGACAGGTCTGTTACTGTATAACACTGGGTTACAGTACTGCTGGGGACAAGTGTGTTACTGCTTTACAATGAGGTACAGTACAGGTAGGGACCGGTCTGACACTGTATAAAACTAGTGGACAGAGCTTGTGGGACAGCTCTGTCGCTGTGTAACACTGGGGTACAGTACTGGTGAGGACTGGTCGGTCACTGTATAACAGTGGGGTACAGTTCCAGATGAGGACTGGTCTGTCACTGTAAAACAGTGGGGTACAGTACTGGTGCGAACAGGTCTGTCATTGTCCAACACAGGGGTACAGTACCGGCAGGGATGCATCTGTGAATATATAACACCACGTTACAACACTGGTGTGGACAGGTCGGGCCCCTGTATAAACTGGGAGACGCTACTGGTGGGGATAGGTCTGTCACTGTATAACACTGGGGTACAGTACTGGTGGGGACAGGTCTGTCACTGTATAACACTGGGGTACAGCACAGGTGGGGACAGGTCTGTCACTGTATAACACTGGGGTACAGTACAGGTGGGGACAGGTCTGTCCCTGTATAAACTGGGATACGCTACTGGTGGGGATAGGTCTGTCACTGTATAACAATGGGGTACGGTAGTGGTGTGGACAGGTCTTGCCCTATATAACTCCGTCCAAAAGTATTGGTGGGTACAGACCTGTCGCTGTACAACACTGGGGTACAGTACTGGTGGGGATGGGCCTGTCCCTGTATAACACTGGAGTACAGTACTGGTGGGGAAGGTCTGTCACTGTATGACACTGGGGTACGGTACTGGTGGGACAGGTGTGTCACTGTATAACACTGGGGTACAGTACAGGTGGGGACAGGTCTGTCACTGTATAACACTGGGGCACAGTACTGGTGGGGATGGGTCTGTCCCTGAATAATACTGGGGTACAGTACTGTTGGGGACAGGTGTGTCACTGTATAACAGTGGAGTACCGTACTGCTGGGGACAGGTGTATTACTGTATAACACTGAGGTACAGGACTGGTGGAGACAGGCCTGACACTGTATAACACTGGGGGAAAGTGCTTGAGGGACAGCTCTGTCTCTGTATAACACAGGGGTATAGTACTGGTGAGGACTGGTCGGTCACTGTATAACAGTGGGGTACAGTACTGGAGGGGACTAGTCTGTCATTGGACAACACAGGGGGACAGTACTGGCAGGAATGCAAACTGTGACGGTATAACACCACGTTACAATACTGGTGTGGATAGGTGTGTCACTGTGGACACTGGGGTACAGTACTCGTGGGGATCATTATGTCATGGTATAACACTGGGGTACAGCACTGTAGGGGACAAATGTGTGACTGTAAAACAATGGGGTACAGTACTGGTGGAGACAGGTCATCACTGTACAACACTGGGATACAGTACTGGTGGGGACAGGTCTGTTATTGTCTAACACTGGGGTACAGTACTGGTGGGGACAGGTCTGTCACTGTATAACAATGGGGTACAGTACTGGTGGAGACAGGTCGTCACTGTACAACACTGGGATACAGTACTGGTGGGGACAGGTCTGTTATTGTCTAACACTGGGGTACAGTACTGGTGGGGACAGGTCTGTCACTGTATAACACTGGGATACAGTACTGGTGGGGACAGGTCTGTCACTGTATAACACTGGGGTACAGTACTGGTGGGAACAGGTCTGTTATTGTCTAACACTGGGGTACAGTACTGGTGGGGACAGGTCTGTCATTGTATAACACTGGGGACAGTGCTTGTGGGACAGCTCAGTCGCTGCTGGTGAGGACTGGTCGGTCACTGTATAACAGTGGGGTACAGTACTGGTGCGAACAGGTCTGTCATTGTCCAACACAGGGGTACAGTACCGGCGGGGACGCATCTGTGACTATATAAAACCACATTACAACACTGGTGTGGACAGGTCTGCCCCCGTATAAACTGGGATACGCTACTGGTGGGGATAGGTCTGTCACTGTATAACACTGGGCGACAGTGCTGGTGGGGACAGGTCTGTCACTGTGTAACACTGGTGTACAGTACTGGTGGGGACATGTCTGTCACTGTATGACACTGGGGTACAGTACTATTGGGGACAGGTCTGTCACTGTATGACACTGGGGTACAGTACTGGTGGGGACAGGTGTATCACTGTATAACACTGGGATACAGTACTGGTGGGGACAGGTCTGTTACTGTATAACACTGGGGTACGGTAGTGGTGTGGACAGGTCTTGCCCTATATAACTCCGTCCAAAAGTATTGGTGGGTACAGACCTGTCGCTGTACAACACTGGGGTACAGTACTGTTGGGGACAGGTCTGTCACTGTATGACACTGGGGTACAGTACTATTGGGGACAGGTCTGTCACTGTATGACACTGGGGTACAGTACTGGTGGGGACAGGTGTATCACTGTATAACACTGGGATACAGTACTGTTGGGGACAGGTCTGTCACAGTATAACACTGGGTTACAGTACTGGTGGGGACAGGTCTGTCACTGTATAACACTGGGGTACAGTACTGGTGGGGACAGGTCTGTCACTGTATAACACTGGGGCACAGTACTGTTGGGGACAGGTCTGTCACTGTATAACACTGGGGTACAGTACTGGTGGGGACAGGTCTGTTACTGTATAACACTGGGTTACAGTACTGCTGGGGACAAGTGTGTTACTGCTTTACAATGAGGTACAGTACAGGTAGGGACCGGTCTGACACTGTATAAAACTAGTGGACAGGGCTTGTGGGACAGCTCTGTCGCTGCGTAACACTGGGGTACAGTACTGGTGAGGACTGGTCGGTCACTGTATAACAGTGGGGTACAGTTCCAGATGAGGACTGGTCTGTCACTGTAAAACAGTGGGGTACAGTACTGGTGCGAACAGGTCTGTCATTGTCCAACACAGGGGTACAGTACCGGCAGGGATGCATCTGTGAATATATAACACCACGTTACAACACTGGTGTGGACAGGTCGGGCCCCTGTATAAACTGGGAGACGCTACTGGTGGGGATAGGTCTGTCACTGTATAACACTGGGGTACAGTACTGGTGGGGACAGGTCTGTCACTGTATAACACTGGGGTACAGTACAGGTGGGGACAGGTCTGTCACTGTATAACACTGGGGTACAGTACAGGTGGGGACAGGTCTGTCCCTGTATAAACTGGGATACGCTACTGGTGGGGATAGGTCTGTCACTGTATAACAATGGGGTACGGTAGTGGTGTGGACAGGTCTTGCCCTATATAACTCCGTCCAAAAGTATTGGTGGGTACAGACCTGTCGCTGTACAACACTGGGGTACAGTACTGGTGGGGATGGGCCTGTCCCTGTATAACACTGGAGTACAGTACTGGTGGGGAAGGTCTGTCACTGTATGACACTGGGGTACGGTACTGGTGGGACAGGTGTGTCACTGTATAACACTGGGGTACAGTACAGGTGGGGACAGGTCTGTCACTGTATAACACTGGGGCACAGTACTGGTGGGGACAGGTCTGTCACTGTGTAACACTGGGGTACAGTATTGGGGGGGACAGGTATGTCACTGTATAACACTGGTGTACAGGACTGGTGGGTAATGTCTGCCATTGTATAATGATGGGGTAGAGTTCTGGTGGGGATAGGTCTGTCAATGTATAACACTGGGGTACAGTACTGGTGGGGACGGGTCTGACACGATATAATACTGGGGAACAGTACTGGTGGGCACAGGTCTGTCACTGCATAACACTGAAATACAGTACTGGTGGGGACCAGTCTGACACTGTATAACACTGGGATACAGTACTGGTGTGGACAGGTCAGTCACTGTATAACACTGGTGTACAGGACTGGTGGGACATGTCTGCCATTGTGTAATGATGGGGGTACAGTTCTGATTGGGATAGGTCCGTCACTGTATAACACTGGTGTACAGTACTGGTGGGAACAGATCTGTCACTGTATAATACTGGGGGGCAGCTCTGTTGTTGTATTACACTGGGGTACAGCATCAGTGAGGACAAGTCAGTCATCGTATTACGATTGGGTACAGTACTGGTGGGGACAGGTCTGTCACTGCATAACACTGGTGTACGATACTGGTGGGGAAAGGTCTGTCACTGCATAATACTGGGGGATAGCTCTGTCGTTGTATTACGCTGGGGTACAGTCCTGGTGGGGACAGGTCTGTCACTGTATAACACTGGGGTACAGTACTGGTGGGGACAAGTCTATTATTGTATAACACTGGGGTACAGTACTGCGGGGGACAGGTCTGTCACTGTATAACACAGGGGTACAGCACTGGTGGGGACAGGTCTGTCACTGTGTAACACTGGGGTGCAGTACTGGTGGGGACAGGTCGGTCACTGTATAACACTGGGGTACAGTACTGGTGGGGATAGGTCTGTCAATGTGTAACACTGGGGTACAGTACTGGTGGGGGACAGGTCTATCAGTGTATAACACTGGGGTACAGTATGGGTGGGGACAGGTCTGTCACTGTATAACACTGGTGCACAGGACTGGTGGGGCATGTCTGCCATTGTATAATGATAGGGTACATTTCTGATGGGGATAGGTCTGTCACTGTATAACACTGGTGTACGTTACTGGTGGGGAAAGGTTTGTCACTGTATAATACTGGGGGATAGCTCTGTCGTTGTATTACACTGGGGTACAGTCCTGGTGGGGACAGGTCTGTCACTGTATAACACTGGTGTACGGTACTGGTGGGGACAGGTCTGTCGATGTATATCACTGGGGCATAGTACAGGTGGGGACAGGTCTGTCACTGTATGACAGTTGGGGTACAGCGCTGGTGGGGGACAGGTGTGTCCCTGTATAACACTAGGGTACAGTACTGGTGCTGAGAGTTTTGCCACTGTATAACACTGGGGTACAGACCTGGTGGGGACAGGTCTGCCGCTGTAGAACACTGGGGTACAGTACTGGTAGGGGACAGGTTTGGCACTGTATAACACTGGGTTACAGTATTGGTGGGGACAGGTCTGTCAGTGTATAACACTGGGGTACAGTACTTTTGGGGACAGGTCTGTCAGTGTATAACACTGGGGTACAGCACTGGTGGGGGACAGGTTTGTCACTGTATAACACTGGGGTACAGTACTGGTGTGGAGAGATCTGCCACTGTATAACACTGGGGTACAGTACTGGTGGGGATAGTCTGTTACTGTATAACACTGGGGTACAGTCCTGGTGGGGACAGGTCTGTCACTGTAGAACACTGGGGTACAGTACTGGTGGGGACAGGTCTGTCACTGGGTAACACTGGGATACAGTACGGGTGGGGACAGGTCTGTCCCTGTATAACACTGGGGTGCAGTACTGGTGGGGACTGGTCTGTCACTGTATAACACTGGGGTACAGTACAGGTGAGGACTGGTCTGTCATTGTATGACACTGGGGTACAGTACTGGTGGGGACAGGTATGTCACTCTATAACATTGGGGTACAGTACTGGTGGGTACAGGTCTGTCACTGGGTAACACTGGGATACAGTACTGGTGGGGACAGGTCTGTCACTGTATAACACTGGGGTACAGTACAGGCGAGGACTGGTCTGTCATTGTATGACACTGGGGTACAGTACTGGTGGGGACAGGTATGTCACTGTATAACACTGGGGTGCAGTACTGGTGGGGACAGGTCTGTCACTGTATAACACTGGGGTACAGTACTGGTGGGGTCAGGTCTGTCACTGTATAACACTGTGGTATGGTACTGGTGAGGACAAGTCTGTCACTGTATCACACTGTGGCAATGTACTGGTGGGGACAGGTCTGTCACTGTATAATACTGGGGTACAGTACTGGTGGGGACAAGTCTATTATTGTATAACACTGGGGTACAGTACTGCGGGGGACAGGTCTGTCACTGTATAACACAGGGGTACAGCACTGGTGGGGACAGGTCTGTCACTGTGTAACACTGGGGTGCAGTACTGGTGGGGACAGGTCTGTCACTGTATAACACTGGGGTACAGTACTGGTGGGGACAGGTCGGTCACTGTATAACACTGGGGTACAGTACTGGTGGGGATAGGTCTGTCAATGTGTAACACTGGGGTACAGTACTGGTGGGGGACAGGTCTATCAGTGTATAACACTGGGGTACAGTATGGGTGGGGACAGGTCTGTCACTGTATAACACTGGTGTACAGGACTGGTGGGTCATGTCTGCCATTGTATAATGATAGGGTACATTTCTGATGGGGATAGGTCTGTCACTGTATAACACTGGTGTACGTTACTGGTGGGGAAAGGTTTGTCACTGTATAATACTGGGGGATAGCTCTGTCGTTGTATTACACTGGGGTACAGTCCTGGTGGGGACAGGTCTGTCACTGTATAACACTGGGGTACAGTATGGGTGGGGACAGGTCTGTCACTGTATAACACTGGTGTACGGTACTGGTGGGGACAGGTCTGTCGATGTATATCACTGGGGCATAGTACAGGTGGGGACAGGTCTGTCACTGTATGACAGTTGGGGTACAGCGCTGGTGGGGGACAGGTGTGTCCCTGTATAACACTAGGGTACAGTACTGGTGCTGAGAGTTTTGCCACTGTATAACACTGGGGTACAGACCTGGTGGGGACAGGTCTGCCGCTGTAGAACACTGGGGTACAGTACTGGTAGGGGACAGGTTTGGCACTGTATAACACTGGGTTACAGTATTGGTGGGGACAGGTCTGTCAGTGTATAACACTGGGGTACAGTACTTTTGGGGACAGGTCTGTCAGTGTATAACACTGGGGTACAGCACTGGTGGGGGACAGGTTTGTCACTGTATAACACTGGGGTACAGTACTGGTGGGGATAGTCTGTTACTGTATAACACTGGGGTACAGTCCTGGTGGGGACAGGTCTGTCACTGTAGAACACTGGGGTACAGTACTGGTGGGGACTGGTCTGTCACTGTATAACACTGGGGTACAGTACAGGTGAGGACTGGTCTGTCATTGTATGACACTGGGGTACAGTACTGGTGGGGACAGGTATGTCACTCTATAACATTGGGGTACAGTACTGGTGGGTACAGGTCTGTCACTGGGTGACACTGGGATACAGTACTGGTGGGGACAGGTCTGTCACTGTATAACACTGGGGTACAGTACAGGCGAGGACTGGTCTGTCATTGTATGACACTGGGGTACAGTACTGGTGGGGACAGGTATGTCACTGTATAACACTGGGGTGCAGTACTGGTGGGGACAGGTCTGTCACTGTATAACACTGGGGTACAGTACTGGTGGGGTCAGGTCTGTCACTGTATAACACTGTGGTATGGTACTGGTGAGGACAAGTCTGTCACTGTATCACACTGTGGCAATGTACTGGTGGGGACAGGTCTGTCACTGTATAATACTGGGGTACAGTACTGGTGGGCACAGGTCTGTCACTGCATAACACTGAAATACAGTACTGGTGGGGACCAGTCTGACACTGTATAACACTGGGATACAGTACTGGTGGGGACAGGTCAGTCACTGTATAACACTGGGGTACAGTACTGGTGAGGACAGGTCTGTCACTGTATAACACTGGGGTACAGTAATGGTGGGGACAGGTCTGGCCCTATATATCTCTGGCCAAAAGTATTGGTGGGCACAGATCTGACACTGTATAACACTGGGGTTATGGTACTGGTGGGAATGGGTCTGTCCCTTTACAACACTGGGGTATAGTGTTGTTGGGGACAGGTATGTCACTGTATAATGCTGAGGTACAGTACTGGTGGGGACAGGCCTGTTACTGTATAACACTGGGGTACAGTGCTGGTGGGGAAAGGTCTGTCACTGTATAACACAGGGGTACGGTACTGGTGGGGGACAGGTCTGGCCCTATGTATCTCCGTCCAAAAGTATTGGTGGGTACAGACCTGTCGCTGTACAACACTGGGATACAGTATTGGTGGGGACAGGTCTGTCCCTCTATAAACTGGTGTACAGTACTGGTGGGGACAGGTCTGTCACTGTATAACACAGGGGTACAGTACTGGTGGGGACAGGTCTGTCCCGGCATCACACTGGAGTACAGTACTGCGGTGGACAGGTCTGTCCCTGTATAATACTGGGGTACAGTACTGGTGGGGACAGGTCTGTCAATGTATAACACTGTGGTACAGTACTGGTGAGAACAGGTCTGTCACTGTGTAACACTGGGGTACAGTACTGGTGGGGACAGGTCTGTCACTGTATAGCATTGGAGTACAGTACTGGTGAGGACAGGTCTGTCACTGTGTAACACCGGGACACAGTACTGGTGGGGACAGGTATGTCACTGTATAACACTGGGGTACTGTACGGGTGGGGTCAGGTCTGTCACTGCATAACACTGGGGTACTGCACTGGTGGGGACAGGTCTGTCACTGTGTAACACTGGGGTACAGTACTGGGGGGGACAGGTCTGTCACTGTATAACACTGGTGTACAGGACTGGTGGGTAATGTCTGCCATTGTATAATGATGGGGTAGAGCTCTGATGGGGATAGGTCTGTCAATGTATAACACTGTGGTACAGTACTGGTGAGGACAGGTCTGTCACTGTGTAACAAAGTGGTACAGTACTGGTGAGGACAGGTCTGTCACTGTGTAACACTCGGGTACAGTACTGGTGGGGGACAGGTCTGTCAATGTATAACACTGAGGTACATGTACTGGTGGCAACAGGTTTGTCACTGTATAGCACTGGGGTACAGTACTGGTGGGGACGGGTCTGACACGATATAATACTGGGGAACAGTACTGGTGGGCACAGGTCTGTCACTGCATAACACTGAAATACAGTACTGGTGGGGACCAGTCTGACACTGTATAACACTGGGATACAGTACTGGTGGGGACAGGTCAGTCACTGTATAACACTGGTGTACAGGACTGGTGGGACATGTCTGCCATTGTGTAATGATGGGGTACAGTTCTGATTGGGATAGGTCCGTCACTGTATAACACTGGGGTACAGTACTGGTGGGAACAGATCTGTCACTGTATAATACTGGGGGGCAGCTCTGTCGTTGTATTACACTGGGGTACAGCATCAGTGAGGACAAGTCAGTCATCGTATTACGATTGGGTACAGTACTGGTGGGGACAGGTCTGTCACTGCATAACACTGGTGTACGATACTGGTGGGGAAAGGTCTGTCACTGCATAATACTGGGGGATAGCTCTGTCGTTGTATTACGCTGGGGTACAGTCCTGGTGGGGACAGGTCTGTCACTGTATAACACTGG
This sequence comes from Hemiscyllium ocellatum, assembly GCF_020745735.1. Taxonomy (NCBI): domain Eukaryota; kingdom Metazoa; phylum Chordata; class Chondrichthyes; order Orectolobiformes; family Hemiscylliidae; genus Hemiscyllium; species Hemiscyllium ocellatum. The sequence goes on from NC_083453.1 coordinate 2,898,249, forward strand.
GGTACAGTACTGGTGGGGACAAGTCTATTATTGTATAACACTGGGGTACAGTACTGCGGGGGACAGGTCTGTCACTGTATAACACAGGGGTACAGCACTGGTGGGGACAGGTCTGTCACTGTGTAACACTGGGGTGCAGTACTGGTGGGGACAGGTCGGTCACTGTATAACACTGGGGTACAGTACTGGTGGGGATAGGTCTGTCAATGTGTAACACTGGGGTACAGTACTGGTGGGGGACAGGTCTATCAGTGTATAACACTGGGGTACAGTATGGGTGGGGACAGGTCTGTCACTGTATAACACTGGTGCACAGGACTGGTGGGTCATGTCTGCCATTGTATAATGATAGGGTACATTTCTGATGGGGATAGGTCTGTCACTGTATAACACTGGTGTACGTTACTGGTGGGGAAAGGTTTGTCACTGTATAATACTGGGGGATAGCTCTGTCGTTGTATTACACTGGGGTACAGTCCTGGTGGGGACAGGTCTGTCACTGTATAACACTGGTGTACGGTACTGGTGGGGACAGGTCTGTCGATGTATATCACTGGGGCATAGTACAGGTGGGGACAGGTCTGTCACTGTATGACAGTTGGGGTACAGCGCTGGTGGGGGACAGGTGTGTCCCTGTATAACACTAGGGTACAGTACTGGTGCTGAGAGTTTTGCCACTGTATAACACTGGGGTACAGACCTGGTGGGGACAGGTCTGCCGCTGTAGAACACTGGGGTACAGTACTGGTAGGGGACAGGTTTGGCACTGTATAACACTGGGTTACAGTATTGGTGGGGACAGGTCTGTCAGTGTATAACACTGGGGTACAGTACTTTTGGGGACAGGTCTGTCAGTGTATAACACTGGGGTACAGCACTGGTGGGGGACAGGTTTGTCACTGTATAACACTGGGGTACAGTACTGGTGTGGAGAGATCTGCCACTGTATAACACTGGGGTACAGTACTGGTGGGGATAGTCTGTTACTGTATAACACTGGGGTACAGTCCTGGTGGGGACAGGTCTGTCACTGTAGAACACTGGGGTACAGTACTGGTGGGGACAGGTCTGTCACTGGGTAACACTGGGATACAGTACGGGTGGGGACAGGTCTGTCCCTGTATAACACTGGGGTGCAGTACTGGTGGGGACTGGTCTGTCACTGTATAACACTGGGGTACAGTACAGGTGAGGACTGGTCTGTCATTGTATGACACTGGGGTACAGTACTGGTGGGGACAGGTATGTCACTCTATAACATTGGGGTACAGTACTGGTGGGTACAGGTCTGTCACTGGGTAACACTGGGATACAGTACTGGTGGGGACAGGTCTGTCACTGTATAACACTGGGGTACAGTACAGGCGAGGACTGGTCTGTCATTGTATGACACTGGGGTACAGTACTGGTGGGGACAGGTATGTCACTGTATAACACTGGGGTGCAGTACTGGTGGGGACAGGTCTGTCACTGTATAACACTGGGGTACAGTACTGGTGGGGTCAGGTCTGTCACTGTATAACACTGTGGTATGGTACTGGTGAGGACAAGTCTGTCACTGTATCACACTGTGGCAATGTACTGGTGGGGACAGGTCTGTCACTGTATAATACTGGGGTACAGTACTGGTGGGGACAAGTCTATTATTGTATAACACTGGGGTACAGTACTGCGGGGGACAGGTCTGTCACTGTATAACACAGGGGTACAGCACTGGTGGGGACAGGTCTGTCACTGTGTAACACTGGGGTGCAGTACTGGTGGGGACAGGTCTGTCACTGTATAACACTGGGGTACAGTACTGGTGGGGACAGGTCGGTCACTGTATAACACTGGGGTACAGTACTGGTGGGGATAGGTCTGTCAATGTGTAACACTGGGGTACAGTACTGGTGGGGGACAGGTCTATCAGTGTATAACACTGGGGTACAGTATGGGTGGGGACAGGTCTGTCACTGTATAACACTGGTGTACAGGACTGGTGGGTCATGTCTGCCATTGTATAATGATAGGGTACATTTCTGATGGGGATAGGTCTGTCACTGTATAACACTGGTGTACGTTACTGGTGGGGAAAGGTTTGTCACTGTATAATACTGGGGGATAGCTCTGTCGTTGTATTACACTGGGGTACAGTCCTGGTGGGGACAGGTCTGTCACTGTATAACACTGGGGTATAGGACTGGTGGGGACAGGTCTGTCACTGTATAACACTGGGGTACAGTATGGGTGGGGACAGGTCTGTCACTGTATAACACTGGTGTACGGTACTGGTGGGGACAGGTCTGTCGATGTATATCACTGGGGCATAGTACAGGTGGGGACAGGTCTGTCACTGTATGACAGTTGGGGTACAGCGCTGGTGGGGGACAGGTGTGTCCCTGTATAACACTAGGGTACAGTACTGGTGCTGAGAGTTTTGCCACTGTATAACACTGGGGTACAGACCTGGTGGGGACAGGTCTGCCGCTGTAGAACACTGGGGTACAGTACTGGTAGGGGACAGGTTTGGCACTGTATAACACTGGGTTACAGTATTGGTGGGGACAGGTCTGTCAGTGTATAACACTGGGGTACAGTACTTTTGGGGACAGGTCTGTCAGTGTATAACACTGGGGTACAGCACTGGTGGGGGACAGGTTTGTCACTGTATAACACTGGGGTACAGTACTGGTGGGGATAGTCTGTTACTGTATAACACTGGGGTACAGTCCTGGTGGGGACAGGTCTGTCACTGTAGAACACTGGGGTACAGTACTGGTGGGGACTGGTCTGTCACTGTATAACACTGGGGTACAGTACAGGTGAGGACTGGTCTGTCATTGTATGACACTGGGGTACAGTACTGGTGGGGACAGGTATGTCACTCTATAACATTGGGGTACAGTACTGGTGGGTACAGGTCTGTCACTGGGTGACACTGGGATACAGTACTGGTGGGGACAGGTCTGTCACTGTATAACACTGGGGTACAGTACAGGCGAGGACTGGTCTGTCATTGTATGACACTGGGGTACAGTACTGGTGGGGACAGGTATGTCACTGTATAACACTGGGGTGCAGTACTGGTGGGGACAGGTCTGTCACTGTATAACACTGGGGTACAGTACTGGTGGGGTCAGGTCTGTCACTGTATAACACTGTGGTATGGTACTGGTGAGGACAAGTCTGTCACTGTATCACACTGTGGCAATGTACTGGTGGGGACAGGTCTGTCACTGTATAATACTGGGGTACAGTACTGGTGGGCACAGGTCTGTCACTGCATAACACTGAAATACAGTACTGGTGGGGACCAGTCTGACACTGTATAACACTGGGATACAGTACTGGTGGGGACAGGTCAGTCACTGTATAACACTGGGGTACAGTACTGGTGAGGACAGGTCTGTCACTGTATAACACTGGGGTACAGTAATGGTGGGGACAGGTCTGGCCCTATATATCTCTGGCCAAAAGTATTGGTGGGCACAGATCTGACACTGTATAACACTGGGGTTATGGTACTGGTGGGAATGGGTCTGTCCCTTTACAACACTGGGGTATAGTGTTGTTGGGGACAGGTATGTCACTGTATAATGCTGAGGTACAGTACTGGTGGGGACAGGCCTGTTACTGTATAACACTGGGGTACAGTGCTGGTGGGGAAAGGTCTGTCACTGTATAACACAGGGGTACGGTACTGGTGGGGGACAGGTCTGGCCCTATGTATCTCCGTCCAAAAGTATTGGTGGGTACAGACCTGTCGCTGTACAACACTGGGATACAGTATTGGTGGGGACAGGTCTGTCCCTCTATAAACTGGTGTACAGTACTGGTGGGGACAGGTCTGTCACTGTATAACACAGGGGTACAGTACTGGTGGGGACAGGTCTGTCCCGGCATCACACTGGAGTACAGTACTGCGGTGGACAGGTCTGTCCCTGTATAATACTGGGGTACAGTACTGGTGGGGACAGGTCTGTCAATGTATAACACTGTGGTACAGTACTGGTGAGAACAGGTCTGTCACTGTGTAACACTGGGGTACAGTACTGGTGGGGACAGGTCTGTCACTGTATAGCATTGGAGTACAGTACTGGTGAGGACAGGTCTGTCACTGTGTAACACCGGGACACAGTACTGGTGGGGACAGGTATGTCACTGTATAACACTGGGGTACTGTACGGGTGGGGTCAGGTCTGTCACTGCATAACACTGGGGTACTGCACTGGTGGGGACAGGTCTGTCACTGTGTAACACTGGGGTACAGTACTGGGGGGGACAGGTCTGTCACTGTATAACACTGGTGTACAGGACTGGTGGGTAATGTCTGCCATTGTATAATGATGGGGTAGAGCTCTGATGGGGATAGGTCTGTCAATGTATAACACTGTGGTACAGTACTGGTGAGGACAGGTCTGTCACTGTGTAACAAAGTGGTACAGTACTGGTGAGGACAGGTCTGTCACTGTGTAACACTCGGGTACAGTACTGGTGGGGGACAGGTCTGTCAATGTATAACACTGAGGTACATGTACTGGTGGCAACAGGTTTGTCACTGTATAGCACTGGGGTACAGTACTGGTGGGGACGGGTCTGACACGATATAATACTGGGGAACAGTACTGGTGGGCACAGGTCTGTCACTGCATAACACTGAAATACAGTACTGGTGGGGACCAGTCTGACACTGTATAACACTGGGATACAGTACTGGTGGGGACAGGTCAGTCACTGTATAACACTGGTGTACAGGACTGGTGGGACATGTCTGCCATTGTGTAATGATGGGGTACAGTTCTGATTGGGATAGGTCCGTCACTGTATAACACTGGGGTACAGTACTGGTGGGAACAGATCTGTCACTGTATAATACTGGGGGGCAGCTCTGTCGTTGTATTACACTGGGGTACAGCATCAGTGAGGACAAGTCAGTCATCGTATTACGATTGGGTACAGTACTGGTGGGGACAGGTCTGTCACTGCATAACACTGGTGTACGATACTGGTGGGGAAAGGTCTGTCACTGCATAATACTGGGGGATAGCTCTGTCGTTGTATTACACTGGGGTACAGTCCTGGTGGGGACAGGTCTATTATTGTATAACACTGGGGTACAGTACTGCGGGGGACAGGTCTGTCACTGTATAACACAGGGGTACAGCACTGGTGGGGACAGGTCTGTCACTGTGTAACACTGGGGTGCAGTACTGGTGGGGACAGGTCTGTCACTGTATAACACTGGGGTACAGTACTGGTGGGGACAGGTCGTTCACTGTATAAAACTGGGGTACAGTACTGGTGGGGATAGGTCTGTCAATGTGTAACACTGGGGTACAGTACTGGTGGGGGACAGGTCTATCAGTGTATAACACTAGGGTACAGTATGGGTGGGGACAGGTCTGCCACTGTATAACACTGGTGTACAGGACTGGTGGGTCATGTCTGCCATTGTATAATGATAGGGTACATTTCTGATGGGGATAGGTCTGTCACTGTATAACATTGGTGTACGTTACTGGTGGGGAAAGGTCTGTCACTGTATAATACTGGGGGATAGCTCTGTCGTTGTATTACACTGGGGTACAGTCCTGGTGGGGACAGGTCTGTCACTGTATAACACTGGGGTATAGCACTGGTGGGGACAGGTCTGTCACTGTATAACACTGGGGTACAGTACTGGTGGGGATAGGTCGTCAGTGTATAACACTAGGGTACAGTATGGGTGGGGACAGGTCTGTCACTGTATAACACTGGTGTACGGTACTGGTGGGGACAGGTCTGTCGATGTATATCACTGGGGCATAGTACAGGTGGGGACAGGTCTGTCACTGTATGACAGTTGGGGTACAGCACTGGTGGGGGACAGGTGTGTCCCTGTATAACACTGGGGTACAGTACTGGTGTGGAGAGATCTGCCACTGTGTAACACTGGGGTACAGTCCTGGTGGGGACAGGTCTGTCACTCTAGAACACTGGGGTACAGTACTGGTTGAGGACAGGTCTGTCACTGGGTAACCCTGGGATACAGTACTGGTGGGGACAGGTCTGTCCCTGTATAACACTGGGGTGCAGTACTGGTGGGGACAGGTCTATCCCTGTATAACACTGGGGTACAGTACAGGTGAGGACAGGTATGTCACTCTATAACATTGGGGTACAGTACTGGTGGGGACAGGTATGTCACTGTATAACACTGGGGTACAGTACTGGTGGGGACAGGTCTGTCACTGTATAACACTGTGGTACAGTACTGGTGAGGACAAGTCTGTCACTGTATCACACTGTGGCAATGTACTGGTGGGGACAGGTCTGTCACTGTATAATACTGGGGTACAGTACTGGTGGGGACAGGTCTGTCACTGTGTAACACAGATACTGTACTGGTAGGGACTGGTCTGCCACTGTATAATACTGGGGTACAGTACTGGTAGGGACTGGTCTGCCACTGTATAACACTGGGGCACAGTCCTGGTGTGGACAGGTCTGTCGCTGCAGAACACTGGTGTACAGTCCTGGTGGGGACAGGTCTGTCACTGTAACACTGGGGTACAGTACTGGTGGGAACAGTCTGTTACTGTATAACACTGGGGTACAGTCCTGGTGGGGACAGGTCTGTCACTGTGTCACACTGAGGTACAGGACTGGTAGGGACTGGTCTGTCACTGTGTAACACTGGTGTATAGTACGGGTGGGGACAGGTCTGTCACTGTATAACACTGGGGTACAGTGCTGGTGGGGACAGGTCTGTCACTGTATAACACTGGGGTACAGTACAGGTGGTGACAGGTCTGTCACTGTATAACTCTGGGGTACAGTACTGGTGGGGACAGGTCTGTCACAGTATAACACTGGCTTACGGTACTAGTGTGGACAGGTCTGGCCTATATAACTCTGTCAAGAAGATTTGGTGGGGACAGATCTATTGCTGCACAACACTGGCGTACAGTATTGGTGGGGACAGGTCGGTCACTGTATAACACTGGGGTACAGTACTGGTGGGGATGGGTCTTTTAGTGTGTAACAATGGGGTACAGTACTGGTGGGGGACTGGTCTGTCAGTGTATAACACTAGGGTACAGTATGGGTGGGGACAGGTCTGTCACTGTATAACACTGGTGTACAGGACTGGTGGGTCATGTCTGCCATTGTATAATGATAGGGTACATTTCTGATGGGGATAGGTCTGTCACTGTATAACACTGGTGTACGGTACTGGTGGGGAAAGGTCTGTCACTGCATAATACTGGGGGATAGCTCTGTCGTTGTATTACACTGGGGTACAGTCCTGTTGGGGACAGGTCTGTCACTGTATAACACTGGGGTATAGCACTGGTGGGGACAGGTCTGTCACTGTATAACACTGGGGTACAGTACTGGTGGGGAAGGGTCTATTATTGTATAACACTGGGGTACAGTACTGCGGGGGACAGGTCTGTCACTGTATAACACAGGGGTACAGCACTGGTGGGGACAGGTCTGTCACTGTGTAACACTGGGGTGCAGTACTGGTGGGGATAGGTGTGTCACTGTATAACACTGGGGTACTGTACAGGTGAGGACTGGTCTGTCATTGTATGACACTGGGGTACAGTACTGGTGGGGACAGGTATGTCACTCTATAACATTGGGGTACAGTACTGGTGGGTACAGGTCTGTCACTGGGTAACAATGGGATACAGTACTGGTGGGGACAGGTCTGTCCCTGTATAACACTGGGGTGCAGTACTGGTGGGGACTGGTCTGTCACTGTATAACACTGGGGTACAGTACAGGTGAGGACTGGTCTGTCATTGTATGACACTGGGGTACAGTACTGGTGGGGACAGGTATGTCACTGTATAACACTGGGGTGCAGTACTGGTGGGGACAGGTCTGTCACTGTATAACACTGTGGTATGGTCCTGGTGAGGACAAGTCTGTCACTGTATCACACTGTGGCAATGTACAGGTGGGGGCAGGTCTGTCACTGTATAATACTGGGGTACAGTACTGGTGGGGACAGGTCTGTCACTGTGTAACACAGATACTGTACTGGTAGGGACTGGTCTGCCACTGTATAACACTGGGGCACAGTCCTGGTGTGGACAGGTCTGTCGCTGTAGAACACTGGGGTACAGTACTGGTGGGGACAGGTCTGTCGCGGTATAACACTGGAGTACAGTACAGCTGGGGACAGGTCTGTCACTGTATAACACTTGGGGTACAGTACTGGTGGGGGACAGGTGTGTCCCTGTATAACACTGGGGTGCAGTACTGGTGCGGAGAGTTCTGCCACTGTACACGACTGGGGTACAGTCCTGGTGGGGACAGGTCTGTCACTGTGTAACACTGGGGTACAGTACTGGTGGGAACAGTTTGTTACTGTATAACACTGGGGTACAGTCCTGGTGGGGACAGGTCTGTCACTGTGTCACACTGAGGTACAGGACTGGTAGGGACTGGTCTGTTACTGTGTAACACTGGTGTATAGTACGGGTGGGGACAGGTCTGTCACTGTATAACACTGGGGTACAGTGCTGGTGGGGACAGGTCTGTCACTGTATAACACTGGGGTACAGTACAGGTGGGGACAGGTCTGTCACTGTATAACTCTGGGGTACAGTACTGGTGGGGACAGGTCTGTCACTGTATAACACTGGGGTACAGTACTGGTGGGGACAGGTCTGTCACTGTATTACACCGGGGTACAGTACAGGTGGGGACAGGTCAGTCACTGTCTAACACTGGGATACAGTACTGGTGGGGACAGGTCTGTCACAGCATAACACTGGGGTACAGTACTGGTGGGGACAGGTCAGTCATTGTATATCACTGGGATACAGTACTGGTGGGGACAGGTCTGTCACTGTGTAACAAAGTGGTACAGTACTGGTGGGGACAGGTCTGTCACTGTGTAACACTCGGGTACAGTACTGGTGGGGGACAGGTCTGTCAATGTATAACACTGAGGTACATGTACTGGTGGCAACAGGTTTGTCACTGTATAGCACTGGGGTACAGTACTGGTGGGGACGGGTCTGACACGATATAATACTGGGGAACAGTACTGGTGGGCACAGGTCTGTCACTGCATAACACTGAAATACAGTACTGGTGGGGACCAGTCTGACACTGTATAACACTGGGATACAGTACTGGTGGGGACAGGTCAGTCACTGTATAACACTGGGGTACAGTACTGGTGAGGACAGGTCTGCCATTGTGTAATGATGGGGTACAGTTCTGATTGGGATAGGTCCGTCACTGTATAACACTGGTGTACAGTACTGGTGGGGATAGGTCTGTCAGTGTATAACACTGGGGTACAGTATGGGTGGGGACAGGTCTGTCACTGTATAACACTGGTGTACGGTACTGGTGGGGACAGGTCTGTCGATGTATATCACTGGGGCATAGTACAGGTGGGGACAGGTCTGTCACTGTCTGACAGTTGGGGTACAGCGCTGGTGGGGGACAGGTGTGTCCCTGTATAACACTGGGGTACAGTACTGGTGCTGAGAGTTTTGCCACTGTATAACACTGGGGTACAGACCTGGTGGGGACAGGTCTGCCGCTGTAGAACACTGGGGTACAGTACTGGTAGGGGACAGGTTTGTCACTGTATACCACTGGGTTACAGTATTGGTGGGGACAGGTCTGTCAGTGTATAACACTGGGGTACAGTACTTTTGGGGACAGGTCTGTCAGTGTATAACACTGGGGTACAGCACTGGTGGGGGACAGGTTTGTCACTGTATAACACTGGGGTACAGTACTGGTGTGGAGAGATCTGCCACTGTATAACACTGGGGTACAGTCCTGGTGGGGATAGTCTGTTACTGTATAACACTGGGGTACAGTACTGGTGGGGACAGGTCTGTCACTGGGTAACCCTGGGATACAGTACTGGTGGGGACAGGTCTGTCCCTGTATAACACTGGGGTGCAGTACTGGTGGGGACAGGTCTATCCCTGTATAACACTGGGGTACAGTACAGGTGAGGACAGGTATGTCACTCTATAACATTGGGGTACAGTACTGGTGGGGACAGGTATGTCACTGTATAACACTGGGGTACAGTACTGGTGGGGACAGGTCTGTCACTGTATAACACTGTGGTACAGTACTGGTGAGGACAAGTCTGTCACTGTATCACACTGTGGCAATGTACTGGTGGGGACAGGTCTGTCACTGTATAATACTGGGGTACAGTCCTGGTGTGGACAGGTCTGTCGCTGTAGAACACTGGGGTACAGTACTGGTGGGGACAGGTCTGTCGCGGTATAACACTGGGGTACAGTACAGGTGGGGACAGGTCTGTCACTGTATAACACTTGGGGTACAGTACTGGTGGGGGACAGGTGTGTCCCTGTATTACAGTGGAGTACAGTACTGGTGCGGAGTGTTCTGCCACTGTACACCACTGGGGTACAGTCCTGGTGGGGACAGGTCTGTCACTGTGTAACACTGGGGTACAGTACTGGTGGGAACAGTCTGTTACTGTATAACACTGGGGTACAGTCCTGGTGGGGACAGGTCTGTCACTGTGTCACACTGAGGTACAGGACTGGTAGGGACTGGTCTGTCACTGTGTAACACTGGTGTATAGTACGGGTGGGGACAGGTCTGTCACTGTATAACACTGGGGTACAGTACAGGTGGTGACAGGTCTGTCACTGTATAACTCTGGGGTACAGTACTGGTGGGGACAGGTCTGTCACTGTATTACACCGGGATACAGTACTGGTGGGGACAGGTCTGTCACAGCATAACACTGGGGTACAGTACTGGTGGGGACAGGTCTGTCACTGTATAACACTGGGGTACAGTACTGGTGGGGACAGGTCTGTCCCTGTATATCACTGGGATACAGTACTGGTGGGGACAGGTCTGTCACAGTATAACACTGGGTTACGGTACTAGTGTGGACAGGTCTGGCCTATATAACTCTGTCAAGAAGATTTGGTGGGGACAGATCCATTGCTGCACAACACTGGCGTACAGTATTGGTGGGGACAGGTCGGTCACTGTATAACACTGGGGTACAGTACTGATGGGGATGGGTCTTTTAGTGTGTAACAATGGGGTACAGTACTGGTGGGGGACAGGTCTGTCAGTGTATAACACTAGGGTACAGTATGGGTGGGGACAGGTCTGTCACTGTATAACACTGGTGTACAGGACTGGTGGGTCATGTCTGCCATTGTATAATGATAGGGTACATTTCTGATGGGGATAGGTCTGTCACTGTATAACACTGGTGTACGGTACTGGTGGGGAAAGGTCTGTCACTGCATAATACTGGGGGATAGCTCTGTCGTTGTATTACACTGGGGTACAGTCCTGTTGGGGACAGGTCTGTCACTGTATAACACTGGGGTATAGCACTGGTGGGGACAGGTCTGTCACTGTATAACACTGGGGTACAGTACTGGTGGGGACAAGTCTGTTATTGTGTAACACTGGGGTACAGTACTGCGGGGGACAGGTCTGTCACTGTATAACACTGGGGTACAGCACTGGTGGGGACAGGACTGTCACTGTGTAACACTTGGGTGCAGTACTGGTGGGGACAGGTCTGTCACTGTATACCACTGGGGTACAGTACTGGTGGGGTCAGGTCTGTCACTGTATAACACTGGGGTACAGTACTGGTGGGGACAGGTCTGTCGATGTGTAACACTGGGGTACAGGACTGGTGGGTCATGTCTGCCATAGTTTAATCATAGGGTACATTTCTGATGGGGATAGGTCTGTCACTGTATAACACTGGTGTACGGTACTGGTGGGGAAAGGTCTGTCACTGTATAATACTGGGGTACAGCACTGGTGGGGACAGGTCTGTCACTGTATAACACTGGGGTACAGCACTGGTGGGAATAGGTCTGTCACTCTATAACACTGGGGTACAGTACTGGTGGTGTCAGGTCTGTCACTGTATAACACTGGGGTACAGGACTGGTGGGTCATGTCTGCCATAGTTTACTCATAGGGTACATTTCTGATGGGGATAGGTCTGTCACTGTATAACACTGGTGTACGGTACTGGTGGGGAAAGGTCTGTCACTGTATAATACTGGGGGATAGCTCTGTCGTTGTATTACACTGGGGTACAGTCCTGGTGGGGACAGGTCTGTCACTATATAACACTGGGGTATGGCACTGGTGGGGACAGGTCGGTCACTGTATAACACTGGGGTACAGTACTGGTGGGGATAGGTCTGTCACGATATAATACTGCGGAACAGTACTGGTGGGCACAGGTCTGTCACTGCATAGCACTGAAATGCAGTACTGGTGGGGACCAGTCTGACACTGTATAACACTGGGATACAGTACTGGTGGGGACAGGTCTGTCACTGTATAATACTGGGGTACAGTACTGGTGGGGACAGGTCTGTCACTGTATAATACTGGGGTACAGTACTGGTGGGGACAGGTCTGCCACTGTATAACACTGGATTACGGTACTAGTGTGGACAGGTCTGGCCTATATAACTCTGTCAAGAAGATTTGGTGGGGACAGATCTATTGCTGCACAACACTGGCGTACAGTATTGGTGGGGACAGGTCGGTCACTGTATAACACTGGGGTACAGTACTGGTGGGGATGGGTCTTTTAGTGTGTAACAATGGGGTACAGTACTGGTGGGGGACAGGTCTGTCAGTGTATAACACTAGGGTACAGTATGGGTGGGGACAGGTCTGTCACTGTATAACACTGGTGTACAGGACTGGTAGGTCATGTCTGCCATTGTATAATGATAGGGTACATTTCTGATGGGGATAGGTCTGTCACTGTATAACACTGGTGTACGGTACTGGTGGGGAAAGGTCTGTCACTGCATAATACTGGGGGATAGCTCTGTCGTTGTATTACACTGGGGTACAGTCCTGTTGCGGACAGGTCTGTCACTGTATAACACTGGGGTATAGCACTGGTGGGGACAGGTCTGTCACTGTATAACACTGGGGTACAGTACTGGTGGGGACAAGTCTGTTATTGTATAACACTGCGGTACAGTACAGCGGGGGACAGGTCTGTCACTGTATAACACAGGGGTACAGCACTGGTGGGGACAGGACTGTCACTGTGTAACACTGGGGTGCAGTACTGGTGGGGACAGGTCTGTCACTGTATAACACTGGGGTACAGCACTGGTGGGGACAGGTCTGTCACTGTGTAACACTGGGGTGCAGTACTGGTGGGGAAAGGTCTGTCACTGTATAACACTGGGGTACAGCACTGGTGGGGACAGGTCTGTCACTGTGTAACACTGGGGTGCAGTACTGGTGGGGACAGGTCTGTCACTGTATAACACTGGGGTACAGCACTGGTGGGAATAGGTCTGTCACTCTATAACACTGGGGTACAGTACTGGTGGGGTCAGGTCTGTCACTGTATGACACTGGGGTACAGTACTGGTGGGGACAGGTCTGTCGATGTGTAACACTGGGGTACAGGACTGGTGGGTCATGTCTGCCATAGTTTAATCATAGGGTACATTTCTGATGGGGATAGGTCTGTCACTGTATAACACTGGTGTACGGTACTGGTGGGGAAAGGTCTGTCACTGTATAATACTGGGGGATAGCTCTGTCGTTGTATTACACTGGGGTACAGTACTGGTGGGGACAGGTCTGTCACTATGTAACACTGGGGTATGGCACTGGTGGGGACAGGTCTGTCACTGTATAACACTGGGGTACAGTACTGGTGGGGACAGGTCTGTCACTGTATAACACTGGGGTACAGTACTGGTGGGGATAGGTCTGTCACTGTGTAACACTCGGGCACAGTACTGGTGGGGGACAGGTCTGTCAATGTATAACACTGAGGAGCATGGACTGGTGGCAACAGGTTTGTCACTGTATAGCACTGGTGTACAGTACTGGTGGGGACGGGTCTGACACGATATAATACTGGGGAACAGTACTGGTGGGCACAGGTCTGTCACTGCATAACACTGAAATACAGTACTGGTGGGGACCAGTCTGACACTGTATAACACTGGGATACAGTACTGGTGGGGACAGGTCAGTCACTGTATAACACTGGTGTACAGGACTGGTGGGACATGTCTGCCATTGTGTAATGATGGGGTACAGTTCTGATTGGGATAGGTCCGTCACTGTATAACACTGGTGTACAGTACTGGTGGGGATAGGTCTGTCAGTGTATAACACTGGGGTACAGTATGGGTGGGGACAGGTCTGTCACTGTTTAACACTGGTGTATGGTACTGGTGGGGACAGGTCTGTCGATGTATATCACTGGGGCATAGTACAGGTGGGGACAGGTCTGTCACTGTCTGACAGTTGGGGCACAGCGCTGGTGGGGGACAGGTGTGTCCCTGTATAACACTGGGGTACAGTACTGGTGCTGAGAGTTTTGCCACTGTATAACACTGGGGTACAGACCTGGTGGGGACAGGTCTGCCGCTGTAGAACACTGGGGTACAGTACTGGTAGGGGACAGGTTTGTCACTGTATAACACTGGGTTACAGTACTGGTGGGGACAGGTCTGTCAGTGTATAACACTGGGGTACAGTCCTGGTGGGAACAGGTCTGTCAGTGTATAACACTGGGGTGCAGTACTGGTGGGGACAGGTCTGTCACTGTGTAACACTGGGATGCAGTACTGGTGGGGACAGGTCTGTCACTGTATAACACTGGGGTACAGCACTGGTGGGGACAGGTCTGTCACTGTATAACACTGGGGTACAGTACTGGTGGGGTCAGGTCTGTCACTGTATAACACTGGGGTACAGTACTGGTGGGGACAGGTCTGTCGATGTGTAACACTGGGGTACAGGACTGGTGGGTCATGTCTGCCATAGTTTAATCATAGGGTACATTTCTGATGGGGATAGGTCTGTCACTGTATAACACTGGTGTACGGTACTGGTGGGGAAAGGTCTGTCACTGTATAATACTGGGGTACAGCACTGGTGGGGACAGGTCTGTCACTGTGTAACACTGGGGTGCAGTACTGGTGGGGACAGGTCTGTCACTGTATAACACTGGGGTACAGCACTGGTGGGAATAGGTCTGTCACTCTATAACACTGGGGTACAGTACTGGTGGGGTCAGGTCTGTCACTGTATAACACTGGGGTACAGTACTGGTGGGGATAGGTCTGTCAATGTGTAACACTGGGGTACAGGACTGGTGGGTCATGTCTGCCATAGTTTAATCATAGGGTACATTTCTGATGGGGATAGGTCTGTCACTGTATAACACTGGTGTACGGTACTGGTGGGGAAAGGTCTGTCACTGTATAATACTGGGGGATAGCTCTGTCGTTGTATTACACTGGGGTACAGTCCTGGTGGGGACAGGTCTGTCCCTGTATAACACTGGGGTATGGCACTGGTGGGGACAGGTCTGTCACTGCATAACACTGGGGTACTGTACTGGTGGGTCAGGTCTGTCACTGTATAACACTGGGGTACAGTACTGGTGGGGACAGGTCGGTCACTGTGTAACACTGGGGTACAGTACTGGTGGGGGACAGTTCTGTCACTGTATAACACTGGTGTACGGTACTGGTGGGGACAGGTCTGTCGATGTATATCACTGGGGCATAGTACAGGTGGGGACAGGTCTGTCACTGTCTGACAGTTGGGGTACAGCGCTGGTGGGGGACAGGTGTGTCCCTGTATAACACTGGGGTACAGTACTGGTGCTGAGAGTTTTGCCACTGTATAACACTGTGGCAATGTACTGGTGGGGACAGGTCTGTCAGTGTATAACACTGGGGTACAGTACTTTTGGGGACAGGTCTGTCAGTGTATAACACTGGGGTACAGTACAGGTGAGGACTGGTCTGTCACTGTATGACACTGGGGTACAGTACTGGTGGGTACAGGTATGTCACTGTATAATACTGGGGTGCAGTACTGGTGGGGACAGGTCTGTCACTGTATAACACTGTGGTACAGTACTGGTGAGGACAAGTCTGTCACTGTATCACACTGTGGCAATGTACTGGTGGGGACAGGTCTGTCACTGTATAACACTGGGGTACAGTACAGGTGAGGACTGGTCTGTCACTGTATGACACTGGGGTACAGTACTGGTGGGGACAGGTATGTCACTCTATAACATTGGGGTACAGTACTGGTGGGTACAGGTATGTCACTGTATAATACTGGGGTGCAGTACTGGTGGGGACAGGTCTGTCCCTGTATAACACTGTGGTACAGTACTGGTGAGGACAAGTCTGTCACTGTATCACACTGTGGCAATGTACTGGTGGGGACAGGTCTGTCACTGTATAACACTGGGGTACAGTACTGGTGGGGACAGGTCTGTCACTGTATAACACAGATACTGTACTGGTAGGGACTGGTCTGCCACTGTATAACACTGGGGCACAGTCCTGGTGGGGACAGGTCTGTCACTGTGTAACACTGGGGTGCAGTACTGGTGGGGAAAGGTCTGTCACTGTATAACACTGGGGTACAGCACTGGTGGGGACAGGTCTGTCACTGTGTAACACTGGGGTGCAGTACTGGTGGGGACAGGTCTGTCACTGTATAACACTGGGGTACAGCACTGGTGGGAATAGGTCTGTCACTCTATAACACTGGGGTACAGTACTGGTGGGGTCAGGTCTGTCACTGTATAACACTGGGGTACAGTACTGGTGGGGACAGGTCTGTCGATGTGTAACACTGGGGTACAGGACTGGTGGGTCATGTCTGCCATAGTTTAATCATAGGGTACATTTCTGATGGGGATAGGTCTGTCGCTGTATAACACTGGTGTACGGTACTGGTGGGGAAAGGTCTGTCACTGTATAATACTGGGGTACAGCACTGGTGGGGACAGGTCTGTCACTGTGTAACACTGGGGTGCAGTACTGGTGGGGACAGGTCTGTCACTGGAGAACAATGGGGTACAGCACTGGTGGGAATAGGTCTGTCACTCTATAACACTGGGGTGCAGTACTGGTGGGGACAGGTCTGTCACTGGAGAACAATGGGGTACAGCACTGGTGGGAATAGGTCTGTCACTCTATAACACTGGGGTACAGTACTGGTGGGGTCAGGTCTGTCACTGTATAACACTGGGGTACAGTACTGGTGGGGATAGGTCTGTCAATGTGTAACACTGGGGTACAGGACTGGTGGGTCATGTCTGCCATAGTTTAATCATAGGGTACATTTCTGATGGGGATAGGTCTGTCACTGTATAACACTGGTGTACGGTACTGGTGGGGAAAGGTCTGTCACTGTATAATACTGGGGGATAGCTCTGTCGTTGTATTACACTGTGGTACAGTCCTGGTGGGGACAGGTCTGTCACTATATAACACTGGGGTATGGCACTGGTGGGGACAGGTCTGTCACTGCATAACACTGGGGTACTGTACTGGTGGGGACAGGTCTGTCACTGTATAACACTGGGGTACAGTACTGGTGGGGACAGGTCGGTCACTGTATAATACTGGGGAACAGTACTGGTGGGCACAGGTCTGTCACTGCATAACACTGAAATACAGTACTGGTGGGGACCAGTCTGACACTGTATAACACTGGGATACAGTACTGGTGGGGACAGGTCAGTCACTGTATAACACTGGTGTACAGGACTGGTTGGACATGTCTGCCATTGTGTAATGATGGGGTACAGTTCTGATTGGGATAGGTCCGTCACTGTATAACACTGGTGTACAGTACTGGTGGGGATAGGTCTGTCAGTGTATAACACTGGGGTACAGTATGGGTGGGGACAGGTCTGTCACTGTATAACACTGGTGTACGGTACTGGTGGGGACAGGTCTGTCGATGTATATCACTGGGGCATAGTACAGGTGGGGATGGGTCTGTCACTGTCTGACAGTTGGGGTACAGCGCTGGTGGGGGACAGGTGTGTCCCTGTATAACACTGGGGTACAGTACTGGTGCTGAGAGTTTTGCCACTGTAGAACACTGGGGTACAGTACTGGTAGGGGACAGGTTTGTCACTGTATAACACTGGGGTACAGTACTGGTGGGGACAGGTCTGTCAGTGTATAACACTGGGGTACAGCACTGGTGGGGGACAGGTTTGTCACTGCATAACACTGGGGTACAGTACTGGTGTGGAGAGATCTGCCACTGTATAACACTGGGGTACAGTCCTGGTGGGGATAGTCTGTTACTGTATAACACTGGGGTACAGTCCTGGTGGGGACAGGTCTGTCACTGTAGAACACTGGGGTACAGTACTGGTGGGGACAGGTCTGTTACTGGGTAACACTGGGATACAGTACTGGTGGGGACAGGTCTGTCACTGTATAACACTGGGGTGCAGTACTGGTGGGGACTGGTCTGTCATTGTATGACACTGGGGTACAGTACTGGTGGGGACAGGTATGTCACTCTATAACATTGGGGTACAGTACTGGTGGGGACAGGTATGTCACTGTATAATACTGGGGTGCAGTACTGGTGGGGACAGGTCTGTCACTGTATAACACTGTGGTACAGTACTGGTGAGGACAAGTCTGTCACTGTATCACACTGTGGCAATGTACTGGTGGGGACAGGTCTGTCACTGTATAATACTGGGGTACAGTACTGGTGGGGACAGGTCTGTCACTGTGTAACACAGATGCTGTACTGGTAGGGACTGGTCTGCCACTGTATAACACTGGGGCACAGTCCTGGTGTGGACAGGTCTGTCGCTGTAGAACACTAGGGTACAGTACTGGTGGGGACAGGTCTGTCGCGGTATAACACTGGGGTACAGTACAGGTGGGGACAGGTCTGTCACTGTATATCACTTGGGGTACAGTCCTGGTGGGGGCCAGGTGTGTCCCTGTATTAAGTGGAGTACAGTACTGGTGCGGAGAGTTCTGCCACTGTACACCACTGGGGTACAGTCCTGGTGGGGACAGGTCTGTCACTGTGTAACACTGGGGTGCAGTACTGGTGGGGAAAGGTCTGTCACTGTACAACACTGGGGTACAGCACTGGTGGGGACAGGTCTGTCACTGTGTAACACTGGGGTGCAGTACTGGTGGGGACAGGTCTGTCACTGTATAACACTGGGGTACAGTACTGGTGGGGTCAGGTCTGTCACTGTATAACACTGGGGTACAGTACTGGTGGGGACAGGTCTGTCGATGTGTAACACTGGGGTACAGGACTGGTGGGTCATGTCTGCCATAGTTTAATCATAGGGTACATTTCTGATGGGGATAGGTCTGTCGCTGTATAACACTGGTGTACGGTACTGGTGGGGAAAGGTCTGTCACTGTATAATACTGGGGTACAGCACTGGTGGGGACAGGTCTGTCACTGTGTAACACTGGGGTGCAGTACTGGTGGGGACAGGTCTGTCACTGGAGAACACTGGGGTACAGCACTGGTGGGAATAGGTCTGTCACTCTATAACACTGGGGTACAGTACTGGTGGGGTCAGGTCTGTCACTGTATAACACTGGGGTACAGTACTGGTGGGGATAGGTCTGTCAATGTGTAACACTGGGGTACAGGACTGGTGGGTCATGTCTGCCATAGTTTAATCATAGGGTACATTTCTGATGGGGATAGGTCTGTCACTGTATAACACTGGTGTACGGTACTGGTGGGGAAAGGTCTGTCACTGTATAATACTGGGGGATAGCTCTGTCGTTGTATTACACTGTGGTACAGTCCTGGTGGGGACAGGTCTGTCACTATATAACACTGGGGTATGGCACTGGTGGGGACAGGTCTGTCACTGCATAACACTGGGGTACTGTACTGGTGGGGACAGGTCGGTCACTGTATAATACTGGGGAACAGTACTGGTGGGCACAGGTCTGTCACTGCATAACACTGAAATACAGTACTGGTGGGGACCAGTCTGACACTGTATAACACTGGGATACAGTACTGGTGGGGACAGGTCAGTCACTGTATAACACTGGTGTACAGGACTGGTTGGACATGTCTGCCATTGTGTAATGATGGGGTACAGTTCTGATTGGGATAGGTCCGTCACTGTATAACACTGGTGTACAGTACTGGTGGGGATAGGTCTGTCAGTGTATAACACTGGGGTACAGTATGGGTGGGGACAGGTCTGTCACTGTATAACACTGGTGTACGGTACTGGTGGGGACAGGTCTGTCGATGTATATCACTGGGGCATAGTACAGGTGGGGATGGGTCTGTCACTGTCTGACAGTTGGGGTACAGCGCTGGTGGGGGACAGGTGTGTCCCTGTATAACACTGGGGTACAGTACTGGTGCTGAGAGTTTTGCCACTGTAGAACACTGGGGTACAGTACTGGTAGGGGACAGGTTTGTCACTGTATAACACTGGGGTACAGTACTGGTGGGGACAGGTCTGTCAGTGTATAACACTGGGGTACAGCACTGGTGGGGGACAGGTTTGTCACTGCATAACACTGGGGTACAGTACTGGTGTGGAGAGATCTGCCACTGTATAACACTGGGGTACAGTCCTGGTGGGGATAGTCTGTTACTGTATAACACTGGGGTACAGTCCTGGTGGGGACAGGTCTGTCACTGTAGAACACTGGGGTACAGTACTGGTGGGGACAGGTCTGTTACTGGGTAACACTGGGATACAGTACTGGTGGGGACAGGTCTGTCACTGTATAACACTGGGGTGCAGTACTGGTGGGGACTGGTCTGTCATTGTATGACACTGGGGTACAGTACTGGTGGGGACAGGTATGTCACTCTATAACATTGGGGTACAGTACTGGTGGGTACAGGTATGTCACTGTATAATACTGGGGTGCAGTACTGGTGGGGACAGGTCTGTCACTGTATAACACTGTGGTACAGTACTGGTGAGGACAAGTCTGTCACTGTATCACACTGTGGCAATGTACTGGTGGGGACAGGTCTGTCACTGTATAATACTGGGGTACAGTACTGGTGGGGACAGGTCTGTCACTGTGTAACACAGATGCTGTACTGGTAGGGACTGGTCTGCCACTGTATAACACTGGGGCACAGTCCTGGTGTGGACAGGTCTGTCGCTGTAGAACACTAGGGTACAGTACTGGTGGGGACAGGTCTGTCGCGGTATAACACTGGGGTACAGTACAGGTGGGGACAGGTCTGTCACTGTATATCACTTGGGGTACAGTCCTGGTGGGGGCCAGGTGTGTCCCTGTATTAAGTGGAGTACAGTACTGGTGCGGAGAGTTCTGCCACTGTACACCACTGGGGTACAGTCCTGGTGGGGACAGGTCTGTCACTGTGTAACACTGGGGTACAGTACTGGTGGGAACAGTCTGTTACTGTATAACACTGGGGTACAGTCCTGGTGGGGACAGGTCTGTCACTGTGTCACACTGAGGTACAGGACTGGTAGGGACAGGTTTGTCCCTGTATAACATGGTAGGGTACAGTACCGGTGGGGACAGGTCTGTCACTGTGTAATACTGGGGTACGGTACTGGTGGGGACGGTTCTGTCACTGTATAACACTGAGGTACTGTACTGGTGCGGACAGGTCTGTCACTGTATAACACTGGGGTACAGTACTGGTGGGGATGGGTCTGTCCCTGTATAGTACTGTGGTACTGTACTGGTGAGGATAGGTCTGTCACTGTGTAACACTGGGGTACAGTACTGGTGGGGACAGGTCTGTCACTGTATAACACTGGGGTACAGTACTGGTGGGGACAGGTTTGTCCCTGTATAACATGGTAGGGTACAGTACTGGTGGGGACAGGTCTGTCACTGTGTAATACTGGGGTACGGTACTGGTGGGGACGGTTCTGTCACTGTATATAACTGAGGTACTGTACTGGTGTGGACAGGTCTGTCACTGTATAACACTGGGGTACAGTACTGGTGGAACAGGTCTGTCACTGTATAACACTGGGGTACAGTACTGGTGGGGACAGGTCTGTCGCTTTATATCACTGGTTTACAGTACTGGTGGGGACAGGTCTGTCCCTGTATAACACTGGGGTACAGTTCTGGTGGGGACAGGTCTGTCAGTGTATAACACTGGGGTACAGTACTGGTGGGGACAGGTCTGTTGCTGTATAACACTGGGGTACAGTACTGGTGGGGACAGGTCTGTCAGTGTATAACACTGGGGTACAGTACTGGTGGGAACAGGTCTGTTGCTGTACTACACAGGGGTATAGTTCAGGTGAGGACTGGTCTGTCACTGTATCAGACTGGGTTTTGTACTGATAGGGACATTTCTACCATTTTATTAAAATTAAAGTCAAGTTATTTATTCAAAGTTTGTGAGAAGATTTGTAGCTCGTTGTTGTGGTTCTGTTCGCCGAGCTGGGAGTTTTTCTTGCAAACGTTTCGTCCCCTTTCTAGGTGACATCTTCAGTGCTTGGGGGCCTCCTGTGAAGCGCTTCTGTGCTGATTCCTCCAGCATTTATCCTGGTTTGAATCTGCCGTTTCCGGTTATCAGTAGCTGTACAGCCGGACAGCTACTGACAACCGGAAACGGCAGATTCAAACCAGGATAAATGCCGGAGGAATCAGCACAGAAGCGCTTCACAGGAGGCTCCCAAGCACTGAAGATGTCACCTAGAAAGGGGACGAAACGTTTGCAAGAAAAACTCCCAGCTCGGCGAACAGAACCACATCAAGTTATTTATGTCACAGTGACCTTTTCATTGATATGCACACATATCACCGCCTCTTGGTGTTGCAGATGATGTGTCCCTGACCACTCCTTGTCTCCAAAGTGAGGACCTCTGCCCTCGTTACTCAGTGAAGCCTCTCACAGCACTAACTGCTCCTCGTGTATCCATGGAATCCTGACTCAAATACTTTTCCTGCGGGCAGTGGGAGCAGATCTGACCTGAGAAGACTGGCTGCCTCTCAATGTTGGGTGCTGACCGGATTGCATCACTTGTTCCTCTGCTCAGCGTATAAACCACTCACCTCTGTCTGAGTCCCATCGAAGGACAGGACCAATATGATGTCCCCCTGAGTAAACTGTAAGTGTGTCTCCTCACAGGAGCTGTGTGTGGCTTTTACCTGCAGAAGCAAACGCAGTAAGCATCAAATCTCCTTCCCACTTGAAATTGATATCAGTTCCTTGCTGAACACTTTCCCACTTGGACCCCATTTCACAGCCTGAAGAAACCCATCAGTGAGACCTGAGGGAGAGAGAGGTGAGTTTCAAAGATTGGGCTGGGGTAGGAAGGCCTGTGAGATGTCAGAGTAATGTCTTGTGGTGTCTTGGGAGGCAAGGGCTTGTGAGAGAGGGTAAGAAGCTAGTCTCTGCCGGTTGGAGATCTATGGAGCTTGTTACCCAAATGTTTCAGTTCACGATCCCATCTCAGATCCTCCACCCCAGTTTGGGACTAAGCTGAAGACTCACCTCTGCTCTACAACTATATAAATAAACTGAAGTGAGATGGAGGACAGGGAGCAACTGAAACGATGGCTTGTCCACCTGTGAGTTCCACAGACATCTCACCACTTTGGATGGTGACACTTGAGAAAATGCAGCAGCCTCCTCTCGCTAAAATCAATAAGTCCAAGCCTGAGGGAGGGGTCAAGGGTCAATTCAGTTCATTGGGAGAAGAGCTTTGTTCCTTGATTGCTCTTCAAGCAACGCTCTGTTTAACGTGTATCGTCTCCCGCCCGAGAATGGCCTGAGTGTCTCCCTCTGTGGAACAAGCATTTGACCCATTCTGCCATTGAATTGTTCGGAGAACTTTCCCGGGAGCCAGCAATGAGATGGATCCCATGGAACATTCCAGCTTTCCAAATGGATATCTGTGAGAGGTTGGTTCGTTCAGTTGGCTGGGCCGTGCTGCCAACCATATGGATTCAATTCTTCATGGCAGACTGGCTGAAGTTACCACAAAGGACTCGCCTTCTCAACCTGTCCCTTCATCCGAGGCATGGGGAACCTCAGGTTAAACCACCACTAGCCATCTCTCTCTCTCTCTCTCTCTCTCTCTCTTTACATTTATCTATGGTCACTGGAAGCTGCTCAAAACATCTAATCTAAACATACAGCTGCTTTTGGCTCCCAGGATTAATTAAAACACCAGCATCAAGTGTTAGATTATGGTTTTGCTTCATTTTTGCTTGCACACAATGTTGAATACAGTAATACGTTCCAATTTGCAAGTGTCCAGTTAAGTGCCATCTCCAACAAGACAGGATCTAACTATACCCCTTGACATTAATTGCAGCACCATCACTGAATCCCCCACTATCAACATCCTGGGGGTTACCACTGTCCAGAAACTGAACTGGACTCACCACATAAACACAGTGGCTGCAGGAGCAGGTCGGAGGTAAGGAATCCTGCAGCAAGTAACTCACCTCCTGACACCCCGAAGCCTGCTGCACCATCTACAAGGCACAAGTCAGGAGTGTGATGGAACACTCCCCACTTGCCCCTGGATAGGGCAGCTCCAACAACACTCAAGAAGCTCAACACCATCCAGGACAAAGCAGCCGCTTGATTGGCCCCACATCCACAAACATCCCCTCCCTCCCCCACTGACGCTCAGTAACAGCAGTGTGTACCTTCTACAAGATGCACTGCAAGAATTCACCAAAGATCCTCAGACAGCACCTTCCAAGCTCATGATCACTTCCATCTAGAAGGACAAGGGCAGCAGATACATGGGAACACTACCCCCTGCAAGTTCCCCTCCGAGCCCCTCACCATCCTGACTTGGAAATATATCTCCGTTCCTTCAGTGTCACTGGGTCAAAATCCTGGAATTCCCTCCCTAAGGGCATTGTGGGTCAACCCACTGCACACGGACTGCAGCGGTTCAAGATGGCAGCTCACCCCCACCTTCTCAAGGGGGGCAACTAGGGACGGGGCAATAAATGCTGGGCCCAGACAACAATACCCATACCCCATGCATAATCGAAAAAGATGCAGGCATAAAGTCTGTCCATGTGGTCCTTGCTCCCCCGTCAGCCGAGCCATATTCTGCTCCTGGGATGTCCCAGCGATGCTGCACTTGCTTAGTGACGGCTGGAAGTCAGATACTTCTTGTACTTTGAGGAGGCATCACATGAGGTGCACAGCAGAAAACTGAGCAACTATTTGCTGCAAGACCAGGTTAATTCTGGCAAATGACAGAGCACTGTGCTGATTGTTCTGTTTCAATGCAACTTCCCACAACCAGAGAACAGCATCAACAGACCAGTCATTGGACTGCAATCATTAACTCTGATTTCTCCCCACAGATGCTGCTCGACCAGCTGCGGTTTTTCCAGCACTTTCTGTTTTTGTTACTGATTTCCAGCATCTGCGCTTCTTTGGGTTTTTATCATTCGATGGTTAAATCCCAGCCAGAGATATCAGTAAGCTACATCCATCTTAAACTCAATAACCCAGAGAGGATTCTGTGACATGCTTAGGACTGTGTAAAGAACTGGAAGATATTGAATTGTTTGGACCATTTTGATTGTCCTCACAGGTCTTCAAAAGACAATTCGAGGCTTCGATGCTGGTGGGGACCTGGCTCAATTTGATTCCCACTACAAACAAGGGAGTCAGACAGAAAGAAAAGGTGCAGAAAGGAACAGTAGTTAGGTTCAAGGTTGCTGGCCTTCTCCTAATTCAAATTTGGGAATCCAATCAAGTCAACACCTTCGTATTTTGACAACCATGCAAACACTTAGAAGCAGAACTCTGTGTGTGTGTATGTTTGTTTGTTTACGTATGTGTGAGCATGTGTGTCTGTGTGTGTCTGTATACATACGTGTGACTGTGTGCATCTGTTTACATATGTGTACATGTGAGCATGCATCTGTATGTGAGTGTATGTCACTTTATACGTATGTTTGTGTGTGAGAGCATATATGTGTCTGTCTACATGTATGAGTGCTTATGAGCATATATGTGTGTGCATGGGAGTGTTTGTGTTTGTGAGACACAGAGTGTGTGTGTGTGTGTATGTTTGTCAGATTGTGTGTGTGTGTGTGTGTGTGTGTGTGTGTGTGTGTGACAGAGACTGACCATGTGTGTGAATGCACGTGTGTGAGAGTTTGTGTGTGTGAGAGAGAGAGATTCTGAGTGATAATCTATGTGTGTGTGAGAAAGAGAGAGATTCTGAATGTGTGTACCAAATGCCTTCTTCACTATTCTATCGACCGGTGACTCCACTTTCAAAGAAGTATGAACCTGCCCCCAAGTTCTCTTTGTTCAGCAACAGTCCCCAGGACCTTACCATTAAGTGTAGATGTCCTGCCCTGATTTGCCTTTTCAAAATGCAGCACCTCACATTTATCTAAATTCAACTTCACCTGCCCCTCCTCGGCCCATTGGCCCATCTGATCAAGATCCTGTTGTACCCTGAGGTAACCTTCTTTGCTGCCCACTACACCTCCAAGTTTGGTGTCACCTGCAAAATTACTAACTACACCTCCTACGTTCACATTCCAAATCTTTTATATAAATGATGAAAAGCAGTGAACCCAATACTGATCCTTGTGACACTCCACTGGTCACAGGCCTCCAGTCTGAAAAACAACCCTCCACCACCACCCTCTGTCTCTACCTTTGAGCCAGTTCTGTATCCAAATGGCTAGTTCTCCCTGTATTCCATGAGATCTAACCTTGCTAATCAGTCTCCCATGGGGAACCTTGTCGAACACCTTACTGAAGTCTAAATAGATCATGTCCACCGCTCTGCCCTGTTCAATCCTCCTTGCTACTTCAAAAAACTCAATCAAGTTTGTGAGACATGATTTCCCACGCACAAAGCCATGTTGACTATCCCGAATCAGTCCTAGCCTTTCCAAATACATGTACATCCTGTCCCTCAGAATTCCTTCCAACAACTTGCCCACCACTGATATCAGGCTCACTGGTCTATAGTTCCCTGGCTTTTCCTTACCATCTTTCTTAAATAATGGCACCACGTTAGCTAACCTCCAGTCTTCTGGTACCTCACCTGTGACTATCGATGATACAAGTATCTCAGCAAGAGGCCCAGCAATCACTTCCCTAGCTTCCCACAGAGTTCTCGGGTATACCTGATCAGGTCTTGGGATTTACCCATTTTTATGCATTTCAAGACATTCAGCACTTCCTCCTCTGTAATATGGACATTTATTTCTCCAAGTCCTCTAACTTGCATATCCTTCTCCAGACACAAAATACTCATTTAGCATCTCCCCCATCTCCTGTGGTTGCACACGTAGGCCACCTTGCTGATCTTTAAGGAGACCTATTCTCTCCCTAGTTACCCTTCTTTCCTTAATGTATTTGTCGAATCCCTGAAACCTGGTCTTTGCTTGCTGTCAAGACAGGAAAATGGGGGAATTATGTGCACTTTTGGAAGCTTTGACTGTTGTGGTAACTCTAGGAACAGTGGGGCTTGATTTAGCAGACCTGCCCAGAGAGACGTAACTGAGTAACGTAAATATTTGCACTAACTATGTGACTAGCGGAGCAACGGAGCAGTGTGTGCCTCACCTCAGTTGGGACGCAGCGTACCTTATACATGAATCCAGGAGGCAGTTCTTCACAAACTGACTGCTCTAATGTCAGTCCTTCACTGCATGAAGGAGACAGAGCTATCTCTTTGCTGGCATCGGCCTTCGCTCTGCTGTCTTCCACCTCGTCTTTATCAGTAACAGGAAGAGCCTGGGCCTAAATGGGATAAATGCCACGGCATTAATCTCAGTATTGGCAGTTTTGAAAATACCTTTCCCTTACCATTTACAACAGATGAAGGCTGAGATCGCAGGTGAGGGAGTGGGCAGAGTCCCTGCCTCTGAGCGAGAAGCTCCAGGTTCGAGTCCCACTCCAGGACATGATGGTCAAGGAAGGTGAGTGGGAGAACCAGGATGAACCAGGATTGGAGGGTGGCTAATGTTGTACCACTTTTTAAGAAAGGTGGGAGAGAGACAGCAGGAAATTATAGACCAGTTAGTCTGACCTCAGTGGTGCTGGAAAGATGCTGGAGTCTATTATAAAGGATGAAATTACGACACATCTGGATAGTAGTAACAGGATAGGTCAGAGTCAGCATGGATTTATGAAGGGGAAATCATGCTTGACTAATCTTCTGGAATTTTTTGAGGATGTAACTCTGAAGATGGATGAGGGAGATCCAGTAGATGTAGTGTACCAGGACTTTTAGAAAGCTTTTGATAAAGTCCCACATAGGAGGTTAGTGAGCAAAATTAGGGTGCATGGTATTGGGGGCAAAGTACTAACT
The DNA here is from genome assembly GCF_020745735.1 of Hemiscyllium ocellatum. NCBI lineage: Eukaryota > Metazoa > Chordata > Chondrichthyes > Orectolobiformes > Hemiscylliidae > Hemiscyllium > Hemiscyllium ocellatum. The sequence continues at coordinate 2,926,363 of NC_083453.1, forward strand.
TGGATTGAAAATTGGTTGGCTGATAGGAAACAAAGAGTAGTGATAAACGGCTCCATTTTGGAATGGCAGGCAGTGACTAATGGGGTACCGCAGGGATCCGTGCTGGGACCGCAGCTTTTTACAATATATGTTAATGATTTAGAAGATGGTATAAGCAATAACATTAGCAAATTTGCTGATGATACTAAGCTGGGTGGCAGGGTGAAATGTGATGAGGATGTTAGGAGACTACAGGGTGACATGAACAGGTTAGGTGAGTGGCCAGATGCATGGCAGATGCAGTTTAATGTGGATAAATGTATGGTTATTCACTTTGGTGGCAAGAACAGGAAGGCAGATTACTACCTCAATGGAATCAATTTAGGTAAAGGGGCAGTACAGAGAGATCTAGGTGTTCTTGTACACCAGTCAATGAAGGCAAGCATGCAGGTACAGCAGGTAGTGAAGAAGGCTAATAGCATGCTGGCCTTCATAACAAGAGGGATTCAGAATAGAAGCAAAGAGGTTCTTCTGCAGCTGTACAGGGCCCTGGTGAGACCACACCTGGAGTACTGTGTGCAGTTCTGGTCTCCAAATTTGAGGAAAGACATTCTGGCTATTGAGGGAGTGCAGCGTAGGTTCATGAGGTCAATTCCTGGAATGGCAGGATTACCTTACACTGAAAGACTGGAGTGACTGGGCTGGTATACCCTTGAGTTTAGAAGACTGAGAGAGGATCTGATTGAGACATATAAGATTATTAAAAGGATTGGACACTCTGGAGGCAGGAAACATGTTTCCGCTGATGGGTGAGTGTTGAACCAGAGGACACAGCTTAAAAATACGGGGTAGACCATTTAGGACAGAGATGAGAAGAAACTTCTTCACCCAGAGAGTGGTGGCTGTGTGGAATGCTCTGCCCCAGAGGGCAGTGGAGGCCCAGTCTCTGGATTCATTTAAGAAAGAGTTGGATAGAACTCTTAAGGATAGTGGAATCACGGGTTATGGAGATAAGGCAGGAAGAGGATACTGATTAAGGATGATCAGCCATGATCATATTGAATGGTGGTGCAGGCTCGAAGGGCAGAATGGCCTACTCCTGCACCAATTGTCTATTGAACAAGTTAAGGATCAACTTAGGAATCCTTCCAACCGATACCAATGGCTGGCAGTAACAGTCGGAGAGGTTCCGGCTCCTTCATGAGGTGGGATGAGATTCGGAGCCCGGACTCATCACTATCCAGGGCTCCAGGCTACAACATGCTGGCAAAGGCATCTGGTGCCACAGCAACCTGACTCCATGGGTGGTCCTGGGTAATGCGCCCTCCTCCCTTACACCTTGCATTCAAAATTGGTCACATGATTTCCTGAAGAAGGGCTCATGCCCGAAACGTCAATTCTCCTGCTCCTTGGATGCTGCCTGACCTGTTGCACTTTTCCAGCAACACATTTTTAGCACATCATCATCTCTGCCTTGTTCCCAAACCAACATTTCATGGGTTTAGGGCTCAGGTTGGAGAGGGGAAGAGCCAATCGTTTCAAAGTGCAGGAAGAATACCATTCGACCCATCGACTCTCCCCCTGTAACCCTGCGTTTCCCACAACTAACCCACCTACCTGCATATTCCTGGATGGTATGGGGTAATTTAGCCTGGCCAATCCTCGAGCCTCTATAGGGACAGTGAGGGATGGGCAGCAAATACTGGCCAAATCAGTGATGCCCACACCCGTGTGACAATACTATGGCTTTAAGAGGTGCATTTTGTCCTTTTTTTAAGAAGAGAGATTGAGACAGAGGTACTGAGCACTCAGCTCCAAACCAATAAAGTAAACAGCTTGTGAGGCATTGGGGTTTTTTTCAAGTAGGAACAATAGAAGCAGCCTGAAGGGGCGGGGTCAAGCTCCCACAGAACCAGGGTTTTAGTCTAACTTTCAGTAGCTGTTGGGGTTTGGAAGCAGCTCCACATCTCTCCCTACTACAGCAAAATGCTTGAGTTCTTTCTCTCTCTCTCTCTTTCTCTCTCTCTCTCAGAGCTTTCTCTCGATATTCTTTCCTCCTGAACTAAATAATTGGATGTGAGACAATCTATTTCACTGAACGCGCCTTTGCCAAGGGTGTGTTTATGGGATGTACTACACTGGAACAGCTAACCATTGGTAGTTAACATATTATTGTGTTCGGTATTTCAATAGAAGTTACTGTTCAGCTAATTCTTATTTTGTCTGTATTTTAACTATACTGTAAGAATAAAGTTTGTTTTGCTTCAAGCTTGGTTGTTCGACCAATCAAATTGCATTCAGAACACAATGCTTAAAACTTGCCTCTAAAAATAAGTTGGGGGTCCAGGCTATTTTCTTTGGAGGACTTGAGTACAGGAGCAGGGATGTCTTGCCGCAGTTAGACAGGGCCTTGGTGAGGTCACATCTTGAGTATTGTGTCCAGTTTGGGTCTCCTAGTCTGAGGAAGGGCATTCGTGCAAAAGCATCTGGCAAAATCATCAATCCCCGTCTCACCTCCCCTGAGCTCACTGCCCTCGTAACCTCCTCAAATCTCTCCCTTCATATAAACTTCTCAATCCTTATTCAAGGCCCCCACTTTGGTCTTGCAGGTCGCTGATAAAGCTAGCACACTCTCTCACTCTGACCGTCCTCCCTGATACCATGCTCACATTCATTTCTGTAAATCCAAGGAACACAGACTTCTTGCTACTGAGGGAGTCTAGTGAAGGGTCACCAGACTGATTCCCGGGATGGCAGGACTGACATATGAGGAAAAACTAGATTGACTGGGCTTGTACTCATTGGAATTCAGAAGAAGGAGGAGGGGGGTCTAAAGCAAACCTATAAAATCCTGATGGGAATGGACAGGCTAGACGCAGGAAGAATGTTCCCAATGTTGGGAAAATCCAGAACTAGGGGTCACAGTCCAAGAATAAGGGGTAAGCCATTGAGGATTGAAATGAGGAGGAATTTCTTCACGCAGAGAGTTGTGAACCTGTGGAATTTTCTCCCACAGGAAGCTGTTGGGGCCAGTTTGTTAGAGATCTTCAAGAGGGAGCTGGGTGTGAAAGTCATAAACCATTAACGCATATCCATGCAAGACTGTGTTCCTTGGATTTACAGAAATGAATGAGCATGGTATCAGGGAAGACGGTCAGAGTGAGAGAGTGTGCTAGCTGTCTCAGAGACCAGCAAGACCAAAGTGGGGGCCTTGAATAAGGATTCAGGAGTTTTTTTGGAGGGAGAGATCTGGGGAGGTTACAAGGGCAGTGAGCTCAGAGGAGGTGAGACAGAGATTGAAGCACTGAAGATGAGAAGGCAGTTGGTGCAGAGACTGAGAAAGAGAACAGTGAAGCAATCTTAGTGGAAACCTTTTGTTATCCGGGATGCTGGGACCGATGTATGAGGAGAGACAATGAGGACTATATTGACTGCAGTTCAGAAAAATGAAAGGGGGAGGGTGTGGGGGGACTATCATAGAAATGTATAAAATTCTAATAGGACTAAACAGGATAGACACAGAAAGGATGTTCCCAATGATCAGGAAGTCCAGATTCAGAGGTCACTGTCAAAGGGTAAGAGGTAGACCATTTCAGACTGAGATGAGGAGAAATGTCTTCAACCAGAGAGTGAGGATCCCGTGGAGTTATCTGCCAATGCAAGTGATTCCAAGGGTTTCAGGGATCAAAAGGTTATGGGGGAGAAATTGGGAACAGGGGACTTAGATAGATGACCAGCCATGATCATGTTAAATAACAGAGCAGGCTCAAAGGGCCGAATGGCCTCCTGCTGCTATTTTCTATATTGCTATGTTTTTATTTTAAACTTGGGCAGGGGTAGCGAGTGAGGGATTGGAATGAGAGGTGAGAGGAGTAAGATGCTGAAAGGAGGAGAAAGAAGCAAAGGCCTAAGGGGGTCAGGTCAATAATGTGATCACACCACCATTGTGATTGTTTGACAGGGACAAATTCTGGGAGATATAGCTAGTGGGGAGGCTTTACTTCAGGTGGCGAGGTCTCAGCATCCCTCAGCTAGGTTTCCATTAAGGCCACGATAAATTCATGGAACAGCAAGGGCCTCATTCACCAGTAAGTGGACAGGCAACATGGAGATGCAGAGAGAGGAAGGGAGAGGCTTTGATAGAGTCTGCAGTAAGAGGGTGAATTGAACAGGAAGGAGATTGTTAAGAATCAGAATAATAATAATAATAGTGAGAGACCTTACAGAAGGTTGGATTGTTCTGTTGAGGTTGTACAGGACATTGGTGAGGCCTGTTCTGGAGTAATGTGTCCAGTTCTGGTCCCCCTGTCATAGGAAGGATATTATTAAGCTGGAGGGGGGGTTCAGAAAAGATGTTGCCGGTAATGGAGTTATAAGGAGAGGCTAGATAGGCTAGGACATTTTATCACTGGAGTGTAGGAAATTGAAGGATGACCTTATAGAAGTTTATAAAATCATGAGGGGTATAGATAAGGTAAATGGCAGGGGTATTTTCACTAAGATGAGGATTTCAACACTAGGGGCATATTTTTATGGTGACAGGAGAAAGATTTCAGAAAGACATGAGTGGCAATGTGTTGTTTTACACAGGTTCCTGTGTGGAATGAACTTCCTGAGGAAGTGGGGGATGTGGGTACAGTTACAATGTTTAAAAGACATTTGGATAAGGACCGGAATAGGAAAGGGTTTGGAGGGATATGGGCCAGGAGCAGGCAGGTGGGACTGGTTTAGTTGGGGATTATGGTCAGCATGGACTGGTTGGATGGAAAGGTCTGCTTCCATGCTGTATGACTCTCTGACCCTACAATAGCTCCCGTAAATACAGGGTGGAGATTGGGATGAGGCACTCCGTTTTCCTGTTTGCGGAGTACTTCACTGACCCGTCCCCATGAAAGAATGCCAACAGAGTGAAGCAGTAGGTGCACCCACAAGGGAGTCCACTTGGGATGCCACTCTTGACAGAAGAGCGGGCAGCATCAGAGGTGGCTCCACGGGCATGCCCCATAACCTCAGAGGGAGGACCCAAAGCCCAGGCCTTGAGTGAAGCCTTGTCCTCCCCTGAGGCAAATACAGTCGACAAGGCGACTGGTCCAAGTGACCCCCCAGCTCCTGAGGTGCCGCAGACTTGTAATGGGGAAATTGCAGCATCTAACGCTCTGAGGGAAGGACCTGTCCTCTCAGCATGCCCGAGAGAAGGCAACTTGAGGAGGGTTAAAGGTTCAGGAAGCAAGGAATGGGAGAGTTGAGGACTCCGAGAGGAGAGAAGTAAAGGGATGCATCAAACGATAAGAGAGTGGAATGGCTCAGACTTGGACAGAAGAACAGAAGCTTTTAAGATAAAGAAAAAAAGCAGTGGGAACTGAAGAGACGTGCTTCCTCAAAGAACGGTGCTAGGGGGAATTGAGTGATCTACGTATATGTAATGTCCTTTAAAAGAAAAACGTTCGCACACATTTGATACTGGAATGTGGTAAACTCCAAGCTGCCTGAAATACATGGGTGGCATTGACCCACTGGAGGTCGCCATATCCATTGCCTTCAAACTAAGACAATCTCAGGCGTCAGCCACAGCCTGTGCTGCACATTTGCAATCCACGGCGATGGAATGACTCTGATTTTCTTTCATCAGCGCAAGAATAGGGCTGGACTTACCTCATGTGGGCCTGGCCAGAAACCTGATGTCTCTATCCCTCTTACCTGAGGTGATGCCGGGTCAGAGGTCATGTCGGCTTCACAAGGTGCGGACGTGTCCTGGGAGCCATCTTCTGTCGAGCTCAAAGTATCATTCTCTGGAAGGCGAGCTGAAAGGACGGGGCCTTCCCTTGGAGCATTACACGCCGTGATTTCCTCGCTACAAGTCTGCGGCACCTCAGGAGCTGGAGGGTCGCTTGGACCAGTTGCCTCGTTGACTGTATTTTCCACAGGAGAGGACAAGGCCTCAATCAAGGTCTGGCTTCCAGGTTCCCCCTCCGAGGTTATGGGGCCGGCATGGGGAGCCAGCTCAGATGATGCCCGTTCTTCTGTCAAGGGTGAAGCTTGGGCCTCTGAATCTGCCAGCGCCACAGGGCAAGCCTCCATGGTCTCCTTGTGAGGCGGTTGACTTCCAGAAGGAGCTGCGGCATCCGAAGACACAGCTGGCGAGTGTTTAAGGGCATTGCTCAGCATCAGGGATACTGAGCGAGGAGCTGGGGCTGGATCCGCTGATGGACTCAGAGATGACAGCGAGGACGAGAGACCTAATTCCTCAACGGCTGTACTGGCGTCCTTGCACCCAGCATCAATACTCACAGTGGATGTGGTTTCCAGCGACAGGGGTGTATTGATGGCCAAGGCTTCTGAGCATGCTCCGTCAGTGGTCGATTCATCGCTGGACCTGACGCCCGGCGTTGCTTCTGCTGGAGAGGGGTCACTTTGAGGGGCTTCGACCATCTTGGCGGGGGACTCTGACCTCGAATCTCCAGGCTCCTCAGCAGGTTCCAGATCAACAGAGGCTGAGGTGTCTTGAGGTGAGACGAGAGGGGATTGTCCGTCAGGAGAAGGGAGGTCCAGGGGCTCGGCCTTGCTTATCGATAAGCGGGGAAGAGGTTTCGGAGTTTTGATGGGCGGCGACGCAGCAGCGGGCAGCGGGTCTTCGTGTGGCTCAGCTACTTCGGGGGCTTCCTCACTAGGTGCCACTTGTGGTGCCCGTGTAGCTTCAGTGGAGGATGGGGCATCAGGAGGCACTGCCTCTTCCTTTGGCAGAGCTGTGGTGGTCGAAGTTGGCGTAAGTCCAATCTCCGACGAGATTGAAAGTTGACTGGCCGGATTGACTGGTGACGAGATAATCAATGAACGCCTGTTGCTGTAACAGAGAAAGGCACAGGTACCTCATGTGTTTGTTTGTGGCTTTCATTGGACAATCGACAATGTTAATAAAAGCCATCACATTCGGTTGTTAGCTCAGGAAGGAGATTGCTGTGTTATGGACCAGGCCAGACCTCCTCAAAATATTTTAAGAAGGTAGCCTGGACCCTAATGTTGTCTTATTTTTAAAGCAGATGTGAAGTGGGTATTCCAGGCAGCTGGCTAAGACACTCAGCTTTAAGCAAAACACAATTTATTTAAACACGACAGTTGAAACGCGAGCAAAAGGAAACAGAATTTAGAATGACGACTATTGGGAAACCGATCCTTGACAGCAAATTAACAAAGGAGCTGTTCCAATTCCCATAATGTCCCATAAGCATACCCCTTGGCAAAAACTGAAACACAGATTCTTACAGGCAGGAGAGTACAACACCCAAAGAGAGATTTCAGAGAGAAAGTCAGTCAGGAATCATCTGCTGAAGCTTGCAAGCTTTCCTGGACCCAGCATCTTGTGACTGCCACAGCTAGACCAAACTAGAAAAAAACCTGAACTAGGAGAACTGGCCACACCCCTGCCATTGTTAAACATCGGTACCTCTGCCTTTATGGCCTCTTTTTAAAAAAAACCCAAAGATAAAATAACATTGTTAAAGTGATAGCAACGTCACACCTGAGCCGTATAGATCACACAGTGAAGACTCCAGCTTGACTTAGATATAGTTCTTAGGACTAAAGGGATCAAAGAGTATGGGGGAACAAGTAGGGACTGGGTTGGATGGTCAGATTGAATGTTAGAGCAGACACAAAGGACCGAAAGGCCTCCTCCTACTCCCATTTTCTACGTTTCTCTGGTGACGACACTCGAATCGGCCTCAGCTCCCTGATTGGATGGCAGTGCTACAGAACTCCAGTGCACAGCTTAATGGCAAACATGCCTCACACCAAGAACTAGCCATTCGTGTCAAAGGACAAGATGCAGCCACTTGGCACCACCCGGAGAAAGGAGCCAAAAGAAGGTGAGAATTCAGGCTCATTCATCTCGTTTCTGGGACGGAGGGATTGGGGAGGTGGCCTTCTGGAGGGCGTTTAGGCAATTCTGGGAGGACTAACACAGCAAGGGAATACACGATGAATGGTGGGGCTCTCGGAAGGACAGTGGATCAGACCGACCTTGGTGTGCATATCCGTAGAAAGCAGCAGGACAGGTCGGCAAGCTGGTTAAAAGGGCATATGGCATACTCTTCATGAGGCAAGATGTTGAAGAGAAGAGTGGGGCGGTGATTTTTGGAGCTTTATATATATTAGTTAGGCCACAGCTGGAGTACAGTGTGCAGTTCTCTGCACGATAGGAAGGCTATAGCAGCAGAGGAGAGATAGTCATAGATGGTGTTAAGCTGGTTCAGGACTGATAGACCCTCATTAACTTACTTCATTCTTCTTTTTCTCCTTATTCTTAAATTATTCAAAATGGCGCCAAATCATGACAACAAATGATAGCTTTTCACTATTTTATTGTATTCTTACTGTAAAGTACACATGACAATAAAATTATTCATGTGATTGCACTGAAGAGGGTGCAGAGGAGATTCACCAGCATATTGACTGGGGAAAGCTGTCTACACAGAATCGTGACAGTGTGGACATTCAGCCCATCAAGCCCTCACTGAAGAGCCAGCCCAGTAACCCTACATTTTCCATAGTAAACCCACCCAGACTACACATCCCTGGACACAACAGAGGAATTTAGCATGGCCAATCCACCCTTACCTGCACATCCCTGGGCACTATGGGACAATTTAGCATGGCCAATCCACCCTAACCTGCACATCCCTGAGCATTATGGAACAATTTAGCATGGCCAATCCACCCTAACCTGCACCATCCCTGGGCACTATGGGACAATTTAGCACAGCCAATCCACCCTAACCTGCACCATCCCTGGGCACTATGGGACAATTTAGCACAGCCAATCCACCCTAACCTGCATAACCCTGGACACTATGGGACAATTTAGCATGGCCAATCCACCCTAACCTGCACATCCCTGGGCACTATGGGAAAATTTAGCATGGCCAATCCACCCTAACCTGCATATCCCTGGGCACTATGGGACAATTTGGCATGGCCAATCCACCCTAACCTGCACATCCCTGGGCACTATGGGAAAATTTAGCATGGCCAATCCACCCTAACCTGCATATCCCTGGGCACTATGGGACAATTTGGCATGGCCAATCCACCCTAACCTGCACATCTCTGGATACTATTGGACAATTTAGCATGGCCAATCCACCCTAACCTACACATCCTGGGACACTATGGGGCAATTTAGCATGGCCAATCCACCCTAACCTGCATAACCCTGCGCACTATGGGACAATTTAGCATGGCCAATCCACCCGAACCTGCATAACCCTGCGCACTATGGGACAATTTAGCATGGCCAATCCACTCTAACCTACATATCCCTAGACACTATGGGACAATTTGGCACAGCCAATCTACCCTGACCAGCACATCTTTGGACTGCAGGAGGAAACTGGAGCAGCCAGAGGAAACGCACACAGACATGGGGAGAAAGTACAAACTCCACACAGACAGTCACCTGAGGCTGGAATCAAACCCAGGTCCCTGGCGCTGTGAGGCAGCAGTGCTAACCATCGAGCCACCGTGACACAAGGCTACAGTGGAGGCAATGACAGAGTCACCCAGGAAACCTTTCTCAATGCTTGGCATTTTGAACACTGTGGTTGTGAATGATGGTCTGCAGTTTGCAAATATAATTTTACATGAGTTCCACAATCACCCCAGTGAATGGAGAAGCTGAATGAGGAGTTCTTACAATTGAGACATGATGGAAATAAGAACAAAGCCTTCAGTCTTGCCCCATTACTGTCAGAACGGGTTCAGAATTATTGACGGAATGGGAGAGCTGGAGCATTGAGAATACAACATGCACCTCTGCTGCAGATGCTCCAGCCAAATGTGACTGAAAATGGCCAGAAAGAAGAAACTGAACACCAGGTTCCAAATTTAACGAAATGTACAGGAAAAGGGAGGCAGACAACCCCGGGAGAATGTGGAAATCAGAGACTAACAGGAAGACAGATTTATGATAAGGGGAACAAAGAAACTGAGACCACACGAGGGGTGGAACAGATCAAAGGGGCAAGAAGGAGGATATTGTATTGCGCTGATATCATGCACAAGAAATAAAGAGGAATGTGGAACCCATTTTGGGAAGGAAAGGAAGGAACAAACTTTATATCTGCCCTGGAGAGGAACATTGTGACTGAGGAGAGAGGAAGTGTGTCGAAGATGTGTGACCACAGAACGTGGCCAGAGCCAGATCAGGGAGATTGTTGGCAGCAGTGCAAGAGATACCCTCTGAAGTCTGAGACTCATGGGGATATGCTCTTCACAGCATCATGAAGGAGGAGAAAGTCTGTTGGGGAAGAGGAGGGGGGAGAGGGTGGAGATGCAGAACAACAGTGAAACATTGATGACATCGAATGACAGTGGGGCCAAGGTCCCATGCCAATGCAGAGAACTTTTGTGAAGGGCAGGTCATGCCTCACAAACCTTATTGAGTTCTTTGAGAAGGTGACTAAGGAGGTGGACAAGGGTAAAGCAGTAGATGTGGTGTATATGGATTTTAGCAAGGCGTTCGATAAGGTTCCCCATGGCAGGCTAATGCAAAAAATACGGAGGTATGGCATTGAGGGTGCATTAGAGGTTTGGATTAGGAATTGGCTGGCTGGAAGGAGACAGAGGGTAGTAGTTGATGGAATAGGTTCATCTTGGAGTGCAGTTACTAGCGGTGTACCACAAGGATCTGTTTTGGGACTATTGCTGTTTGTCATCTTTATAAATGATCTAGAGGAGGGGCTTGAAAGCTGGGCGAGCAAGTTTGCAGATGACACGAAAGTCGGTGGAGTTGTGGACAGCGAAGAAGGATGTGGCAGGTTACAGCGGGATATAGATAAGTTGCAGAGCTGGGCAGAAAGGTGGCAAATGGAGTTCAATGTTGCTAAGTGTGAAGTCGTTCACTTTGGTAGGAGTAACAAGAAGATGGATTACTGGGCTAATGGTAGGCTACTTGGTAGTGTGGATGAGCAGAGGGATCTTGGTGTCCATGTACACAGATCTCTGAAAGTTGCCACCCAGGTAAATAGTGCTGTGAGGAAGGCATATGGTGTACTGGGCTTTATTGGCAGAGGAATTGAGTTCCGGAGTCCTGAGGTCATGTTGCAGTTGTATAAGACTCTGGTGCAGCCACATCTGGAGTATTGTGTGCAGTTTTGGTCGCCATACTATAGGAAGGATGTGGAGGTACGGGAACGGGTGCAGAGGAGGTTTACCAGGATGTTGCCTGGCATGGTAGGAAGATCGTATGAGGAAAGGCTGAGGCACTTGGGGCTATTCTCATTGGAGAAAAGAAGGTTTAGGGGAGATTTGATAGAGGTGTACAAGATGATTAGGGGTTTAGATAGGGTTGACAGTGAGAACCTTTTACCGCTAATGGAGTCAGCTGTTACTAGGGGACACAGCTTTAAATTAAGGGGTGGTAGGTATAGGACAGATGTTAGGGGTAGATTCTTTACTCAGCGGGTTGTGAGTTCATGGAATGCCCTGCCCGTATCAGTGGTGAACTCTCCCTCTTTATGGTCATTTAAGCGGGCATTGGATAAGCATATGGAAGTTATTGGGCTAGTGTAGGTGAGGTAGGCTTCGGTCGGCGCAACATCGAGGGCCGAAGGGCCTGTTCTGCGCTGTATTTTTCTATGTTCTATGTTCTATGTTCTATGTTCTATGTTCTATGTTCTATGATCTATGTTCTATGTTCTATGTTCTATGTTCTATGATCTATGATCTATGTTCTATGTTCTATGTTCTAACTGGAAAGAGGTAAAAGCAAGTTGGAAACAAAGAGTGGGAAGGAAGGCAGTTTGAGCTGAGGGAGCAGTGCTTGGGAGATGGAATGGAAGCCGAAAGGCACAGGCATACCAAGGCCGAGCTGCCTTCAAAGCTGACGACACGGGACATGACATTGCTGCAGTGGCGACTTGTCCTGACTTACCTCGCCACGCCCTTCACAATAAACACTGTGGTACTGTGCTGCTTCTCCAGTTTGGTCATCACAGAGTAGAGGCTCTGATTCAGCTGCAAAAACACAAGTACGTACTGAACTTGAGGAGCATCACTGACACAGCAAACCGCGTTTATCCGCAACTGAGGAGTGACAGCGATTGGTCCAGGTGCTGGGATTGCAACAACAGGAAACCAAAACTAACAGGTCACTCAACCCCAGAGACAGCACCCTCAACATCACTTAAATTAAGAGAACTGAGAAAAAAACAAAACATTCATCATCAGGTTCGATACAGAGTAAAAGTCTCTCTCCACTGCCCCCATCAAACACTCCCAGGACAGGGACAGCACAGGGTTACATACAGAGTAAAGCTCTCTCTACACTGTCCTCCCATCAAACACTCCCAGGGGCAGGGACAGCACGGGGTTAGATACAGAGTAAAGGTCTCCCTACACTGTCCCCCATCAAACACTCCCAGGACATGGACAGCACAGGGTTGGATACAGAGCAAAGCTCCTTCTACACTGTCCCCCATCAAACACTCCCAGGATAGGAACAGCACAGGGTTAGATATAGAGTAACGCTCTCTCTACACTGTCCCCATCAAACACTCCCAGGACAGGGACAGCACGGGGTTAGATATAGAGTAATGCTCTCTCTACACTGTCCCCCATCAAACACTCCCAGGACAGGGACAGCACGGGGTTAGATACAGAGTAAAGCTTCCTCTACACTGACCCCCATCAAACACTCCAGGATAGGGACAGCACGGGGTTAGATACAGAGTAAAAGTCTCTCTCTCCACTGCCCCCATCAAACACTCCCAGGACAGGGACAGCACGGGGTTAGATAAGAGTAAAGCTCTCTCTACACTGTCTCCCCATCAAAAAATTCCCAGGACACGGACAGCCCAGGGTTAGATACAGAGTAAAGCCCCCTCTTACTGTCCCCATCAAACACTCCCAGGACAGGGACAGCACGGGGTTAGATACAGAGTAAAGCTTCCTCTACACTGTCCCCCATCAAACACTCCCAGGACAGGGACAGCACGGGGTTAGATACAGAGTAAAAGTCTCACTCCACTGCCCCCATCAAACATTCCCAGGACAGGGACAGCACGGGGTTAGATACAGAGTAAAGCCCCCTCTACACTGTCCCCATCAAACACTCCCAGGACAGGAACAGCACGGGGTTAGATACAGAGTAAAGCTCTCTCTACATTGTCCCTCCATCAAACACTCCCAGAACATGGACAGCACAGGATTAGATACAGAGTAAAGCTCTCTCTACACTGTCCCCATCAAACACTCCCAGGACAGGGACAGCACGGGGTTAGATACAGAGTTGTACACAGTGAGACTGCTGCATTTTTCAGCATTGCTTAATCTGTGCTTTCTCATGCAGTTTCACATTATTGTGCCTCTCCTGACCATGCCTACCTTGCTCATTTCCTGATAAAAGATATCCCGTAAGTTGGACATGTTCTGAAATATTGTCACGTAGCATCCAATGCGGCTGTTGGAACAGGAATTATGATCAGCTGTTACACCATTCGAGATAAATCCAGGGCTGAGAGTGCCACAAAGTGGACACAGCTGCATACTTCACGTGTGGAGAGAACCAGCCAAAGAACCATTCCCATTCAATTCAATGAGTCCTCTGAAACAGACTGAGTGTGGAACTCCCCTGTAATGACTTATACCTGCCACGTCTTAAACAATTCTTCTCTCTGCCCCAGTTTTCCGAGGACACCTCGGAACTCAATTGTCCCTCTCTAGCTACCAGAGGCCAGGCAATAGAAATCTCAAGCCACCGCTTAGAGCTCGGCTTGCTCACAAGGTGGTAGAAAAGGCAATGTCACTGCGCCAAGGCACACAAGGGCTTTTCTTGAGTGTTAAGACCACAAAACGACGGAGCAGACGTAGGCCATTCAGCCCATCGAGCCTGCTCCCCCATTCATTGAGATCATGGCTGCAATTTTCTGGCACTTTCCTTATAAGCAGCTCAGAGATGTTACTACACACCTCTAGAGAAGAGGAATCTTGAACCCGGAACTCCTGGTTCAGAAGTAGGGAAACTATCGCCACAATTCTCACGCCCACTCTCCTGCCTTTTCCCTGTAACCCCACGATTCTCCTTCCTGATTACAAATCTCTCTGTCTCAGCCTTGAATAAACTCACTGACCCAGCCCCGACAGCCCTCTGTGGGAAAGAATTCCACAGACTCACTCCCCTCTGAGAGAAGAAATTCCTCCCCATCTCTGTCTGCAATGGGTGACCCCTTATTCTGGGATTGTACCCTCTGGTCCTAGACTCTCTCCCACAAGGGGAAACAACCTCTCCACATCCCCCCTGTTAAGCCCCCCAGGGAATCTTGGATGTTTCAATAAGGTCACCTCTCATTCTTCTAAACCCCAATGAGTCCAGGCCCAACCTCCTCAACCTCTCCTCATGAGACAGTCCCTCCATACCCGGGATCAGCCGAGTGTACCTTCTCTGGATTTTTAAAAAATTCATTAACAGGATGAGGGCGTCACTGGCTCGGCCAACATTTGTTGCCACCCCAAAAGGTCGTTAAGAGTCAACCACATTGCTGTGGGTCTGGAGTCACATCTAGGCCAGACCAGGTAAGAATAGCAGTTTCCTTCCCTCAAGGACATTAGTGAACCATATGCATTTTTTCAGCAATCAGCAATGGTTTCACATTCATCATTATACTCTTAATTCCATGTGGGTGGCATGGTGGCTCAGTGGTTAGCACTGCTGCCTCACAGTGCCAGCGACACAGGTTCGATTCCAGCCTCGAGTGACTGTCTGTGTGCAGTTTGCACATTCTCCCCGTGTCTGAGTGGGTTTCTCCAGTTTCCTCCCACAGTCCAAAGTTGTGCAGGTTAGTGAATTGGCCATGCCACTATTGGTGTACAGCGTGTCAAGCCCTGACCAAAGCTGGAGTTAAACATTGCATTCGTGGAGCAGAAGTCAACGTTTCAACAGCCTTGTTTCCCCGACATGTCTCCCTATCCTCAACCAGTCAGAGTTCCAACTCTGCAAATGGATTTTTGGGGTAGTTCAGGGTCACGCCACTAGAACCAGCCCCTGCATGCACTGCCTGAGGGTGATCCGTTCATGATGCTCTTTGTGAGCAAACGCTCCCTGATCCCAAAAGCAGACCATACCTGTTCCACAGCTCAGGGAGCTCCTCACGAAGTTGAGCATTCAGCTCTTCAAACTCATTCTGGGCGTTGACAAACTCCTCTTCTGCCTGAAAGATAAGCAGCCTAGAATGTAACGCCGTTTGTCCACCCCAGACATATCTATTACTCAACAAACTCCATCCACAGCATCTCCCAGTACTTGCTTTACCCTGAAATGCTGTCTCTGTTGAGTTCTCCACAGATTTTACCTGACCTGCACTTGAGTGTCCCGAATATTTTCTGTTTGATTTATAATCCTCTTGGTCATGCAGATCTTGAGCAGTGCAGAAAAAATGCTTTCTATCCTACTCGCATCTGGACAAAATCGCAAGAATCACCCAATCTCAGAACAACTTTTGATACTGCATGCCAATAGGTTGCTGATTGATTGGCAAGGAGGCTTGGATTGGTCGAGGGGTTGCCATGGAAAACACACCAGGGAACAGTTAACTGTCAACCTGTCTTCTCAATTTATTCACTGGATAGGGCCCAGCATTTATTGCCTGTGCTCCTTTGAGAAGGTGGGGGTGAGCTGCCATCTTGAACCACTGCAGTCCATGTGTTGTGGGTTGACCCACAATGCCCTGAGGGAGGGAATTCCAGGATTTTGACCCAGTGACACTGAAGGAGCGGCAATATATTTCCAAGTCAGGATGGTGAGGGGCTTGGAGGGGAACTTGCAGGGGGTGGTGTTCCCATGTATCTGCTGCTCTTGTCCTTCTGCATGGTAATCATAAAGGATTTGGAAGGCATTGTTGTCAGAGCTATAATGAGTCGCTGCAGTGCATCTTGTAGATTTAAATTCAGTCAACTTGACTGGTTTGAATTCAAACTCAAAATTGACAGTTAACTGTTCCTTGGTGTATTTTCCACAGCAATGCTTTTACTAATAGCAGTCCACTTGAAAACCAATCAGCGCCCTTTTCCCATGAGGTATATATTGTTGTTCCCTTTGGGGTTTGGCATTCTTGCGATTCTGTCCTGATGAGAGTAGGGCAAGAAACATGGACAGCAATCCCGCTTTCCAACAACCCTCCCATCAGGCCATTCATTGTGTTCACCATTGTCTAGAAATCTCATCAACCACAAGTCCCGGCGATAGGGTGGCAGGATCTGACAGGACGTAAGGGCCAAAGCTGACCACTGAGATTAAACTGTCGCCGAATTACCTTTGTGATCTTCGCTTCATCTTTCTTCTTGGCACTATGCAGAGATTCAAGGTGATGTCGGCAGCTGTCATAGTCCACCAGCTTACGCCCTCGTTTCGCAATGCGTTTCTGATGGATCGAGAACAAGCTCAGGTTCAATATTCACTCGGCCTCCACACTAACCTCCCTGGGACATAACCGCAGTTGGTTCTTGTGCATTAACCCTGGCAGTTATGTTTGTTTCTCAAGGAATTATTGTATTACAACTACATTTGTATATCGTCCTTCACAGGATAAACATCCTCAAGCTGCTTAATGAGCAAACAAAATTTGAGGCGGATCATGGAATCCCTACAGTGGGGAAACAGGTAATTTGGCCCAACTGACCCTCCAAAGAGTAGCCCACCCAGACCCAGTCCCCTACACTGTTACTCTACATTTATCCCTGACTAACACAGCTAAACTACACACCCCTGAGCCTATGGGGCAATTTAGCATGGCCAATTCACCTAACCTGCACATCTTTGGTTTGTGGGAGAAAGCAAGAGCACCTGGAGGAAACCAACGCAGACACGGGGAGAACATGCAAGCTCCACACAGTCATCCGAGGTTGGGTCCCTAGCGCTGTGAGGCAGCAATGCTAACCACTGAGCCATCATGCCTCCCCTCAGGCTGGGAGCAACATGGTGAATGCAAAATAATGAGGATAAGTTCCACTTTGGAGAGAGCAACAAAGGTGCAGAGTGTTTCTTAAATACGGAGAGATTGGACAGTACTTGTTTTCAAAGGGACCTGGATCTCTTTGTTCTCAAAACACTGAAATCGAGCAGGCAAGGGGAGCAAGTAAGTAGGAAGGAGGACAATAGGTCGGCCTTTATTTCAAGCGGATTTGAGCAAAAATGTGTTACTGCGATGGGACAAGATCTCACCCAGCTGCCATATTGTGGGCAGTCCTGGCTGAAGGAAGGATATGGAGGGTGTGCAGCAGTGCTTCATCGGTGATTCCTGGGACAGTGGGATTACTACACACGAAGAGATGGAGGAGACTGGGCCTGTACCCTCCAGCATTTGGCAGTATGAGAGGCGATCTCATCGAAGCAAGCAAATGTCTGGCTGGGGGTTGACAGGGGAGAAGCAAGAAGCAAGTTTCCACTTGGCTGGGAGATCGAGAACCAGGGGACACACAATCTCAGGATAAGGAGGCGGCCATTTTGGAATGAGAGAATATGGGGTTTCTTCAGTCAGAGACCAGTAGGGGGGTGGTGGGGGTGGACTCTTTGGAGTTTTCTGGAGGATTAATTAAACTAGAGAAGGTTGAGAGAAGTTTTACCTGGATGTTTGGGGAGTGGAGGGTTTGAGATATAAAAATAGACTGGTAAGGCTGGTACACTGGAGTGTAGGAGGTTGAAGAGGTTTATGAAATCATGAGGGGCATAGATAAGGTGAATGGCAAGGGTCTTTTTTTCCCAGGGTAGGGGAGTCCAGCACTAGAGGGCATAGGTTTAGGGTGTGAGGGGAAAGATTTTAAAAGAAACCTAAGGGGCAACTTTTTCACACAGAGGGTGGTGCGTGTATCGAATAAACTGCCAGAGGAAGTGGTGGAGGCTGGTACAATTACAGCATTTAAGAGGCATCTGGATATATGAACAGGAAGGCTTTAGAGAGATATGGGCCAAGTGCTGGCAAATGGGACCCGATTAGGTGAGGATATCAAGCCAGCATGAACAAGTTGGACTGAAGGGTCTGTTTCTGTGTTGTACATCTTTATGACTGCATAACTAAAGACAAATTATTCCCATGGACCTGATGGGGGAACATCCTAGGATGCTAAAGGCAGTAACTACAGAGATAGTGGGTGCACTGGTTGTAATCTGCCAGGAATTCTTACATTTTGGAAAAGTTCCAGAGGACTAAAGATTGCCAGTGTAATCTAATTATAACTATCGGTCAACTATAGCCCGATGTGGTCTCCTCTACATTGGGGAGACTGGGTGCCCTCCCACAGAGCACTTCAGATAACATCTCTGGGACAACTGCACCAATCAACCCCACCGCCCCGTGGCCCAACATTTCAACTCCCCCTCCCACTCTGCCGAGGACATGCAGGTCCTGGGCCTCCTCCATCACCACTCCCTCACCACCCGATGCCTGGAGGAAGAACGCCTCATCTTCCGCCTCAGGACCCTTCGACAACAGGGCATCAATGTGGACTTAACCAGTTTCCTCATTTCCCCTCCCTCCACCTTACCCAGTTCCAACCTTCCAGCTCAGCACCATCCTCATGACCTGTCCTACCTGTCCATCATCCTTCCCACCTATCTGCTCCACCCTCCTCTCTGACCTAGGAAGGCCAAGGGAATGTTGCTCTTTATTCCAAAGGGAATGGAGCATAAAAATAGGGAGGATTTTGCTAAAACTATACACGACACCGGTCAGACCACAGCGGGAATACTGTGAACAGGTTTGGGTCCCCTTATCTGAGGAAAGACTGACATTGGAGGCAGACCAGAGAAGGTACACTCGGCTGATCCCGGGTATGGAGGGACTGTCCCATGAGGAGAGGTTGAGGAGGTTGAGCCTGGACTCATTGGGGTTTAGAAGGATGAGAGGTGACCTTATTGAAACATCCAAGATTCCCTGGGGGACTTGACAGGGGGGAATGTGGAGAGGTTGTTTCCCCTTGTGGGAGAGAGTCTAGGACCAGAGGGTACAATCCCAGAATAAGGGGTCACCCATTGCAGACAGAGATGAGGAGGAATTTCTTCTCTCAGAGGGGAGTGAGTCTGTGGAATTCTTTCCCACAGAGGGCTGTCGGAGCTGGGTCAGTGAGTATATTCAAGGCTGAGACAGAGAGATGTTTAATCAGGAAGGGGAATGGAGGGGTGATGGGGAAAAGGCAGGAGAGTGGGAGTTGGGGAGTATCAGAGTTGAAAAATGTGGTGTTGTAAAACACAGCATCCAGTATCTGCAGTCCTCACTTTCTCCTAGTTGGGGGGGGAGGTATCAGGTCAACCATGACCTCATTGAATGGCGGAGTAGACTCGATGGACTGAATGGCCTCCTGCTGTTCCTCCATCTCATAGTCTTATGAACCCCCAAGGTCAGTTACTCTCGATAAGGATCGAAATGCTTTGGTTTCGTTCACTATGACCGCTGGTTCTCACTGGTGGAGATGCCAGCCCTACGACACGACGTTTATTGGCTGATCAACCTTTTCAAAAGAAGTGGGAACATATTTCTGTCCTCTCTTGTGACTCACCTTAAATGCTGGGAACTGGCTCAGGTAGGTCTCCAATGTCCTCAGGGCCTGATCTGATAGTTTCTCTTCATAGTCCGCCCACAGCAGGTCATTATTCTGGAATTACAAAAGTCTTGTAAAAGCTACAGTTAGCACAACAGATGCAGTTGTGTTGCTTTGTTGGTCTTGATGTACGTTTGTGCTTTGCGCTTGAATCTCAAAGATGTTCATTGGTTAATTCATTGAGAACAGGAGTTGGTTCAGTCATAGAACCCTTGCAGTGTGGAAGCAGGCCATTCAGCCCACACTAACCCTCCAAACCAAGGAACTCATTATTCACTTTCGGTGGGATGTTATTCCTGCCCCCCTCCCTACACATTAACAGCACAGAAGTGGAACAAGTGGAGAGTGTCAAGCTCCTGGGATTGGTCATCCACAACAAGCTTCCTTGGACTCTTCATGTGAATGCACAGGTTACAAAGGCCCAACGTCTCTTCTTCCTCAGGCAGCTGAGGACATTTGGCATGACAGCTAATACCCTTGCTACCTTTTATAGATGTGCCATCGAGAGCATTCTGTCTGGATGTATCACTGCCTGGTATGGCAACTGTACCATTCAAGATCGGAGACGGTTACAGAGAGTGGGGAACTCGGCCCAGACAATCACAAAGACCAACCTCCCATCTATAGAATCCATCTACCAGGCCCCACTGTCAAGGAAAGGCCGCCAGCATTCTCAAAGATCCATCCCACCCTGGCAATGTTTTTCTACAGCCTCTACCATCAGAGAGAAGGTACAGAAGCCTGGACACACACACCAGCTGGTTTCGAAACAATTTCTATCCTACGGTTGTTCGAATACTGAATGGACTCACAACCTTTTAGCATTCGCTTGTATTTTTGTTTTTGCGACTGTTTATCTATTATTTACTATCTATGCTACTTAACTCTGTGATCTGCCTGTATTACTCGCAAGACAAAGCTTTTCACTGTGCCTCAGTACACGTGACAATAAATTCAATTCAAATTCAAAGATAATGTCACCCCAAAACCCTACATTTCCCATGGTGAACCCACTGAGCATGCACATCCCTGGACACTATGGGCAATTTATCACAGCCAATCCCCTTAACTTGCACATCATTTGACTCCAGAAAGAAATTGGAATACCCAGAGGAAACCCGTACAAAATGTGCAAACTCCACACAGACCTGCCTGAGGCTGGAATCAAACCTGGGTCCCTGTGCTGTGAGGTAGCGGTGCTAACCACTAAGCCACTGTGCTACTGTACAGGACATTGGCCACTTTTAGAATACCGCACTCAATTCTGGTCTCCCTTCTATCGGAAGGATGTTGTGAAACTTGAAAGGGTTCAGAAAACACTTACAAGGACGTTGCTGGGGTTGGAGGGTTTGAGCTAAAATGAGAGGCTGAATAGGCTGGGGCTGTTTTCCCTGGAGCATCAGAGGCTGAGGGGTGACATTACAGAGATTCATAAAATCATGAGGGGCATGGGTAGAGTAGATAGACAAGATCTTTTCTGCAGGGTAGGGGAGTCCAAACCTAGAGTGCTTAGGTTTGAGGTGAGAGGGGAAAGATTTAAAAGGGACCTAAAGGACAACTTTTTCACACAGAGGGTGGTACGTGTATGGAATGAGCTGCCAGAGGAAGTGGTGGAGGCTGGTACAATTGCAACATTTAAAAGGCACCTGGATGGGTACATGAAGAATGTAGAACATAGAACAGTACAGCACAGTACAGGCCCTTTGGGACTCGATGTTGTGCCAGCCTTCTATCCTACTCTAAGATCAGACTAATCCACATATTCTTCATTGTACTACCATCTATGTGTCGATCCAAGAGTCACTTAAATGAAGAAAGGTTGAGAGGGATATGGGCCAAGTGCTGACAAACGGAACTAGATCAGTTTAGGATATCTAGTCAGCAAGTTGGACTGAAGGGTTTGTTTCCATGCTGTACATCTCTGTGACTCTATGTTGCTGTTTCTTTGTCCTGCTCTCATGTATGTAATGATTCTAACTCCATCATAATTACCACAGTTGGTCCCTTCAGAACAACACAGCTCAATCCCAGACTGGGAGTATTCTGCCAACAGGATTTAAAGACCTGAAGCAACTTTAAGGGCCCAACTTTAACCTTGTTGTTACTGCTCAGGGATAGAACATCTCCGAGTGGTCAAATTGCTGCTTGTTTAACAGTCAAGCCATCAAAAGCAGCAATAATTTATGTTTTAGTTTATTCATTCACAGGATCCAGGCTAGGCCAGCAGTTTTGCCCATCCCTAATTGCCCAGAGGCAGCCATGTTGCTTTGAGCCTGGAGTCACATGTAGGTCGGACCGGAAACACAGAAATCTCCCCCTTGCGTTTCCACCCGGAGCTCAGGAATACCACCAACGAGGGCACTCCGTCTCACCCTGTCTCTCATCTCCGCTTCCTGACAAGTTCGGTCACCGTGACAACCTGGTAGAGCTGACAAACCCCTCCCACATCATCCTGGAATCCTCGGCCTCAATATCCAAGGGCAAAACCCAGAGGGTCGTGGGCGGAGGGCAAGGCAGGGTAGATTGAATGTTGCAGCAACCGCCTGGCTCATGGACAAAGTCTGAGGTCAAGGTGGGGGGGAAAGGAAACCAGCAGAAGAAGACGGCCCCTCCATTTCTCCTGGCCTTGGAAAAGCATGTGTGAGCACAGCGTCAGACCTCACGATCTCAAAGCAGATCAGGCTGCCAGAGCTCAGTCCCACCAGCTCAGGGTTTGTGAAATGGTGCTCTGTCCTCTCACCATCTTGTGGACGGAATCACTGAGCAGACTCAGAGAGCATCTGACAACACAGAAATAAGGCCCTTCGGTCCATTGCTTTCATGCCAGTCATCAATCTATTCTAATCCTGTTTTCCAGCACGTGGCCTGTAGGTTTGTATGCTATGGCATTTCAAGTGCTCATCTAAATGGTTCTGAAATGTGCTGAGGGTTTCTGTCTGCACTGCCCCTTCAGGCAGTGAGTTCCAGATTCCCACCATCCTCTGGGTGAAACACTGTGTCCTCAAATCCCCCTTGAAACCACCTGCTCCTCACTTTAAAACTGTGCTCTCTAATTATCGACCCCTCTGCTAAGGAGAAAGGTTTCTCACTATCCACCCTGTCTCTTCTCTTCAGAACTTGCTAATCTCTGTCAGACCCTCACTCAGCCTTCTCTGCTTTAAGGAAAACAGCCCCAGCGTATCCAGCCTCTCTTCAGCGCTGAAATGCTCCATCCCAGGCAACATCCGAGTGAATCTCCTCTGCACTCCCTCCAGTGTAATCACATTCTTCCTATAGAGTGGGGATCAGAACTGCAGACAGTACCCCAGCTGGGGTCTCACTAATGTGGTACACAGCTCCACCATAAGCTCCCTACTCTTCCTCCTAACACAAATTTAAGAGCTTATTCAAGTGGCATTCTTGCTGAACTGCCTCTCTGAGTCAGCACTGGTCGTTGATGTGTTTCCAAACGGAGGAGCCAACACCCACTGTTGGGTCCTGCCAACGACGTGTAGGGGCTGAAAGAGAGAGTGTAGGCCAACACAGGAGATTTCACTCACCTCTACGATGGGGAGCAGCTCGTCCTTGCCATCCCAGTCGGGCTCATATATCTCCTGCAGGGTAAGGCAGAGTCTCTTCGATGTGTCGTGCATCGCTGGGAAAAGTGGAGAATCAGAGGCTGCTCAGTTCTGTCCAGACCAGGTAATGCCGTGAAAGGTTTGAGGAGCGGGGAGGCCAGGCCTGTGGGTGGCTAATGGCACTCTACTGGGTGTGCACTTTCATTTCACTGCAGGGTTAAACCTAACAGGATTCTTTTATTTTGTCACTGTCTGGGCCCAGCATTTATTGCCCCGTCCCTAGTTACCCCTTTGAGAAGGTGGGGGTGAGCTGCCATCTTGAACCGCTGCAGTCCGTGTGCTGTGGGTTGACCCACAATGCCCTGAGGGAGGGAATTCCAGGATTTTGACCCAGTGACACTGAAGGAGTGGTGATATATTTCCAAGTCAGGATGGTGAGGGGCTTGGAGGGGAACTTGCAGGGGGTGGTGTTCCCATGTATCTGCTGCCCTTGTCCTTCTCGATGGAAGTGGCCGTGGGTTTGGAAGGTGCTGCCTGAGGATCTTTGGTGAGTTTCTGCAGTGCATCTTGTAGATGGTACACACTGCTGTTACTGAGTGTCGGTGGGGGGAGGGAGGGGATGTTTGTGGATTTGGGGCCAATCAAGCGGCTGCTTTGTCCTGGATGGTGCGGAGCTTCTTTACACTGATGCAGCCCGACAACCAGGCGGTCTTTGTGAAGCTTTCTAACGAGTTCAACCTCCCCTGAGGGACTGAAACAGGCAAGGAACCAGGGTCAAACCTGAGCGGGCGGCTGAATTTGAATTTGAATTCGAAATCAAATTCAAGTTCAAATTCAAATTAGAATTAGAATGAGAATTAGAATTATCTTCATTGTCTCAATGAGTACAGTGAAAAGTGTCTATGTTGCACCATTTGGATACAAAGGTACCTAAGTATAGATTCTTAAGTACTGGGAGCCATGGTGAGTGTTGGGACAAGCATTGACCTTAACGGAGAGAAAACGAGGGAAGCAGGGGAAACGCTGGTCTCATTCCTCTCCAATGACTCCTGTCGGGAGACAGGTGTAGATTCTGAGTGGAAGAAACGACTGGATTTAGCTGTAAAGCTCCCCCTCTATCTCCCCCCTTGTCCCAGTCCAATATCAGGTGGGTACCCAAAATCTGGGTATACATATGGAGATTATCACTTCACATGTGTCTGAAAGCCAAGTACTGAGATCCCTGCTGTCAATATTGGTTGCTTCCAAGCAATTTACTGAGTCTGCCATTTTTATGGGTAGGATCTTTCAGTGTTTTGGGCCTGTACACGAGATGGTACAGCATCACCCACTGCCTGGCAAGCACAAGGAACGGGCTTTAGTGTATACACCAAGACAGACATTATGGAGTCTGTTCAGCAAGATATTTGACTCTGCAGGGCATCACAACAGAGCCTGAAGCCGGGCGAACACAGATAGACAGGGACCCAGAGATCAGTATCACTATTGATGTGTCCATCAATCAACTGTTAGCCTGAACTATGAGAAGAGAATATAAGGCTCATAAGATGGTGGGGCTTTCAAAGACAGGGAGGATTACATGAATGCACGGGAATAAAGAGAATCATCAGAAAGCTAAGGGACATTCCATACCTCTCACAGCATTCAGATAGGCTTTCAGGTCCTTTTGCAGCTTGCTCCCATCAGCCTACAATAAAAACACAAAGTTCAGCTTCACGTTTTACAGCTGCCCTCTCCTCTGGCACACTGCATTGCACCACTGGTGGAGACTCCCGCTCCTCTGGTGAAAACAAAATCCCCACCTTTGGTGCAGCCACCTTATCCCCAGTACACAGGTACACTGTATCTAACCCCGTGCTGCCCCTGTCCTGGGAGTGTTTGATGGGGATAGTGTAGAGGGAGCTTTACTCTGTATCTAACCCCTTGCTGCCCCTGTCCTGGAAGTGTTTGATGGGGACAGCGTAGAGGGAGCTTTACTCTGTATC
Organism: Hemiscyllium ocellatum; assembly: GCF_020745735.1. Lineage (NCBI taxonomy): Eukaryota > Metazoa > Chordata > Chondrichthyes > Orectolobiformes > Hemiscylliidae > Hemiscyllium > Hemiscyllium ocellatum. Next base: position 2,951,465 of record NC_083453.1, read on the forward strand.
TAACCCCGTGCCGTCCCTGTCCTGGGAGTGTTTGATGGGGGGACAGTGTAGAGAGAGCTTTACTCTGTATCTGACCCTGTACTGCCTCTGTCCTGGCAGTGTTTGATGTGGACAGAATAGAGGGAGCTTTACACTGTGTGTAACCCCAATCTGCCCCTGATCCTGGGAGTGTTTGATGAAGGGATGGTATCGAGAGAGCTTTTCTCTGCATCTAACCCTGTGCTGTCCCTGCCCTGGGAGTGTTTGATGGGGGACAGTGTAGAAGGAGCTTTACTCTGTATCTGACCGTGCTTCCTCTGTCCTGGGAGTGTTTGATGGGGGGACAGTGTAGACGGAGCTTTACTTCAATTTTCCAGAGTGGCGGGACAGTGACTTGCATTTTAAGAGAGTTGAGGGGTGGTCTACCACCTATTGGAGAGTGCAGTCCAAGTCCAATCCATTCATTGCCTATACATGAAACACCTGCCTCCATATCTCCCATGACAAAGAATCCTTGACCAGGCCAAATTGGCACAGTGCAGCACCGAGTTGGAATCTCATCTCCAATCTCTGGAGGCTTGCATGGCATCTCAACTTGGCACAACTGGCAGAGTATGACAGCGGTCAACACCAAAAGATTTTGAGGCTTCTTAATATTTTTGGTGAGAGAAACAGATGGTGGATTTTATTCGCCTTTCAGCACACGAAACTGGGAGACAGCACTTGTGGCATAGTGGTAGTGTCTTAACCTCCGGACCAGAAGACCTGGGTTCAAGTCCTATCTCAGCCATGGAGATGTGTCATTACATACCTGAGTTGGTGAATTAAAATAACTGTTGCCAATAAATAGGAAAAATTGTGTATGGATGAGGTGAGTGATGATACACTCTGGACCCCAACTGCTTGGAAAGACATAATTGACCTGGAGGAAGTATTGAAGATTTACCAGAATGGTTTAAGAAAGGGGGTGTTCCAGATGCAAGTTGAAAAATCTGAAGTTGTTCTCCTTGGATGAAAGGAAGCTGGGGGTGGGAGGAGTGTATTGAAGGCTACAGGACCAGAACAGGCTTAGGTGAGATGGAAAGGGAATAACCAACTGCATAAGAACCAGAAGATATAAGTTTAACATCCCAAACAGGGGAGTGCCCTGGAATTCTGTGCACGTGTGGGGTGTGATAGAACTGGAAACAACCAATGATTTCAAAAGGAAATTGAATTGGTGCTTGAAAGAAATAAAATGGCCAGGTTCAAAGGGAATAAAGAATGGGCATGCAAACTGAGGGAAACATAACATTAAAAATCACACGACACCAGGTTTATTTGGAAGCACTAGCTTTCGGAGCGCTGCTCCTTCATCAGGGAGGTTGTCAAAGCTTCTCCTGAATATCTCAAAGGAGAATGATTGATAAGGGCCATCGCAATTGAGAACAGGAGAATTTAGAATGGAGATCAAGGGAAGCCATAACGGTTACTTTGTATCTGTCTTCACAGAAGGACGACCGAGGACTTGTGCCCTTGAGCCAATGGATGTGAAAGAGATGGAGCAGAGGAGTGGGGCTGGCTGGATTGCTCTCTGCAGAGCCAGCATAATCTCAATGGATTGAATGGCCCGCTTCTGTGTTGTAAGTAACTCTATGGGCAAGCTATCCATTCAATGAGAGCTCCCCTGTAAACGCCTCATATCCCTCTGCCCACTGGTAAACAAAAAAATCTAATGGTATCAGTTACAGAAGACAATTTCTAAATGTTATTATCCTCGATATGAAAAGGTATTTCCTAATTTGAATCCTGAAAAGTCAGGCTCCAATGTTTTGACTTTGCCTGTCATCTTAGACTGACAAATAAAAATCTGGCAGATGCTGGAATCCAAGGGAGACAGGCAGGAGGCTGGACCAACACAGCAGGCCAGGCAGCATCAGGAGGGGGAGAAGTCGACTCTTCAGGACTGCTTCAGTTATACCCTAAGGGTTATACCTGAAACGTCAACTTCTCCACCTCCTGATGCTTCGTGGCTTTCTGTGTTCTTCCAGCCTCCTGCTTGCCTACTTAATCTTAGATTCCCAAGCCAACGGAAATTATTTCTCCCACTCGACCCCACGTATCTTGAAAACTGGAGGGAAAAGGCAGCAGAGTGGAGTTGTGGTTCTCCGATCAGCCATGGTCTTTTTCAATGTCAGGGCAAACTCGATGGGCCAAATGGCCTGCTACTCCTCCTACATCTTCTGGACTGAAGTAGACCACTCTTGGGGTGACACCGCTGAGGCATCACAAAGCTCAGTGCCTAGTCCACAACGGTTCATTCTGGATAGAAATACATGAGGGGCAATTGTAACATCTCCAAATCTGCTGCTCACATCAAATTGGACGGGAATAGGAGTCTCGAGAAGGGTTCAGGGAGGCCTGAAGGGGGCTTGGGCTGGAGAGGTGAATGGGCTGGAACATGGCAGATGGAACATCACGTGAATAAGCATGAAGTTGTTTACTTTGGTCGAAGAAAGCCGAGGCAGAATATTTCTGAACTGGGTTGAGAGGTCTTGTGCTCCTTGCCCAGGCGATACTAAAAGCTAGCAAGCAGGTGCAGCAAGCAGTTCAGATGACAAATGGCGTGTTGACTCTCATTTCAAAGAGATTTGAAATGAAATCCTTCAGGGGATGTGGGCATAACTGGCTGGGCTAGCATTTATTGTCCATTCCTTGTCGCCCCTTGAGAATGATGTGGAGGTGCCGGTGTTGGACTGGGGTGGAGAAAGTTGGAGCCCTGCACCTTTGTCACCTAAAAACTTGCGACTTCAAGTAAACCTGGTGGACTATAACCTGGTGTCAAGTGCCTTCTGACTTTTCCCTTTGAGAAGGTGGGGGTGAGCTGCCATCTTGAACCGCTGCAGTCCGTGTGCTGTGGGTTGACCCACAATGCCCTGAGGGAGGGAATTCCAGGATTTTGACCCAGTGACACTGAAGGAACAGCGATATATTTCCAAGTCAGGATGGTGAGGGGCTTGGAGGGGAACTTATGGCGGGGGGAGGGGTGTTCCCACGTATCTGCTGCCCTTGTCCTTCCACTTGGAAGTGGTGGTGGGTTTGGAAGGTGCTGTCTGAGGATCTTTGGTGAGTTTCTGCAGTGCATCTTGTAGATGGTACACACTGCTGCTACTGAGCGTCGGTGGGGGGAGGGAGGGGGTGGATGCTTGCGGATGTGGGGCCAATCAAGCGGCTGCTTTGTCCTGGATGGTGTTGAGCTTCTAGAGTGTTGTTGGAGCTGCCCCCATCCAGGGGCAAGTGGGGAGTATTCCATCACCCTCCTGACTTGTGCCTTGTTGATGGTAGGACAGGCTTTGGGGACTTAGGAGGTAAGTTGTTTGCTGCAGGATTCCTAGCCTCTGACCTGCTCTTGCAGCCACTGTTTTTTATGTGGCAAGTCTCATTCAGTTTTTGGTCAATGATGCCTCCCAGAATGTTGATCGTGGGGGATTCATTGATGGTAACACCATTGACTATCAAGAGAAGATGCAATTTTCTCACTCACTTCCTTTCAAACCTTGGGACGGAATGCATCTGCTCTGAGGGGTACCTTTTTCTTCATTGCTGCTGCTTTGGTTACATCGATGTTATTCCGCCCCTCTCTGTGAGTTTAGTCAGTGTTTTCTGGGGATGTCTGGAATGCAGTGTCTTCCCTGACTTTAAATTCTGATACATTGTCATCAATCTCTGTGCAGCCATCTGGTTAGTCTAATTTCCACAGCCTGTGCTCTCCCCAGAGTCCTGCCTGGATATTTCCCTTGAAACCATCTGGTTTCCTTTCAAGGTCTCGATCTTCACCATTTCCACGCCCTCACAGGCAGTGAGTTCCAGATCAGCCCCTCTCATTGCATTAGAAAGTTTTCTCTCCCTGTGTTTCACATCCAGAACCTTCAGCCTACTCCCACTCATTCTGGACCACCGGCTAATGGGAATAGATCCTCAGTGTTTCTCTTACTGAAGTGTGCCATCATCTTAGTTCACATCTATCTAATTTCCCTCAACTTCCTTGGTTCCCAAACTGAATCCCTTACCTTCCTGAACCCTGACCTTATCGTGAAAATCTCGCATCCCTAATGGATGACCAGAACAGAAGCATTCAGATAAATCTCCTTTGTAACCATCTCACACCCTTCCTAAAGTGTGGTGACCAGCTTTGGATTTAATACTCGCACTGTGTCCGAACTGGAGTTTTATAACGGCTCAGCTTGTTCTGGAGTCAATACAATACAATCCAGTCCTGAAGAGGGGTTTCGGCCTGAAACATTGACTTTCCTGTTCCTGCTGTGCTTTTCCAGCCTTCGCATCTATTGACAATACAATACAGCACAGGAACAGGCCAGGAACTAAGCCTGCACTGATTCCTGATCCTTATTTCGACCTGTTACTCATTGCCCATACGTGATTTCCATCCCTCTGTTTGCCTCCCATTCATGTGTCTATCAAAATACGCTTTAAACACTGCTTCCACCACCTCCACTGACAGTACATTCCACAATCCACCATCCTCTTGGTGAAACATTTGACCTGTACTTCTCCCTGAAACGCCTCCCCCTCCATCACCTCGGGCCTGTGCCCTCTTGTAATTTGTAAAGTCCAAGATCGCAAATACCGTGCTCACCACCATCTCAATATGTCTTGCCACCTTCAAAGGTGTCTGCACCCGCATCCCCAGGTCCCTCTGTCCTTCCCCGCTGGTGAGAACTGTGCCATTAAGTCTTTGTTGCCTCTTCTTGTCCCGACAACCAAAATGTAGCAGTTCATCCTTCGCTGCATTAAACTCCATCTGCCACTTGTCTACCCATTGTACTCACAATGGCCCGTTGCTATCATCTTCACTTCTTTTCAACATAACTGGGAAATATTGAAATTTTAACCCGCATTTCAATATTTCCATATAACATTAAAAAGAAAACACAATTATCTGAGTGCTGACCCTTAGGGAAAGCCATGATCTTTCATCCTTGAGTCTGGAAAATCGCTTTTCACCATGGTCTCTGTCCTTAATCCAACTGTTTCACCAATTGGACAATGATGCCCCTTTCCCATGAGCCTCAATTTTCTTAAACATCCTTCCCTTTGGTGTCTTGTTGGACTCTTTCTTCAATTCCAAGTGCAACAACATGCACCACCTTTTCCTTTTCTTACTTCATCCAAAACAAAACAATTCATCCTTTCACAAAATAGGGCAGCACATTTAGAGTCACAGAGATGTACAGCATGGAAACAGATCCTTCGGTCCAACCCGTCCATGACAACCAGTTATCTCAACCCAATCTAGTCCCACCTGCCAGCACCTGACCCATATCCCTCCAAACCCTTCCTATTCATATCCCCATCCAAATGCCTTTTAAATGTTGTAATTGTACCACCCTCCACCACTTCCTCTGGCAGCTCATTCCATACACGTACCACACTCTGTGTGAAAAAGTTGCCCTTGAGGTCTCTTTTATATCTTTCCCCTCTCTCCCTAAACCTATGCCCTCTAGTTCTGGACTCCCCAACCCCAGGGAAAAGAATTTGTCTATTTATCCTATCCATGCCCCTCATAATTTTGTAAACCTCTATAAGGTCACCTCTCAGCCTCCGACGCCCCAGGGAAAACAGCCCCAGCCTGCTCAGCCTCTCCCTATAGCTCAAGCCCTCCAACCCTGGCAACATCCTTGTAAATTTTGTCTGAACCCTTTCAAGTTTCACAACATCCTTCCGATAGGAAGGAGACCAGAATTGCACGCAATATTCCAACAGTGGTCTAACCAATGTCCTGTACAGCCGCAACACGACCCCCCAACTCCTGTACTCAATACTCTGACCAATAAAGGAAAGCATACCAAATGCCTTCCTCACTATCCTATCTACCTGCCACTCCACTTTCAAGGAGCTATGAACCTGCACTCCAAGGTCTCTTTGTTCAGCAACACTCCCTAGGACTTTACCATTAAGTGTATAAGTCCTGCTAAGATTTGCTTTCCCAAAATGCAGCACCTCACATTTATCTAAATTAAACTCCATCTGCCACTTCTCAGCCCATTGGCCCATCTGATCAAGATCCTGTTGTAATCTGAGGTAACTTTCTTTACTGTCCACTACACCTCCAATTTTGGTGTCATCTGCAAACTTACTAACTGTACCTTTTATGCTTGCATCCAAAACATTTATATAAATGTTGAAAAGTAAAGGACCCAGCACCTATCCTTGTGGCACTCCACGGGTCACAGGCCTTCAGTCTGAAAAACAACCCTCCACCACCACCCTCTGTCTTCTACCTTAGTGCCAGTTTTGTATCCAAATGGCTAGTTCTCCCTGTATTCCATGAGATCTAACTTTGCTAATCAGTCTCCCATGGGGAACCTTGTGGAACGCCTTACTGAAGTCCATATAGGTCACATCTACTGCTCTGCCCTTATCAATCTTCTTTGTTACTTCTTCAAAAAAACTCAATCAAGTTTGTGAGACATGATTTCCCACGCACAAAGACATGCTGACTATCCCTAATCAGTCCTTGCCTTTCCAAATACATGTACATCCTGTCCCTCAGGATTCCCTCCAACAACTTGCCCACCACCGAGGTCAGGCTCACTGGTCTATAGTTCCCTGGCTTGTCCTTACCGCCCTTCTTAAACAGTGGCACCACATTAGCCAACCTCTAGTCTTCCGGCACCTCACCTGTGACTATCGATGATACAAGTATCTCAGCAAGAGGCACAGCAATCACTTCCCTAGCTTGCCACAGAGTTCAAGGGTACACCTGATCAGGTCCTGGGGATTTATCCACCTTTATGCGTTTCAAGACATCCAGCACTTCCTCCTCTGTAAAATGAATATTTTTCAAGATCTACCATCTATTTCCCTACATTCTATATCTTCCATATCCTTTTCCACAGTAAACACTGATGCAAAATACTCGTTTAGTATCTCCCCCATCTCCTGCGGCTCCACACAAAGGCCGTGTTGCTGATCTTTGAGGAGCCCTATTCTCTCCCTAGTTACCCTTTTGTCCTTAGTGTATTTGCAAAAACCCTTTGGATTTTTCTTAATTCTATTTGCAAAGCTATCTCATATCCCCTTTTTGCCCTCCTGATTTCCCTCTTAAGTATACTCCTACTGCCTTTATACTCTTCTCAGGATTCACTCGATCTATCCTGTCTATACCTGACATATGCTTCCTTCTTTTTCTTAACCAAACCCTCAATTTCTTTAGTCATCTAGCATTTCCTACACCTACCAGCCTTTCCTTTCACCCTGACAGGAATATGCTTTCTCTGGATTCTCATTATCACATTTCTGAAGGCTTCCCATTTTCCAGCCGTCCCTTTACCTGCGAACATCTGCCCCCAATCAGCTTTTGAAAGTTCTTGCCTAATACCGGAAAAAATTGGTCTTTCTCCAATTTAGAACTTCAACTTTTAGATCTGGTCATCATTATTTTAAATCTAATAGAATTATGGTCGCTGGTCCCAAAGTGCTCCCCCAATGACACCTCAGTCACCTGCCCTGCCTTATTCCCCAAGAGTAGGTCAAGTTTTGCACCTTCGCTAGTAGGTACATCCACATACTAAATCAGAAAAATTTTTTGTACACACTTAACAAATTTCTCTCCATCTAAACCTTTAACACTATGGCAGTCCCAGTTGATGTTTGGAAAGTTAAAATCCCCTGCCATAACTACCTTATTATTCTTACAGATAGCTGAGATCTCCTTACAAGTTTGTTTCTCAATTTCCCTCTGACTATTAGGGGGTCTATAATACAACCCCAATAAGGCGATCATCCCTTTCTTATTTCTCAGTTCCACCCAAATAACTTCCCTGGATGTATTTCTGGGAATATCCTCCCTCAGTACAGCTCCCCCTCCTCTCTTGCCTCCCTTTCTATCCTTCCTGTAGCATTTGCATCCTGGAACATTAAGCTGCCAGTCCTGCCCCCATCCCTGCGCCATGTCTCTGTAATTGTTATGATATCCCAGTCCCATGTTCCTAACCATGCCCTGAATTCATCTGCCTTCCCTGTAAGGCCCTTTGCATTGAAATAAATGCAGTTTAATTTATTAGTCCTACCTTATCCCTGCCTGCCCTGATTGTTTGACTCGCTTCTGTTCTCAACTGTACCCATCTCAGACTGATCTCTTTCCTCACTTTCCCCCTGGGTTCCCCACCCCCCCACCCCATCCCACATCTTACCAGTTTAAATCTTCCCGAGCATCCTCCATCTCCCATACACCAGCTCCTCAGCCATGCATTCATCTGCCCTATTCCTGCCCTCACTAGCTCGTAGCACTGGGAGTAATCCAGATACTCTCAAGGACCTCCATTTTAACTTCCTGCCTAACTCTCTGTAATCTTCCTTCAGAATCTCAACCTTTTCACTTCCTATGTTGTTGGTTCCAATGTGGACAATGACCTCCTGCTGGCCTCTCTCCCCCGTGAGAACATTCTGTACACTCTCTGAGACATCCTTGATCCTGGCACCAGGGAAGCAACACACCATTCTGCTTTTTCTCTGCTAGCCACAGAAACATCTGTCTGTACCTCTGACTACAGAATCCCCTAACACAATTGATCTCTTGGAACCTGACATACCCCTCGTTGCATTAGGGCCAGTCTCAATACCAGAAATTTGGCTGTTCGTGCTACGTTCCCCTGTGAATCAATCATCCCCTACATTTTCCAAAACAGCATACTTGTTTGAAATGGGGATAGCCACAGAAGACCCCTGGTGCTGGAAGAGCACAGCAGTTCAGGCAGCATCCAACGAGCAGCAAAAGCCCTTCATCAGGAATAAAGGCAGTGAGCTGGAAGCGTGGAGAGATAAGCTAGACTCTCCATGCTTCCAGCTTTTGCCCGAAACGTCGATTTCGCTGCTCGTTGGACGCTGCCTGAACTGCTGTGCTCTTCCAGCACCACTGATCCAGAAGCGGGTTTCCAGCATCTGCAGTCATTGTTTTTACACAGAAGACCTCTGTACTACCTGCCTACCTCTCTTACCTTTCCTAGAGTTAATCCATCTATGTGGCTGTGTCTGAGAATTTCCCCCCTTCCTATAACTGTCATCCATCTCATACCCTTGCTGTTGCAAATTCCTCATTTCCTCTAACTGTCTCTCCAACCAATCCTTTCTGATAGGATTCACAACCAACAGCATTTATTGCAGATACAATCCGCAGTAACCCGTAAACTCTCCTTAAACTCCCACATCTGACAAGAAGTACATATCACTGTACTAAAGGCCATTTTTGCTCCTTCACAGTCTACAGACCCAGAAAATAACACCGTCATATTCCTCTACAAAACACTGCCCCAGGTTAAATTAATAGTTATGGCTTATATTTTAAGTTTAATCAAGAGACATTTCTCAAAAAAAAATCAAAAAAAACCCGCTCTACTCACTACTGCAGACTTTTTGTAGGCCACATTTAAAACAATTAACTTATGTGTTTCTGTGCTGTGAACTTTGCTCAAACAGTTCCTCCAAGATTAGTTGTGAATTTCACTGTTTGTTAATTGTCCCAGATGCACTCCGATGTCCAGAGATACATGAACTCAAACAGCAAAGGCAGTAACTGTGCAGGTACACTGTGGTGTCAGTTTCTTTCTCTCTCTCCTGCACTGACCTCCCCATGTGCTTCCTTTGTCTGTTCCTCTCCCTTTTAAAACTGCTGTTGTTTTGACTTCTTTTTCCCAAAGTTCCAAAACAATGCAACACCATATAAAACAGGAATTGCTGCTCCTGGAATTCAAGGAAATCACCTCCAACACCTAAAATACCTCAAAAAATGGAGCAGCTATTACAGCCAGAAATTTTTCCCATCCTCCATCTTGGATTACTTGTTGCTTGTCCCTCATTGCTCTTAAGAAGGTGGGCATGTGCCATCTAACTGTGGCACCGAAGTCCAACTGGCTTATTTTCTCTTCTTAGCCATGTCAGAGGGCACTTCAGGTGTAACCTGTGGGTCTGGAACCATGAGGTCTGCCCTATTCCAGTTGCTTTGCCCTTTCTTGTACCCTCTCCAGAAGACTCTGGAGCAATGCCAACCAACTCCCCGCCCCCCCCCCCGCCCACACACCCCTCCCCAATCCCCGGTATCGAACATCCATGTCGGCCATTTTGCAGCCCGCATTGCGCAGCAAGATGAGAGAATTGGCTCCTGCAATGGGCTCACTGAGCCACTTGGCGCGGTTGGCAGTTGCTGGCATTGCTGCTTGGTTCTGCGCTGCACTGTGTTTGCGAGGGTCATAGGACATGGTTCCTTCGATCACCCAAGGCTGGCCAAATCCTCGGCTAACGGGCACGCTCCTCGTAACCAAAAAGTTGAGCCAACACTCAGGTGGAACTAAACAAAAAGGCTGCTGGCAAAAACATGCCTGCAGTTGGTAAGGAGATGAGTATCTTTTGCTAAGGGCGATGTCAGATAGTCTGTTGGTACTGGCGTTGACTAAGTACCTATCGCTAAAGAAAATGTCAGGCTACCTTTACTGAACAAGGATGTCAGAATCTGTTGCTATGAATGTTGATAGAGTATCTATTGCAATGGGGAGATCTCAGAGAGTGTCTGTTGCTCAGGCAGTTTTCAGGGCACCTGTTGTGTTGGAGAATACGAGAGTGCATGCTGCTAATGCAGGTGTCACAGTACCTGTTGATGTGGTGTTCATTAGATTGCCTGTTGCCAAGATTTATGTCAAGGAACCTGTTGTTCTGATGGAACTGAGAATGCTTGTTGCTCAGAAGGATATGACAGTATTCTGCTAAGGCCAGTATCAGGGTAACAATTGGTATGGAGGACATGAGAGGGTCAGATGCTGAGGCAAGTATCAGGAAATCTTTTGCTTTGTAGAATATGAGAGGAGCAGTTGCTAAAGCGGGCGTCAGGTTACCTGGTGCTCTGAAGGAAAGGAGAGTGCCTGTTGCTAAGGCAGGTTTCAGGAGTTCATGTTGCTATGGCAGCTATGGGAATACCAGTTGTTAAAGCAGTGGTCGTGGAACCTGTTGCTATGGATGATATGACAATGGCAGTTGCTAAGACAGGTGTCAGCGTACAGGTTGCAAAGGAGTATTAGAGAATAGTTGTTGCCAATATGGGTGTCATCGTATCTGTTGCTGTGGAAGATATGAGATTGCACATTCCTAGGGCACATGTCAGGGTAACTATTACTATGGAAAATATGAGAATGCTTAGATGATAAGGCAGATATCAGGGTATCTGTCGTTATAAGAGATGGCAGTTGCTAATGCATGTGCCAGGATAACTATTGCTATGGCAAATATGAGAGCACCTGTTGCTCAGGCAAGTGTTATGTTACCTGTTGCTATGTAGGCCTTGAGAGTTCCTGTTGCTACTGAGGGCATGACAGTGCTTGTTGCTAAGGAGTATAAGGAGCATAAGTGAGTATCTGTACCTAAGGCATGTCAGGATCCATATTACTCTGGAGGATATAAAATTGCTGGTTGCTAAGGGGTATATGTTGCTAAATCAGGATCAGGATACTTACTGCTATAGAGGATTTCAGAGTGGTGGTTGCTAAGGCAGGTGCCAGGGTTCTTGTTGCTATGGAGGATTGAGAGTGTCTGTTGCTAATGCCAGGGTACCTGTTGCTATGGAGGATTGAGAGTGTCTGTTGCTAAGGCAGGTGTCAGGGTACCTTTTGCTATGAAGGATGTCAGATTGCCCATTGCTAAGAAGGATGGTATGGTACCTGTTGTTTGTTGAAGCTGTTTGCGCACTGCTCAAACTGTTCATCTTTTGTTTCCATGGTTTTGCCCATTTTCTGGAGAACCTGAAGGAGAAAAGTAAAGTTCGGTTCAGCACCCGCTACATTTCAGCAGCTGCACATCAGAGTAGGAAGGGATGGTAAGAGAAATGGAAATAATTCTTACCCAAAATCATTGGCTGCTCTGGGACTCACGTACACCCTCTGAGTGGTGGAGGATTATAGGCTGGCGAATACTCTCATCATTGGGCGCATAGCTAGCAGTCACACTGAGCGCTTGAGGTGGGAGTCCAGGAATGGCTCCACTCTTTTGGAATACCTCCATCAACACCCAAAATGCCAGTGGAGCATGTCTTTGTCCCATTAGCCACCAGGAATTGGGCATTCCTCAGGAGCAAGGGCCAAAAAAATAAAATCAGCCCTACCATTTCTGAAGAAGACGATTTGATTGGATCCTTGCCCTTCTGCAAGTAGATTCTAGACTGTCAGAGGTGTCGTTATTTAGTGGAGTATCACTGAATCAGGGAATAAATGGTGCCAATATTGGAAGGGCAAGAAATTCACCTGCAGTCCTGGTGAAAACAGTTAACAAGGACGCCAGAAACCACACTGAAAGTCACTGGCCTTTGTTGGATCTTGGTGTGCATAATCTAGCTGCCTTGCGAGATTTGTAGCAGGACATACAAGAGAGGATTCATGTTCCACTCCTCATGCTGTTTGGGATTTCAACAATGATTATCCACAATACCGAACGCTCTTTAATCCAATGGGAGTCGGGGCAGGACCCCAAGCTAAATCAAAGAGGAATTAGAGGGGCAAAGGGAGGAATGGGAGACAGGGAGGGGAGAATAATGGGAGAGTGTGGGAGGGGTAGAAATGCAAGAGGTGGGGGAGGGAAGGAACAGAGGGGAAGGAATGGAAGAGGGGTGAGGGGAGGAATGGGAAATAGGGAAGGGGAGGTGGGATAATGCGGGAATGGGAGGTGGGTGAGGGGAGGAATGGGAAATGAGGATGGGGAGGAATGGGAAGTGGGGTGAGGGGAGGAATTGGAGGGGGAGGAATGAAAGGGGGAGGGGAGGAATAGGAGGGGGAGGGAGGGAAGTAAAAGGGGAGGAGAAGGGGGTGGGGAGGTGTGGGAGATGGGCGGAGAAGAGGACTGGGAGAGGTAGGAAGGGGAGGACTGGGAGAGGGGGCAAGTGGAGGACTGCGAGAGGCAGGAAGGGGAGGGAGGACTGGGAGGGGGAGGGGAAGACTGGGGGAGGGAGGGGAGGAATGGGAGGAGGGGAGGAATGGGAGGGGGAGGATTTTGGAGAGGTAGGGAGGGGAAAATTGGGAGAGAGGGAGGGGAAGATTGGGAGAGGGGTGGAGCGGAGGATTGGGTGAGGGGAAGGGATGATTGGGAGGGGGGAGGATTGAGAGAGGGGTGGAGGGAAGTAATGGGAGATTGGGGAGGGGAAGATTTCAAAAAAGGAGGGAGGGGAGGATTGGGAGAGGGGTGGAGGGGGTGGAGGGGAAGATTGGGTGAGGGTGGAGTGGAGGATTGGGAGAGGGGTGGAGTGGAGGATTGGGAGAGGGGTGGAGTGGAGGATTGGGAGAGGGGTGGAGTGGAGGATTGGGAGAGGGGTGGAGTGGAGGATTGGGAGAGGGGTGGAGTGGAGGATTGGGAGAGGGGTGGAGTGGAGGATTGGGAGAGGGGTGGAGTGGAGGATTGGGAGAGGGGTGGAGTGGAGGATTGGGAGAGGGGGAGGGGAGGATTGGGAGGGGGTGAGGAAAGGATTGGGAGAGTGGGGGAGGGGAGGATTGGGAGGGGGCGGATTGGGAGAGGGTGAGGGGATGATTGGGAGAAGGGGAGGGGGTGGTTGGGAGAGGGGGAGGGGAGGATTGGGAGAGGGGGAGGGGAGAGTTAGGAGAAGTTGGAGGGGAGGATTGGGAGAGGGGGAGGGGAGGATTGGGAGAGGGTGGAGGGGAGGATGGGGAGAGGGTGGAGAGGAGGATTGGGAGAGGGTGGAGGGGAGGATTGGGAGAGGGTGGAGGGGAGGATTGGGAGAGGGGGAGGGGAGGATTGGGAGAGGGTGGAGGGGAGGATTGGGAGAGGGGGAAGGGTGGATTAGGAGAGGGGGAGCGGAGGATGGGGAGAGGGTGGAGAGGAGGATTGGGAGAGGGTGGAGGGGAGGATTGGGAGAGGGTGGAGGGGAGGATTGGGAGAGGAGGAAGGGTGGATTAGGAGAGGGGGAGCGGAGGATGGGGAGAGGGTGGAGGGGAGGATTGGGAGAGGAGGAAGGGTGGATTAGGAGAGGGGGAGCGGAGGATGGGGAGAGGGTGGAGGGGAGGATTGGGAGAGGAGGAAGGGTGGATTAGGAGAGGGGAATGATATTCCAAGCATAGCGCTTATTATGTAGAATCGAGAAACAGATTGAATGTTTTGAAGCAGAGTCGACGAGCAATACATTCACTGATTATTATTCCGATTGAGAGTTCCCTGCGGGATTCTTCTCTCTCAAGGAAGCAAACCAAATTCCTGCTGACTGCCAAGAGTTCTAAAAGGGCTACCATGCGGAATTCTGAGTCACATGGGGAAGTAGAGTGTGTTTCAGTTCGATAAAACTGAACTGGCAACAAAACTGTCAGAGTACACACAGAAACTAAGGCACTTTCTGAATACATTTCCTTTTTAACTGCACAGGGCAACTTGGGTAGACAAGGCAGGAAGGAACAGGGGTGAAGGGAAGGTGCCTGGACTTAACAAAGAATGTCTTAACAAAGATCTAACAGCTTCAGAATCAGTTCTGTGACATGCTCAAGCTCATTAACTTCACCTTCGACAAAATGTGTTATTTGGCTGTGTCGAAAGTCTCCCTGGTTGGTGAAATTTGAATTCAACAAATATCTGGAATTAAATGTCTAACGATAACCATAAATTGATTGTTGGAAAAGCCCATCTGGATCACTCATGCCCTTCAGGGAAGTGCCAACCTCTGGGCCAACATGTGACTCCAGACCCACACCAATGCATTTGATTCTTAACTGCCTGTGGGCAATTAGGGATGGGCAATAAATGCTGGCCTAGTGTCACCCAACACTTTACATATATTCAAGAGTGGAGCACCTGCAATCTGATAGGCCAAAGATTGAGTGTAGATATTTCTTCTCATCTTGATCCTAAATGATCAGTCCCTTTTCTTGAGACTGAAGGATAATGAGTCATTAATCAGCTAGATGTGACTTGTGGTGTCCCACAAAGGTCTGATCTGTGTTCAAACCTCAATTCTTCACCGTATTCTGTCACAATGATGGGATAGACAGCTATCCAAACCAAACTTGGTTCTCCAGATCTAAAGTACTGCTGCGAATCAGGATATGCCATCAAAGTTTCCCTCTTGTACACATCAGGAGAGAATCACAAGAATGTCAAATCTGACAGGGAATGATCATTTCTACTGCATGAGAAAAGGTTGCTGATTAGTAGGCAATCGGAACTCCAATTGGTCGGGGTGATGCCATGGTGAAAGCATCAGGGAATGCTTAATTGTCAACTTTCTGTTCAAATCAGGTAAGTCAAGTCATGCCCTTCAGGGAAGGAAACTGCCATCCTCACCTGCTCTGGGCCAAGGCGCTGAGGCGCAGATTGGACAAGGTGCTGCCATAAGCAGTATACCAGGGATGCACCTGGGAAGGGCAAATCTAAATTTGTTGACAGCACAAAGATGGAAGGGGGTTTCCAGCAATGAAAACTTGCATTACGATAGAGGTTAAATGAATGGAGAAAGAAATAGCAAATAGACACGAAAATGTAAGGTCAGCCATTTTGGATCTAAAAGGGATGGCATATATGTTGTATATGGTGAAAATCTACAAACCTTGGAGGCCCAAAGCGACAGTTTTTTTTTGTGGGGGGAGGGGGGGGGGAGTCAGTCCAGGTATAGATGTCATTAAAATGTCACAAACCGGTCCAGAAAATATTCAGAAAGGTAAATGGAATTCTGGCCTTTATGTCTTAAGGAACAGAATCCTAGAATCCCGACAGTGTGGAAACAGGCCCTTCGGCCCAACAAGTCCACACCGACCCTCCGAAGAGTAACCCACCCAGACCCATTCCTCCCTGACTACTGCACCTAACCTGCACACTATGATTAGATTACTCCTAGAGTACAGCACACAGTTCTAAGCACCACATTTTAGGAAGGATAGATTAATCTTCGAGGGAAATGCGGTCTGATTCACCACAATGCTCCCTGGATTCCCAAGATTGGAAGGAGAGATTACACAGACTATGGTTATATTGCCCGCAATTTAGCTCAGCGTATAGAAGGCACTGAGAGGAACAGGCAGGGAAACTGGAGGGAAAATATTTCTGCTAGAATAGAATCCCTACATTGTAGGAACAGGCCTTTTGGCCCAACAAGTTCACACCAACCCTCCGAAGAACAACCCACCCAGACCCATTCCCCTACCCTATTCATTTACATTTACCCGAACTAATACACATCCCCTGAACACTACGGGCAATTTAGCATGGCCAATTCACCTAACTTGCACATCTTTGGATTGTAAGAGGAAACCCACACAGACACAGGGAAAACATACAAACTCCACACAGACAGTCACCTGAGGCTAGGATCAAACCTGTGTCCCTGGCACTGTGAGGTAACAGTGCTAACCACTGAGTCACCAGGCTGCTTACAACAGCAAGGCTGAGGGAGCATTGTTTAAATATTGGAGCCAGATGTTTCTGGAATGAAGTTCAGCATTTTTGTATGCAAAAGATGACAGAAATTTGGAACACACTTCTGTAACAGCATTGACACCCGATTGGTTGTTCGTTATCAAATTGTATTGATCATTTCCTGTTAACCAAATGTAAGGGATTTAGGGTGAAGACATTATGTGATTAGATCACCGTTCAGACCTTGTCTCATTGAGTGATTTGAGGCGTTACGTAGCCTCTTCTTATTCCGATGTTGCAATGTGCAATGTTAATGGTGGATTAGAACTCTATCTCATTAGATTAATGTTCATGATCATTAATCATGTTAGCTTGATCAGAACTCCCTCATTGGACCAATCTTTGTGACTGATCACATTACTCTCTCATTGGTCCAACATTAGGAATTCATCACAAATCCTTCTCATTGGTCCTAAGATAGGAATTCGTCACATCCTTCTCATACTGGACCAACATTGCCGTTTGATCACAACTCTCTCTCATTGGTCCGTTCTTCATGATTGATTCTTAAGTCTTCCATTGGATCAAAGTCGGTGATTGAATATATCACTCTCTCATTGAATTGATGTCTGCTAGTGACCACATCTTACGCTCTCTCTCTCTATCGTCACTGTCAGTGATTGATCACGTAGTTCTATACTTGGATCGATATGAGTGATTGATCACATCTTTCTCTCAGTGTATCAATTTCAGTGGTTTGTTTTTCACTGGTGGGACATGGACTTTGTTGGCTGGGCCCAGCATTTATTGCCCGTCCCTAGTTGCCCCCTTGAGAAGGTGGGGGTGAGCTGCCTTCTTGGACAGCTGCAGTCCATGTGCTGTGGGTTGACCCACAATGCCCTGAGGGAGGGAATTCCAGGATTTTGATCCAGCAACACTGAAGGAACGGTGATATATTTCCAAGTCAGGGTGGTGAGGGGCTTGGACGTGAACTTGCAGGGGGTGGTGTTCCCATGTATCTGCTGCCCTTGTCCTTCTGGATGGAAGTGGCCGTGGGTTTGGAAGGTGCTGTCTGAGGATCTTTGGTGAGTTTCTGCAGCGCATCTTGTAGATGGTACACACTGCTGCTACTGAGCATCAGTGGTGGAGGGAGTGGATGTGGTGCCAATCTAGCGAGCTGTTTTGTCCTGGATGGTGTTGAGCTTCTTGAGTGTTGTTGGAGCTGCCCCCATCCAGGCAAGTGGGGAGTATTCCCCTGTGCCTTGTAGATGGTGGACAGGCTTTGGGGAGTCAGGAGGTAAGTTACTTGCCGCAGTATTCCTAGCCTGTGACCTGTTCTTGTAGTCACTGTTTTTGTATGGTGGATCCAGTTGACCTTCGGGTCAACAGTAAGAATTAGAATTAGAATCCCTACAGTGTGGAAACACGTCCTTCGGCCCAACAAATCCACACTGACTCTCCAGACAGCAATCACCCAGGCCCATTCCCCTAACCTATACTTACCCCATACTTAATAACTTACACTGTGGGCAATTTAGCACAGCCAGTTCACCCTGACCTGCACATTTTTAGATTGCAGGAGGAAACCAGAGCAGCCGGATGAAACCCACGCAGACACAGGGAGAATGTGCAAACTCTACACAGACAGTCGCCTGAGACTGGAATCAAACCCGGGTCCCTGGTGCTGTGAGGCAGCAGTGCCACCCACAGAATGTTGATGCTGAGAGATTCGAGGAGGCAATGACGTAGTGGTGTTATTGCCAGTCTGTTAATCTGGAAATTCAGCTAATGTTCTGGGGCCAACGTGGCTGACACTCATCTGCTCTCTGAAATAGCTTGATAAGCCATTCCGTTCAGCAATAGATGCTGGCTAGCCAGCGACGCCCATGTCCCACAAATAAGAACAATTCAGTGATGATAACATGATTGAATGTCAAGGGTCAGTGGTTAGATTGGCTCTTATTGGTGATGCTTATTGCCTGGCATTTGTGTCGCGCGAATGTTACCTGCCACATGTCAGCCCAAGCCTGGATATTGTCCAGATCATGTTGTCTTTGAATATGGACTGCTTCAGTACCTGAGGAGCTGCGAATGGTGCTGAACACTGTACAATCATCAGTGAACATCCCCCACTTCCGACCTTATGATGGAGGGAAGGTCATTGATGAAGCAGCTGAAGATGGTTGGGCCCAGGACACTACCCTGAGGGACTCCTGCAGAGATGTCCTGGAGCTGAGATGACTGACCTCCAACAACCACCAACACCTTCCTATGTGCCAGGTATGACTCCAACCAGCAGAGAGTTTGCCCCCCGATACCCATTGATTCCAGTTTTGCCAGGGCTCCTTGATGCCACACTCGGTCAAATGCAGCCTTGATAACACCTTCCATCACTCTACTGATAAACAAGACTAAACTGATTGGGTGGAAATTGGGCATGTTGGATTTGTCCTGCTTTTTTGTACAGGACATACCTGGGCAACTTTCCACATTGTCGGGTAGATGCCAGTGTTACAACTGTACTGGAACAGCTTGGCTGGGGGAGCAGCAAGTTCTGGAGCACAAGTCTTCAGTCCCATTGCTGGAATGTTGTCAGGGCCCATAGCCTTTGCAGTATCCAGTGTCTCCAACCGTTGCTTGATATCACGTGGAGTGAATCGAACTGGCTGAAAACTGGTATCTGAAATGCTGGGGATCACTGGAGGAAGTTGCGATAGATCACCCACTCGACACTTCTGGCTGAAGATTGCCGCGAAAGCTTCAGCCTTTTTGTTTGCAGAATGTGGTAGGACTGCAGAGCTTAGATCTGATCCATTGGTTATGGAATCGCTTAGCTCTGTCTATCACTTGCTGCTTTTGCTGTTTGGCGTGTAAGTAACCCTGTTTGGTGGCTTCACCAGGTTAACATCTCATCTTCAGGAATGCCTGGTGCTGCTGCTGGCATGTTCCTCTGCATTCTCCATTCATCATATCTCTCTCTTGGTGTGTTAATGTTAGTGATTGATCTTTGGATCAATATGATTGACTGATCACATCTCATTCTCTCTCTCTCTCATTGGCTCAATGTTAATCATTGTTTGCATCCCTCCATCATTAAGTTAATGTCAATGAATGATCACATCACTCTCTGGATCATGGTAAGTGTTCACATCCCTCTCTGATTGGATCAAGCTCACTGCTTTATCACATCTATCTCTCATTGTGTCGAGGTCAGTGATGGATTGCATCCAGTTCACATTGGATCAATATGAGTGTTTGAACACATCTCTTTCTCTCTCCCTCTCATTGGTTCAACGATAGTCATTGAACCCACCTCTGCATCATAAGGTCAATGTAAGTGATTGATCAGAATGCTTTCTTATTGGATCAATGTGAGTGATTGGCCACATATCTCTCTCTCTCTCACTAGATCAACGGCAGTGATAGATCACATCTCTCTCTCTCACACACATTAGATCACTGTCAGTGAGTGATTACTTCTTTCTATAATTGGACCAATTTGAGTGATTGATCACATCACTTTCTCATTAGGTTAATGTCAGGGAATGATCACATCTCTCTCTGGATCACTGTCAGTGATTGACCTATCTCACTCTCATTGGTTCACTGTCAGTGAATGATCACATCTGCAACGAAACGTCTGCAACACAAATTCTCAGCTCAGCGAACAGAACCACAACAATGATCACATCTTTTGTTCAATCAATGTCACTGGTTGATTAGATCACTCTCTCTCATTGGATTAGTGTGTGACTTAATCTCTCTCTCATATCATCAGTGTCAGTAGCTGATCACATCACTCCCATTGGATCAACATGAGTGAATGATCACATCTCTCTCTCATTGGATTAATTTCACTGATCACACCTCTCATTGGGTCAAAATCAGTGATTGACCACGTGCCTCTCTCATTGGATCACTGTCACTGACTGATCACATCTCTCTTTCATTGGATGAATGTCACTGATCCTCTCTCTTTCTCTCTCTCTCATGGATCAATGTCAGTGGATTGATCACATCTCTCTCTAATTATCTCAACGTCAGAGATTGATCACATTTCTCTCTCATCGGATTAATGTCAGCGTTTGATCAGATATTTCTCTGATTTGGACAATTTCAGTGATCGATAATATCCCTCTTGCTTATTGGTCAATGCCAGCGATTGTTCCCATCTCTCTCTCATTGGATCAATGTTCATGCTTGATCACATTTCTCTCTTATCAGGTAAATGTCAGGCTTTGATCACATTTATCTCTCATCGGATCCATGTGAGTGATCGATCACCTATTTCTCTTTTTGAATCAATGCCAGTGATTGATCACGTCTCTCTCATTGAATAAATGTTAGTGAATGGTCACATCTCACTCACTGGATCGATTTCACTGACCACATGTCTCTCTCATTAGATCAATATCATTAATTAATCATACCTCTCTCCCTCTTTTTGCCAACAGATCAACGTCTGTGAATGATCACATCTCTCTCTCGTTCCAGCAAAATCAGTGAGTGATCACATCTCACTCTCTCATTGGATCAGTGTCAGTCTTTGATCGCATCGTTTTCCCACTGGGTCAATGTCACTGATTAATCACATCTCTCTCTCATTGGAACAATGTGAGTGATTGATCACATCTTCCTTTCTCAATGGGTAAATGTCAGTCATTGATCACATATATTGCTCTTTGGATCCATGTGAGTGATTAGTCACCTATTTCTCTTTTCAATGTCAGTGATTGATCAGAACTCTCTATCTCTTACTGGATCATTGTCAGTGATCAATTCTGTATTTCACTGGATCAATATCAGTGGTTGACCTCCTCTCTCTCAATCATTGGACCAACATCAGTGATTGGCAGTGTCTGTCCCTCAGTGAATAAATATCATGGATTAACTACATCTTTCTCTCACTGGATCAATGTCAATAATTGGTCTCATCTCCTTTCATTGGGTCAGTGGCAATAATTGATCATTTCTCACTCACACTTTGTCAATTGCAGTGACTGTCAGTACATCTCTCTCTCTCATTAGTCAATGTCACTAATTGATCAGTGCTTGCTCTCTTTGGACCAACGTGAATGATCAATCTCTTGTTGAATCAATTTCAGTGATTGATCAAATGTCTTTCTCATTGGGTAAATCTCAACCTTAGATCATATAATCTCTCATTGGAATAATGAGAGCGATCGATCAATTATTTCTCTATTTAGATCAATGTCAGTGATTGTTACAATGAGAGAGAAATCTGATCAATGTCAATAATCAGTCTCGTCTCTCTCAACGGGTCAGTGTCAGTGATTGATAACGTCTCTCTCTCTCTGTCATTGGTCAATGTAAGTGACTGATCTCATCTCTCTCACTGGATCAGTTTCAGTGATTGATTACATCTCTCTCTCTCATTGGGTCATCATCACTGATTAATCACATCACTCTCTCATTGGATCTATGTCAGTGTTGACCACATCTCTCTCTCATTAGGTGTCAGTCATTGACCAAATATATCTCCTATTGGATCAATTTGAGTGATTGATCATCACTGATTTCTGTCTTTAGATCGATGTTAGTGATCAGGCTTATATCTCTCTCTCATTGGATCAATGTCAGTGACTGATCACATCTCTCTCCCATTCATTGAATTCATGTCAATGATTGATCACATTTCCCTCTCTTGTTCCCTCTCTCATTGGATCAGTATCAGTGGTTGATCATATCTCTCCCCAGTTGGATCAATGTGAGTGATTGATCACATCTCTCTCTCTCTCTCATTCGGTCAATGTTAATCATGGATCCCAACTCAATCTTTCAATGTATGAAAGTTCATAATGGTTCACAATCCTTTTCTGTTAGGTAAATGAGCACAGTTGGCCACAAATATTCTGTCGCTAGCTCAAAGTTTCTGACTGAACCCTATTCACTCACTGCATTGTAACTCTAGTTGCTAGATACGTTGATGATGGAGGAATCACTGCCTGCGTAAGTCCTTTGCTGAGAGCAAAAGAGGAAGGTACTGTGAACATAAAGACACTTGACAGGATTTCTCACTTTCCTTCCCTTCTTGATAAGTCTTTAACATGCAATATTCAGAAGACTCCTCAGGAGTATTCGCTCGTGGCTCTCAACTTCGCCTTGAGAGAGAAAAATAAAAGTCTCCTATGGATTGGTGTGTCAACTGTGTGTGGATTCTTCCATTCCTCCTGCAAGTTAAGGCCAGACCTCAAAGTCTTTCTGAGTAATATTTATGAACAGTAATAATATGATGATATGGCAACAGAGTTCCCTGCTCTGAGCTGTTCCAGTTCCAACCTTCAGAGTGCAAGAGTCCTGATAGTGCAAGAAGCAGCAAACCTTCCTAATTCTTCCTTGTATTAGGCACGTGACAGGGAGCAAAGTAATTTTCCATTCTGATATGAAGCTGATTAGAAAGTTTAAAGGTTGAGTAGAAGGGACTAAGGACCTCTCATTACATTCCCCATCATGAAATGAATCACAGAAGGTCTTTTGGACTAACAACACAATGATACAAGCAGTTCCAAAAGCAAAATTGGGATTTTTGAGATAATCAGAAACTCAAAGCCATCAGTTAGTACCTGAAGATCTTAAACTGCGATTGGGCCTCACTGGAATAAAGCCCAGATATAATTTAAAGACAATGTACAAGGAATCACAGTGGCAAAGCAGTACGTTCTGATTTGAAAACCTTTGACGAGACATTGGGATCAGAATGAATTTTCTGCAAGGCACGTAGCTACTCACAAAGCCAAGAAAAATGGTTGATATCGCTAAACAAGTAACTTATTTTCATTCGTTCATGTGTAGCACCTGGCCCAGTATTTATTGGCCACCCCTAGTTGCCCCCTTGAGAAGGTGGGGGTGAGCTGCCTTCTTGAACAGCTGCAGTCCATGTGCTGTGGGTTGACCCACAATGCCCTCAGGGAGGGAATTCCAGGATTTTGACCCAGTGCAGTGAAGAAACAGCGAAATATTTCCAAGTCAGGATCGTGAGGGACTCAGAGGGGAACTTGCAGGGGCTGGGTGTTCCCATGTATCTGCTGCCCTTATCCTTCTAGATGGAAGTGGTCATTTGGAAGGTGCTGTCTGAGGATCTGTGATGAATTTCTGCAGCGCATCTTGTAGATGGTACACACTGCTGCTACTGAGTATTGGTGGTGAAGGAAATGGATGCTTGTGGATATGGTGGGCTGTTTTGTCCTGGATGGTGTTGAACTTCTTGAGTGTTGTTGGAGCTGCCCGCATTCAGGCAAGTGAGGAGTATTCCATCACACTCCTGACTTGTGTCGTGTTGATGGTGTACAAGCTTTGGGAAGTCAGGAGGCGAGGTATGTGCTGCAGGATTCCTAGCCTCTGACCTGCAATTGTAGCCAATGTACTTATAACTTGTCCAACTCAGTTTCTGGTCAATGGTAATCTACAGGATATTGAAAGTGGGGGAATCATGGACGGTAACACCACTGAATGTCAAGGGGTGGTGGTTAGATTGTGTCTTATTGGAAATGCTGTGAATACAACTTGCCACTTAGTATCATAAGCCTGGATGCTGCCCAGATCTTGCTGCATATAGACACAGATTGTTTCAGTATCTGAGAAATCATGAGCTGTGTAATCATGGGCAAACGTCCCCGCAATGATGGAGGGAAGGTCATTGATGAAGCAGCTGAAGATGGTTGGGCCCAGGACACTACCCTGAGGAGCTCCTGCAGAGATGTCCTGGAGCTGAGATGACTGACCTCCAACAACCACAACCATCTTCCTATGTGCCAGGTATGACTCCAACCAGCAGAGAGTTTGAACCAAGGCTGTAATGAGGTCAGGAGCTGAGTGACCCTGGTGGGACCCAAACTGGGCGTCACTGAGCAGGTTATTGCTGAGCAGGTGCTGCTTGATAGCACTGTTGGTGACCCCTTCCATCACTTTCCTGATGATCGAGAGGAGACCGATGGGGCGGCAATTGGCCGGGTTGGATTTGTCCTGCTTTTTATGTACAAGAAATAACCTGGGCAATTTTCAATGTTGTCGGGTAGATACCAGTGTTGTAACTGAAGTGGAACAGCTTGGCTGGGGGAGCGGCAAGTTCTGGAGCACAAGTCTTCAGATTCTGAAGCACTCCATGTTCAAATGCTGTAAGATCTGGACAATATCCAGGATTGGGCTGAAAAGTGACATTCATGCCACACAAATACCAGACAGTGACAATCTCCAATAAGAGACAATCTAACCATTGTTCCTTGACATTCAATGGCATCATCATTGCTAAAACCCCCACTATCGACATGCTGGGGTTATGATTGACTAGCCTTATAAATAAAGTGGCTCCAAGAGCAGGTCAGAGCCTAGGAATCCTGCAGTGAGTAACTCACCTCCTGTCTTCCCAAAGTCTGTCCCACCATCTACAAGGCGCAAGTCAGGAGGGTGATGGAATACTCCCCACTTGCCCTGGATGGGGACAGCTCTAACAACACTCAAGACGTTCAACATCATCCAGGACAAAGCAACCCGCTTGATTGGCAGTACATCCATAAGCATCCACTCCCTCCCCCACCAACGCTCAGTAGTAGCGGTGTTTACCATCCAGAAGATGCACTGCAGAAATTCACCAAGGCTCATTAGACAGCACCTTCCAAAGCCATGATCACCATCACCTTCTCAAGGGCAATTAAGGACAGACAATAAATGCTGGTCCAGCCAGTGGCACACCCCCCCCCCCCCCACCCTATGAATGAAGAAAACAATTTGCATCTTCAATCTATCAGTCAGTACAGAGCTTCAAGCTGACAGAGAGAGCTGTGATCATGGCTATGTTTGATCCACTAGGTGAGAGTATAACCCATCAATCATATGGACCCAGTCAGAGAGTTGTGATTAATCACTAATACTGATCCAATCAGGGAAAGTTGTGATCAACCTGTAATGTTGGTCCAATCTAAGAGAGTTGTGATCTAACATGAGCATTGTCCCATGAGGAAGTTAAAATATAGAGTTGACATATGCATCAAGCTTGATCAAATTTCTAATTGACTGATGATCCCCAGCATGAACAGTGCACTCTTGTTCCTATATTCCACTTTTAGTGACTTCAAACAAGGATGATCATAAATATGACAAATATGGTTGTTCCAGTATAGTAAAAACACTGGCATCTACTCACCAATGTGGAAAGATGCCCAAGTATATCCTGTACACAAAAGGCAGGTCAAATCCAACCCAGAGAATCACCGTCCCCATCAGTCTCCTCTCGATCATCAGGAAAGTGATGGAAGGGGTCACCAACAGTGCTATCAAGCAGCACCTGCTCAGCAATAACCTGCTCAGTGACGCCCAGTTTGTGTTCCCCCAGGGTCACTCAGCTCCTGACCTCATTACAGCCTTGGTTCAAACATGGACAAAAGAGCTGAACTCCAGAGGGGAGGGGAGAGGGACAGCCCTTGACATCAAGGCGGCATTCGACCGAGTGTGGCATCAAGGAGCCCTGGCAAACCTGGAATCAATGGGTATCAGGGGGCAAACTCTCTACTGGTTGGAGTCATACCTGGCACATAGGAAGCTGGTTGTGGTTGTTCGAGGTCAGTCATCTCAGCTGGTGTCCAGCCAGTGACATCCACATACTGTGAAGCAAGAAAAGAATCCATACAGCTCTGGAGCTGTTGATTGTGCACAGTGGTACAACTGAGTAGCTTGCTGGGCCATTTCAAAGGGCAATTGTGAGTTACCCATATTGTTATAGGTCTGGAGTCACATGTAGATCAGACCAGATAAGGATGGCAGATTTCCTTCCCTGAAGGACATTAATGAGCCAGATGGGTTTTTCAATGGTTGTAGCATCTCCATTAGACTTTTAATTCTAGCTTTTCAGTGAATTCAAGTTCCACACTCTACCATGATGGGAATCAAACCCAGATCTCCAGAACATTTACTGGGTCTCTGGCTTAGTGGTCTGGTAAATAGCGCTACGCCATCACCTCCCCTCAATGGAGAGATCACTTTTAGCAGAGTTCAATATAATGACCAATTTTTTGAGACAACAAACAACATAAGCTGTTTAAAAATAGCTCAGTCCTAACCAATCCAGTCTCTTCATACATCAGTCCTGCTATCCCAGGAATCAGTCTGGGAAACCTTTGCTGTACTCCTTCCATCACCAGAACACCCTTCCTCAGATAAGGAGACCCAAACTACACACAATACCCCAGGTGTGGTCTCACCAAGGCCCTGTCCAACTGCAGCAAGACATTCCAGCTCCTGTACTCGAACCCTCTCACTATGAAGGCCCAACATTCCATTGACCTTCGCCACCTCCTGCTGCCCCCTGCAGGCTTACTTACAGTGACTGGTGTGAATCAGAACCTAACCTCAGAATGGTGACCATTCAGTAAAGCTGACAGATACTATTCGGTGTCTGAGGGATGTTAGGTCCGAGATTTGAATTTAATGGGTAGATCAGTTCGAGAAAGCTTGCACCAAATCCCACTGTTTCTAGCATTCCCTGAAGATTATTCCATTCAATCTGGCCAAGAGGCTTGACATCAAGAGAAGTTAACAAGGTGGAGCTATTCAGAGTACATGAATCTTGAATTGTGCTGAGAAAGCATCAACCCTTCCTAACACTCTCTTCCTTTCGTTAGGCACGTTAGAACCTTGATATTGAGCAATGTAATTTTCCATGCTGATACGAAGCTAATTAGAAGGTTTAAAGGTTGGGTACAAGGGACTATAGACCTTTCATTACATGAATGACAAAAGATCTCGAGGATTGGCAACACTCCAACAAAACATGGAATAGGGTCCAAAAAGCAACAGAAAAGCTGGTGGTATCTTCAGAGCTTTTCAAAGACAGTGAGATACGTCTGTCTATCCCCAAGGGCTTGCGAAAGTATCTGATGTCTTTCTCATTGCAAGATTGGAGTGTTCTCATCCCCATAATAGAATAATACCTGTGTCAGTCTGACAGAAAAGACAGAAGAATTTGTCTCTGCCATTTAGATTGTGTATCTCTTCAGTGGTACATAGTTTCAGCAGATAGAGACTCAAGTGTTGTGCAAGGCTTGTGGCATCACATATGAGTAACTTGCATTGTTTAGAGGTAATGATACTTTGTTGTATACCATGGTCTAAATCTATTGAAGAATGAGTGTAGACCATTCAGCGCCTCTGGTCTGTTCCATTATTCAATGGGTTTCTTGCTTCCCACAAAAAGAAACATCCTTTCCATGTCCAAAGTATCAAGTCCAGACATGTCAATCAGTAACCTCTCTCTCTTCTGAACTCCAGTGGAAACAAACCCCAAACTGTCCATAAGACAAAGCCACAGTAGGTCCAGGTCTCAATCTAGTGAACCTCCTCTGAACCACTTCCAACACACGAACATCCTTCCTTAAATAAGGAGACCAAAACAGCACACAGTATTCGAGACGTGGTCTCGCTAATGCCCTGCATAGGTGAAGCATAACATTCTCACTTTTATATTCAATTCCTCCTGTAATAAAAGGACAGCACCCCATTTGCCTTCTCAATTATGCTCTGTACCTGCAAACTAACTTTATGTAACACCTAATCCCTCCTTTCCCTCAGATTTTCACTGTCGCTAGTGTTTAATTCTTTGCTCCTTTGTCCTTCCTGCTGAAATGAACAAATCCACATTTTTCCCTGCATTATACTCCATCTGCCAGATTTTTGCCCTCTTCACTTAACCTATCCATATTGGTCAGCATCCTTATTATTGTCATGTTCATACCATACAATCCTCCCTACCATTGGGTCATGTGCAAATGTAGACACATCTCTTTGGGTTACCCTTGTCTCAGTCATTGATGTCAGTTGGAAAACATTGAGGCCCTCGTGCAGACGCCCGCGAGATTCCATCCTGCCAATAAGACAAAGACCCATTTTTTCATATTCTCTGTTTTCTGCCAACCAGACATGAACCATTTCATAATCTGAGGATTCATGAACATCACTTGTCACTTGTCAGCCCAAACCTGGATATTGTCCAGATCTGGTTACATTTGCAAACGGACTGTTTCAGTATCTGAGGAGTCGTAAATGGTGCTGAACATTGTGCAATCTTTAGTGAACATACCCATTTCTGAGCTTATGATGGAGGGAAGGTCATTGATGAAGCAGCTGAAGATGGTTGGGCCCAGGACACTACCCTGAGGAACTCCTGCAGAGATGTCCTGGAGCTGAGATGACTGACCTCCAACCGCCACAACCATTTTCATGTGCTTTTGTGTAGAATTCCAGTAACTGGAGACTCTTTCATTCGATTCCCATTGACTTCCACTCTACTGGGTTTCTCATGGTCAAGCGCATCCAACGCTACCTTGATGTCAAAGGTGGCCATTCGCAGCTAACCTCAGGGGCTGAGCGTCTGCCTTTCACAAGACCATAGCATCCTAGAATGATGCCATGGCCACTC
The DNA here is from genome assembly GCF_020745735.1 of Hemiscyllium ocellatum. Classification (NCBI taxonomy): domain Eukaryota; kingdom Metazoa; phylum Chordata; class Chondrichthyes; order Orectolobiformes; family Hemiscylliidae; genus Hemiscyllium; species Hemiscyllium ocellatum. The sequence continues at coordinate 2,980,254 of NC_083453.1, forward strand.
AGCCCATTGTGGCCATCTGGAAGAGCTGTCTACACCCATGCTCTTTCAACTTACCCCTTCTACGATTCATCCAATTCATCCTCGTAAGTTCCACCACTCTTTCTGAATTATAACAACGCACTGAGGGGGAAAAAAAAGAACATTTGCTTTGGTCATCTTTGGTTTTTTTGCCACTTTTTCTTTTTCTGTTTGTCCTCTGGTTATCTTCACCCTTCAACCAGTGGGAAGAGTTTCTCCTTGGTTCCTGCTTCGAAAGCTGCTCAAGATGTTGAAGTTACAGGAACAGAAGTAGCCAATTTAGCCCCGGGAGCCTGTCCTGCTGTCCTGCCAATCTTTAAGATCCAGGCTGATCTGTGACTGAACCCCACTTCCCTTCATCCCCTCAGTCGACAGAAATGCAGCAATCACCACTTGAAAGTTTACAATTCCTCTGGCCTCGGAACCTTGCAAATTTCGATCGCTACTTTGTTGGTCAAACTGCTGCCCAATTTCATGCCTGAAATCTTGGGCTCTAATTTTCAGACTCTGTCCCCTATATCTTCGATTTAGCCGAACAGCAGGAGTAGTTTCTTTCTATTTATGCTAGGTTTCCTCTGGTGTCTTGAAAGCTTCGGTTAAAACAAGGAATCCTTCCAGCATAGGAGTAGGCCATTCAGCCCATCGAGTCCACGTCGACCCTCCGAAAGTCGCCCCATGCAGACCCATCCCCCTACCCTTAACCCCACATTTCCCATGGCTAACCCACCTAGCCTGCACGTCCTGGATGTTATGGACAACTTTCCATGGCCAAACTACCTAACTTGTACATCTTTAGAGTGTGAGAGAAAATCCACGCAGACGCGGGGGAGAATGTGCAAATTCCACACAGACTGGAATCAAACCTGGGTCCCTTACGCTGTGAGGCTGCAGTGCTAACCACTGAGCCACTGTGCTGCCCTTTTCCCTTAACTGCCCTAAAGTCACCTTTAATCTTCTAAACCTAAAGGATACCACCCTAGTCTGTTTACCCTCTCGTCATCTCTTAGTTTTTGGAGCCCAAGTACCATTCTGATACCTGGATCTCCAAGGGTTTTTCATTCCTCCACTGTTTCTAGCTTTTCGAAAGGATCCTGTTTGACCCTTTTTGGTCTACAACAGATCAGCTCACATTTTCTTCCATTTCAATCCATTTTCCAGCCTTGCTCATTCCCTTATCTGTCAATATCTTCAGCTTCAGGGTTTACAATGTTGTCCGTCTTTGTGTCATTTAGGCACGTGACTTTCTGTCCCACCATCAATGTTCAGGGAGGAGGGGCCCAACCTGTGGAGCCCATAAGGGGCACATTCTCTGCACTAACTTTGACCTGAAATGCCACACACACAGGATCAGGGCATTTCACATGGGCCCTACTCCTGTTTCACTGGTTGACAAATATACAGCTCATTCATAGGGCTCCCATAGTTAAAAGTATTGCCACCTTCCATGAATAGGCTCTGTGACCAGGAAACAAATAAGCTGCTCCTCCAACCTTTCACTCTGGTGCATGCTGCAGTGGGCTCACCAGCTAACTTGACAGTTAGTGGGAGTGTTATTGAACAGAGCAACCTCAGAGTGTAGGCACACAGCACCTTGAACCTGACATCACAGGTAGACAGGACGGTTAAGGCATTTGGTATGCTTGCCTTCATCAGTCAGAGCATTGAGTACAAGAGTTGGGAGGTCATGTTATGGCTGCACAAGACATTGATTAGGCCACTTTTGGATTACTGTGTATATATCTGGTCGTCCTGCTATGGGAAGGATGTTATTAAACTGCAAAGGGTGCTTAAAAGTTTTTACCGAGACTGGAGGGCTTGTGTTATAAGGAGAGGACTGGGGCTGCTTTCCCTGGAGCATCAAAAGGCTGAGGGGTGACCTTATCAAGGTTTATAAAATCTTGAGGGGCATGGGTAGGGTCAATAGCCAAGGCCTTGTCCCCTGGGGTAGGGGAGTCCAAAACTAGAGGGTTTAAGGTGAGAAGGGAAAGATTTAAAGGGGACCTAAGGAGGCACTTTATTCACACAGAGGGTGGTGCGTGTTTGGAATGAGCTGACAGAGCAAGTGGTGGGGGCTGGTACAGTTACAACATTTTAAAGGCATCCGGATGTGGACATGGATAGGAAAGTTATGGAGGGATATGGGCTAAACACAGGCAAACAGGACTGGTTTCATTCAGGAAACCTGTTGGCGTGGACAAGTTGGGCTGAAGGGTCTGTTTCTGTGCTGTATACCTCTAAGACTCGAAATCCAGATGAGAACCAGTCTGTGATTCGAGGAACAATCTGAGACTTGATCTCAGTCACTAATCAGATCAGTGAACAGTCAGGATCCTGACACAGCTCCCTATGTTCGACATCGTGCCGGCTCTCGGGCTGGCCCATTATCCCTACTCTCTGTCTCTTTCTGCTCAGCCAACTTCCAATCAGGTCAAGAATTTGCCTACAACTGCCAGCAATGTCCTTACTGAGAGTTTCTATTGAACCTCTCCTTGACCTTCTCTACCCCGAGAAGAGCAACTTCTCCAGTCCCTCCACAGACCCGGGACCCCTCAACCCTCTTCTTGTGCCCTCTCACCATGGCATCTCACACCAGCTGAGATCTAGCCAACAGTTTAGAAACAGTTGGCATGATTTCTAAACTCTGTCTCTCTTAATATGACAAAGGATCCCATTTGCTTTCATTTAACAGCCTGTTGAACCTGTCCTGCTACGTTGAAAGGTTTGTATGCATCACGCCCCCTCCCCCATCCCGCCATTTCCTGTGCCCCTTTTAAAATGTCACCATTCAACTCATACTTGGCACCAAAATGTACCATCTCACACTGCTCTGCATTAATTTCTATCTGGCATAAGTCCACCCATTTTGCCAGCCTGTCCTCAGATGCTGCCTGACCTGCTGTGCCTTTCCAGCGCCACTTTAATCTTGACTCTGATCTCCATCATCTGCGGTCCTCACTTTCGCCCTGTCTAAGTTCTCCCACTACCCTGCACATTCTTTGTCGTGCTAAAAAGGTCTGAGTCATCCGCAGAGATTCCGGTTGTTAACAACCATGAAAATGGGTCGGGATCCAAATACCAAATTCGAAATCAGTTCTTTCCATTTTCTGTCCCTTATCCAATTTTGTATCTGTGCTACCCTTTCATCGCCTGCATTTTGCTGTGATGTGGAGGTGCCAGTGTTGGACTGGCATGGACAAAGTTGAGCTACCTGATGAAAGAGCAGTGCTCCAAAAGTTTGTACTTTCAAATAAACCTGTTATAATATAACCTGGTGTTGTGTGATTTTTGACTTTAATTATGGTAACAAGTCAATTCTGCAAGACTTAGAGTCATAGTGTAGTACAGCACAGAAACAGACCCTTCAGTCCAACTCATCCATGCCGACCAGATATCCTAAATTCATCTAGTCCCATTTGTCAGCACTTGGCCCATATCCCACTAAACCCTTCCTATTCATATACCCAACCAGACGTCTTTTAAATGCTGTAATTGTACCAGCCTCCACCACTTCCTCTGGCAGCCCATTCCACACACTCACCATCCTCTGTGTGAAAACGTTGTCCACTTAGGTCCTTTGTAGATCTTTCCCGTTTCACCCTAAACCTATGCCCTCCAGTTCTGGACTCCCCCACCCCAGGGAAAATACCTTGTCGATTTACCTTATCCATGCCTGTCATGATTTTATAAACCTCTATAAGGTCACCCCTCAAACTCTGACACTCCAGGGAAAACAACACCAGCCTATTCAACCCCTCTCTATAGCTCAAACCCTCCAACCCTGGCAATGTTCTTCGTAATCTTGTCTGAACCCTTTTGGGTTTAGCAACATCCTTCCGACAGAAGCGAGACCAAGCCCTCCAAAGCAAAGCACCACCTTCATTTGCCTGAATTAGAGGTTTTGTTGAACTTGTATTGAACCTTGCTTAGACCACACTTTAGAGTACGCCTTGTAGTTCTGGTTACTATATTAGAAAGAAGATAGAGAGGCACTGGAAAGGGCACAGGGATTTACAAGGACAGATGCAGAAATTTGAAGGTTTGACATGTCAGGAAAGGCTAGGTCTTTCTCACATTGGACGGAGGTGAGGGCAGGTCTGAAACATGATGAGAGATTTTGACCAAGTGGATGCAGAGAGAGTGCTTCCTCTCCTCAGGAAGAGCAGAAGTCGAGGCCATCAATAAGAGAGTCCCCAAGAAATCCCACAGGGAATTCAGAAGAGACTTCTTTACCCAGAGGGTGGGGAGAATGTGGGACTCGCTCCCGCATGGAGTGGCCAAAATGCAAAAATGTTTAAGGAGAAACTTGACAGGTAAAGGACGGAGAAGGGGATGGAGACGTACAATGGTAGTTTTGGATGAGAAAAGATGGAAGGAGGCTTGATTGGTTGGTCTGTTTCTGTGCTGTACATCGTATCAAGTCTGTGACTGTGCAAGGTGGTCATGAGGTCTGGAACATGCTGATCAGGCCAGACATTGTTGAGCAGGTGATAAAGGGGTTAAGAGCTGAAAATGTGTTGCTGGTTAAAGCACAGCAGGTTAGGCAGCATCCAAGGAACAGGAAATTCGACGTTTCGGGGCAGAGCCCTTCATCAGGAAAATTCCTGATGAAGGGCTCTGGCCCGAAACGTCGAATTTCCTGTTCCTTGGATGCTGCCTAACCTGCTGTGCTTTAACCAGCAACACATTTTCAGCTCTGATCTCCAGCATCTGCAGACCTCACTTTTTACATAAAGGGGTTAAGCACATATGACTAGGAGGCCATTCAGCCCCTTGAGCCTGCTCTTCCATTTAGTACAGATCATGGCTGACCTCATCTTGGCGTCAACTCCACTTTCCTGCCCGCTCTGCATAAGCCTTCAATCTGTCATTCTTTAAAAAGCTGTCTCTCTCCTCCATAAAGTTACTCAATATCCCAGCATCCACCACACTCTAAGGGAGTGAATTGCACAGATTCACAATCCTTTGAGAGAAGTAATTTCTCCTCAGCTCTGTTTTAAATCTGCCACTCCTTATCCTAAAACTGTGACCACTTGTTCTAGATTGCCCCCCACGAGGAAAGATCCTCTCTACGTTTACTTTGCTAATCCCCTTCAGCATCTTACACACCTCAATTAAGTCTCCTCTCATTGTCCTCAGCTCTAGTGGGTAATGGCCGAAATTGCTCAAGCTCTCTTCATAACACAAAACCCTCAATTCTGGAATCGATCTAGTGAACTTTCTCTGAACTGCCTCCAATGCAACAATATCCCTCCTCAAGTAAGGGGACTAAACTAGATGCAAACTCCACAGGTCTGCAATACTTTACACACAAACATCGCAATCCTCAAACTGCCTGAACCCACTCCCAAAACAGACAATATGAAGACTTTGCCTCTCAATGATATGCTGGGCCATGAGGTTACAGATTGTGCTGGAGTACAGTTCTGCTGCTGCTGATGGCCCACTGCACCTCCTGGAGGCCCAGTCTTGAGTTGCTAGATCTGTTTGGCGCCTGTCCCATTCAGCACAGTGATAGTGCCACACAACACGATGGAGGGTATTCTCAATGTGAAGGTGGGACTTTGTCTTCACAAGGACTGTGTGGTGGTCACTCTTACTGATACTGTCATGGACAGATACATCTGCAGCTGGCAGATTGGTAAGGATGAGGTTGAGTATGTTTTTCCCTCTTGTTGGTTCCCCCACCACCTGCCGCAGACCCAGGGTAGCAGCTATGTCCTTTAGGACCTGACCAGCTCGGTCAGTAACACTGCTGCTGCTGCTGAGCCACTCTTGGTGGTGGACATTGAGATCCCCCACCCAGGGTACACTCTGTGACCTTGCCACCCTCGGTGCTTTTTTCCCAATGGCTGAACATCTATGATGGGAGAAATTATTCTCCAGCCTCTCAGTATGAATACATTACCAATTTACTGCTCACTTGGAAATACAGACTACAGAGAAAAGCAACTCACACTTTAACGACTGAACCACCCTGAAGTGGAAAGGAGACATTGCCCCACAATTCAGGATTAGTCAAAATTGACAAATATCATTCAGTTTTCCAGGTTCAAAGATTGACATTCAACAGGTAGACCAGTTGGACAAAGCTTGCAGGAAATACCATCACTTCCAACCCTTCCTGGAGACTATTTCGTGACAAGATACACTGAAGATCCTCAAACAGCACCTTCCAAACCAATGACCACTTCCATCCAGAAGGACAAGCAGCAGATACATGGGAACACCACCCTCTGTAAGTCCCCCTCCACGTCACTCACCATCCTGACTTGGAAATATATCACCGTCCCTTCAGTGTCGCTGGGTCAAAATCCTGGAATTCCCTCCCTCAGGGCATTGTAGGTCAACCCACAGCACATGGTCTGCAGTGGTTCAAGATGGCAGCTCACCCCCACCTTCTCAAGGGGGCAACTAGGGACGGGGCAATAAATACTGGGCCTAGCCTGTGACGCCCACATCCCACAGATGGGAGTGAACATAAATGGGAGTATTGTATAATGTTGGTATTCCGTTCAACACAGCAGAAAGAATTCTTGACATTGAGAGAAGTTAACAAGGTGGAGCTACTTTGAGTACAAGAGTCCTGAATTGTGCTGAGGAAGCATCAACCCTTCCTAACACTCTCTTCCTTTCATTAAGCACGTTAGAACTTTGACACTGAGCAAGGTAATTTTCCACGCTGATATGAAGCTGATTAGAAGGTCTAAAGGTTGGGTACAAGGGACCATAGACTTCTCATTACATGAATGATAGAAGGTCTCTAAGATTGTCAACACTCCAACAAATAAAACCCAGGTGGAGTACCTCAGGAGCTGGTTGATGGTAGATAAATCCAGCTGGATCCAGGACCAACAGAGGAATGGCTGCTTTGCCCCAGATAAGTGAGGATTAGAGGAGGCTCAAGCATAGTCTTTCCACATAGCTGTTCATTCAGCCACCCCCTCCCAATGACAGTAGCAAGAAACTGACCACTTCACCAACAGTGTTGATTGCCTAGAGATATCCCAGGTAACACCATGTCCACAAACATCAGGACAAACCCAATCCACCACCCTTTGAGTCTATTCTCAATCATCAGCAAACTCACAGAGTATGACATCAGCAGTGCTTTGACAAACCACTCACCGATGTACAGTTCAGGTTCCACCAGGGCCCTTGGGCACAAGAGTTCTTTACAGACTCATGTAGTGAGGTGAGAGGGACAGCCCTTGACATCAAGGCTGCATTTGACTGAGTGCAGCATCAAGGAGCCCTGGCAAAACTGGAATCAAGGGGTATTTGGGGGCAAACTCTCCGCTGGTTGGAGTCATACTTGACACTGGGGAAGATGATTGTGGTTGCTGGAGGTCAGTCATCTCCGGGACATCTCTGTAGGTGTTCTTCAGGGTAGTGTCCTAGAGCCAACTACCTTCAGCTGCTTCATCAATGACCTTTCCCACCCACCCCCAATCATTAGGTCAGAAGTGGAGGTCTTTGCACAATGTTCAGCACCATTTGCGACTCTTCAGATACTGAAGCAGTCCGTGTCCAAATGCAGTAAGACCAGGATAATATACAGGGATAAGCAACAGTCGCACCACACAAGTGCCAGACAATGACCATCTCCAATAAGAGATAATCTAACCACCATCCTCTGATAATCAATGCTGTTACCATCATTGAATCCCTCATTATGAACATCCTGGGGACTATCACTCACCAGAAACTCAACTGGCCTCACCACATAAACACAATGGCAAAATGAAATGGTGAGAGACTGTATTAACGTGCAACTCGGAGGGGAAATTGCAGGGGGTGGTGTGGCCATATAGCTACTGCCACTGTCCTTCTAGATGACAGTGATTGTGGGTTTGGAAATTCTGAGTGAAGTAGGCTTGGGAAGATGCTGCACTTCTAGATAATGCACAATGACATGGCGATGAAGGGAATGAATGCTGAAGGTGGTGGATAGAGTGTGAATCAAACACCAGTATCTTCAAGGTCCCCTCCAAGCCCCTCACCATCCTGACTTGGAAATGTACCGCCATTCCTTCAGTGTCGCTGGGTCAAAATCCTGGAATTCTCTCCCTCAGGGCATTGTGGGTCAACCCACAGCACGTGGACTGCAGCGGTTCAAGATGGCAGCTCACCCCCACCTTCTCAAGGGGAAATAAGCACTGGCTCAATCAGTGACACTGAGCAAATGAAAAAATAATTGAGGTTCCCAATGTGGGCAACTCGTTTTTGGGGACACCAAGACAATGGTCTCAAACCAGAGCCATATCAATGGCAGGAGAGCAGTCATGGATTGATATTGAAGCAATCATAATGCCATTGGATTAAAAAGGAACAAGTACAAATGCTTTTATGATTACGTAGTTAGACTTTACTACCTTGAGGTCATTTTGACATTAGACAAGAATGGGTGCAGTTCCAATCAACACCAGTCATTTGCAAAGTTACATTCACAATCATCCTATTTCCTGTCTCAAATGTGGGAGACCCCAATACCCAATGTTGTTGATTTGGAGATAGATAACAGCCATCAGTGGAAACTGGCTTTGCAAACAACAGTGTTTGAAAAGAGGCTTTGGCATCAGTGTATTGGCCCTTCCACAGGAGGGCCTCTCCTTGCTCAGCATCCCACCAATCCTCCAAAGGAAAAGCCAATGGACGTCAATCAGCACAGCATCACCTCCACCTTCTCAATGTGGAAAAGCTTGGCTGTACAGATCACAAAGTTCTGTACAACTTTCTGTCAATAGAATCTACCCCGGGGGAAAGCTCTATGAGTTGGTGTGGGCCAAAGGCAGCAGCAGAATTGTTTTCAACCAAGATCTGTAACTTGACCCAACGAACAGGTCTACAACTCAAGACTGGGCATCCATGAGGCACTGTGGGCCATCAGCAGCAGCAGAACTGTACTCCAGCCCAATCTGTAACCTCATGGCCCGACATATCCCCCACTCAACCATTACCATCAAGCCAGGGGATCAACCCTGGTTCAATGGAGAGTGCAGGAGGGCATGGCAGGAGCAGCACTAGGCATTCCTGAAGGTGAGATGTTAACCTGGTGAAGCCACCAAACAGGATTACTTACACGCCAAACAGCAGAAGCAGCAAGTGATAGACAGAGCTAAGCGATCCCACAGTCACTGGATCAGATCTAAGCTCTGCAGTGCTGCCATATCCAGTGGTGAATGGTGGTGGGGGATTAAACAACTCACTGGAGGAGGAGCCCCCACAAATACCCCCAGCCTCGATGATGGAGGAGCCCAGCACATCAGGGCAAAAGGTCAGGCTGAAGCTTTCACAGCAATCTTCAGCCAGAAGTGCTGAGTGGATGATCCATCTCGGCCTCCTCCAGTGATCCCCAGCATCACAGATCCCAGTCTGCAGCCAGTCCGATTCACTCCATGTGATATCAGCAACGGTTGGAGACACTGGATACTGCAAAGGCTATGGGCCCTGACAACATTCCAGCAATGGGACTAAAGACTTGTGCTCCAGAACTTGCTGCTCCCCCAGCCAAGCTGTTCCAGTACAGTTATAACACTGGCATCTACCCGACAATGTGGAAAGTTGCCCAGGTGTGTCCTGTACAAAAACACAGGACAAATCCAACCCGGCCAATTACCGCCCCCATCGGTCTCCTCTCGATCATCAGGAAAGTGATGGAAGGGGTCACCAACAGGGCTATCAAGCAGCACCTGCTCAGCAATGACCTGCTCAGTGATGCCCAGTTTGGGTCCCACCAGGGTCACTCAGCTCCTGACCTCATTACAGCCTTGGTTCAAATATGGACAAAAGAGCTGAATTCCAGAGGGGAGGGGAGAGGGACAGCCCTTGACATCAAGGCGGCATTCGGCCGAGTGTGGCATCAAGGACCGCTGGCAAAACTGGAATCAATGGGTCCTCAGCTCTAGTGGGTCATGGCCGAAATTGCTCAAGCTCTCTTCATAACACAAAACCCTCAATTCTGGAATTGATCTCGTGAACTTTCTCTGAACTGCCTCCAATGCAACAATATCCCTCCTCAAGTAAGGGGACTAAACTAGATGCAAACTCCACAGGTCTGCAATACTTTACACACAAACATCGCAATCCTCAAACTGCCTGAACCCACTCCCAAAACAGACAATATGAAGACTTTGCCTCTCAATGATATGCCGGGCCATGAGGTTACAGATTGTGCTGGAGTACAGTTCTGCTGCTGCTGATGGCCCACTGCGCCTCCTGGAGGCCCAGTCTTGAGTTGCTAGATCTGTTTGGCGCCTGTCCCATTCAGCACAGTGATAGTGCCACACAACACGATGGAGGGTATTCTCAATGTGAAGGTGGGACTTTGTCTCCACAAGGACTGTGTGGTGGTCACTCTTACCGATACTGTCATGGACAGATACATCTGCAGCTGGCAGATTGGTAAGGATGAGGTTGAGTATGTCTTTCCCTCTTGTTGGTTCCCCCACCACCTGCCGCAGACCCAGGGTAGCAGCTATGTCCTTTAGGACCTGACCAGCTCGGTCAGTAACGCTGCTGCTGCTGAGCCCCTCTTGGTGGTGGACATTGAGATCCCCCACCCAGGGTACATTCTGTGACCTTGCCACCCTCGGTGCTTTTTTCCCAATGGCTGAACATCTATGATGGGAGAAATTATTCTCCAGCCTCTCAGTATGAATACATTTCCAATTTACAATGATTCCTGATGAAGGGCTTTGGTCCGAAATGTCGATTTTCCTGCTCCTCGGATGCTGCCTGACCTGCTGTGCTTTTCCAGCACCACTCTAATCTAGACTCTGGAATCGATGGGTATCACGGGGTAAACTCTCTGGTGGGTTGGAGACTTATTTGGCAACTAGGATTGACCCCGAAATGTATCACTGTCCCTGCAGTGTCGCTGAGTCAAAATCCTGGAATTCTCTCCCCAGCAGCTTTCTGGGTCAACCCACAGCACATACAGTGGCTCAAGAAGGCAACTCACCACCACCTTCTCAAGGGGCAACTAGGGACGGGCAATAAATGGTGGCCTTGACTGCAGCAACCGATGTCTTGATAAAAAGGTAGTGATCCAGTAAACACAGAATGAGACATAAGTGAGTCCTCGCTTAAATATGCCTGTCTGTAACTGACTCTGAAAGGCTCAAATAGACACAGGTCAATCTCTTTGTCTGACAATGAGTACCTTATCTGTGTAGATCAGGCGGCACAGTGGCTCAGTGGTTAGCACTGCTGCCTCACAGCATCAGGGCCCTGGGTTTGATTCCAACCTTGGGTGACTGTCCATGTGGAGTTTGCACATTCTCCCCATGTCTATGTGGGTTTCCTCCCACAGTCGAAAGATGTGCAGATGAGGTGAATTGGCCATACTAAATTGCCCATAGTGTTAGGTGCATTACTCAGAGGGAAATGGGTCTGGATGGGTCACTCTTTGGAGGGTCGGTGTGGACTTGTTGGGCCGAAGGGCCTGTTTCCACCCAGTAGGTAATTTAATCAGGAAATGACAGCCATAAACTGACTGAACAACATATTCACTAAAAGCCTGAATGGGATGAAGAAATGTCAATCACATTTGCATTTTAGTTTCTTCAAATTCAGGCTCTTGGGCCTACTTTTGAAGGCATGCAGACTCACTCTGGCCTTTGCATCTCCATGGCAACAATGGGGAGAGGGAGGGTCGTACACCAAAGCAAACAAGGCTCATTACGAGGGAAAGAACAAAGAATTTTATTGATCTGAACCGAATGCATGTTTATAAAGCCCACATTAATTATCTGTTAAGGAGATAATTGCTCGGCAACAACATTAATTCCTCCGATCAGAAAACCGAAACAGTGACTCGTAATTCAGTCAAGCTTCATATCTGGATAATCCTCTAATAGATAACTGAGCCAATTTATTAGAGAATAATCATTTCACTCAGTGAAAAAGTGCAGCAATAAATTTGAACCTGCCTATAAATAGCTCAACATCAATGAGGCATTAACAATTAACAAGTGACGCTAACTGATCAAGCTGAAATTTTGAAAACTGCAAATCACAATACTGCACTAAGCCAAGGTCATCATATTCAGAGTTTTAAACTGTCACATCCTTACCAGGACGTTACCTCAGCCACAGGTAAGTTTGCAAAGTCTTTTTGTGATATATGTCGATCTTGGCATGCAGAGAACAATTTCCAAGTTTGCAGATGACAATAAATTGGGAGAATTGTAAACTGTGAGCAAAATAGTGTGGAACTCTGAAAGGAGTTGACGGACTGGCCAGATAGGTGGCAGATAAAGTTCAATGCAGAGAAGTGTGAAGTGATCCATTTTTGTCGGAATAACATGGCAGTTCACATTGACTGCTGCTGTTAATTTCAATATAATATTAGGATAATATTTAACAGTACAAACAGGGTGCAGGAGCAGCGGGACCTGGGTGTATATGTGTACAAATCATTAAAGGTGGCAGGACGGGTGGCGAGAGCAGTAAATAAAACATGTGGTGTTGTGGGTTTATTAAAAGGGGCACAGAATACAGAACACAGAGAGGGGACGGTGAATTTACAAAAAGACACTTATTCCACCTCACCTGGAGTATTGTTTGAATTCTGGGCACGTCATTTGAGGAAGGAATGTGAACACATTGGAGAAAATGCAAAAGAGGTTTTCCAAAATAGTTCCAGAAATGAGAAACTTCAGTCAGGAGAGCAGATTGAAGAAGATGGAACTGTTCTCCTTGGAAAGAAGATGGCTCACGGGAGATTTGATAGAGGATTCCAAAATCCTGAGGGGATGGGGAGATAGGGAGAAACTCCCGGCTTGTTGCACAGGTGGAAAAAGTGATTTGCAAAAGAAGCAGGGGTGGAGTGATGAAAAACTTTTTCACTCAGTGAGTAGTTAGGGTGTGGAATGCACTGCCTGGAAATGTGGTGGAGACAGGTTCAATTGAGGCATTTAAGAGGTGCATTGGAAGGTTGTTTGGATAGAAATGCCATGCTGGGATATGGGAAGAGAGGAGACTGGCAACAAAGAATACTGCTCATTGGAGAGTTGGTGCAGACACAATGGGCTGAATGGCTTTCTTCTGCACCATAACTTGTCGGAGTGGACTTGTTGGGCCGAAGGGCCTGTTTCCACACTGCAGGGATTCTGTGATTCAGCAGTCCAGTGTGTGTGTGTGTGTGTTCGCTCTCTCTCTCAGGCTACCAATATCAACAGACAAACAGTTCACATTGACTGCTGCTGTTAATTTCAAACAGGCAGTGGGTGAAACCACATTCTGTTTAACCTCTCTCTGTTTTCATTTCCTTTGAAGAGCTGAGCAACGAGCTGCCAATTCACAATCGCACACTTGCTCAGAGCCCAGCCTCGCATGTACACACATGCAATGATGCAAGTAAAATACTGCAGATGCTGAAAATCTGAAATAAAAAAAAGAGAATGTGGGAGGAACTGGCAGCAACTACAGAGGTAGAAACAGATTTAACCTTTCAAGTCTAGTATGACTCTCCTTAAAAACTAAAAGGAGCTCGAAAATTATGGGTTTTTTCTTATGCTGCTGACAGTGGAACAGATGGTGAGGGTGTCCAGAGCGAAAAAAACAAAGGGATGGCTTTAGGTGATAAAGCAGTGATGGAGATGTTAAAGAGATGTAAATGATCCAAGACCCCAAACACACCTTCCAAGTGAAGCAGTACTTCACTTGTCAATCTTTAAATCTAATCTCCTGCATTTGCTGCTCAGAACGTGGTCTCCTCTCCATTGGGAGAGGAAGTGTAGACTGGGTTGTGTCCACAAGAAAGCCCCTGAGCTTCCGGTTGCCTGCTGCTTTACCTCCCCACCCTGTTCCCTGGCCAACATCTCTGTCTCAGGGTAAAAAACAATGACTGCAGATGCTGGAAACCAGAATCTAGATTAGAGTGGCGCTGGAAAAACACAGCAGTTCAGACAGCTTCCGAGGAGCATCTCTGTCTCAGGCTTGCTGCAGTGCTCCAGCAATGCTCAGCGCAAGCTGGAGGAACAGCACTTCATTTTCCATTTGGGAACCCTGCAATCTTTTGGACTTAATATTGAGTTCAATAATTTCAGGGCCAGAGCACTTTCTCCAATGTCCTTACCCCAATCCCACAAACCAAGCCTTGTTATCACATGGGCTGCTACCACATACAACCCATTGTCAGCCACTAATGGTCCCCATTAGCAGCTATTCATTCTCCCAGGCTGACCTTTACCTATTCCTTTGTCTGCCCAACTGATTTTCTCTCTCTCTGGGCTCTTTGGGTTATCGTGGATCAGAAACTGAACTGGACTCACCATATAAACACAGTGGCCACAAGAGCAGGTCAGAGGCTAGGAATCCTGCAGCAAGTAATTTCCCTCCTGACTCCCCAAAGCCTGTCCACCATCTCTAAGGCACAAGTCAGGAGGGTGAGGGAATACTCCCCACTTGCCTGGATGGGGGCAGCTCCAACAACACTCAAGAAGTTCAACACCATCCAGGTCAAAGCAGCCACTTGATTGGCACCACATCCACAAACATCCACTCCTTCCCCCCACCGACGCTCAGTAACAGCAGTGTGTACCATCTACAAGATGCACTGCAGAAATTCACCAAAGATCCTCACGCAGCACCTTCCAAACCCACGACCACTTCCATCTAGAAGGACAAGGGCAGCAGATATGTGGGAACACCACCCCCTGCAAGTTCCCCTCCAAGCCCCTCACCATCCTGACTTGGAAATATATCGCCGTTCCTTCAGTGTCACTGGGTCAGAATCCTGGAATTCCCTCCCTCAGGGCATTGTGGGTCAACCCACAGCACATGGACTGCAGCGATTCAAGAAGGCAGCTCTTCCCAAACTTCTCAAGGGGGCAACTAGGGACGGGCAATAAATACTGGGCCCAGCCAGCGACACCCACATCTCATAAAATGAATATTTTTTGAAAAAAAACTCCATCTATCATTTCCTCCCTTCCCCTCCCCCACCCCATTTTCAGCAATACAGACCAACCTTTTCCGAGCTCCAATAATTTCTGAAGAACAGTTCCTTGGCCCAAAACATTGTGTCACTCTCTGCAGATGAGAGCAGACTTGCTGAGTTTCTCCAGCTACTTTCTGTCTTTCTTTTCATTGCAATGAACTTGGGCTGGGGAATGGCAGAGAGCAGCTTGGCACACGTGGCACCCAGAACCCATAGGATGGAAATGAGCAATGGGAGGCCCCTTCTGGAAAGCGAAACCTTCAATGCACAGGAGCGAGCTGAGGCTTCAGGCCTATCTGGATCAGCCAACTGAAGCAACATTTGTCCACCTTCCTCCTGATTTGAGTGTGTTACTGCCTCACTCTGAGATAGCACATTGGACTTGGGTAGTATGGTGGCTCAGTGGTTAGCACTGCTGGCTCACAGCACCAGGGACCTGGGTTTGAATCCAACCTCAGGCACCAGTCTGTGTGGAGTTTGCACAATCTCCCTGCGTCTGTGTGGGTTTCCTTCAGGTGCTCTGGTTTCCTCCTACAAAGACGTGCAGGTTAGGGTGGATTGGCCATGCTAAGTTGCCTGTAGTGTCTAGGGATATGCAGACCGGGTGGGTTAGCTATGGGAAATGCAGGGTTATGGGGTCAGGGGGTGTGGGATGCTCTTTCAGAGGGTCATTGTGGACTTGATGGGTCCCACACTGTAGGGATTCTATGACTTACCCCAGAGAGATGATCATCACCTTGATTTTTGGAAGGGAGAGGGAATAGCTGGCAACAAATTCTCAGTGTTATAATCATGGCAGTTTCAGGTAGAACTCTGGAGTTTGTGCTCCCAGGGAAATGTGGTCAGGTTTCTCTTTTCGTTTGAAGTTCCCAGAGCAGTGTATCAGGGTAACTCTAAAGCAGCCCTGTGTCTCTGACACACTGGGCTGCTACAGAACTACCTGAAGTCATACAGGGTCATTTCTGTTGGGCTTTGTAGCTCAGAGGTGGGTACAGCAAACGAACTATCTCGCCTCTCCCCACTCTAGATTCACACACTGCAGAAAAGGCCCTTCGGTCCATCATTGACATAACTACCACTAAAGGCATGCTCATCCCAATTTCCTGCATTTGTCCCATATCCTTCAAAGTTATGATATTTCAAGTGCTCATCCAAATATTCTTTCAAGGTTGTCAGGTTTCCAGCCTCCACTACCTTCCTAGGCCACTCATTTCAGAATCCCACTGCCCTCTGAGTGAAAAACGTTTTTCCCAAATCATCTCTGGACTCCTGTCCCTTACCCTAAAACTATTCCCACTAGCGTTGGCCCCTCAACCAAGGGGAACAGCTGCTCTCTATTCATCCTGTCTATACCCCTCATGTCTATACACCTTAATCATGTCCCCCCTCAGTGTTTTCTGCTTGAGAGAAAACAATCCAAGCTGTTGTAGTTTCTCTGTAGGTATATCCTGGTAAACCTATTCTGTACCCCCTCTTGTGCTATCACATCCTTCCTGTAGTGAGGTGACCAGAACTGGCTCACAGTACTCCAGCTGGGACCTGACCAATGCTCTATACAACTCCAACCTTACCTCCTTGCTTTTATATTCTACGCCATGACTGATGAAAGCAAGTGTCCCCTATATCTTCTTAACTATCCTATTCACTTACTCTGGTGACTTCAGGTATCTCTGGGTAATTACGCCCCCCTCTCCCACCCCATTCGTCTGAGTCACCCCATGCATTAGATATGCCTACAACTTGTTTCTTCTTCCATAGAGTTTCACCTCAGACTTGTCAGTGTTCATTACCACCTGGCGCTGCTCTGACCAACCCACCTATATTGTCCTGTAACCTAAGTCCATCTTGAACCACTCAACCAATCTCGGTGTCATCTGCGAATTACCTTAACATTCCCCTCCACAATTTAATCGACATCATCTCTGCACACAATAAGGGCCCAGTACTCATCTCAACCTGAGCGTGCTTAAGCAGGGCCAGCTGAATGCAGGGGCCAGGGACCAGGCATAGGGAGTCTCAGGATGCCCCATGGTGGTTGACGATCCAGCAGGCAGCTCGTTGGACAGCTCTGTGGTGCGAGGTCCCAGCTACCAGCAATCGACATCCTGTGGCACTGCTGCGACCACAATGTGCAAAGGATTGCTCCTGTTAACCTCCCCTGGCTCACCTCGTCCTTCCTTAACAAGAGACCCGGGCAGAAAGCAACGGTTTTCTTTTCATTTCGTTGAATGCGAATGATGGAGAGCTTAGTCAGCAAATTGTACCAACGTCTCTCTCAGAACTGACCTTCAATTCTTTTTGACAGAAAAAAAATTCCTCTTTCTCAACTTGAAGCTGCCAGCAAAAGTTTCACATCTAAACATCCGCTTTGACAGCTCTGTGACCACACTGCACACCAATCATCCCGTCAGCAACTCCGCGCAAAACTAGTCAGTTTATTCCATTTATGAAAGACAAGTGATCTTTTAAATAGACTTTTACACCAGGATATGTCCTTTGCCAATGCACATTCTGCAAATATCGTTCTGATCGATGCAACCAAGAGGTCATGTTCCGCCAAGTGCCCTTTGAACTGAGTGTGGCAGCAAAACCTTCCAAAGAAACGGAAAGGGGGTGGGGGGGTGGAATTAAAAAAACAGATTCTAGAATAGTGCTGGAAAAACACAGCAGGTCAGGCAGCATCCGAGGAGCATAGGGTCCACGTTTCAGGAAAAAGCCCTTCATCAGGAATGAGGCTGGGAGCAGTCCTTACTTTTGCCCGGGAAAAACAAAGACAGCCAGGGGAAAGATGCACACACCGTCGAAAGGCTCAAATCGTTTCTTTCGCCCCCTTATAAAATGGAAGGGAGGGAAAGAGAAAACGCAAAAGCTTTAAACAGAGGTGAGAGCGATATGGAGGAAAAGGATTCGTTACCATTTCTTGTGCCCTCATGAACCTTTTCTGCACGTGCTTGGCAAACAGTCCGGCCCCTCCAGGTTTACTTGGAGTCTCCGCCATTGCACCTTTGCGTTCCTTCACAATTGCCCGTCGCTTGTTCCCTACTCTGTGTCAAGTCGACACCCCCAGCCTCACCGACAACTCTCAGCTTCTCTGCCTATGAGGAAGTGAGATCTTAGAAAAAGCCGTCATACTTTACATCCGCTTCTGATCTTAGATGATATTTTGTGGGGAGGAACCGAACTCTTTCAGTAGAGGAGCCCACTCCCTAGCATTTTACATCTGCCTTTGGCCAAGAGGTGTAAAAGTGTCTGGAGCCGCAAAAAGAAACGTACATTTTTATTCGTATTGAAAGGTGACACTTTTTTTTTAAACTCAGTACTTCATAGTCCACCTGAGTAAACAACTTGCCTTGGACACCAATTCAGGTTCAGCTGGAATACTCCGAGCTCCACACTTCCCGAAAAGCGCGAATGCATTGGAGCGAGCTCGGAAGGGAAAGGTTCAAGGGTTGGGAAACTTCACGTTACAAAGACCGGTTTGAGAACTAGTTGGGAGAAACCGTTCCCATCCATTAAAGTGGTTCCCATTCTTTAAGGGATCGAGAAGAGAGGGCATGGACTTAAACGCATTGAGTCGAAGAAGCAGTAGGGACATGAGGAAAAATCGTTCTGATGCAGTGGGTCGAAAATGCATTGCTTGAGAAGCTCTTTAGTTGTGGTTTGATGTTCATATCCGTGAGTTTGGAGTGAAGCCAGATTTAGTCATAGAGATGTATAGCACAGAAACGGACCCTTCAATCCAACTCGTCCATGCTGACCAGATATCCCAGCCCAATCTAGTCCCATTTGCCAGCGTTTGGCCCATATCCCTCTAAACCCTTCCTATTCATATACCCACTCAGATGCCTTTTAAATGTTGCAATTGTACCAGCCTCCACCACTTCCTCTGGCAGCTCATTCCACACACCCACCACGCTCTAAGTGAAAAAGCTGCCCCTTAGTTATCTTTTATATCTTTCCTCTCTCACCCTAAACCTATGCCCTCTAGTTCTGGACTCCCCCACCCCAGGGATTTGCTGAGGAACAGGTAAGATCGAGAACTCTCTTTGGGCTTGGGCTTCTTCATAACCCTTTTTGTTTTATATTAAGGCTCTGATCCTACTATCACATTATTGAAAGATTATTTCATCAATTTTATACTCTGTCTACTCCACAAACTTCTCTGCGTGATTTTTGCTTTTCTTCTTCACTCCGTCCACACTGTGCTATTTACACCCAGTGAGCAACAGCTCTGTAACGCCATCACAAAGTTGCTCCAGGGTCCTAAAGCACTTGCACGGCACCCCTCCCCAGGCTTTATCCCACTCCCTTCCCTCAGCACAAACATTGACTGCCATCTTGAATCAGGTACCCAGATTGCCTCTTTTTTACAACATAGCACATGTTTTACCTCTATTTTCCACTGCTCCCCAGGCCTTTGGTTTGACTCATTTGCATTGGTAGGTAGCTCAATAAAGTCTATAATTATGTGCAGGAACACTTACAGTAAAGCTAGAGAGCTTGCTAATTTTCTGGCTTCCATTAGATCAAATCGATTGAGCGATCTGACAACATTTCGATTTGATTTTCGGTTGTCACATACCTGAGTAGAGTGAAAAGTTCTGTTTTGCAAGC
Source organism: Hemiscyllium ocellatum (assembly GCF_020745735.1). Lineage (NCBI taxonomy): Eukaryota > Metazoa > Chordata > Chondrichthyes > Orectolobiformes > Hemiscylliidae > Hemiscyllium > Hemiscyllium ocellatum. The sequence continues at coordinate 2,999,830 of NC_083453.1, forward strand.
AGTTCAGACAGCGCATAACAAACAGGGAAATATAGATCATAGAGTGCTTCAACTGGACAAAGAATACAGGGTTACACTTCACAAGAGGTGCACAAAGCAAGATCAACATTAGATTTGAAATTAGAGACGTCCATTCTGCAATCTAATAACAGTAGGGAAGAAGCTGTTCCTGAACCTGTTGGTACATGTGTTTCAGCTTCTGTATCTTCAGCTTGACGGAAGAAGTTGGGGGAGAGTATTACCAGGCTGGGAGGGGTCATTAATGGCGTTGGCTTCCTTCCCGAGGCAGCAGGAAGTGTAGATGGAGTCAATGGATTGGAGGTTGGCTTTCATGATGGTCTGGGCTGTGTTCACAACTCGCATACCCTAAATGGGTAGCACTTACTGAATAGCTTTGCATTGATATAACTGGAGGAATGTGAGGTCAATGGACTGTTTCTTCTCTGACATTAGCATCTGGATTGAGTGTTAATTCTCTGAAGAGAAAAAGTGGAGCTGTTCATCTATAGGTGGTTGTTCTTCATATAAATAAACTTGGCTTGGAGCAGAATTGACCAGGTTTTCACAGTTTTGCTCCCCCCACAAATACACAGGCCAAGTTGGGAAGGATTCAGGTTGAAATGTTCTTTAGGCTAGCACATTTTCAAAAAGTTCCTACAATTTTCTCTTTGCTGATCTGGAGTTTTACACCTACACCTGATACTCTAACACTCGATATTTGTGTAGGATTTTGTGTTGAAGCTGTCACACAGAGTCTATTTTTCAGATGAAACGTCCATTGCCTCTGGTCAAATGGTCTGTTGAGATGTAAGTAGGTTTATTTGAAATCGCAGGCTTTCGGAGTGCAGCCCTTCATCAGGTGCAGTGAACTGGTGTCTTGCCACTTCCGACTTTGTCCACCCCAGTCCAACACCGGCAGCTCCATATTGAGATTTAAGTAGTCAACACTCTCTGCAGGACAAAGCAAAGAGCTGTGGATGCTGGAGACGTGAAACTGAAAACAGAAACTGTTGGCGAAACTCAGCAGGTCTGGCAGCATCTGTGGGAAGAAAATAGAGGTTTGAATCCAGCGAACCTTCATCAGAACTCCCTCACTGAGATTGTTAGAGGGCCCATCTCTCTCTCCCCTCCTTCTCCAGCTATGCCCCTCACTGAGATTGTTGGCGGACCATCTCTCTCTCCCCTCCTTCTCCAGCTATGCCCCTCACTCACTGAGATTGTTGGAGGACCAGTGTCTCCCTCTCCCCTACTTCTCCAGCTATGCTCTCACTCACTGAGATTGTTGGGGGAACCTGTCCCTCTAACCCTGGTCCTCCAGTCCCGCCCCTCACTCACTGAGGTTGTTGAAGGATCAGTCTCTCTCTCCCTGGTCCTCCAGTTCTACCTCTCACTCACTGAGATTGTTGGAGGATCAGTCTCTCTCTCCCTGGTCCTCCAGTTCCACCCCTCACTCACTGAGATTGTTGGAGGATCAGTCTCTCTCTCCCTGGTCCTCCAGTTCTACCTCTCACTCACTGAGATTATTGGGGGACCAGTCTCTCCCCTACTTCTCCAGCTACACCCTCACACACTGAGATTGTTGGAGGGCCAGTCTCACTTCCTTGGTCCTCCAGTTCCGCCCCTCACTCACTGAGATTGTTGGAGGACCAGTCTCTCTCTCCCTGGTCCTCCAGTTCTACCTCTCACCCACTGAGATTGTTGGGGGAACCAGTCTCTCTCTCCCTGCTCCTCCAGTCCCACCCCTCACTCACTGAGAATGTTGAAGGATCAGTTCTCTATCCCTGGTCCTCCAGCTCCACCCCTTACTCTCTCAGATTGTTGGATAACCTGTCTCTCCCCTTGGCCAAAAACAGAAATTGCTGGTGAAACTCAGCAGGTCTGGCAGCATCAGTGGCGAGCAAACTAAGTTAATGTTTTGAGTGCAGTGATTCTTCATCAGAGCTCTCTGTAGAATGCTGTTCTACAGAACATGGACTAAAAAAGATAGCAGCATTGTGGATACAAAACTGGCTGAGTGGTAAGAAACAGAGAGGAATGTTAATGGATATTTTTCAGGCTGCAGGAAGATATATGGTGGAGTTCCCCAGGGACCTTTGCTTTCCCTGATATATATTAATGATCTGGATCTTGGCGAGCAGGGGACAATTCCAAAGTTTGCAAATGACACTAAACTTTGAAGAATTGTGAGGAGGCAAGCTGAAAATCCAGAAGGACATTGACAAGATATTGGAGTGGGCTGACAGGTGGCAGTTAGAGTGTGGGATGATGCACTGTGTCGGGACGAACATTGAAAGATAGTATCAAATAGGGGCACAATTTTAAAGGAGGTGCAGAAGCAGAGAGAGCTGGGAGTAGATGTGTCCAGATCATTGAAGGTGGCAGGACAAGGGAAGAGAGAACAGTGAATAAAACACACAGTGCCCTCAGCTTTATTCATAGGGGCACAGAGTACAAGAGCAGGGAGGTGATGTTGACCTTGTACAAGACACCTGTCTGACCTCAGCTGGGGTATCGTGTACAGTTCTGGGCACCTCACGTTCGGAAGGATATGAACACACTGGAGCGAAGAGATTTAAAAGAATGGTTGCAGGAAAGAGAGACTTCAGCGATGAGGATAGATTGAAGAGGTTAGGACTGTTCTCCCTGGAGGGAGGAAGGCTGAGAAGGAGATCTGTTCCCCCCCATGAAAGGAAGAAGAACAAAACGACAGAGATTCAAAGTGATTTGCAAGAGAAACAAGGGTGACGTGGGAGGAAAACTCTTCCACTCAGCAAGTAGTCAGGGTCTGGAATGCTCTGCCTGGAAATGTGGTGGAGGATGGTTCAATTGAGGCATTTAAAAGGGTAAGGGATGGTTATTTGGATAAAAACAACATGCAAGTGCACAAGGAAAAGACAGGAAATTGGTATGAGGTCATGATGCTTATTTAATGAGCTGGTTCAGGTGCTACGGGCTGAATGGCCTCCTTCTATACCGTGGGAGAAAATGAGGACTGCTGGATATCAGAGTCGAGAGAGTGGCGCTGGAAAAGCACAGCAGGTCAGGCAGCATCCAAGGAACAGGAGAGTTGACGTTTCGGGCATAAGCCCTTCACCAGGAATGAGGCTTGTGGGCCAAGGGGGCTGAGGGATAAATGGGAGGGGGGTTGAGGGGCTGGGGAATGGTAGCTGGGAATGCAAAGGTGGATGGAGGTCGGGGAGAAGGTGGTAGGTCGGAGAGGAGGGTGGAGAAGATAGATGGGAAGGAAGATGGACAGGTAAGACAGTTCAAGAGGACGGTGTCGAGTTGGAGGCTTGGGACTGGATAAGGTGGGGGGAGGGGAAATGAGGAAACTAGTAAAATCCACATCGATCCCGTGTGGTTGGAGGGTCCCAAGGGGGGAGATGAGGCGTTCTCCCTCCAGGCGTCGATTGTGAGGCGAACCATCGCCAAACCCTTACCACCTGACCTTATCCCAGTCCCAAGCCTCCCACTCGGTACTGACCTCCTGACCTGTCCATCCCCTTTCCCATCTATCCACTCCACCCTCCTCTCCAACCTATCACCGTCTCCCCCACCTTCATCAACGGTGGCACAGTGGTTAGCACTGGTGCCTTACAGAGCCAGAGACCTGGGTTCAATTCCCCCCTCAGGCGACTCTCTGTGTGGAGTTTGTACATTCTCCCTGTGTCTGCGTTGGTTTCCTCCGGGTGCTCTGGTTTCCTCCCATAGTGCAAAGATATGCAGGTTAGGTGAATTGGCCATGGTAAATTACCCGTAGTGTTAGGTGAAGGAGTAAATGTAGGGGGATGGGTCTGGGTGGGTTGCTCTTCAGAGGGTCGGTGTGGACTTGTTGGGCCGAAGGGCCTGTTTCCACACTATAAGTAATCTAAATCTAATTCCCAGCTACCTTGCACCCCACCAGCCCCAGTCCCATCCCATTTATCCCTCAGCCCCCTTGGCCCACAAGCCTCATTCCTGATGAAGGGTTTGTGCCCGAAACGTTGATTCTCCTCGGATGCTGCCTGACCGGCTGTGCTTTCACCGCAATTCTGTGAAAAAGAACCTTGTTTTGTGTGTAATACTTCTTGGACAATTTTCGACTCACTGCTATTTGGAAAAAGAAACAATAAAAAAAGTGCTGGAGTAACTCAGATGGTTTAGCAGCATCTGTGGAGAGAAGAATGGAGTTAACAGTTTGAGTCCAACAGCAGTTTTGCAGAGTGGATTTTGAATTGCTCATTTTAGAGTTCCATTGTTTTTATTGAAACAGCTCAGCAACCGATTTATAAGGCCATAGGACATAGGAGCAAAAATTAGGCCATTCAGCCCATTGATTCTGCTCCACCATTCAATCGTGGCTGATGAGTTTCTCACCCACATTCTCCCTTGCTCCCCTTGATACTCAAGAACCTATCTGTCTGTGTCTTAAATCTACTCAATGACCCGGCCTCCACAGCCTTCTGTGGCAATGAATTCCATAGATTCACTCCTCTCTGGCTGAAGAAGTTTCTCCTTATCTCCGTTCTGAAAGATCTTCCCTTTACTCTAAGGCTATGCCCTAGTCTCTCTTACCAATTGAAACATCTTCCCAACATCTGCACAAGGGACCATGATGAACTCACAAATGGCCTCTTGTCCTAAGTTGCATGGTTCAAATAGTGCATACATGTGGTTAATAAAGTGATCTACACATCATCCTGAAAGTTGTTTTCTGCTGTTAAAGTGTGATCCTGTCGGTGTCTTATTTGTTCTTGAAGTGAAATATTCATCCAAAGTTGCTCGGCAGTTGTCAAATATAATTGGCTTCTCATTGAACTGATGCCTGTGTAAGACATGATCTGATGTCCTTCCCATTCAGTAGAGAACATGTTCTACATTTGATCTGGTGTCCAATCCTGAAGCTCTTTGAAATCTTTGGGATCATACTTTCCACATTTTCCAATTTACTGATCTAAAAAATTGAGACAAGAGACTGAATTGTTCTGGTGGCAAGATTAGTATTAGCAAATTTTGATGCCTTGGTTGGTTGATTGTTAATAGACACCTTAGATCATTGGTTGTTGTTATGATCTGAATGACCATTGTTCAGATTTTGATCTCTCTGTCCTATCCTTATTTGTTGTCTTGTTGTTTTCTTCGTTGATTAAATTTGTTGTTGTAAAGATTGTTGCAGCAATACTAAAACAGAAAGCTGTTAAAGATTCAACTATTTTAAGTGCTGTTTTTAAAGTTAGAACAATAAAAGCAACCTAGGTGAGGTCAGACTCTCTCAGAACCAGGGTTTTAGGTAATTGGGGTGTTATTTCAGTTCGGATTAAATATTATATCCTTCATTGTCTCGTGTACTCAAGTATAGAAATACAGTAAAAAGTTTACAATGTTGTGTCTTGTGGCGTGTGTTAGGTACAAAAAGGAGGAATAAAAAAGAAAAGTTGCATTACCTTACAGTGATTCATAGTACAAGTTAGAAATAAGACATAGTTAAAAGGATGAACATTGCGGCCTGATAAACATTACATTGCAGTAGCTCAGCAGAGGGGCTGCCACATATGATCAGACTGGCCTCACATGCTGCTGATTGCCCGTGCCTGACCCCGTCCACCAACCGTCCCCACTCTGCTTCAGCTGTCAGTCACTCCAGGCCTCCAGCCCGCTCCAGGCCTCCAGCCCGCTCCACTCCAGCTCTCAGCTGTTCCAAGGTAAGTTTTCTTATCAGAAAAAAACATGTTAAAATCTCAGTTGTTGGGGGGAGGGGGGTCTGAAGCTGGTTGTGGAAACTGTGACATCTTTCTCTCTCTCTCTCTCTCTATCTCAACCATCAGAGTTCCCATTGCAGGGTGCTAAGGATTTTGGAATACTGTGCGCAGTTCTGGTCTCCATACTACAGGATGGATGTTGTGAAACTTGAAAGGGTTCAGAAAAGATTTACAAGGATATTGCCAGGGTTGGAGGATTTGAGCTACATGGAGAGGCTGAACAGGCTGGGGCTGTTTTCCCTGGAGCATCGGAGGCTGAGGGGTGACCTTACAGAGGTTTATAAAATCATAAGGGGCGTGGATAGGATAAATAGACAAAGTCTTTTCCCTGGGGTGGGGGAGTCCAGAACTAGAGGGCATAGGTTCAGAGTGAGAGGGGAAAGATATAAAGAGACCTAAGGGGCAACTTTTTCACACAGAGGGTGGTGTGTGTATGGAATGAGCTGCCAGAGGAAGTGGTGGAGGCTGGTACAATTGCAATATTTAAGAGGCATTTGGATGGGTGTATGAATAGGAAGGGTTTAGAGGGATATGTGTCAAATGCTGGCAGGTGGGACTAGATTGGGTTGGGATATCTGGTCAGCATGGATGGGTTGGACCGAAGGGTCTTTTTTTATGCTGTACATCTTATGACTCTATCTGTCATATCAGGAGTGTGTTTTTCCAGGCAATGCCTCTTGACATTTCTGTTTTGCTGCAGTTGGGTGGAAGCAGAGAACTCACCCCATCTCAATTGCTTCAGATTCATCTGGAATGTCCAATGGGAAACATCTGGGTGCCCAATGATGGCAAAGTGGTGGGTGGTGTGATAGTTCTAGAGGACTGGCAGACGCTCGCCCAATCACAGGCCCAGCGTCAGCAGCAGCGACACTGTCAGTGCATTCCTGCCGCTTACAAATAAAACTGAATGTTGTCAAGCTAAGAGAACCAGCACTGAACTTAGAATCCCTTCAGGCCATTCAACCCATCAAGTTTGCACCGACCCTCCAAAGAGCATCCTACCCACACCCACACCCTTATCCCCATGACCACTGTCGCTAACCCATCCATCCTTCACATCCCTGGACATGATGGGTAATTTAGCATGGCCAATCCACCCTAACGTACACATCTTTGGAATGTGGGAGGAAACCAGAGCACCCGGAGGAAACCCACGCAGACAGGGGGAGAACGTGCAAATTCCACACAGTCAGTTGCCCAAGGGTGGGATTGAACCCGGGTCCCTGGCGCTGTGAGGGAAGTCAGAACTCCTGTAGCCCTGCATCCCTCTGAGATCTCCACACTCCATCGATGCTGGCCTCTTGTGTGCCACTGGTTTTCATTGCTCCACCACTGAGGATGGTGTCTTTGAGCTACTAAGACCCTAAGTTCTGGACCTCCCTCTCTAAACCTCTGTGCCTCGAACTCTGACCTTGGAGTGCAGGTTCATCGTTCCTTAAAAGCAGAGTCGCAGGTAGATAGGATAGTGAAGAAGGTGTTTGATATGCTTTCATTTATTGGTCAGTGGAGTATTGTATGGGAGTTGAGAGGTCATGTTGTGGCTGTACAGGACATTGGTGAGACCACTTTTGGAATAATGCATTCAGTTCTGGTCTCCCTGCTATAGGAAGGATGGTGTTAAACTTGAGAAGGTTCAGAAATGATTCAGAAAGGAGATTGCCAGGGTTGGGGGGTTTGAGGTATCGGGAGAGGCTGAATATGCTGGAGCTGTTTCCCCTGGAGCGTCGGAGGCTGAGGGGTGACCTTGTAGAGGTTTATAAATTCACGAGGGGCATGGATAGGGTAAATCGACAAAGTCTTTTCCCAGGGGTGGAGGAGTCCAGAACTGAAGGGCTTAGGATTAGGGTGAAAGGGGAAAGATTTAAAAAGGATCTAAGGGGCAACTTTTTCACACAGAGGGTGGTGTGTGTATGGAATGAGCTGCCAGAGGAAATGGTGGAGGCTGGTACAATTACAACAATTAAAAGACGTCTGGATGGGTATATGAATGGGCAGAGTTTCGAGGGACATGGGTCAAGTGCTGGCAAATAGGACTGGATGAATTTAGGATATCTGGTCAGCATGGACGAGCTGGACCGAAGGGTCTGCTTCCGTGCTGTACAGCTCTATGACTCTATAACTCTCACTCTGTGCTGACATTGCTCCTTCAGAAGGAGCTCCTTGGGAAAGCTCTCACTGACAAACTGGTGAATCTCCTCTGTATCTCCCTCCAGTACACTCATATCCTTCCTATAGTGTGGGGACCAGAACCTCACACTCTACTCCAGCTGTTCTATACAGCTCCATTATAACCTCCCTGCTCTTCTAATTGAGACAATGTCTGATAAAAGCAATGGGAGAGAATTAATCTCCACTCACAAAGGCAAGGTTTGGTCAGGGATATTCAGCACGGTTTTGTGACAGGGAGTCATGCCAAAAAAGTGTGATTGTATTTTTCGAGGAGGTGACCAGATGTGTTGATGAAGGTAATGCAGTTGATGTAATTTATATAGATTTCAGCAAAGTCTTTGACAAGGTCCCACACTGGACACTAATAAAGAAGTTAAAAGCTCTTGGGATCCAGGGTAAATTGGCAAATTGGCTCCAAAATTGGCTTACTGATCAGAGATAGAGAGGCTGATAGTCTGACTGGAGTCCAGTGTGTCATGACATACCACAGGGTCTTATTGTATCCTTATTGTTCATGATATGTATAAATGATATAGATAAGAATGTGTGGGGAGGGGGGAGATGATAAGTCAGTTTGGTCAGGTGGTTAATAGTGAGGAAGAAGGTGTTAGGTTACAAGAGGATAGAGAAGGATTGGTCAGATGAGCAGATCAGTGGCAGATGGCATTTAACCCTAAAAAGTGATGTGATGCACTTTGGAAGAAGTAAACCAGACAAGGGAGTACTCAGTGAATGTCAGGACACAAGGAAGCTGAGAGCAACAGAGGGATCTTAGGGTGCTGCTCCACAGATTCCTGAAGGTGGCAGAACGGGTTAATAGGAGGGTTAAGAAGGCACCCAGGATGCTTGCTTTTATCAGTCATGCTATAGATGATAAGGACAGGGAGGTGAGGTGGGAGCTGTACAGGACTCTGGTCAGGCCCCAGCTGGAGGACTGTGTGCAGTTCTGGTCCCCACACTATAGGAAGGATGGGATAGCACTGCACGGGGGTGCAGAGGAGATTCACCAGGATGTTGCCTGGGATGGAGCGGTTTAGTGATGATGAGAGACTGGACAAGCTTGGGCGGTTTTCTCTCGAGCTGAGAAGACTGAGGGGACCTGCTCGAGGTGGATAAGATGATGAGGAACATGGGCAGGATGGATAGGAAGCAGCTGTTTCCCTCAGTCAAAGGGTCACTAACTAGGGCATCATTTTAAATTGAAAGCAAGGAGGTTTAGAGGGGATTTGAGGAAAACTCCGTTCACCCAGGGGGTGGTAGGAGTCTGGAAGGCACTGCCTGGGAGGGTAGTTGAGAGGGTAAACCTCGCAAACTTTAAAAAGTACTTGGATGAGAACCTGAAGTGTCAAGGCTATGGGACCTAGTGGGGGGAAGCGGGATTAGTGCAGATAGATCAATGCCAACTCGATGAGCTGAAGGGCATCCTCTGTCCTGTCTGATTCTATGACACTGTCTGTGCGCCCAGATCAGAGCTGATTTGCGACTCATCGCTTCATGCCTTTGGATATCAGTCTCAGTTAACAATTGATCTGACATCCGTTGCCATTTCTACAAGCAATTTCCAGACTTGTACAACTAAGGGGACAGCCCAAAAGAGTCATTCCAAAGGGACTGGAGTTCGAGAGTCAGATTTAGTCAGATTCTGGACACAGTGTTAGGATTCGAGGCAGAGGGAAGGATAGATTCAGCCAAGCAGATGCTGTGTAGATCCACTGGAATGTGCCCGGCCCAATGTTCTAGGTCACGCTCCTGCATGAGAGACAGGAGCAGTTCACAGCATCATTTCTTCTGCATTCAAATCATCCGGCCTCATGATCAAAAACAAATTCCTCCGTTCGTTTCTTCAGGAAGTGAAGTGCTTTGAGGAAGAAGCTGTTGCTTACAATAGCTCCTGTCTATTTTTGATCCGAAAAAGGAAGACCAAATTAATTTGTGATCAGAAGGGAACATTTCAGTAAGTTACTCGTGCAGCTAATTTTAGAGACAGTTTCTATGCTGAGCTGAGCATCTGCAGCCGATTCCTTTTCTGCATCGGTCCCCACTCCTAACGTCTTTAGAAAACTGTGTGTACTCGCAGTGTGGTAGCTGGGAAGGTTAGTCACTCCCAATGATCTTGAGCTGCATTATCGGCAGAGCAGAGCGCTGTCACTCACTGAGCGACACTTGCGCATTGGTCAACTCCCAATCCCGTGCATTGAGCAGACAAGCAGCCCAGACTTTAAGGAGAGCTCTGCCTTTTCTAAAATGTGTGAAACTGAGGTGCCATATGCTCCCTTGAAGGCTGGGAGAGATGGATTACTGATTGACAAGGGAATCAAGAGGGGAGTGAACTATGTAGAGTCGTAGAGATGTACAGCATGGAAACAGACCCTTCAGTCCAACTTGTCCATGCTGACCAGATATCCCAACCCAATCCAGTCCCATTTGCCAGCATTTGGCCCATCTCCCTCTAAACCCTTCCTATTCATATACCCATCCAGGTGCCTTTTAAATGTTGCAATTGTACCAGCCTCCACCACTTCCTCTGGCAGCTCATTCCATACACATACCAATCTCTGTGTGAAAAAGTTGCCCTTTAGGTCCCTTTAAATCTTTCCCTTCTCACTTTAAACCTGTTCTGGACTCCTCCACCCCAGCAAAAAGACTTTGTCTAATGGCTTCTCTGTTGCGCCTACAATAGTCAGTGCAGTATAGGGGCATCCACAGTGTTGTGAGGGAAGATAAATTTGCTTCAGTCTCCACGGTGATTGCCGGGAGTGATCAGCTAGGCAGACCTCACAGAATATGTGTTCCCTGATTGGGGCTGTTAATCTGGTGCAATCAGGGAGCCTTAGGCTGGGAGGGAGCTGGGTCAGTGTCAAGGACTCTCTGCGTGTAAATAAAGGGTGACTTGTTGACAGGATAACGGCATCTAGAGAGTCATTTTACCATCAGAAGGAATTTCTCCCAAAAGCTCTGACGGAACCATTTGTGATCTTGAACAGCTTGATCGAATCTCCTGTTCTTCCATTCCAAATGTAACAAGCCAAGCCTCACTAGTCTTCTGTCAGCTACCCCCAAGCCAATACCATTTCCCTATAGGCATCTTCCCATCGCCTGCCTGCTCAGTTTTGTTTACAGTCTCTTTTTAAACACGCTTGTCAAACAACAACAAGAGTACCGTTGCCAAAGGGGCTTCTGATACGTCCTGCTAACTTTGAACTTCGGCCCGCGACCAATTGGACTGATTGAAGGCTGCGTGAGATGGATCTCTGATGATGTCAATGGTTATGGGGTCAAACAGAAAGTGGAGATTGACCACGACCTTCTTAAGCCTGAAGGGGCTGAATGGCCTCCTCCTGCTTCAAAAGGCAATGCTCCATTGAGCTTTTCAAACAGGTAGTGGCATCTGGTCAGAGTTGCTCTCCTTTGATGAAGACGTCGTGTGTTGGGAAGGAATGAATAAATCGGTGACTCCCAGATGCAATTTTGACAACCTCAGCTTACCGTCAAACACTTCACAGCGCAGGAATGAGATTTGGAGTGACGTCATTCTTGAAATCTAGGTAAACAGTCAATATTTCAGAACAGGAATGTGACCATCTCCCAGCAGACCATCAGTTTCACTGAGATCATGAGGGTAGGTATGTCCCACAACATTGGAGCTAAGTCATTGCTCGAACACAGCGTACCACAAGGTACATGACGAGGTCTGCAGCATTACAAACTGACCATTCACCTGAAAGTAGGCTCCCTCCCACAGAGCGGCATTCCCTCAGTACTGACCCTCCAACAGAGAGGCACTCCCTCAGGACTGACACTCAGACAGTGCAGCACTCCCTCAGCACTGACCCTCTGACAGTGCGGCACTCCCTCAGTACTGACCCTCCGACAGTGCAGCACTCCCTCAGCACTGACCCTCCGACAGAGCGGCACTCCCTCAGTACTGACCCTCCGACAGTGCAGCACTCCCTCAGCCCTGACCCTCTGACAGAGCAGCACTCCCTCAGTACTGACCCTCCAACAGGGCAGCACCACCTCAGTACTGACCCTCCGACAGTGCAGCACTCCCTCAGTACTGAACCTCCAACAGAGTGGCACTCCCTCAGTACTGACCCTCCGACAGTGCAGCACACCCTCAGTACTGAACCTCCAACACTGCAGCACTCCCTCAGGACTGACCTTTTGACAGTGCAGCACTCCCTCAGTACTGACCCTCCCACAGTGTGGCACTCCCTCAGTACTGACTTTCTGACAGTGCAGCACTCCCTCAGTATTGACCCTCCAACAGTGCGGCACTTCCTTAGTACTGAACCTCCGACAGAGTGGCACTCCCTCAGTACTGACCCTGTGACAGTACGGCACTCCCTCAGTGCTGACCCTCCGACAGTGCCACAATCCTTCAGCACTGACCCTCTGACAGTGCGGCACTTCCTCAGCACTGACCCTCCGACAGTGCAGCACTCTCTCAGTACTGACCCTCCGACAGTGCAGCACTCCCTCAGCACTGACCTTCCGACTGTGTGGCACTACCTCTATTGACCCTCTGACACTGCGGCACTCCCTCAGCACTGACCCTCTGACAATGCGGCATTCCCTCAGTACTGATCCTCCGGCTGTGTGGCACTACCTCTATTGACCCTCTGACAGTGCGGCACTCCCTCAGTCCTGTTTTGAAACTTCAGTTTGAATTTTTGTGCTGCATTGTCTGGAGTTGGATTCTTTCCCATGACCTTCCTCCTCTTCAGTAGCACGGGGTCTCGGCTCACCAGCACATTTTGTGGC